>NC_045769.1:52395000-53020000 GCF_008692025.1 Phocoena sinus
GTACCACTGGAATCGATCTGTACTGTAATCTTGTTTGTAATCCTGTATATTATGGTGTAATGCACAGTTTAGAAAACACTCATCCGGTTGCAATAAAATAGTATTGAAAATCTGAGCAATGGTTGCATTTCTTCTTAGAGTGTTTTTTTTTTAAGTGTAAATAATTCCTAAGCAGGATAGTTGCTTTACTTGCTGAGTTTAAAACAAATACTAAATTCTATTTGTAGAATAAAATAAAAGAGAAAAGTTTACTTTAGCACAAACTGTCTAGTCTGTTTATCTTGCTTAGGGAGTCATCAGCTCTTTGTACATAATGAAAGGACCACACTGGTATTTCATTACTTGGAATATGAGGCTGGGGTGGAGTAAGGGTTGTGGAGAGACAAACAGTTGTATTTTTGTTTGGTTTTGGTTTTGGTTTGCGTTCCTTTAAATGATTATGTTATCTGTTTTCTTCTATTTTTTTCAAAAGATGGATTTAGTTAATTATTAACAAGCAAGACACAAGTAATCTAGCTTAGTTTGTCTACATATTTTTAAAACATTAAAATTTTTTCACCATTTTCTTCGTGCTTTGTTATCTGTACCTTTTCCTGAACTGAAATGTTCTCTATTGCAAAGCGGTCCTATCCCAAAGAGAAAGTGATATATCTTTAGAATATGCTAGGGAGAAATGATTTAATTAAAAGAATCGAAGGGGCTTCCCTGGTGGCGCAGTGGTTGAGAGTCCGCCTGCCAATGCAGGGGACACGGGTTCGTGCCCCGGTCCGGGAAGATCCCACATACCGCGGAGCGGCTGGGCCCGTGGGCCATGGCCGCTGAGCCTGCATGTCCGGAGCCTGTGCTCCGCAACGGAAGAGGCCACAACAGTGAGAGGCCCGCGTACCAAAAAAATAAATAAATAAAAGAATCGAAGAAGTGACATTTTATCATTGTAATATAAATGTGATTTCAGTAATTCTTTCAGGAAAAAATAGTAATGAGCTACTTGTACTCAGGACATACTATTTGTACTATGATATGTTTCTGGAAGGTGTAATTGCTTCCTCACCCCCTTTGGAGTATTCTGTTGTTTCATAAACAGAACTCACAGGAAAAACTTAGAGATGATTCTGTCCATTGGTAAGGCCACTAAAGAAGTTTGGCATTTCTCTCCCTCTGGATGTATTGACTGACAGGAACAATTTCTAGGGAATAACATTTTGGCACTTATGCCCTGGCTCTACTGTGGTGCTCTGATTACTGTCATTAGTAACTCCATTGTTCTTCCTCTGATTCGGATGCCACATTGGATGACTACCTCCCTTCCCAAGCTTGTTCCTTTAATCTCCTTCTCATTGGTGATTTAGGGGTTCCAGAAAGCTGACCTCATTTAGCAAGCTGCTCCAGAAGAATGTGAGTAATCTAATGGACAGGAACAATTAGCCATACTAATAACATTGCCAATGGGGCTATGTCAAGCTGTGACAGTAGCAGTAAGGAATATTTCAACGTTAAAAAAATGTTTGAGTGCAATTTAAAATATATCATTTTAGCATGTTTTCCATCAGCCTTCATCACATGGCAGAAATACTTTTAAGTCAGTCCCAGCTTTATCCAAAATGCAATAATCTCTTTCCAAGTGAAACAGAGTTGTTATTTTGGAATCAAGCTGTTGCTTCCTATATCCAAGATTGCTTTCACTGTTCTTTTTTTAAGAGACATAATACTGATATGATATCTGAACACTGCCAACCTTCCAGCCTAGGAGACCATGAAGTGAACATTCAGATCTGGGGTGATCTATTCAGCAGCTCAATTTCACCTGTAATTAAAATTAGACATCTTCATGCAAACTAAAAACTATTGCTGTAGTGAACAGAAGAAATGAGAGGATGGCATTTTAAGAAATTCAGCTTTTAAAACAGCAAGCAGGGAAATCTAACTGTGGATTTTTTTCATAAGGTAGGAATGAAGACTGCAAGTTAGTTTTGATTTTTTTCTCCCCATTTTGCATGTATAACTTCATTCTAAACATAAAGATTCTTTCAGTCAGTCAAGGAGTAACTCACATGCCACCATCTTTTATTCAAAGGCAGGCACAGATGTTCCTTCTGCAGGGGAGGTTTTAATTTATGAAAATGATATTGTTTATGCATGAATGAACGGAATGCACTCTGCATAACACACAGCGCTTCCATCTGATCAGAGAAATACCACAGAACCAGTGCCAATGTCAGAAACATATTCTACAAATTTACTCACTTAAATGTTTAATGAATATTTGGAAGGCATTTTCAAACCACAAGAAACCTTTTCAATTCTCTTTCTCTTTTCTTTTGGAATTGCTAGCCAAGAGACTCTTAC
Source organism: Phocoena sinus (assembly GCF_008692025.1). Taxonomy (NCBI): domain Eukaryota; kingdom Metazoa; phylum Chordata; class Mammalia; order Artiodactyla; family Phocoenidae; genus Phocoena; species Phocoena sinus. The sequence continues at coordinate 52,397,347 of NC_045769.1, forward strand.
CGTTTTCATAGTTGGCCAATGCGTATATCTAGCTAATAAGAAAAGAAAATGTTTTACTAAGTGAAAAGCCACCAAAAAGAAGAAAAATCAGCAACTATAGCTTCATTGGGAAAAATATTTCTTTAAGTGTTACATATTGTGCTTACGAGTAATATTTAGGGTTCTGTGTGTTCCCTCATCTTGAATAATTGCTATCGCTATCAAATAAGATGTTTAGATCTACTTATTTAGTGTGAAAATGCTCTGATGAGTTATCTCCAGAATACCCTGGTGTTTAAAATCAGTAGACAATTTCATAGTTGGAGATGAAATATTTAAATATTTTAACTGGTGCATAATTCCTTTTGAATAGAACACTGCATAACTTAAATTTCATTTACATCATCAATGACAAATACAGTATGATCTATCTACTTTTAATCCTAAAAAAGACAATTAAATGTAAATTAAAATAGAGGATTATAATATCTTGAGTGTTCTACTAACTTTAGGTTTATAATATGTTATAGTAAAATAACATTTGAAATGACTTATAAGTGTTCTAATTTATTGATCTTAAAAAATCTCTGTTTTCACATTTGAAAGTCTATAATTCTTACAAAATTAATGCATTTCTGAAAGAAGCTAGCAATTACTAAAATGATACATGGATCATTAGCTAACAGTTTGAACCAAGCTGTTTTTGTTCTATAATTAAATAAGAGATTTAAAGTGAAAATATCTATTAAACAATTAATAAAACTAGGTTTCAAAACATAGGCTGATTTCATCCTAACGGGAATTGCATAATAGCAGAGCTATTTCTTAAACGACACTGAAATCTCCTCTTTTCCTTTTCCACTGCCGTCACTTATTTCCTGAAAACCATCTAAATAAAATCTTTAATTCCAGGGTCTGATAAAGAATAAAAGAGCCAATGCAACATCTTGTGGAACACCAGGACTGAGAACTCTTGTTGTTACCACGCACAGAGGCGTTCTGGCGTCAGATGCACAGTGATTTGTACGGTGGCATAATCACTGGCTCCTGGCCAGGCATTATGTTACGGAGGACACTATTGTCAAGAACCATTCAACTAGAAATCTTCACTGTATACACTCAGAAGTTGAGATCATCTGCCTTCCTATGTCAGGAAGAATTCTGTGCGGCCAATTGACTCGTGGACTCTCTTCACACACACTAACACTTGGTTCAATGGCTCTGATGGAATTAGCTGTGTAACCAAACTAGTGGCATCAACAAGACAAGGCCGCAGTCTCTGGGGACTTCTGTTTAAATTGCTAACCTTAACATATCTTAAAATGCAGAGTATTATGTTAATCCTGGACTAGACCTTAAGATGCATTAAATGTGCATTTGGCCATCTAAACATTATTGTGCTATTTGCCCAGCTAACTTAGAGGTAGATGGATAGTGACAGGAACCATATTTATGGATCCCCAGGTATGGACTAATCCAGAGGGATGGATTGTGAAATGACATCTAAAGATGAGAGAATAAGTTTAACCTCACATACATGAGGTAACTTGGTAACTTCTTTGCTGTTAACAAGATTAAAAGAAACCCTGCTTTATGCTTTGATGTCATAAGTACAGACAGCCACAAGGAAGGCTTCACACACTTAATAGGTTAGTGCTAAGTTTTTTTCATTCATTCCCACATTCTATCATCAAAGCAGCCCTGTGCCTTATTTTACAGATGGAGAAACTTCAGGAAGCTGGGATACCTAGATACTTCATTATTGGTTTCCTTTCTTTATTCAGGTTCTAATTCAAAAGCAACTTTCCTCAAGATTTTCCTGATTCCGATCTAAAGTAGCAACCACCTTAAACCTCACCAAAATCATTACTATATGTTCCCTCCTGTTTTTCAGAGCATTTATCTATCTAATGTTATCTTGCTTATTTATTTGTTTTGTTTATTTTTAAATTATCTACCTCCCTCAGTAGAATGTGGGCTTCACAAGAACAGGAACCTTATCTATTGTGTTTGTTGCTGTTCCTCTGGTGCTTAGAAGACATACAGGTCCTCAATAAATATGGATATTCTAAAGGAGTCCAATCACACTAATCTGATACCAAAGCCTGTTCCTTAACCACTATGCTGCAAGTCAAGTATGGAGAATGGAGAGGGCCACAAATGATTCTCAGCCCAGCGAATGTTATAAGCATTAATTCTATGAAAAGACAACAGTTGAAATTAAGTTCCTGTGACACCATGGTACCAAACTCCCCTCCCCCCACTTCTGAGCATCAGTAATCATGTGTTACCAGTCATCTTTTCTTTTTATTGATATCAATTGATTAAATATAATTTGGAATTGGAATAAAAGAAGAACTAAAATGTTATAGGCTCTTTTCAGACCATGCCATTTTTTCTTTACACTCATTAAGAACTCAGAGCATGCTACCTTTTCCCTTTCTGTTCATCATTCTTTCAGCAATAGTTCTGGTTTTATTGTTTATGTTATGTAAAATTGTACCAAATTTCCTTATCATCCTTGAGGAGTTGAGATTACAGCAGATCGGAATCTAATCCATCATGACTACGTACTCCAGCAATAAGTTTGAGAATTTGAGTAGCATTTGACAAATTAAAAGGTAAAAATAGGCTACATATAGCTAGATGATGGCAATGAAATAGAAATCCACAATGTGAAAGAGAGTACTTGATAGTCACAATAGTTGTTAAATTCATCTTCCTCCAACACATCAAATAGAATAGAAATGTGGTAAGTTTACGGAGAATATGATCTTCCTTGTCAATACAGCACAAATAAAGAGGAAAACAGAGTTACTATTTTTAGTGACATCAGGTATTCACTTTGGCCCTACACATGAATTATTAGGAGAGCTGTTTAGGGAATAGAAACATTGGAAGAATCAATATTCTTGGAAGGTGATTTAGTGTAAAATCACTGAAAACTGAAGAATAACTAGTGTTCTTTAAAGTTATCATATTTATATACAGAATGTGTTATTGGCTGAGATAAATGTTGCTGAATTACCTAACTATAATATCTACTTCAAAATGTTCATTGTATAAACTTAGCACATCAATAAGATTTCTTTAATGTTCTCTCTCAATGATGTCAGTTATGGCGTCCATGAAAGGATGTGACCATGATTAAGAGAACTGTTAATTCCTTACCCCCAGTGCCACTAATGATTGCAGTGCTTGTCTACTCATAGCAGGGAATTATAGATTTATAATCTGCGGTGGGTTGCAAGTGTGTGGCCATGAAATGTTCCTATCCAAGAACTGAGCAGAAAAAGTAGTAGAATTCTAAAAAGGAGGCTTGCGGTAATCTCACTTTTCATTGCTAGATAACTGAATAATCTTTATTTCAGCCAATGATTAAGTATACAATAAACAGTGGTAAAAACTGCATGTAAATTATAACTAGAATCTAAGTAGGGATATTTATTAAATTTTTTTTTCTGAAAGGATTTCTTAGTTAACACAGGGCAAGCCTACTTATTTAGATATTTTTAAATCCCAACATATGATTTTTGGGTAAAGAAACTCTATTTTAATGTTTTTTTGACTCCGATTAGCATATAAAAAATGTTAAGTAAAGATATTTTGCTTCCCCAAATTTCATTTTTGTTTAATTAACTAACAATGCGTTTACCTTACTTAAAATATATTTTCAAGGAAAAAAATATATATGCTGTACTGAGTTCAATAATGCCTTCCCCCCACTCCCCAAAATTCATGTCCAGTCAGAACCTCAGAATGTGATCCTACCTGGAATAGTGTCCAAATAATATATCTTAAGATGTAAATTAAGATGAGGTCATATGGGATTAGAGTTGTCCTTATAAGGAGAGGACAGAACATGCAGACATGCAGACAACACAAGGGGAGAATAAAGATGTAGGCAGAGATTAGAGTGACAGGTCTATATGCCAAGGGACTGTAAGAATTGCCAGCAACCACCAGAATCTATGAAAAAGTCACAGAACAGATTTTCCCTCTGAGACCCCAAGAGGGAACCAACTCTGCAGACACCTTGATTTTGGACTTCTGGTCTCCAGAACTGTGAACAATACATTTCCGTTGTTTTAAGCCACCCTGTTTGTGATTTGTTATGGCGGTCCTCGGAAACTAATACATAAGTTGACAATGAATAGATATGTTAAATACACGTAAATATAAAAGTGTTCATTTTAAATCCTATAAAAATATTACCATGAAGTTTTAGTGACATAATGTTGTATATAACTACTAGCATATTTTAGTTAGTACCAGGTTTGATATTTAAACAAGCTGACAAATTATAGCTATTTAATAGGCATCTGAATTATGTAAAATTTTATTGGTTTTTATTCTTGTGAATTAAGTTAAACTGATATCCAGATTTAGTGAAGTGTGAATAGACACAGCCAATAAACTAAGGGTGATTTTGTTTAAAAGCCTTATTATAGAATTCATAAAAAGCATAGGCTATAGACTGTTATTAATTCTTCATGTGAATATGCCATATTTATTCTCTATGTGGCGCAATATGTATACTAATAAATAGACCTCTGAAGAAACGAACATAGCATTTTCCTTGGTTTCACAAACACGCATTCAACACACAATTTTATGACGTGTAAAATTACGTAATTAAAAAAAATGATTGTGATCCAAGTGAATGTGAGTACCATGACTTCTAAAAGCTCTGTCTCTTCTAGGTTATATAGGGCCTTGAGCCAGGACTCTTTCTGTGAGCCTAAAACCCAGGGGCTAAGATGCCAACCTTAGTTATATAGGGCTATACATCTCATTATTTGACTGCTCAAATTACCAGTTGGTGATTGTTTCTTCTGAAGATATTTAATCAGAAGTTTTAGTTTACGTAGATTTGGGACACTATCTTGTTTTTAAATTTTTTTCTTTTTGTTTCTGAACAGTTGGTACTTGTGTTTCTTATGCTTATTCTCGTTTTAGTTTCCTGCTCACCGTTACTCATGTGGACATCAGTAAGAAATAAACTTTTATTGTTTTAAGTCACCGAGTTTTATCAAACCACATCATAACTCTGTCTCTGCTGACTGATGAAGATGTTACCTTATTAAGATAAAATGACATGCAAGAAGAGTTTACTGTGACTGGAAAAGAGAGACTTCCCTGGTTTATGTGGGAAGTAGCAACAGAGATATGGACTCCTCTTCTGACAAACATGGTATGTGGATTAGAGGTCTGGAATGTGGCAGCCATTTGGCTATCGGGAAGAGAGGAGAGTGGAGTAGAAGGATACATGTCAAGCAGAGAGTGATACACTATAGAAAGCAGAGTGAGGAAGGGGAGAGGAACTGGTTCTTGCACTGTGTTTTTTGTATTATTCTCTTCATAAGCTACCCCACCTCTCTAATTAGGTTTCATTTTTTTAAGCCAGTTTGAGTTGGGTTTTCTGTCACATAAGGGGAATCACCTGATACAAAAGAGACTGATTTTGTTGTTGCTTGGTCTTTTTTATACAGAAATATGGAGAAAACTGTGTATATAGTGAAGATGAAATTTAATAAGATGTGAGATATGGGTGTGTTTGATAGAGGAAGTTGTTGGGCAGAGTGGAAGGTAGAAGATCTGGAACACAGGCAATTCCTTTGGACAGGAGAGATACTTCTTTCTAGTGATAGGAGTCAGGGTAGAGAAAGAGAATTTCAGGAGTAAGGATTAGAAAGTAGTGGGAGTTTATTCTTACCAGGTTCTTTCATGTGAAGATGGAGGCATGATGACATGCTAAGTGAGAGGGAGTTGAACGAGAAAACTGAAGGTTTAAAATAGCCTCTCCAGGAATGAGGAGAATAAGCTCCATCAAGACTAATCCATAGTAGCATAGCAGGGCTCAGAGCTAAGCAAAGTTTGGAGACTGTAATACTGTAGTAGTTTTTAGTAGCCTTAACCCACATGCTTCAGTGGAAATCTCTCAACAGCCCACACTTCAGAGTGGAAACAGAAGATAGTTGCAGGTTTTTATGGCATTTGGATAAACGAAGTGGATGTGCTGTTAAGAGAGAAGTTGAAGTGGTGCGCCATGGGGCCCAGGAAGCAAAGAGTGAATCCACCTGGTAGATGCACAAAGATGGCCCCAACAATCTTGCAATGGCTTGTTAGATAGAAGGCACCAAATGAATTTGTGAAGCTGGCTAAGGAGATTTTTGGCAGAATATCATAAGTGATGATTGGCTTCTTTTAGGGTTTTAAGGAGTAATAAGCCAGCATAATTTAGAGGAACTAAAGATGGCCCAGGACAGATACTCTGGCAAAAAAAATTCCAAAGCAAAAAATCGCCTCAAAGCAAAGATGAAATGTAGGCTGCTTCCAGTTAAACATGGTCTTAGGTCAAGCCCTAATCAAGGATGTAGTTAGAACACACAATTTACCTGGACAAAAGTACTTCTAAGAACATTAGGAACATTATACCCTAATATCCTGACTTGGAGTCCAAAATACAGTGGGGCCAATCTTGAAGAGATTTGTGGGAATGGCTTTTGTATGATATGGCCTAATATGATTATATATATATATATATATATATATATATATATATATATATATAAACTATCAATACATAAAGTTCACAGAGTTTTCTTTGTGTAAAAGAAATACTTTGTGGCAAAGTATAACTAAAGGAGTTATATCCACTTAGACTAAAAGAGACAGAAACAGTCCAAATTAAGCCTCTGGACCTCCAAATTTTTATGGATAGAAAAAGGCTGAAAAACTACTCAGCTGCCACCACAGACCCATTTCTTACTGAAAAGAAAGATGGTATGGAGGGCAGAACCAAAAACCCAGAGGCTGGAGCTAAGAGCTGCCGAGAACAATTAATTAGGGGACCACTCCTAAGGAGCAGAACTGGATGAAAGATAAGGAACATTTTCTTTCTCAGAGTATGGGGAACTGGTAACACATATCTGCTTGGATTTCAGAATTGCTATGGACCAGTGACTGTGATGTGTTTTCTGGTCGCCCCCCCCCCCCCCACTTTTTGAGCATCTATTGTGGTTATCCTCTGCCTGTCTCATCATTGTATGTTGATGTGTGTGGGAAGATAACATATTTTTAGTTCACAGTTTCTAGAATAAGAGAAGCACACCCAAAGAACCTCATATATGAGATCCTGGACTTTGATTTTGTAATAAGGTGAGATTTTGAGCAGTCTTGAAGGGGAGTGAGTGTATTTTATATACGGGAGGGATGTTAACCACTGTGGCCAGAGGGAGGACTATGTTGGGCTATCAGCTAAGGTGACTTCTGCCCCCATATATATACCCTTTTTAATGTGACTGCTGCTCCTCCCACCAAGTGGCGTACTCTATTTCCCTTTCTCTCTGTGACTGGCTTTGACTGATAGCAAGTGGCAAAAGTGATGCTATGTCAGTTCCAGGTCTAGGCTTTAAAAGACCCACAGCGCAATCAAATAATGAGAAGCCAAATGTAAAGAGATAGGCCCGGCTAGGCTCCAGCCATTACAGCCATCTCAACTGAGATGTCAGACAGGTGACTGAAGCCATCTTGGGTGTTTCAGCCCCAGCTGAGCTTCCAGCTAAATGCAGTTGCATCCAGTTGATACTCCATGGAGGAGAAAACCTACCCAGCTGAGCTCAGTCAACTCACAGAATCACAAGAAAAAATAATCATCGCTTTAAGTCAATAAGTTTGGGGTGTGTGTCTTGTTAGGCATAAATGATATAGCTTGGAAGAAAAAGAAGATATGACACTGTTAGTTGCCTAAACAATAGTCATCCACAACTTCTTCCAGACTGAAAACACTGTTCTGAGGCTCCCTGGAAGCTAGAGCACAGGCATTTTGCCCGATTCTAGTCCATGGGACCTGAGAGGAAATCTGTTGGGTGGAATTTTGGAAAACATGTTCTTCCCTGATAGAAATAGAAGTGCACAGATAGAAACTGCCCTTGCCACTTCTGTACTTGCTTTTGGACATTTTGGGGAGATGATATATGATTAGGGACCATGCAGCCATCTGGGAGCCACCTGTGGGGTCCTTGTTGTTAACTGGGGATAGCAAAACAGAAAGTTGAAAAGCCCCTGATTTCTTTTTTGTTGTTTTATAAAATTGAAATATAGTTTCAATTTAAAAAAACAATTTATAATATTGTGTTAGTTTCAGGTGTACAGCAAAGTAAGCCTTTTCAGATTCTTTTCCATGATAGGTTATTACAAGATATTGAATATAGTCCCCTGTACTATATAGTAAATCTTTGTTATTTATCTGTTTTATATATAGTAGTGTACATCTGTTAATCCCATACACCTAATTTATCCCTCCCCACCCCCTTTCCTCTTTGGTAACCATAAGTTTGTTTTCTGTCTGTGAGTCTGTTTCTGTTTTGTAAATAAGTTCATTTGTATCATTTTTTTAGATTCCACATATAAGTGATATCATATTTGTCTTTCTCTGTCTGACTTACTTCACTAGTATGGTAATCTCTAGGTCCATCCATATTGCTGCAAATGGCGTTATTTCATTTTTTTTATGGCTAATATTCCATTGTATATATATGCCACATCTTCTTTATCCATTCATCTGTCCATGGACATTTAGGTTGCTTCCATGTTTGGCTATTGTAAATAGTGCCACTATGAATGTTGGGGTGCATGTATCTTTTCAAATTAGAGTTTTTGTCTTTTCTGGATATATTCCCAGGAGTGGGATTGTGGGAATCTATGGAAACTCTTATTTTTAGTTTTTTAAGGAACCTCCATACTGTTTTCCATAGTGGCTGCACCAAGTTACGTTCCCACCAACAGTGTAGGAAGGTTCCCTTTTCTCCACACCGCTTCTAGCATTTATTATTTGTAGACTTTTTGATGATGGCCATTCTGACTGGTGTGAGGTGATAGATAGCTCATTGAAGTTTTGATTTTCATTTCTCTAATAATTAGTGATGGTGAACATCTTTTCATGTGCCTGTAGCCATCTGTATGTCTTCTTCGGAGAAATGTCTATTTAGGTCTTCTGCCCATTTTTTGATTGGGTTGTTTTTTTGATATTGAGCTGTATGAGCTGTTTGTATATTTTGGAGATTAAGCCCTTATCCACTGCATTATTTATAAATATTCTTTCCCATTCTGTGGGTTGTCCTTTTGTTTTGTTTATGGTTTCCTTTTCTGTGCAAAAGTTTATAAGTTTGCTTAGGTCCCATTTGTTAAAAAGCCCTCAATTTCCTAAAAGCCAACCCGGAACAGCCTGACTCCAGAGCTCTGTTTGCATGAGAAGTAAAATTGTATTTTGAAACACTTTTAGCTGGATATTCTATTACTTGTAAATGATAGACAAATGGACAAGCCTTGTGGTAAAATGGCAGGGGTCAAGAGCAGGACGAACAGGAAGGATCTGCTCACTGATTGTCAAAGTGGAGTGTATGTTGTCAAAAACATACAGAATCACCTGTTGTACCTGTTTAAAACACACGTTTCTAGGATTAGTTCAGTTACAGATTCAAAATCTCAGAGCATCAGTGGGGGGTAAACACTGGGAATTTACATTTAAAACAAACTAAAGATTCTTAAGCATATCCAAGTTTGAAAAGAACAAGAGTCTGTGTTCTGAAAGAGTGCTTTTTGAGTTTAAGCATTTAAGAAGTTCTACAAGGTCCAGAGGACGTCCTAAGAATGGGAGCCTGCAACAGAGGACACCATAGATTGTTGGGATGAGGCTGTCATGGAAATTTGGGACTAGGACACTGACATGCCCAAAATGGTGACAAAAATGATGTAATAATCAAAGACCGAACCCAGTGCCAAACTCTCTGGTGCCTATGGGTAAGAGGTCTGAAAGCAGTGGGCTGTTTTCAACAGTGGGAAGAGATGTTGCCTCCTCAGTGTAATGCCTTTTTCACAGTTATAATAGTGTGAGCTCTAGAAAATGAGCATATGTTTCTGATTTAAATTGTGTTTTACTTGTGTATCTGGTTATACCTAACTTAAGATTCTGCACTACAGTGTTGCTAGCAGATACTGTGAGAATGTTTCAAGCTCTCTATTTGGTTGAAATACATTTCAAATTGCTCCAAGTTTATGAATATAGTACCTACCTGTAAATGGGGCTTTAAAAACTTGAGGGAAAGGAAAGAAGTGCCTATTCTTCTTTCCTCTGTTACTTATTGTTATTGTTTATTGAGAAGCTAGAGATTACATGGTCATTGTCATCCCATAATCATTTGAGATGTGTCCTAAAACACAGCTGAGCAATTCATTTTAAACAGAGTTTCCATGTGAGTGCAAAAAACTGGCATATGAAGAAGATGTCATATTCTGACTTGGTGGGATTCTACAATTTTTTCTCGCTTCTCTGTAATTCTTGTAGGGATATATGGCCCTCTACCTTTTAGGCAGTACGAGCCCGAGTTGCAGGAACATTCTGACAAAAATCTCCATTCAGCATGAGAGGGAAGCAGACCCCTTGACAATGTGCTTATTTAGCATCAGAAATGACTGAGAGATGGATGCAACTAAAGCTCACTTCACCCAAAATATAGATTGACATGCAGACATTAAATATGTCATGAATTTTTCTTTTTTCTCATTACAGAGAAAGGAAATGAGGATGATGTCAAGGATTTTGATGACACTATTTGCTGAGATTTGCAACATTCTGGGAGGAACAGGTTTGTGATAGAAAATCCTGTGTTTGGTTTTAGATGTTATGTTTCAGATGATTGTTGGATAGCCAACTAGCAATGTCAGGTGGGCAGTTGGACATAGTGCCTGAAGTTCAGGGGACTGATTGGGGCTGATGACATCACTGGAGGAGCCCTGAATAGTATGTAAAGCCATGGCACTGATGCTCGTGTAGATGGATCCTGTGGATAGAGCTCCAGGGCACTGCAACCTTTAGAATCCTAGAAGAGAACAGCTCATCAAAGGGAAAGAATGGAACATAGCCAGTACTTTCATCCTCAAGAAAGCCAAAGCCAATGTTTTTGGCTGTCTGGCTTGACTGAAGCTTGAAAAATGGCAACTTGCCCCTTGCAAATGTCCTAAGAAGTAGCCACTGCCTTGGCCTATCGGCCCTGGCTTTCAGTGAGCTTTTAAAATGCCAACAAGCTCTAATTGTGTTGATTGCCTGACAGCTGTGAATACAAGATGCTGACTCCAGAACTGCAACTCATTCTGCGGAGGGCACCAGCCTTCCCCACTAATGACCGCTGAGCTGAGCCACCTGAAGCCTGCGTGAGGTTTAACAGCAGCTGCACTTCTGCTCCAAGAAACAGCCGGCTGCAATCAGATCACACTGAGGCTCTTCCCCACTTCACCTGGAAGCTTGGGTATTTGTTTTCAGAGCATTAAACAGTAAGAGTCCTAGCTTAACTGGCACACAGGCGCTTTGTGTCTGAAAGGGATTTGGCTAGGTCTGTGGTCTCCATCCTCGTTTTTTTGAAATCTAAGTTTGAGCAGAGACCCTTGAGATGCTCCTGCTACCATTAGCTCTTCTGTCTGACTTTGCAGTGTGACGAGGGGTGAGGACAGAAAGAGAAGTGGCTGCCTACCAGAAGTTACTGGTCAGGCACTAGCATAGTGGAACTAGATTCACAACTCTATGAATTTAATTTCCTCTCCCTAACTTTTTCTCAATGCAATTATTCTGGCCTTATGTATATAAAAAATAAGCCTGCTGATTTACTTCCCACTCTGGCTCCTCCTCCAGAGAACTCACTTTCACAAGTTGTCAGCTCCCTGTTAATACACTGCTTAAAGCAGCGGCACTCAGCTCTGGCTGAACATTGCAATCACCTGGAGAGCTTTAAAAACTCCTGAAGTCTGGTCCCATCCCCCAGAGATTCCAATTTCATTGTCTTTAAGTGTAGCCTGGGCATCTGGATTATAAGCAAACTCCCCAGGTAACTCTAATGTGATTGAGAACCATTGGCCTCCAGACTGTGCTTTGCAAATTAACAGCTAATTTCATGAATCTCAGTTATCGCGAGAAAGTGAAGGATTGACCGCCCCCACCCTCCCACGCCCGCCCCGGCCCGGGCTCTCTCCATTTCCAGGTAACGCTGCATTAGTCTTCAGGAGAACAAGCCCTGCTTCTTGTGATCTCTCTCCAGGGAAAGTCAGATCCAGGCAGAGACAAGACTGCAGAGGAGTATCTTGGGGAAAAGTAGGACCTTTAATACAGCATGGAGGCACCTTCCTTTAACATTAAATTTGTCAGAACGAAAATTTGTCTATGTAAACCAGGGACTTGTCTTTGGCGTCCTCTCAGGGCTTTTGGGAACTGAGTTCTCTATTACCAGCTGCATATAGTTCAGCTAACTGTTGGGGCCATGCAAGCAAGGTTATAAAGCACGACCTCTGCGCTCCAGGAAAGCCCGCTGGGAAGAAGGTGGAAAAACAGAGGGTTATACCCTTGCAAATCAAAGTGCGTTCTGAGGATCAACGGCGTTACCTGGGAGCTTCCTAGAAACAGTGTCGGGGGCCTCGTCCCAGACTTGTTCAATAAGAATCTGCATTTTAACAAGATGCCCAGGGGTGAGTATGCAAGTCAGTGTTTCAGAAGCGCTGGCCTATATTTTGGCGGGTAACGCAGTGCGCAAAATGTCAAGCAACTGTAGGGACTAGGTGGAGAGAGCCACTTATTCGTCTTCCTGGACTGCGGTCTTTTTGTAGTAAGTGGCAGAGGCAGGAGGCTGGCGGGCCAAGGTGCTGGACTAGGTCAGGGCGGCTCCGCCTGCGCGCCCCGCCCCGCCTCCCTTCTGGGTCTCTGCCCGGCGCGCGGTTGCTGTGGCAGCGCCGGACGCAGCCAGAGCCGCGGCTGCCGCGGGCTCCACCTCCTCCCCCAAAGGCCTCCCCGGACCCCTGGCTCGGGCCCAGCCGGTAGCTCCGCCATGCCCCGGGGGAGGCGCGGCGGCAGGGTGAGCGCCCTGGAGGGCTGCCGGGAGGAGGAGGCGCCCCCGGCGGCGGACGCCGTGCCCTCGGTGCTGTGGGCGTCCGGGCAGCAGCCAGAGTCGGCGGCCGAGCTGATTCTGCTCCGGGGCATCTTCGAGATCCGGAGGGACAGCTGCGACGTGGTGCTGAGCGAGCGAGCCCTGAGGTGGCAGCCCATCCAGCCCGAGCGCCCCACAGGTGAGTGGTCCCAATTAGAAGGTCCCGGCGTCTTCGCCCCCCGCGGCGCCTCCTCGCTCTCCCGGCCCCACACCCTCCTCCCGGCGCAGTCCCTCCGCAAGCTCCGCCTCTGCCACAGCGGGCTACCGCGTCCAGAAGCCGCCGCCTCCTCCCTCCCGCCAGGGGGCGAGAACCCGCGCCGCCCCCAGGGGCCTCCCGCTACCTGTCCCCTCCCAGCTGGCTTTCCGCCTGGGGTGCCATCCCGGGACCTAAGTCACACTCTGCTTCTGCTCTGTGACGCCGAAGAAAGAATTGAGCCCCGCAAGGGGAGGTGTTTTCCAGATGTAGGAAAGTCACCTGCTCCTCCCCTCCAAGTTGAAGTTTTACTCCGTCAACTTCTGACGGTAACGCTGAAAGTAAAAGCATTTTACCGAGTATACCTACACGTGGGTTTCAAATCCAGCTCTCATTTTGCTGACTTCTGAAAGTTTCACCCCAACTTTTGGTCTCCCTGGACTTTTCCATCCCTCACATTCCTTGCCATTGTCTAGAATCAAGTCTAAAGGTCAGTCTAGAAACTTATGGTGTTCAATATTGACTTTAGAATCATCTTGTTGTTTACGTGCATTTGCCTTTTGACCTAAACCTTTATTTAGAAAGTGTTATAATTCTGTACAATAGAACTATTTCAAGTCTTAGAGATGATTTAGGGGAAAACCTTGGGATGTGGTACACGTCCCCTCTAAATGCTAACTTACGAAATTTTAAAAAATGCCTTCCCCTGTTGGAAAACAAGACACAATGCGCTGTTTACCTCAAAGAATAGAAAAATGTCACTGTTTTAAAGTTTTGTGTACAAAAATCGAACAAAACATACTAGTCAGGGACCCAGTGCTGGTTCTGAGTGGGAATTCTGCTTCTGCTGCAGGTGTCCTGCTGGCCCACTTAACTAAAACTGCCTTTGACTTTAATTAAAAATGTTTCCAGGTGTGTTGAAAACCAAGATGTGGAGTATTTTCTAGAACCTTTGAGTTAAAAGCTAGGGATATGGACGTAGAGTTATTCTGTTTAGTTTTTAAGTCTGTTTGAATTTGGGGACATAGAAGTTTACCATTAGAGTTTAAATTGGCCTACAAGAGTCGATTTAACCTACAATGAAGCTGAAATACTATAGGAATAAAATGAGACATTGTGCAACGAGAGATATTCAATTCAGTGTTGCAATACCGGTACACGAAAAGTCAAATAATGGCATGAAGACAAAAAATGCTCTTTTATATACTGAGTGGTGATGGAGGGAAAATAGTCTTAATTAGCATTCCTGGCTGTAGAGTTTAAAAAGACATCCCGACAGTTATAACTCTAAAGGTTGCAAGTGTTGATCTTTAATTTTGACCTAAAACACTTTGGTTTTCTTTTCCTTCATTTAGATATACCATCCTTTCTTTGTAACTAACACCTAGTATGCAAACCACTTCGGGCCCCGAAAATTGGAGGTCCAGAAGCCTAGCACCTTAGTAAGCACTACTCTTTGTAGGAGGAACCAAGAGATGTTTTACTTAGTAAAATAATAAGAGTGGGGAAAGAAAAGGAGGTATTGAGAGAGATGTTTAAATGTGAGAAATACTCTCTGATGTGGAATTAGCTTAGATGTGCGTGGTGAAAGACAATTGAAATTGGTCCAGAAAATGGAGGAAAAACTACCTTAAGGTTGCCATACTTGGGAGGACGTGGTGTGGGAGGATGTAGTGGAGGAGACCATGTCTGTTGCTCCTTGGCCGGTGCCTGGCTGTCCCAGGAAAGGGTAGGGGTGGGGTCGGATTGCTGGGCATTATTACATCATATGAGATGCTTGCAAGACCGCTCAGTTTTTAAACCTCTTAGTGCCTTAGTAGCTGTTTTTTTTTTTTTAAATAGGCTTTATTTTTAGAGCAGTTTTAGGTTCACAGCAAAATTAAGCAGAAGGTGCATATACCCTCTGCTCCCCGCACATGCATAGCCTCCCCCATTATAAATATTTCCCACCAAGGTGGTACCTTTGTTAAAACTGATGGACATCGACACATCATTATCATCCAGCGTCCATAGTTTACATTAGGGCTCACTCTTGGTGTTCTGCCTTCTATGGGTTTTGGCTTATTTATAATGACATGTAGTAGGATTCTCCAGAGAAATAGAACCTTGAAAAAAATACACAGTACAATATATATTTGAGGAGATTGATTATGGGAATTGGAGATTATGGGATTATGGAGGCTGAGATATGCCACTCTATGCCATCTGCAAAGTGAAGAACCAGGGAAGCTGGTTGTATAATTCAGACCAAATCTGAAGGCCTCAGAACTGGGGGGAACTGATGGTGTAGCTCCCAGAGACGGGATCTACATGAGAAGAGGGAAGATGTTCAGGACATCTGTTTTGTTTACTCTCAGCGCTTTGAAGAGTGCCTGACATAAACATTTGTTACGTGAATGAATTTGTTAATTGGTCTCATGAACTTTAGTTTTGCCCATTGCATTATAATCTGATTACTACACTGCTACTTAATAGTGATTTCTCATCACCTGTAAGAGTATCCCCTTCCCCTTTTGTTAAAGCATTAGAACTCTTTTTACAAAACGTTCTTCAGCTAATGTTGGCTTACTTCTCCATTGTGAGCGTCATGGTGAGAAGGTTCCATCTTGCTCAGCTGTAAGTTGGAAGAAGAAAGCAATCTATGACCAGGGCATAGATCGACCAGTATGTCACATCTGTAAGCAAACTGTATACACAAAAGGGCATCAGCCATTCAGAAAATATCTTCATTGTCGCCTGCCATGGTACCTAATGATCTTCCTATTGGAATCTCAAATTACAGTCATTTTACTTGTGGAATCGTTTGAGTTTATTCATGTTAATTACCAAGTTAGCTCTCTGTGCTCTAGGAAAGAGCAAAACCTTTCGTGAAGAAATGGGCGAGGGGTCAGATGAGGATTTTAAGGCCAAATGAGAAAGGTCAGGCACGTCTGGGTCATGGGACCCTGTCTAGGCAGAGCAGACCACAGTGTTGTTAGCCCCCTACATGGTGCCTGGGACCAGGCGTGAGGTGTCAGAAATTGAGAAGAGACTCAGAAAGGGGGTATGGGCAGATGCCATAGACCAATATGTGTATTTTGTCATTTAGCCCTTAGCTCGTTACTGGATCAGATATTTTCAGAGTTCAACATTTTCAAAATTATCACTGATGGCCTGTTGGCATTGTTCTAAATCTCAACCGAGGACAGACTTCTAGGAACGTGCGCTTACCAAGTGGTAAACTTCTATTTGAAACGTTAGATGGAAACAGAAGGTACAAGCATTTTTGTGTATCCCCAATGCAGAATCTGCTTACTGTACTGTGAGACCTGGTTATGAGATTTTCCCGTAAAGGAAAAGCTACTGGTAGGGAGAGTCAGTAATGCATAGCATTAGACTATGTTAAGCTCATATTTTAGTACACTTAAGAATGATTAATTTAGGGATCTCTATGACTGGAATGCCAAATGCCCACAAGTCTCTGTTATCTCACACTGGGCACCTTTATCATTTACTAATGAATAGCACCTTGAAGTATGAAAAGCACTACAGGATCTTTTACAGGCCCCCCACTCCGGCTGTCTGTAATCTCCCATCTGGTGTAGGAAGGGTTTCAGGAGTGGGCACCAAGGGGCCTGAGGTCTTGTCTACAACTAACGGGTGTAACTGACTTAAGGCAAGTCATTTAACTGCTCTGAGTGACAGTTCATTTATCTGCAAAATGAGGCGTTTACATTATATGATCTCTAAGAACCATCAACTCTGAAGTTGCATTTTAAAGAAAATACCTATTTTTATAGACTTTTGGTGTTAGGACATCGTAATAAACCTGAGTTAAGTTTTAATGATCAGCTGCCAGGTGTGTGTGGAAGACTTGTATTTTACACCTAGAGCTTCACAGCCCTAATGAATTTCTAATTAGAAGAACTGCCTGGGAAATACGGGCCAAGTTTCTTGCTCCCCTTCCCTAGCTTCAAGACACAATAATGAGAGGTGGGCAGTCACCTCAGCACAGGTTCTGTCTTTGGAAAGGAAGAAACCACTTTCTGATAGAAAATAGTGGGATAAGGCTAGTCATGAGCAGCTTTTTCATGATGGACAAAAGGACTAGCTTATCCTTTCTTCAATTTCATTTCCTGTACCCTCTTATTAAATTTCAGGGCAAGGATCTTACAATATGTTCGATTAGCATGAGAATGTTATGTTTTAAATATTTTTAAAAATACGGTGAAGGTTTCAAATCTTAGTTATGGTTTACAATTCTCTTATTATTCTTAGACTTACTACCTCAGGTTATACCATTTCATGTTGTGTTTTTTCAAAGGGTGATTCCTACCACGACTTTGAGCTCAGCTTAATTAGAGCAGTAACCAGAAAAACCTGAAAAAGCTGGGCTTCAAAATAAGGTCTTGAAAGTGTTTCTTTTATAAGGGAGTTCGTGATTTTCTTGTCCTTTAAGTTTTTATAGACATTCATTTGCTGGAAACTTTGCAACGTGAAAGGTAATGTGGAAAAATGTGAAAATGAGAAAAAAACCAATCAATTTTAAAACAACAAGAGTTAGTGATTACACGGGACTTAGCAGAGCTGGGTCCATTCTAAGTATTAATCTGCCTGAGCTGTTTGGGAACAGATGTACATGAAACAGATCCCAGGCTTCTGTTGTGTATATCCAAAGTGAGACATCTGTCGGTAAACCGTTGGTCAGAAATAATGGAAGCAGGGGTTAAACCCCGAAGTGACCCATTACTCATGTGAATTATTGAAGGACTAATTACTCAGTAAAACGTGATGCTTTGATTCACCAGTCTACATATGAAGAAGAAAAATACTTCTTTAAAAAAATTATTAGTGTATTCCTAAGCTGTCAAATTTGAAGGAATTTTTAAAAACTGGGTGCGAAAAATCAAGCTTACCAGACAACTGCGTGTAATGTTTATAACGTTTTAAAACGCTTTGACAGGTCTGTTATGCTATTGTATAAATACTGTATAAAGCTCATATTGTATAAATACTAGCTTTTTCTTAAATTGGTCCACACAGGAAAACGAAATATAGAATGAATCTCTAAGCATGACTGTTTAGTTAAACTCTCTGCACTAATGGAATGCTCCGTATCTGCTCTGTCTGATACGGTTGCCACCAGCCACTTGGGGCACCTGAGGACCTGAAATATGGCTAGTGTGACTGAGGAACTGAATTTAAAATTTTATTTAATTTTAATAAATTTAATAGCCGTATGCAGCTAGTGGCGATCGCGTTGGACAACGTAGCTCTAATGCATAGACCCATGAAGAGTTGAAAATGTTTATTCCCTTTATTCCCAGGCATGGGTTTGCATCTTTATAGTAAGGTACAGTTTTCAGTAATTAATCCCAACATAGAACTGATATGACCATATAATCTGAGCTGCCGATTTAAAGATAAAACAACTGAGTCCAGAGATGCCCAAGTGGCAGAACCCTTTAACGTACTTTGTGAGTACAAAAACATGCTTTTGTTATTGTGAATTAATTGGCTGACAGTAAAATTGAAGTCTTGTCTGTTAAAACCATAGTCTTTTTCCTCACGGTCATGATTTATTTAAACTAAAATTTGGCAAAAAATCTGTTTCTTACTATAGGGATAGTAAATTTGAAATAACTGTCCTAGCTTGCGTACCTTGACCCCATGAAAGTCTGCATCCCAGTGTTGTTCATAAATATACCACAGCCATGTGGCACCATCTGAAGACAGACACTTTTAAAAACTGGTCTACTTTTGTGTCCCCTTCCTCTCGGTCTCCTCCACGTGGGGGTATTTGAGGCTGCAACTGGCACAAAAATATCCCCCTAGAAGTGGGGAGTGGTACTTGCAATTGAAGGCAAGGGATGTACAAACTGCAAATCAGATAAACTGGATCAAGGTCGGTAGAGGCTGATCCAGATGGGATCCGCCATAGCAGGAGGACCTGAAGTGAACTGCAGGAGTCTGAACATGATGGAACTAAAGAACCAAAGAGCCACGGCAGTAGATAATAGGGATCAACGGATAGGTTGGGTACACAGGAGGATGCTATTGCCTAGACTGGACATTTTTGTGCCCTCTGTAATTTGGGAAATTACATCCTTGTTTAAAGGGCCAGGGATATAGAATATATAATTCATTGTGATCTCAGTACTAGAATGCTCCTTTTGAACCTTATTGCTAATCCTGCCTAGTCCATTAGTTGACTAGGTTATTAGATTACATTTCAAATATTGACAAATCTACAAACATCATCAAAGTCCTCAGCATAGGCCTCTCTAATTCCTTCCATATGACTGTATTCCTGCCCGAATTTTAGAAGTACTATGCCAATGATGGGGGTAGCGTATGCTGAGCAAGTGAGTTCTGGTCGGGTATGTGGTGGGCAAAGGGAAGAAACTCTTGGTAGCCATGGCTTTTTATATGCTCTTGTGTTTTCCAAGATCAGTAAGTGATGAATTAAAAGGGAAAGTTGGGAGGGAAGTGGGAGTTTGAAGGGAATTAAACCTTCTGCTGACTTTTGGCATGTGAACTAGAAGTGGAGGACCCTTAGTATAATGGATGCCAGAATCCAGAGACAGGCAGGCAAGCAGGCGGGCAGGTATGCATATATTAAAAAACATTTGGCATAGTGCTATGGACTTATGGTAAGCCTACAGATAAGTCTAAAATAATGTACCAGCTGGCATCGGGGAATTCCTATGTACATTCCAAGATTTTCATCAGAAACAGTGTTCTGGAAACTACTGCTGCTGCTATGCATCGGTGTCTGGTGTTCGACAGAAAATAGTGAACGTTTATTGATATTTACGCTGCCAGGTCCTATGCTAAGTGTCTTATCTTGTTTAATCTTCCCAACAAGACTATGTAGTCCGGACAGGATTTTTTTTTTTTTTTTTTTTTTTTTTTTTTTTTTTTTTTGCGGTATGTGGGCCTCTCACTGCTGTGGCCTCTCCCGCTGCAGAGCACAGGCTCCGGACGCGCAGGCTCAGCGACCATGGCTCACGGGCCTAGCCGCTCCGCGGCATGTGGGATCCTCCTGGACCGGGGCACGAACCCGTGTCCCCTGCATCGGCAGGCGGACTCTCAACCACTGCGCCACCAGGGAAGCCCCCGGACAGGATTTTTATTTCTAGGACCCAGAGGTCACGTTCCTTGTCCAAGGTCATGCTAGGAATGGAGTTGCTGGGATTCCAAGCTAAGCAGCCTGACTCCAGAGTCTACACTGTACCCAGGAGGTTATGCTGTTTCCTCAGTCCAGTAAGGAAGAGTTCTCCCTAATGCCTTCAAGAGTCTGTGTGATGTCCGAGTTACTGACAGTGCAGCATCATGGTCCAAACCAAAACAATAAACCTTTTTTTTTTTAGTGGTAAAACATTAAAAGTTTTATTTTCATATCTAGAATAAGAGTTAGATAGTAATGCCTACCATCTCCACTGTTAATATTGCTCTAGAAATAGCACATGAAATTTGACATGAGAAATAATAATTTAAGGGGTAAATCAGAATAATAAACCTTAATACAACAAAATCATCTGACTTCTTTCAGACCTTCCTGACAGTTCCACTGTAGAGAGCATGTTCCACTTCTCTTGCCACTTCTACTTCCTGAGTAAATGACCAAATGGGACAAAGTTTTTGAAACCCAATATTTTTATTGTGGAAAACACCAAACATACCCAAATGTAGAAAGAATAATATAATAAGCCTCCATGTTCAACCCAATGAGTGGTGAGACTCTATGTGACACGTTGAGATTAAACAATTTTCAAGGCCAGTCTTATTCCATCTACGCCCTACCCATATGTCCCTCTATCTGGAATAATCGGGAGCAATTCCTAGACATCATATAATTGCACCTATAAACATCTTACGTGTATCTCTAGGAGATAAGGATTAAAAAAATATAGTACACAATATGATACCCAGTATAGTCACTATACCACTATTCCAATTTAAAATAATCCTCTTTATCCTTAAATATTCAGTTAGTGTTCATTGTCTCCTGATTATTTCTTTCTCTTTTTTGTATAAATCAATGTTTAAATAAGGTCCATATTGCAGTTGGTTGCTATGTCTTTTATATCTTCGAATCCACAGATTCCTCTCCATTTAAAATTTTTTCCTTATAACTTATTTTCTGAACAAACTGGGTTGTCTGGACTGTAGTTTTTCATAGGAAAATGAAAGGTTTGTTGGGGGCGAATGTCTGTGAAAGATAAAAGGGGCAGGAAGCAGGTTGGGAGGGATAATGTTCAGACTGTGATGCCAGTCTGACACCTGTAAAGAGGGGATGAAGCAGGCAGGGTCAGGGAGAACCTCAGTCTATGGTGCTTATGTGATAAAGTCTTTGTTTACCTATGGTGAGAGCTTGGGAGCAAAGATTGCTCATTAGGGGTCCTGTCTTAGGTAGAAATGGCCAAATCTAGTTGTGTTCAGTCATAGACTGGGGGCTGCCTGGGAAGAGTGAAGCTGAGGTGGATCCTAAAGGCACCAGTAGCTGGAGGCTGTCAGCTAACTGCATTCATTGCAGCAGAAAAGCAAGTTCTTAAAGGGAGAAATCACAGCAGCCACAGTGACCAATAACGTTTATTATTACCATTATGAGCTCAGTTATTTAAATATATTAAATATATTTCAATTCACAGCAATGACTGTTCTTACTAATTCTCAGACTGCCCCAATTCTAGATTTTTGGACCAATGGGGACCCCTTCAGGCTGACTTCTGAGACATTTTGACGTTCTCTCAGCTGTCTCTGTTAGCTTCTTTGCTTTCTGGAGTGGCAAGATATTCCAGGCTCATCTTGAACATTTTATGCCTATCATCAAGGAAGCCTAATTTTTTAAATTGACTAATGGTATTTAGAGACCACAATTTGAGCACCTGTGTGCTCATTGCTAGAACTTCCCTTATATGGTCCTGTTTCCTAGGTTTTTCTGAAAGCAGAGCTAGGAAGTATGTATTTTTTTTTCCGAAAGGAAAAAATGCACCATGGAATCATTGCTGTTATTTCCAGTAAAAGTTCAAGACCGAAAGGTTTTTACTTCGTCTTCTTGCTCCTACCCTTAAAATCCTGTGTTCTGACTGCAACAATATCATTACTGATTTGCCTTATCCTGCAATAAATGTACATCACAGAATACCAACACCAATGCCACCATCAATAATATAATTAATCAGAGCCATTTAAGATCATTATGTAATATTTTGTTGTAGCTCTTAGGGACATACCACTTAGAGTATATGCTATGTATAGTCAAATTACTATGTCTTAAAGACACTTGGAATCATTCCTATCTGTGATATTATGCCTCCAAATCAATATTTTGTTTCATTTTTGCTTTTATTTTTGGGCACTGCTCTTTTTATTCCAATTTTGTTTTATAATTATATAAAATATTTATATGGTTCCAAAATCAAATCAGCTAAACAAGCTATATCCTGGGAAGTATAATTTTTATCTGTGCCCCTTCTACCCTTTTTCTTCCTTCCTATTATTGGTAAGCCTTTTTAATTTTTTTGGTTTATTCTTATATAGCAAACATGTACATATATTATTCTCCTTACCTCACCCCTACCCATCTTCTTAAGTGCTTGGTAGTGTACCGTATATGCTTTTTGCACTTTGATTTTTTTTTTTGAATTAACAGTGTACCTGGTATATCACTTGATAGAGGTATATAGCGAGAGTCATCATTTCTTTTTATATCTGCACAGTAATCTATTGTGTACTATAGTTTATTGAACCATCTTTCTGTAGAAAGACTTGGGTTGTTTCCAGTCATTTTTGCTATTGCAAATAGTGGTGTAACAAAAAAATCCTTGTCATGTCTTTTTTTTTTAGTATATTTTTGGAATAAATTACTAAAATTTATTTTGGAATAAACTAAAATCCTAGAAGTGGAATTGTTGACTCAAAGAATAAATATCTGTATAATTTTTTAACAGACTTACTTTTTAGAGCAGTTTTAGGTTCACAGCAAAATTGAGTGAAAGGTACAGAGGTTTCCCATCTACTTTCCGCCTATATAATTTTGCTAAATATTTCCAAGTTCCCTCAAAAGGATTGTGCTGTTTTGCTTTTCTATTGTCATTGTATGAGGGTACCTGTTTTTGTGCAGTTTCTTCAAAAGAGTATATTTTCAGACCTTGTTGTAAAAAACCAATCTGAGATAAGAAATGGTATCTCGGCAAAATTTTAACTTGAATTTTCCTCTTTAAATAATTCACTTTTTTAGCTTATTCCTCCTAATATCAGGGAGCAACTATTATGTGCTAGGGTATCTCATAGGTTTCAGGGATGCTACAATCAATTTGACACAATTTCTGCTTCAAAGTATTCACAATCTGCAGGGAGACTTATCAGCAAAATAACTAGGTAGTCTATTTTATGTGCCATTGAGGTATTACTTACAAGGCATTATAAAGAACCAAGGAAATGTAGCTAAAGGAGAAAATCATTTTGTTTGAGTGGGCTCGGGGGAGGTCAGGGAGAGCTGCAGAGGGGTGTGAGGGTAAACTTGAATGTGGGCCTTGAAGCATGATTAGGAGTTGGCGGCACAAAAGAATAAGGAAACCATTATAGGAAGTAATATTTTGGAAAAATCAGGAAAGAATGCTTTGACCTTTGTGGAAAATAAGACCATAGCCTGTGGGGAGAGTGTATGTTCATGGGAGAAGATGATAGTCCTTTGTGTAAGTCAGTAGTTTGCATAGGGCCTTGAATATCATGCCGGGAAGTTGGTGTCTTAAACTGAGGGTTGAGTAAAGGGTGGCAAAGGCCGAGTGTCAGAGGATATCAAGTTTTTGTTTTTTAAAGTAAGTGAGTTTGGGTTTTAGAAAGACAACCATGGGGGTAGGGTGGATTATAAATGGAGTCCATTTCAGTGGCCAGTACCCCAGAAGATCCAGGAGATGGTGTGTATTAGGCTGGGAGAATGGAGAGGAGAGGTGAGGCCAGGTGCAAAGGGATATTGTCAAAGATAGAACCTGGAGGATGTGGGGTTTGAGGGAAAGGGAAGAAACGATGGTGAAGCTGAGATTTTTAGCTTGGACAATGGAATGGATAATGAACACAGCTAAAATTGCTTCTTATTTTGCCAATCTAAGAATTATCTCACTCGAAATGTATTCTACCAAGAATCAAATATGCCAAGACTAGCAAAATGTTCAAACAGAAGGGAAATGGAAAGCTTGAAGAATGCATAAGCTTGAGAAATTGCTCTTGAAGGATTATAAGTTGAACCCTGTCAAATTTAAGATCTATGTTTTCCATGAGCCTCGGGCTCTCCTTCTGTGCCCTTTCTTACTAGGTTGGGGCTACTTTGGAAAAAAGTTTAAAGCTATTTTCAGAAAACACTATTCATTAAAAATTGGTAAATAAAGTTATGATCTTTGTATGACCATAATGTTTAGGTATTATTGAAATATAAAAAAAAGTGAAATAATTTTAAATGTCAATTTTTATATGTATAAAAACTGTTTCTATATCATTTTAAAGTAAAAAATTCATTTATTTCATGAAATCTTTTTGTCTAATGCAAATATAATATTTGTTCCAAATTAAACTTTCAAGCTTAGTAAAATGTTACAAACACATAATTCAAAGTATTTTCTAGTGCCCATCTGTGCAGGAAGAATAGGATCAATAAAATTGAACAACTGTTAGAGTGTACTGGTTTCTTTATATTTCAGGCATGTTTTCATGTACTGAAAGTGTAAAGTCTAGATAGTATGTTTTGTTGTGGTTTTCATTATACAGATGAAAACTTGCTACAGTTGAAATCTTGGTGAATATAATGGATTTTTGAAGTCCCATTCATAGCCCACTTACTTTAGATAATATTTAAATATTTAAACTAAATAATGTGGATACATTTTTGTCATGAGATTTGATTTCTAATACACTCATTTTAAAAGTAAAAATACATCCTTCTCTAAAAATCATTATTTCCATTTCTTTGAATTAGCATTTTTCATATTTTGGGGAAAAATATCTTGATATCCTAGCTTCTGAATGGAAGACAAAGCTATCATTTCCCATATTGTTTGAATGTTTTACACTGGGACCAAACCTACTCTGTTATTGAGCTTCATGCCATGGAAACATCTTATGGGGGGACCTCTTTTACTCAAATCTTCTTGGTACTTGAATACTTTGTTAGGTGTGTACAGACTCACTTTGCATCCACTTCATCTGCATGGGAAGATATGTACATTGAAATTCTAAGTGCTTTTGCAAATCTAAATTTCCTAGAGTGCAACATGAGTCCCAACAATGTAAAGCTATGAAATGCCTTTTCATTTTGACTTTTCAAAGACCTTTGTTCATTAACATTTAATTAGCATCCGTTCGTTGTGTACATTGTATACTTCGGGGTGATATGACTAGTAACAAGGAATATTCTAGAGGATCTTAGACTTCTGAGATTGAAGCTGATAATACACTTACTAAATTATGTGCTGCTTTACATTAAAAAGATTCAGCAGTTACCTATTTCTTTACTGAGTATAGGACACCAGGTTGAAACCATTGATTTTGAAGTGAAGAATTCTTGGTCATATTCTAAACTAACCAAGTATTATCATTAGCTTTGAAAATAACTATCTTCAGTATTCTAGGGTAGACTGAAGAAAACCCATGTTGGAGGCCCGTAGAAAAACTTTAGTATTCTTATTTGGTTAATATTCTGCTTTTATGAGAATCTCAATAAAATCAGTTAAATGGAAACTCAGAAAATTCAACATACTGTCTATCACATTCAGTTTACTGTTAAATAAAATTATGCCCTGGATATAACCTTCTAATTTTATTTTTTCACCTTAATGAAAGCACTGGTCATTATTGCTGCCACTGATGCTCTTTTGTCTGCACATACTGTTGCAACATAATGTGTTGTGCATTTGATACGGATATTACCATATTGCCATAAGGAGCTGCTATTATTTTAGACACCAACTGATTCCATGATAGTGTCAGATTTCTTTAACATATGCTTATGTTTTTGTACAAATGACCCCAAGAAACATCTGCTAGTTTTGTGGTGATATCTACAGTTTCTTTTTTAGAATTTGACCTGTCAGTCACTTTTTAATGTGAAATCTACAGTATTTCATTAGAATAAGCTCACTTTCTATTTTTTTATTACTGATATTAATTAACAACATTTTGACTCAGCTTTATGACATAATTCAGAAAGTAATTGAACTGCCTGTGCACATTATTTTAAAAATCTCTTTTCATGATTGTGTCATTGATACTTTAAAATAGAAAAGTGTCCTTTTAATGGATCCTTTAGCATCCAAAATTTTAGGTCCCAAATTGTTTTCTGATGGTTCTGAAATTATTCTTTCAATTTTACAAAAGTGTGCAGTAGTTGTGGTGTATCATTGGTCTGTTCATATCCTTTGCTAATTGCTAATCTTCAATGGATGTGTAAGGGCAGACAAAGGAAGAGGAAATGAACTTTCAATAAAGTTATGAAATCTTTCCTCTAGGAGATTGCAAAAACTTTAGAGAACATAAGCCAATGATTATGTTACGGGTGGGATCCTTTCTTTTACTTGCTTTGGTATGACCTTGACTAAGAAGCAATGGTCACAGACTCCCATTGTCTGGAATTTGTTTTCCTCTCTTTTCTCAAATGTCTTTCTTAAGTCATAGCTACTTATTCAAAGAAAGCAATATGACCATGTACTCATGGTACTTAAACAAACCTGGAACATCAACAAAATGAAAAACAGGACTTTGAATAGCAATATCTGTCCATGTTTTCCAGTGGAAAATATATAAATAGATTTTCCAACTCCTTTTATTGTATCAGAGGACATTGTCTATAAAATTTTGTATTACCTATATACTTGATACCAACTCTAAACCCAATAAAGTAAATATACATGAGGTATAGTCCTTAATCTTGCCTATGTTATTAAGATAATAGAACACTCGGTTTTGTTTTCTACTCATCTGCTTTCTATGTATCAGCTGTTGCACTCCTTCAGACTCGAAGTGTGTCATCATTTATATCTCCATGCTCATTCAGTAGCCCTTGCTGCTCTTATTCTCTCTTTGTCCCTTGGGTAACTTGTCATTAGGACAACCTTCTGTCTCCTGCTTACCATCTCTTGGCTGAAACTGAGCTGGTGCCCTTGCCAGGTAACCTTAGGTGCTGGACCTGCCTGGGTTCAGCTTTGGCCTTGGTGATGTCTGTGTGCCTTCCATGCCAAAACTCAATTCTGTGAGGGGTGACAGGATGACTGAAAGCTTTAGTTTCAGTGATAAAGCCCAAATGAGGCTGTATTGAGTACCTAAATAGCTTTCTCTTAGGTCTGAAATAGGAGAGCCAGGAGCCTCAACGTCCCTCGAGAAAGAAAGATTTCCCTCCGCCTTCTGGGCTCCACACTGAGCCATTTAAGTGGGTTAGTGGGCTGGACCCAAAGGGGGTGTAATTTCCTCAAATAGTGTTTTAGTTTTGCTCTGTGTATCATGGGAGTAGAACCAACTAAGGGAAGTCCCTAATGACTCTTCTTGCCTCTTGTAGGGCAGGCCATTTACTTTAAGTCATGGCTTCTTACCCCTCTGACACCTCTACCCTATGCAAGGCACTGGAGGAACCATGGGGATGGGGGAAGACATTCATGAAAAGGGTTTTCAGGTACTGGGTATATCTGGAGTCCTATTTGAAGGATAAAGACTATTTGGCAATTACCATTTTAATACTTATCACTGCCTATACTTTTTGTTGTTAGTTTTTAGTGCAGAGAATTTTGTCATACTATCAGTGGTGGAGTGGAGCGGGAAACAACATGAAATCTATGTTCATTAACTTCGTATGGTGTCTGGTATGATATCATGAACAGGTGGGCTCATAATTGTTTACTTGACGCTCTTTTTAAGAAGTCAGTTATATCACGGGAAATTGAAGAATAGCAAAATTAATTTGTTGAAGCATTCTTTAGGAAATCTTGCATGCATGTTCACTAGAGAAGCATGGGGCTTCTCCCTTAAAGGACAAGGCTTTGTTTTGTTTCTAATAAGACACACTCTTTATAATTAAAACAAAATCCCAGTGTTAAGGGATTACTGTTTTAAATAATTGGATTTCTTTCCTTTGTTTCCCTGATCCCGATATATGAGAATAAACCTAATGGTGTCTTCGGCTAATACATATTTCCAAATTAAATAGTTCTGTTAACCACTGAATCTTAATAATGCCTCTCAAAGTTTACAGATGATAATATAGAAACCAATGTAATACCAGGAACTTATTTTAGATTTGGGAAAGGCAAAGATACAGAAACTAATTAAGAACAACAGAAGCTGTGGAAACTTTCTTTTTAAATGATGATATGTTGATATTCACAATAAATTATTAAAAAATATAAACAAACTATTTGTATAATTTTATTTAACTCTGCCATCAAAATACTAAATTCAGTACCACATATCTTTAATTTCAGACAAATGCTTTCACGAAATGGTATTTTAATGCCCTGAAGATGGTTTAGCTTAAAAATGGTTAGGGTTAAAATGAAATAGCAGAAAAGCAAAATGTAAATGTCTAGTTGTTACTTTAAGAAAAATTCCCAGAATAAGCTCTGTCCCCCTCTCTTTCTCTTCTCTTTTTGATTTCCATACTCCAGAGCCCTTTTCTGAGACTCTTAAATCATGTGTGAGTGCAGGAGAGGACAAGCATTAGGGTGAGTGGTAAGAAGGGGGAGCATTTTGCTTGGGGCAAACTCTTCCTCCATATGGGACCTTCTTAAAGCCCTCCCTCAGCCCCTTAAATCAGAACTTGAGCTCCCAGGCAAGAGCTGTGTTAGGAGCAGCATTAGCAGGAGACTGGGGGTGTGGGTGGGGGTGGGGAGGTGTGGTGGTAGATGAAGGGCCATTTTTCTAGTTGGTCACTTTTGGACTTTGGTGAACCTTTTCAAACTGACCTGTTTCTCCACTTAATCCTGAGTCAGTCTTGACCCTTAACTTTTCAGGTGTAGCCATGCTGGGTCCTCCTAAGTTTTGAAGCTCAAGGAGGAAGTGTTTCTAGTTCCAGTACAAACTTTTAAAGAACGAGTGGGAGCAAAAATGGCAAGGACTCTTGAGAGATTTTGTATTTGATCCCGTATGAAGGCAAAATGAAAAATATTGTAAATGGCACTTGCACTTTCAAATCTTACACAAGTTTCTCAGTTACCCTCATCTGTCGTTTCTGGGCTGCATTGCATCCCTTGCTATCCTGATTAATTCCCACCTAAAATAATTTAGTGTCCTCCTAATATAACTCTAGCATTCTAATTAATGATAACCTAAGTAATTATTTAAAGTTTTTTCTCCATTTGGCATTCAATAGTCTTCAGTGTTCACATTTGGAAATATTGAAACCTGGAAGGGAAAAAAGGAAAATGATTCATTTCTCTGTTTGCCATACTTTGCTTGATGTTGTGATAAGACAGAAGGTCACCACCCGGTGTAGAAAATTTAGATTCTATAGAGGAAATGAAAACTTAGGACAAGGTAAAGAAGGAAGGTGTATTAGTCTACTAGGGCAGACATAACAAAATACCACAGATGAGGTGGCTTAAACAACAGAAATTAACTTTTTTCTCACAGTTCTGGAGGCTAGAAGTCCAAGATTAAGGTGCTGTCAGAGTTGACTTCTGGTGAGGCCTCGCTTCCTTAGCTTATGGATGGCCGCCTTCTCACTGTGCCCTCACACGGCCTTTCTTCTGTGCACACATGGAGACAGAGATCTCTGGTGTTTCTTCCTTTTCTTATAAGGACACCAGTCCTATCAGACTAGGGACCACCCTTATGACCTAATTTAAACTGAATTAGTCCTTAAAGGCCCAAATATAGTCACCCTGGGGATTAGAGTTCAGCATATGAATTTTGGAGAGACACAATTCAGTCCAAAACAAGTGGATTTACTGTAGTACTCCTTTAGCTAAATCTTTTCCAATCCTGAAAGTGGGTTTTACCCCTTCCCTCCAAATTCCTGTTAACAGGTGAGGTTTTTTTGGTTTGTTTCTTTTTGATTTTTAATATAATAGTTAATGTATGGTTGGTTACATCAAACTATATATAATGCTAGGAAATAAGAATTGTTAGAAGAGTCAAGTGAGCTAAAACATATTAAAATGATTTGGAAAAAAATTTTTTTAACATTTTAAGTAGGTTTCCTCAACTCTAGATCTGTGTGAACTTGGCATATCTAATCAGTCTAAATGCAGGCCAAATAGCAATCTTAGTTATATAATAGTAAGCGCAGATCTCAAAGATTGTAAAATACATCTGAATACACTGATACTCATGAGTTTGCTTGTCCTAAAATTTTCTGAAAACATGATGAACTCATAACTTCAATATTCTTGTCTATGACTGCAAATGTTTGGTGAGAGATGACCGTGTAGGATTTGTTCCCCACCCCCCCGTTTATTAAGGGCTTATTTCAGGTTTCAGTACTGAAATTCGTGTTCATTTTGTATCTTCCTGGTAAACCTTGCCAATAAATATTTGCATATTTGGAAGTTCTTAGGACTATCATATTATTGGGCAACCTTAAAAGGCCACGTAGAAAAGTGATTGGGTTGATACTGCTCCGCTTTATTTAAGTCTGAACAATTCACTTTCGTGGTACAATCAGAGTACTGACCTACATTTGAAAGTGCAATGCTGTTCTGTTATCTAAATCCACTGTGCTATGAAAGGGTGAAATACAAAAAAGAGGTCACCATTATTATTTTCCCTGTTGTCCCGGAGTAAGGGGGTTTGTTTTTGGTTAGATGGTCTGCTTCTGAAAGATAACTGAAGTAGAAACGTCACTAGGATTCCTATATGAAATCATAGGAAACATAAATTGAAAAATGATATAATCACCATGTTAACATTTAGCTAAATAAGGGCTGAAATGAGTTAATTCTATTTGGAAATATTTAAATTAGAATTAGCTTTTGCTTTTGATAAATACTGCCTTTTTAAAAAAAATTTCTGCTGAATCTTTAAGCTTTTAATACTTCAGTCATCCTCCTAAAATAGGTGTAGAAGCGTGTCCTTACCTTGGTTTGGTAAGCCTCTGAACATGCAAAGCAACAGATGTTATACCCAGCGTAATTATATGTATCCTGGAAACACATCTTTATAGAGTGGGATTGGTCCTTGGGAAAACAAAAATTTGGCAAACAAAGGGCATTAAATTGCTGATCTCAGCACTAATTACCTGGGATAGATTATAATAATCTTGTATAGGTAGTAACTGCATGCATGTATTGGAAAAATAATGTAATTGTAAAATACATTACAAGGAAATTGAACTTGTGTCAATTTTAGCTCATCTATCCCCTTAAAGAGCAGAAGAAGACCTCACTTTTATTTTTTAGAAAGTTCTTTCAACAACTTTTTGGAAAATGTTTTGGAAGAGTCCAAATCCTAATATACTAAGGCTTTTGAGCATGTCTCTGTAGGTTACTGCCTTTGTTTTTTTAATATAGTGTCCACTGAAAATAGAGCGTTCTAAACAAATGGATGGATCCCTGATCTTCAAGCATCCTAGTATCTCTGAATACACTGGGCACTGTGAGAGCACAGTTACTTGAACCAACAACTGTACTAAAGCAGTGGTTTTTGTAATTTTGATCTCTTCCTTCCAGGGGCATCTTTTCCCTTCCCAATAGATAAAGCAAAGCAGAGCTCATTAGGTTCGTGTCATAGAAGGTCTAGCATCATCTGGAGGTCAGTTTGAGAAGCACTGTATAAACCATTGCTTAAATAGGGAACTTCGAAGTTGTGGAGGTTCTTACAGAAATTTCTGAAGTTGATGGTGTCGGTTTTTGGAGTCTGAAGTTTTTAAATAAGAGTTTGTTGATAGTCACGGTCTAAACAGCAAGTTATCACCAAGATCATCTAAATGTAGGGTTGTTTACATTTTTTTTTCCCAAAAAGATTTTGAACACAAATGAAACCTTCAGGACAAGACATTATAGTTTGAGAATATTCTGGAATAATTATGCTGTGGGTTTTATTTTCTGTATCTTAGGTTATTAGCATGTGTTTTTGTTACCGTAGATGTGCTTACAGATAGGTCATCACTTAGTCAAAAATTCTTAGCAACTCCTTCGCCCGTAAACTGTTGCCATGGCATAGTTTTCATATCTGTTGAGGAACCAAAATGGTGAATAAGGAGAATGTCACGTTCGGAGCTGGTGTGTTCTCACACCATCTAGTGTTTCAGTACTCAGGGCAGTGATGTGTGCAGCCTTTCCTGCCAGGAATAGAGTGTGCTAAGATTTTCCTCCTCAGCACAGTCTGTGCATTTCCATAACAAAATCCATGATCCAAGGAAAATACAAGGTGATGAAACCAGGTGATTGTGATCAAATTTCTGTTGCACACTACATCATCATTAGTGTTTGTCAGAAACGTTGTCCCATCCTGGGGTGGAATTGATGAAGAACTTGCCTTGTGAGTGGGGCACATAAACCCTTTCAGGATGAATACAAACCGAACTTGATATATTTCCCAAAATATTTGTGCCTAGCTAGAATCAGAGTAGTAGTGACCTGTGAGTCAACTTCTGGTAATTTTCTCCTTTTATTATTCTTTCTTTATTTTCCCTTTCTTTTTGCTTAATTTGAAAGACTTGTTAGTTAACTAATAGGAACAGCAATCTTATTTCTCATGGGATAAAGCCACTATAAATTGAGCATTTCATTTGGGACCATTGTGGATACATAATGAACCAATTAAAAGATGTTCTGTCTTGATTATGTGATGAAAGTCTACGTAAGTCTTACTATTATTTCTAATTTATCTTCCTAATATTGTCTTTATTCTCTCAATTCCTACTTTTCTCCTCCTAACCTATTCCATAAATTTCTTAGTAGGCCCTTTGTAACAAGGGAGGTGTTTCCAAGTCTGCTTTAGGGAAGGCAATCAGGATGCCCCCTAATATTAGGAGTTACCTTTATAAATTCATAACAAGTCCGGAGCATTTTTGTATTCTAAGTGTATGGAAGAGGTCTCCTCTAATCATTCCTGCCTAGTACCAGTCTGTCACACATGCTACTTTCATGGTTTATCTAGTTCAGCTACTGGTATGGTGACTGCAAGATTTGTTGAATTAGTTCAGGTAATAATAATAATAGTGGTAAACACTTATATAGCACATTGTATGTGCCAGGAACTGTTACCAGAATCTTACATATTAACTCATTAAATCTTCACAACAATCCTCAGAGGTAAGGGCTATTATAATCCCCATTTTCTAGATGAGAAAACTGCAAAAAGTTTAAGTAACTTCTCCAAGGTCACACAGGTAGTAAGAGGCAGAGCCTGGATTCCAGCCCCTTTTCTAAGAGGCCATACCTTTTTTTTTTTTTTTATGTTGGATAATACCAAATTCTTTTTAAAAAAAATTTTATTGGAGTATACAGTGTTGTGTTTCAATGGAGTTACAGTGTTGTGTTAGTTTCTGCCTGTACAGCGAAGTGAATCATCTATACGTATATCTATATCCCCTCTTTTTTGGATTTCCTTCCCATTTAGGTCACCACAGAGCACTGAGTAGAGTTCCCTGAGCTATACAGTAGGTTCTCATTAGTTATCTATTTTATATAAGAAGCCATAGCTTTTTTTTTGATGTCAATAAGTCAAGTTTAATTAATTATTATTTATCGAATTTCCGACACAGCCTCACTCTGTATTGACTTTGGCTGCTCAGCCATACAAACTACTACAGCAGAGCAACAGAAACCATATGGTCCCCAAAGCCTAAAATCTTTACTATCTGGCCCTTCACAGAAGAAGTTTGCCAACCCTTGGTCCATATGAACGTGCTGACAGAACACTGAATCACGGCGTTTAAAGTTTTAATGTGACCAATGTGCTTGATTTTTGCTGGTTAATTTATGTAATCCAAGTTGGATTGACAGCAACACCATCCTCAGGAAATGATGAATACCCAAATTCTAAATATGATTTATTTTTAGTTGGAAAAGGCATATCACTTACCTCTGCTGCTTCTCTTTGGGACCTTTTTCTTAACAAAACCTGAAGTGCTGCTTCTGAAACTTGGAGTTTCAGAAAGACAGCAGAAGATATGCTGAAGTGTGAACCCATGCTATGGAATGAACCATGTCTTCTCAAAGCCTAATTATAAAGCACATACTAATATTGTTGCAATAACAAGGTGGTTCCTTGCAAGTTCTTCTAGTCTGTAGAACAGGGGAAAAGAGTATGAGCTTTAAAGTTCAGCCTTACGCTCTGCCATTGACATCTGTCATTGATAAGCCCCTTCACCTCTCTGAGGATCTGTTTGGTCTTCTCTAAAATCAAGAAACAGGGATGCTATCTCCTTTCATTGTCACCATAACCTGAAGATAATTTATGGTTAGATGAGATGGAGTATCTGATTTAGTGCCTAGCTTGGCAGGCATGTCATCCGGCTTTCAATTGCCTGTGTTTCTGTGCCGTGCCATTTACAATAAAAAACTGACTGCTTCCTTGCCAGGAATACATATGAAACATATTTCCGTTCCATTAATGGAATATATGTATAGTAAGGTAATTTGGCAAATATGTAAAGAAAAGCTTTACTACCTAGTATTAGCTTTACACCTACTGATAACTTGGGAAGGAGCTGAGCTTCTGAATACAATAGTTTCCTCTTTAGTCAGTCATTCTTAGATGCTTAATAGAAGTTAATGAAGGAAGGGAACAGTTGGAATAGAGAACTAATTTCAGGCAAGTAAAAACTACAGCTTTAAAATGGTTTTTTTCCTTATTATACATATAAATTGTACTTGTAGAAATTTAGCTAATATAAAAGAGTATGTAAAAGAAAATATAAACAAAAGCACACTTTTTGGAGGGAAATTTAGTTCTAATTTCACCTTTTAATGCAGGACTATTTTTTAAAAGAGGCCTATAGTATTGATACATCTGGATGAATCTGAATCTGTGTTGAGAAGGCGCTCTGGGTAGAAACCAGAAAGATGAAACAGATTGGGTAGTTGTTTCTTAAAATCTCTGATGGGTTCCAGTATCCTTTGGTGAAGGAATAATTTGTAAATATGAATCTGATGAAGTTCCACAAGATGGCTAGTACCCACTGTGCTTCCATTCCCCAATATACTGAACAACTAGAGGGAAAGACCATATCTAATCATCCTTAAATATGCAATATTGAGGTCAGAAAACACCTAAATATAGTAGGCACTTAAATTTTGGAACCAGATAGATTATTAATGGGAGATACATTTCTTGTCCCCACAATTTATAAAGCAAGATGATCTCCAAATAATCTTCAGAATACTAGGGGAAAATGCCAGCTATAAGAATAGTTCCTCAAAGTGAAAAATCCAGTTATTCTAATATCACCATTCTATGTGGAAAGCTCAGGAAGATAAAATGGCTCCCAGCCTGTGAGGGTCCCTGGCACCTGGTCCTGGCTGGACATCCACGATGCAAAGAGTGGAGCCAGATACTAGCTGTCTGCTGAAAATCAGAGGGTGACTTCAGTGGTCCCAAGACCAGGCGACTCATCTCTGCCTCCTTTGTCCTTCTTGGATTTCTGTAAGGATTTCACCTCTGAACCCTCAAGGACTGCTTTCCTTTTCAACGTGGTTGTACCAAAAACAAAATGGGAAAGTATTCAGAGCTCCTTTCTGAAATATTTTACAGAGCATATTTACTCTGTTAGGCTCATTAGAAGTGTCGATTCTCAGTAGGGTTGACGAGCAGGCAGCGAGTTTGATAGAGTGGGAGAGGCCAGGCCCCTCGGAGGAGCCCCGGGTCACCAGGCCTGTCCGTTGTCCTGTACAGTTAGGCATGTGGCACCTGGTGGGTCACTGACCTGATGCAGGACCTCAAGGGCTGCTGTTCTCTTTCCTTCATGTGCTTCGCAAACCTCTTTTTTGTTCGTGTTACTTCACTGCTTTGGTTTTCCTGATTTTTGTCTTTACATCAATATTCACTTCTAGTTCTGCAGTTTCTCTTTCACTGTTTTTCTTTTTTTCTCTCTTACTCCTCACTCTTTCCCATTTTGAACATTCAAAGACCCATCAAGAAAAACAACAGGAGAGGAGAGTCAAACACCAGTAAAATGAGATATTATAGTAGTAACTTACCATTGAGAGTGATTGAAAGATGGGTTTTTGGAGCCATACTATATGTTAGAATTTGGGCTTTGCCACTTCCTGTGTAACTGTGGGGCAAGCTACTTGAGCTCTAAGCTCATCTCTCCTTGCCTCCCACCAGCCTGTAAAATATGGGGTATAGTAATAGTGCCCAGCTTACAGCGCTGTGAGTTTTCAGTGATATAATAAATCTCAACTTCTTTGCACTAGCCTGGAATGGAATTTTTGTCTATTATTAATATTTATTTAACAACTATTGTAGCATTTTAGAGTTGAAAGAAACTTTTGTATTGAATATTCGTCATCTTCCTCACTAAAGGGTAAGTTCCTTCTTTTTTCACCACTGTTTCTTTCACAACTAGAGTTGTGTCCAGCAAATTAGTACTCAGTACATATTTGTTGACTGAGTGAATGAATCTATTCCAATTCCCTTATTTTAGGAATGAGCTATCAAGCTCAAAAGTTATGGCATTTGCCTCAAGATTGGTGACAGAGCTAGAGCTAAAACAAAGGTCTCCTAACTCCCACACCAGTGTCCTTTCTGAGAAGAGGATGTCATTTTCTCAATATTTATCTTATATGATAAATTCATAGGAAGCTGTATATTACTATAAGAGGATGTGCTTTGATAATCAGACATGCTTGGATGAAATTCTAGCATTCTTATCAAAATCATTGCCACACTGCCTATCTTACACATCCTCATCTGTAAAGTGAGAGAGTTTCTACCTTGTAGAACTATTACGAGGATTAATTGAGGTAATCCATGTAGAGTGCTTGGTCCCATTTCTTTGGCCCTCCCCACCACCAGCTTTTTAGTCTAGTTGGACTTACTTTACATTCACAGTCTTACCTTGTTTCTCATTCTTTCTTGAATCTTCTATGATCAGGATTTTGAGTCCCATCACTCCACAGTTCACTTGTCAAGGTCAGTCCTCATGTGACTTCACCTATGAACAGGTTTTGACAGCTGAATCACACTGTGCTCCTTGACACAACTTTTGTATCTCCTAGGATGTCACTCTTTTGGTTCTCCTCCCACCCCACTGGCCTGCTCCTTCTCTGACTAATCTCTTGGCTATCCTCATTTTTCCATGAGTGTCTTCTGACCCCATTGCCTGTTTCCATTCTCTCTCTGGTTTAACCTCCTCTAGTTTCTGGCTTCACATATTATCTAAATACCCATGACCTTCAAATGTATATCTCTAGTCCAGACGTCTCTTCAGAATTCCTGATTTATAAACCTAACTGCCTACTTAAATTTCAACTTAGAGATCTAACAGATTTCTCACACTTTTTTTTTTTTAAAGATGTATTTTTTGTTTGTTTGTTTTTGTTTTTTTTTTTTGCGGTACGCGGGCCTCTCACTGTTGCAGCCTCTCCCGTTGCGGAGCACAGGCTCTGGATGCGCAGGCTCAGCAGCCATGGCTCACGGGCCCAGCCGCTCCGCAGCATGTGGGATCTTCCCGGACCGGGGCATGAACCCGTGTCCCCTGCATTGGCAGGTGGACTCTCAACCACTGCGCCACCAGGGAAGCCCTCAAACTTTTTTTGTTCTAAAATAAACTCCATGTTCTCTCCTGCAGCCTCCAACTATGTACTGCCTATAGATTTTCAGCTCTCAGTACGTGGAGACTTCATCCTTCTGATTGCCCAAGCCAAAAACACTGGAGATCTGCTAGATTTCACTCTCTTTCACTCTACGTCCAATCCACTAACAATTCCTGTTGCCTCTTTCTTTGAAATATATTCAAAATTGAACAGGATTGCTGCCACCATCTTAGTATGAGACACCATCATTTCTCCCTTGGAGTATTGTATAAGCTTCCTTACTAGTCTCTCTGTCTCTAACCACGTCTCCTGTCAATCTATTCTCTATGTATCAGATAGAATGTTATTGATACTTTTAAACTATATGTCAGATTACATCTTTCTTCTGCTCCAAAACTTCCAGTGACTTCACATCTTTTTCAGGCTAAAATCTAAAGTCTGCCTGCTTCCAACCTTTGTATTCTCATGTTTTACCCTCTCCCCTTTCTCACTAACTCTAGCCACCTCTTGCTGTGTCTGGAATATACCAAGTATGCTCTTGCCACAAGGCCTTTATACTTACTGTTCCCTTTGTTCAGAAACCCTTGGAACCAGCTGTGTGAAAATTCAGCTATTTACTGATTTTAGAAAGCTAATACGGGACATATGTTTATGTGTATGTAAAACCCACAACTAGCCTCAGGTAGCATTGCATATTCAAACATTAATATTTCTGAATGAAACATTAAGAATATCTATGCGAAGTGGCATAAATAAAGACTTAACATTTCATGGTCAGTTCAGGTCCAATTTTGGGGCAAAATGAGGTCAGCTCAGGTTTTGTTGCCAAATGATTTAAGAAAAAATAAACAATTTCCAGAGCTTTGGGGATTTTAGAATTGCAGGTGAGAGATTTTGGACCTGTAACTACATGGCTTTCTCCCTTATATATATATATTTTTCCAACCTATTCAATGATCATTGGGTAGTCAGGGTAGATCTCTATCTAAAAGGCTTTTCTCTTGTAGAGCAAGTCTGGCATGTGGAAAGTGTCTGGTTAACAATTATTGAAAGAAGGAATGAAGCTCAAATCATTTTTCACTCAAATATGTGTTATTTAGGAGACAGTGTGACCAGTTTAAGAACAGTTAACCATTATCAAAAACAACGTACTCTTTGATGAGTGGTAGTTATCTCAAACACATATTAGTATTTGAAATATCAGAAATACTTAATGGCTGAATCATCTGCTGACACAAAACCCATTACCTACTTCAGTGCCTGGTAGCCTAATCGGTTGGATTCTGTTTCATTGATCTGTTATTAATTTGGCATGTAACTTTAAGTCGAATTTTTAGTATAATTTCATCCTTTTTTGATCACCCTGTGTCTCAGAGCATTTTCATGCAGTTGATCAAGGATATATTGTCACTATTTGAATGTAAGTAAAATTTAAAATTTTAATTCTCATATACATTTAAAGTATCATGTATAAAATTAATAGAAAATAAAAGTGCAGAACTTGCATTAAAATCACCCGAAATCTTCACATTCATTTATAACCCTTATATAAATGAACTTATTTCTCTCTAAAGAAAATGTGAGTAGTAAAGGGCTGTAATGGTTTTTGTCTTAGTTTTGGTTGAGTATCCACTGGAGAAAGTTAGGCATGAGTAGGAATTATTGTAGTACCACTTTTCCCAGTGGTTCTCCAACAAGAAAAATTTTATGTCCTTCCAGAAATTAATCATGTTTCTCTTCTTTCGATCTGTGAGACCATAATTGTATTTAAATTGCTAATCTGTTTTGAAGGATGCATAATAAATTGCTTAATATTTAATCGGATTCCTAATTTGTATAGCACTTTCAGAACATTTGAAAAATTAAATTTAAGAAAATGGGAGTGTTACTAGAATTTCACTGTATTTTAAAAAGTTAGCTCCCGATGTACAGACTGAAATCCTTCTTCAATCATGAATTTTTATTGCTTTTCTCCCATAGACTAGATAGAGCAGATGTGATTTTATTTTTTAATCTACGTGACAGGGAGAGCTTTCTTTGTTTGGGTTTTATGGAAAGGATTTTATTTATTATGGTCCTGATACTTCAGCGGCTTAAGAAAATGCTATTTTAAATATAAGTACTGACTTACTTGTATCCTTTAACTTACCAAACGTGCCTTTAAGTAGTCAGTATTTTTGAAGGTCTTCATATGTGATCACCATGGCTTATATTCAACAGTGCTATTAAATGAAATAAACAGAGTTGCCTCTTCTGCCACAGAGGCACAGGTGGACATCTTGGTGGTAAGCCTCATGCGGTGTGACACATGGCACAACCCAACATGGGGGCAGAGAGCATGCAGCTTGAGCTAGGAGTCATCTTATGGATACTTCGCTGTAGATTTGTGTTTTTCTGTGGAACAGCCATCATTCAAGACATTTACATGGTATGAGGTTTGTTTTTCTAAAAAATGTTTCTTATAATTTCTGAAAAATAGTCAAACCCTGATCAGCACAACCTACTTAGAAGCCAGTGTTCCTCCACCCTGCCCCTTGCTATCTATATAAATGATATTTTTGACTCTGTCCGTTATAATGTTGGCACCCTGTGCATATTAGATGTAATCGGGGCTGAAAGGAAACTTGAATCCATCTGGAAGCAATAAACTTTTCTAAAAGACTGCACAGTGTTATTTAATCCTGTGACTTCTTACTGTGAGTGAAATTAAGGTTTGATGCAGTTGTGTCACATCGTATTGATATCAAATTTATCTTTCTAAAAAAATTACTGACAGTAGTATTACAGCACAGTGGAGAAGATGGCTTGCTGTAATCCTACAAGCTATTTTGCTTCGATTACATGCTATATGGTGTAATTAAATATATACTTTATCTAAAATGTTCAAATTTTCTCTAAAATTTTCACATTATCAAAGTAATACTTTCTTACCTTTACCTTTAATTTTGGCCTTTTATCATAGTACTAATTATGTGGTAAAAATTATAACGAAAGGCATGGAGAAGAAACTATTACTTTAAAACTCTTTAATTGGGAACATAACTGAATAAATACCATATATGTAGAACATCAAGGTCAAACATTGAGCTTATTTTCATATCAGACTCTGAATCAATTTTAGGCTTTTTCAGAAAAAAATTAACTTCTAATTTCTACTCCAAAATGGCTTTAAAAATTTCATTTCAAATAGGTAGGTAGGTCATATTTTTTGTGAAGAGGAGCCTAAATGGTATCAACTGACTAGCATAATTTATAGTTTTTGTATGTGTGTTTATTAAGATGTAATTTCTTTTTACTGTAATTTTTTTTTTACATTTTGCCTAAGTCCAACTGAAGATAAATTTAAAAGTTAGGATATTTGACTACATTTTATTGGTAACTTCATTTTAATATTTCTTAGTGAATCAATTCTCACTGGATTTACTTATCTAGAGTTTTTGAATGCCAAGACAAAACAAACTAAACATGTCTGTCAACTGTATGCTTTTAATGGTGGAAATGAAATAAAGGGCTACATCGCCCATGTGCCTAGCATATTAAAAATAAACATAAACTTGGTCTTGAAAGTTATTAAGTTGGAATTTTTAGTAAAACCATGATCAGCTACATTAAAATTGTTTATCACTTTTCCTTTGTCTGCACTAAGTCTAAGC
Organism: Phocoena sinus; assembly: GCF_008692025.1. NCBI lineage: Eukaryota > Metazoa > Chordata > Mammalia > Artiodactyla > Phocoenidae > Phocoena > Phocoena sinus. Next base: position 52,438,808 of record NC_045769.1, read on the forward strand.
CTACAAATCCTCATCAAATTAATAAGGATTTACAGATATTTTTAGAATATCTCAAATGTGTATTTTTTGAGGTATAATTGATGTGTAACATATATTAGTTTTAGATGTACAGCATAATGATTCAATTTTTGTTTATATTTTGAAATGATCACCACAATGTCTAGTTAACATCCATCACCATAGTCACAAAATTTTAATTTTTGTGATAAGAACTTTTAAGATCTACTCTACTAGCAGCTTTCAAATATGCAGTACAATATTGTTAGCTACAGTCACCATGCTGAATGACTGTATCATCATCCCCATGACATGTTAAAGCTGGACGTTCTTACCTTTTGACCTTCCTCACCCATTTTGCCTACCCCCTACCCCTTGCCTCTGGCAACCACCAGTCCATTTTCTGTCTGTGAGCTTGTGGTTTTTGTTTTCTAAGATGCCACATACAAGTGAGATCATACAGTATTTGTCTTTCTTTGACATTTCACTTAGCATAATGCCCTCATTGTTCCATCCATGTTATCCCAAAGGCAAGATTTCATTCTTTTTATGGTTGAATAATATTCCACTGTGTGTGTGTGACCTTTTCTATATCCATTTATCCATCAGTGGACACTTAGGTTTCCATATTTTGGCTATTGTGAATATGTTTGTGTTTAAGTTTACTTTTGTATGTTCAGTATAAAAGTAACTTCTGGCAATTTCTCTTTATTCTCCCCCCTTGCTTCCTTCACACACACAGTGGTTCCTTGACCACAGATGTGCCATTTCTGGCATCTGGAAGGTGGACTAATGATAAGTTCAGGTGTCCTGGAGGCTGAAAGGTGAATTTCTTCCAGTTCATTTCTGGATGGTCTGGATGGTGGCATTCTCTTCCTAGCTGTCTTGGCTCTTCAGCTGAACTTTTCCCTTCCTGGTACTAAGATCAATCTTCATCAGGTGAAAATTATTACTTCCTTTAGTCTCTCATGTAATGGTTCTGTTTCCTACCAGCAACGTGGATCTGCATGTGCTAATTTCAGATACCCCGGATTTACAGTAGTTATTCTGAATACCTTTTTGGCTTCTTAGGAGCAAATAATGACAGTCTTGAAGGTAAAACTGAATGGGAGTGGTATAAAAGTGAGCCTTTTAGTGTCTCTCAGTAGCAAAACCCTTTAGATTATCTGGAGGGCTGTGTGGTAACTTCACTGTGACTACTATGAGGTGTTGGGGGATGGGACCTGCGTAGGTAGGGCATTGATTGCTAGTAATGGCAGAGGTGAAAACAAAGTCATTGTGACTGTCTTTGAGGTCCTCAGAAAAAAAGAGTATCGGTGAGCCAGCTTGGACTGTGAGATGTAAGGGCCCTTACCAGGCAGGAAGCCCATATGCAGGCATTGTCCTTAGATGCTGGCAATAGAAGCCATCATTGTAGCTTAGATTTGGTCCTATTTCCACAGTCCAGCAAGTTCCAGGCCATGAAGGATAAAGAACTCCTTAACCTTTGTTCTCTTAGAAACAGTTGTCCATGGAGATCGCTATGTCAATATTAGCATTTTAATATCCACACAGAAGTGCCTGGAATGTTAGGTGTTCAGACATATTGAAGAAATAAGCTTTTGGATTTATCCTAAACTATTACAGTCTGATCTTTCTCTAGTCCCTCCCCCATTGCTGTTTTTTAAAACCACCATTTAACTAGTGTGGGAAAAAATATATATGTAACTTGTTGATAAGTTCTTAAAAGGCTTTGAAGGACCTTTGTGCCTTCACCTCTCTGAAGTTAGGAACTTCTGATATGTGACTGCATTTCAGCTGAGTAGTACTGGGCCAGAGGAGTTCAGAGGGACTGGAAAATGAAGGATGTTTCTCGGAGGAGGGGCTCCGTGTGCTTTGACAGATGGTTAATGTTTGAAAAGACTAGAGTCAAGAAGGCCTTCCATTTGCTGGGTAATGAAGGAACAAAGGTTCAGAGGTTGAAATGCATACACTATCATTAAGATATTATCTGATTGATGGTAAATACAGTCAATAAAAAAACTTTTATTGGAAACCTAGCCTGTGTTTGAAGCATTGAGCTAGATGCTGGGATACAGAGATTAGAGATGAGGAGGACGGTCAAGATATTGTTGAAGTGAATGACTGAGAAACTAGAAAAAGGAAGACAGATTACAGTACTTCTGACGTTCATGGGGAGTCTGCAAAGGTCATCTAGTAGGAGATATGTGAACTGTAAATCCTGTGAATTGATACACATAACTGAACTGATAATGCCAAAAAAGACTAGATTATAAGATTAAGGTGACTCAATTAATGTCATATTTTCTGTTGGTGCCATTCTCAGAGACTCCCCATTTATAAATGTTTTTCCTAAGGAATAGAAATGGAAGTAGATGTATAAAATGACAGGGGTAAATATATAAGTAGATAGTAAAATTGAGTAAAGCATAGTCCCAATAGATGCCCGTGAGTGCTCTTGCCGAAGTGAAAGTGACAAAACCCAATTAACTGCATGATAAAGTCATGCTATAGAATATGAAATACAGAATATGAAATTTTGAATTTTTCTTTCATTTCACTAGGTTTCCTATGTAATAGGGACTTGTTGCATAGACAGTCTAAAAAAATTAATGATATAATCTCAGTTGTTTGATACAAGATGATGAAAGATAAAATGCGTGAACCATGACATCTTTAGGCTGCATTTTCTTAAGGTTAGGCCTATCTTTACAACATTATAGATAGACCAGGGGTTCTTGAGCCTGTTGGTCTTGGGACCCCTTTACACTCTTAAATTATTGAACCCCACAAAAGAGCTTTTGTTTATATAAGTTATACCCATTGATATTTATCACATTAGAGATTAAACATTCAAAATATTAATTCATTAAAAATAACAGTAGTAGGTCCATTGCATTTTAACATAAATAATATTTTGACTAAAAATAACTATTTTCCAAAACAATAAAAAATCAATGCCACTTTCTTGACTGCTTTACAGTTTGCAAATCTCTTTTATAGAAGACAGTCTTCTTTAATAGAAGGCTTAATAAAAGACAGCTGAATTCTCAAGATTGCTTCTGCACTCAGTTTGTTGTGAATATCTTGTTTTTTGTTAAAGTGTATAAGGAAAATCCAGTTTCGCACAGATGTTTGCTTAGAAAAGGAGAAGTATTTTAATAGTGTTTTCAGGTAATTGTGGATATCCTTCTTTGATACTACAGTAAAACTTGGTAAGTGCTAATTTCTTAAATGTTAGTTACAAAGCAGGATCTGAAGACATCAATTAACCTTTTGTAGTCTGCTATTTGAAAATGTATTGGTCTGTCTTGCACTTTGAATGAATCTTTCATTATGCATGATTTTATAATATCCTGCATTGACTATTTGGAAAATTTGGTCTACTGAGTTATATAGAGCTTCCAAATGTTGACACATTTTATGTAATATGTTTAAAATATCAGATACATTAACAGCACTGTATCATAAGAGTCTTTAAATATTGGGAAGCTGTCAAGCTCACCGTGACAGATACAAGTTTTACAAAATTCTAATTTTTGCTTGAAGGCTGGAATTTTATCAGTGACAACAAATATTCTCAGTTGTTTTGCTTGAGTGACTGGCTCACTTTGCTCAATTCCCAGAAAACATTTACCAAATACTCATGTCTGAATACCATAGTCTGTTAGTCCATCTTTCAAGCAAAAATGGTCTTCCACAAAATCCAGCTAGTCATAATGGGAAGGGTATAAGTGCTTTTCCTGGAGAGAGCCATCACTTTCATTTGTAGCAGAAATGCTTTTTGCACATTTCCTATTTCACCACACATAATATTAAAAAGAAATATACTAAAGAGCAGAGACGTTTTTTAAAAATTAAAGTGTTACTGCTTCATCAAGGACAGTTAAGTGAAACTTCTTTTATTTAAACTGTGAGTTTGAGGTGATGAAGGATGCAACAATTATTAATGGAATTTAGTGTCACTGCCTTGATTCATGGTGACACCAGGAGTTTTAACCACTGTTGCCTATTTACCACCCATGCAAATGTCAGCACAGTGGAAAAGGCAAATAACATCTCTAGTATTATTATAAAAATCATGCTGACCCTATATACCTTCTGAGATTACACATTGAGAATATCTAATTGATTGACTTAATTTGCCAATTTCTCCATTTGTCTGTATGAAACAACAGTGTAAGTATAGATATACTTTTATTAATGGTAGATATAGGAAAAAAACTGATTTCTAAGAGCTCACTAAGATATATGGAACATGAGTAAATTATGTATCAAGAAAAGAGCTTTAGAACAGAAGATTGTCTATGATTGGAAGTCAACCTAAATTTTCAATTATACTGATTTTTAAAATACTGATTTTATGTGGTATTCGTGATTAAACAGACTATGTAATTTAAAATTGTTAATGTCACTCTGTATCATAGGCATTAAATGTTGTTTTGAATAAAGAATTACATATTGTCTGTATTTCAAATCATCAACACAAAGAATAATATTTAATTTTTTGCCTGATTAGTTCATTTTGGACTTCATGCAAAAGTACCTATGTATCTCCAGGTGCTTAGTTCTTAAGAGAAGTACCTAAGCTGTTTACACATGATAGAAATAACTAAGTGGGAAAAAAAATTGCAGATAAGAAATTGAGCATTAATGTTTTATTTGGTATGACAAAAATGTGACTTTTTGGTATTGGGATTGGCATTTATCTCTCAGTAAGTGATAAGTTTAGAATTTCCTCTATAATTCTTTGACTAGATAATTCTATTTCTTGTCACTCTTGATAAGTGTATATATTTAGGAACTTAAACTTTTATGCTAACATGTTAAGTCATAATTCTTGAGGATAGTAATGCATTGTGATGGTTTTTCAGTAAATTACTGGTGCAGCCCTATTTGTTTAAACCCTGGTTTAACCTGATTATTAACAATTAAATTGTGTTTTCTTCTTACAGTTAAAGTGTATTCAAATTTATTGGTCCCTTGCTTCACAGATTTATCTCAGTATGTGGTATATTCAAACAGAATTTTGTATTTTTAATTAGGGGATTAGATAAGTAATTCTGAAGAGCTGGAAAAAAAAATTGTTAGACATCACATTGCTTAACCATCTAATATACCATAAGTGTGTGTCTACACTCTGTTGTGGGAGCCATCTATCAGGCAGGCTTGTTTTTCAGGCAGTATTTTAAAGAGTGGACATGTGCAGGAACTGTGAGCGCAATTAGCGCCAAGCAGATAAATCCATCTCTAATCCTGTTTACGGTCTGCATCAGACAGATGTGCCAAGATTGATTTAGACAAGCCCTGGGCTTACAGTAATATTTTTAAAAGTGCCATTCACTGTTCTATTTCTGTTAAACCTTTGCTAAATATTCTTAAGTGTTGTTGGTTTTACTCTTCTTGTTAACCACTGTAACCTACTTTAAGCAGGTCCTGCTTTGCTTTCATGGTGACAGGGTAACCTGCCAGGAGAGGTTATCTTTATTCCTTGTAATTAAATTGACTTTTCCCCCCAAGAAAATACAACAATAGGAAGTGGGTGCTGAATTAAATAAATAGCATGATATCCAATAGACGTATACTTAAATCCCATGCTGGAACAGATGGTCCCCAGCATCTATGTAAGTAATGTGAGCGGACAGTTAATGTTCTGAAACAACTAGCTATCACCAATATGATCCTGATGAACCAATAGATTTCAAACAATAAACCACTTGCCACAAAGAAGAACATATATAAATATATATCATCTGTAAGGTTTTAATTCTCATAATCTGAGAAAGTGTCTATAAATGATTCTCATATTTTTATCTACTATTATCAAATATCAATTTATGGATAAAGTTTGACTTCATATTTTTCACCAATAAAGCTATGTTTTAACATTAAGGTAAAATTAAAGTTATATTTAAACTACATCCCCCGAAGTATGTTTTTTTAAATTTAAAAAAATTTTTTTAATTCCTCTTTTACATACTGTCTGCATGTGTTAGGTTGTGCATGGAAATGTGGCTTTTGCCACATTATGAAAACATTTGCTTTTATACATGGCAGAAACTTGTTGTATACTCTAACAGAGGTGGCTGGTGTGGGGATCGAAGCAGCTATCTTGCAGATGAAAAAGTAAGCAGAGATAAAAGACCTAAATATGTTTCAGCATTTATAAATTTACAGATAAAATAGGTTATAAATCAAAAGCAGTATTTTTTCTGATTCACATGGAGAATAAAGAGAGTCTGAGTCATTCTTAAGGTATTACTTACAAAGGGGTGTAGATAAGTGGTCAATTTTTATAGACCCTAAAACAGTAGTCTTCACTCTGAATATGGTTTATTTTCTTTTTTTTCTCTTTAATCATGTTTTTCATAAATATTTGTATTTTCTAAATGTGTCCCAAAGAGTAAGTGTTTTGGTATGGGGGTTGAGGAGAAACAGTGACCTTCTTAGATTTTTAGCTTATCCTGTCAGATGATCTCTAGAACCTTCAGCCTTCACTGGGGGTTAGCCTGAGGGCTTTCCACCTAGAAACCTGAGGACCCTTCGGCCTTAGCTCTCTTTCAAGTCTTGGAAACCAACGTCCCGTTGCCCCGCAGAGCCAGCTGGCCCACTGCTTATATCTTAAGAACTTCAAAAAACAAAAATAAGACATAGACAAGCACCATCTAATCTGATGATGGATTAAACAATATTTAGACAGTTCCAAGCCATTAAATAAAACCATTTTAAATTCAAGTTCACAGAATTCTAACAAGTTTTAATCCTAAAGACCGTATTCAGAAGAAGAAAATAATTTTCTATAAAACTAGTATACACATCTTCACATATGTTAGGAACCAGTTTTATTCAAAATCAGGTGTATCCTGTGATTAGAGAGAACTGGGCAGATTTACTCATGTCATGTAAATGATTAACATTGGAGAAATGAATAATAGGCCAGAATTACTATGTAGGAAATTGGCACCTGAGAGATCTCTATAGCTGCTGAGAAAAAGAGAGTGAAGAACATTTGCATATTGTTAGAAGTTTGTAAAACAAACAAAAACTATTTTATTCACAGATCAATTATCTTTATTTTCATTTCAAATAAAAACAAAATGTTCTAAATCTGTAGTTCTTCCTCTTAGTTTCCTGTTGTCACCCTGGCAAAGAGACCATGTGAAAACCCCAAATTTGAATCAGTGGGCAAATGTGGGAAGACATTAGAAGCCTGAGCAGGGAAAGCAGGAAATACTACTCAGAGAGTTACAGGGATTTTCAGAATTTTCACTTCTGTCAGCTCCTGGTTGCTACATTCTCACTTTCCATTTCCTTGAAGGTTACCCTGAAGTTTCAGATGAAATACAGTTGACCCTTGAACAACATGGGTTTGAACTGCATGCGTCCATATATATGCAGATTTTTTAAAAATAGTAAATAGCGGGTGGTTGTTTGCGTCCTTGGGTGTGGAACCACACATGGGGGGAACTGTGGATACAGAGGGACAGCTATAAATTATATGCGGATTTTTGACAGCACTGAGGGTGCAGCCCTAAGCCCTGAGTTGTTTAAGGATCAACTCTGCTACTCAGTTAAGACACGTCGGTGGGGCTTCCCTGGTGGTGCAGTGATTAAGAATCCTTCTGACAATGCAGGCGACACGGGTTCGAGCCCTGGTCTGGGAAGATCCCACATGCCGCGGAGCAACAAAGCCCTTGCACCACAACTACTGAGCCTAAGCTCTAGAGCCCGCGAGCCACAACTACTGAAGCCCATGCACCTAGAGCCCGTGCTCTGCAACAAGAGAAGCCACTGCAATGAGAAGCCCATGCACAGCAATGAAGACCCAGTGCAGCCAAAAATAAATAAATTTATTTTAAGAAATAAATAAAAAAGACATTGGTGGTTTGCTGTTTTCCTACAGAATAGTTAGAGACAGAATAATGGTTTGCCTACTGTTTTAAGTTTGACTAGAATAAAAAACAGATCCAGAGGGTCAGACGAGTGTGTGTTTACTTGAAGAAGGTCCTTACTAATGTGAAATGTGGGTAAAGACCAGCCAAATTGCTTGGATTTAAATCTTGGATCTGGCCCCTACCAGATGTATGACCGTGGACAAGTTATGTAAACACTCCGGCCTGAATTCCTTCTCTTTTAGGAAAAAGCATCTACCTCAGGTTAGTAGATCCACAGGTTAAGGATTAAATGAGATAATAGATGTAAAGTGCTTATAGCAATGATATAGCACAATGATATAGCACATGCTCATTAAATATTAGCTACCCTTACATTTTAGAAAATGGGATTTTTTTTTTGCGGTACGTGGGCCTCTCACTGTTGTGGCCTCTCCCCTTGCGGAGCACAGGCTCCGGACGCGCAGGCTCAGCGGCCATGGCTCACGGGCCCAGCCGCTCCGCGGCATGTGGGATCTTCCCGGACCGGGGCACGAACCCGTGTCCCCTGCATCGGCAGGCGGACTCTCAACCACTGCGCCACCAGGGAAGCCCAGAAAATGGGATTTTAACAATTAAAACTATGATCAGGAACTATTTTAGGATGAGCAAAGGAGACATCTTTTTCAATTAATTACAGAAATACTTTCATTGTAGGAAAATTAGAAATTCATATACGCAAACTAAATCACAAACTCATTCTCCTTCCAAGTTTTCATATGCATCTTCATACATATGTGCATATGGAAATATATTCCACATGCATTATGTGTTCAGTAAATATATACAAAACAGTAATGGAAATGTGCACTGTTTTAGACACTTTTCTAGTCAGATTTCTACATTTTAATGACTGAATTGCATTCTGGTATATGACTCTGCTTCATTTATCAGAACCAATACTCTGTTATTTCATATTTAGGTTGTTTCCAAGTTTCACTCAAATAATGCTTGGGTAAGCATTCTTTTAGCTAAATTGTGCATGTTACTTATTCCCTTAGGGTAAATTCCTGGAATTAAATTGCTGGATCAAAAATATGCATATTTTAAAGCATTTTCCCTTCTCTCCATTTTTAAAAAAATATAAAATGTAATGCTGACTACAGAGAGGGAGGATTTTAAGAAAAAATTAATCTTATGCTCCCTCATATCTCTCTTTTCATGGGTAACCACTGTTTATTTTCCCCTTGGGTTTTTTCTCCTTTTAAAGAAATGAGATCAAATTTCTCAGATTATTTTGTCACTTGTTTTTATTCCACTTATTCATACCTCTTCACATGAGTGTCTTTCCAGATTAGAACACAAAGATCAATTTGCGCATTTGTGAGTTGAAGATTATGATTAAACTGTTCTCCTATTGAAGAACATGAATATTGCTTCAAATATTTTTGCTATTATAAATGCTGCAATTAACATTTTGAAATCTTTTGATACGTGTTCCCAACTTGTTCTCCAGCAGTTACCATTTTTGCATTCCCACCAGTGCTGGGACTGGTTCCCTTTACCGACACCATCACTGAGCATTATTTTTGATCTTGTGCCAATCTAAAAGGCAAAAAATGGTATCTTGTTGTTTTGATTTGCATTTCTTTGATTACTAATTAGATTGAACTTTCTCATATGTTCATTGGTCAATTTGCATTTCTTCTTTTGTGAAATGCCTGCCTGGGCCTTTTATGTACTTTTCCACTAAAGTGTTTCTTTTCTTGATTAAATAGATTATTTAACTGTCATATGTTGCAAATATTTCTGCCCAGTTGGCCTTTGTTTGTGACTTCTTATGGGTCTTTAGGACTTTATTGGCATTTAATAACTTCTGTGTTGAGTATCTCAGTCTCTGTAATGTCTGCCTTTATTGCCATGCTATGGCTTTACTAATTTATGGTTATATAAAGTTCTTTCTAATCTAGGAATATTGGTGTATATTATGAAATAGAGATCTAGTTTTTCTTTTCTTTTTTTAAAGATGAACCAGTTCTAAATCACCTTTTACTGAATATTTCCCACTGAACTTGGATACTACCATTATCACATTAGTGACTTAAAATATTTACAAGTATTTCTTTGGACCATTCATTTATCTATTCCTAGATGTTTAAATTATTATAGCCTTAAAAAATAGTATTTTATCTGACTGGGTATGTACTTCCCCTCATTACTGTTAAAACATTTTCTTCATTAATATATTTATTCCAAGAAAATTTGCAAATCGTTTGATTAGGTTCCTTGCCCCTTACATCAAAGAAAATACCATTGAGATTTTGACTGGAATTGCATTAATGTAGTTATTAATAATGAGAATACTGGCATAAAAATATGTGATCTTCGAACTTGGTATGCCTTCATTTATTCAATTCTTTGTCTCTCAGTTTATTTTGAATGGCCTTTTCCACCCAAGCAAGTCCAGGATCATTTTGCTAAATTTGTTTCTGGATAATAATTTGCATAGGATCTCTTTATCTCCATTATGCTTTCTTTCTAGGTATTGATATATTTGTAACCAGCTTCCTTACTGGCTATTCTTTTTAGTTCTGTTGGTTTTAAGTTGACTCTTTTGAGTTTTGTGAATATATTGTGATACCATCTATAAATAGTTATAGTTTCAGCTGTCCCTCTACCCCTTCCACCATCAGTTGTTTTTATTTCATTTTCCTTATGTATGATAGTGACCAGAATGTCCAGAATAATTGAGAATAGTAAGAATGATAATAGGTATTCTTGCCCTGTTTCCGTAAATTTTTCTAGTTTTCACTACTAAGTTGGATCTTGGCTGTTGGTTTAGTATCTTTAAATTTGCAGTTTACAAGAAATTTTAACTAGGAATAGTCATTGAATTGTTTACTGCCAAAGTAAAGCACACACGGCAAGGAATTCAGACTAATATAGGACTTCGAGTGAAAAGTGTGTATTTCATCCCTCTGGTTTTTTTCCTCAGTGGTCCTTGCCTCCCTTTCTACTTCCCTCCTTTGGAGCTCTTATTTGCTGTATGTTTGACTATGTGACTACTCAAATTGATATGAGACGCAAGGTTATAACGAATATTATAAGTTTAGCCTAGAAGAAATTATTTGTAACATATATCATGCATATATAATAAAGGATTAATTTCAAGAGTATTTGAAGGACTACAAATTAGAAGAAATAGACAAGCAACCAAATAGAAATAGGGAAATGCATTTGTAGAGGCAACTCTTTTAAGAAATACAAATGAAAAATAAAAGATGTTCAACTTTATTGTTTAACTGATTTTTGGAAAAGTACTCACAGATATAATCAAGAATATAAATTCCTTTAGGGTAGGTAAGTGCTATGACCTATCTATAACATTTAGCTGTATGAAGCAGACACCCAGCAGTACCCATATATGGGAGGCCAGTTTCTTTACACATCACAAGGTATCATTTGCCATACAGACAGTACATACCACAGGGTGAGGATTTGTCGGGACCTTTGAAAGCCTGCTTCATTCCATTCTTTTTTTTTTTTTTCTTTTTTCTTTTTGTGGTACGCGGGCCTCTCACTGCTGTGGCCCCTCCCGTTGCGGAGCACAGGCTCCGGACGCGCAGGCTCAGTGGCCATGGCCCACAGGCCCAGCCACTCCGCGGCATGTGGGATCTTCCTGGACCGGGGCACGAACCCGTGTCCCCTGCATCGGCAGGTGGACTCTCAACCGCTGAGCCACCAGGGAAGCACCGATTCCATTCTTGAAGGTAGAGGGAGGATGTAAGATCTCCCTGGCACCTCCCAGTTGTTCTAGAGACCCTGGCCATATGCCTACCTGCTCAACAAGTGCAAATAACTTGTACTAAGCCCCCCAGCTGCAGATACCTTAATGATGATTTACTGTGAAAGAGCTTGGTTTCCCTCATATATAACACATACTGTCCAGCTTTTAGTTTCTAAGATATTCTTCCTGAGAAGGAACCAGGGCTCCTTGAGGAATCCAGATGAGCTTGGAACACTATGCTGTTATAAGAAAGAAAGGTTATTTTCAAAGCTATTGGGATATTGTAACAAAGGAGGCAGATGGGAGGAACTCTCACTGGTCATTCTGTACCAATTTGGAGTGTTCAAGTGGAAACAAGAATTTTAATTAATTGAAAAGTTGAGTCTGTAAAAGGTCCTAACTTTATTATATGATCAAAGGGAACAAACAATCTAAAATATGCTAAAGTTGCATTTTCAAAATGTGTTCTAGGACCCTCTCAGGGAGTTTGGGAGGTCAAAGCTATTTTCATAATTTTATTAAGAAGTTATTTGTTATTTGCACTCTTATTCTCTCTCGAGGGTACAGTTGAGTTTCCCAGAGGCTGAGATATGTGGTGACATATTTGCCCTGATGGCTAATACAGTGTGTGCTTTGTATTCTTGTGTTTAAAAGAGTCTCCGTTTTGATGTCTAATATAGTAAATATCAATAGATATAACCTCCATAAACAAAAGCTATTTGGGGCCCCCAGTCTTTAAGAATGTAAATGGGCTCTGAGACCAAAGAGATTGAGAGCCATTGAATTAGAGAAAAGTCAATCTTACCAACATGGGTTAATCCATTAGTACTTACAGAAGAGTGGGTGGGTTGACTCACTCTGTTCATGAAGGCACGTGGGACATTTTGGCTTCTGATGATACATTATTTTCACTCTGTTGATTAAGTGATGATTGTAGTAATAGTGACGGCTGTTTCATTTTCTAGAATATATAAATGTTTCCCATTGAAGTGATACTTTGAGGGTATTGATTCTCAGGTCACCGGGTGACAACAGAAGTAGACGGTACACAGACCTGAAGCTTGAGCTTTCTGAGGAAATGACAGGCCTGAAAATTTGCCCGTGGGTTCACCCTATCCCACTGCCATAAGCACTGAGAGAAGAACTTGTCTTCGTTTCTTTTTCAGTGGTACATGTGCTTTGGGAGCAATTGGGCTGTTTGCAGAATGGTTGGGAAAGGCCCCCAAACTCCCTGAGAATGCAGAGAAAGAACTTCTTAAATCATCTGAAAATTTTTGCTCCAGTCTGAGAATATCTTTATGCCTGCTTAAGGCCTAAGAAAGCTGAGAGAGGGCCTCTGCTTCCTGGGGCTATTTTAGCGCTGGTACCATTTCTACATCTGTTTCTATTGATTTCTTTGTCTCTTATCATGGCTGGTAGTTTTCTGCCTTTTTACACGTGTAGTGGTTTGTGATTGAATGAAAGCAATTGTGAATTTTACCATTTAGAGTTGCTAAATATTTTTGTATTCCTGTAAATGCTTTTCTTTTTTTTTCTTTTTTAACATCTTTATTAGAGTATAATTGCTTTACAATGATGTGTCAGTTTCTGCTTTATAACAAAGTGAATCAGTTATATGTATACATATGTCCCCATAGCTCTTCCCTCTTGCATCTCCCTCCATCCCTATCCCATCCCTCTAGGTGGTCACAAAGCACGGAGCTGATCTCCCTGTGCTATGCGGCTGCTTCCCACTAGCTATCTGTTTTACGTTTGGTAGTGTATATATGTCCGTGCCATTCTCTCACTTTGTCCCAGCTTACCCTTCCCCCTCCCCATATCCTCAAGTCCATTCTCTAGTAGGTCTGCATCTTTATTCCCGTCTTGCCCCTTGGTTTTTCTGACCATTTTCTTTTTTTTTTTTTAGATTCCATATATATGTGTTAGCATACGGTATTTGTTTTTCTCTTTCTGACTTACTTCACTCTGTATGACAGACTCTAGGTCCATCCACCTCACTACAAATAACTCAGTTTCGTTCCTTTCTATGGCTGAGTAATATTCCATTGTATATATGTGCCACATCTTCTTTATCCATTCATCTGTTGATGGACACTTAGGTTGCTTCCATGTCCCGCAATTGACAAAGGATTAATCTCCAAAACATACAAGCAACTCATGCAGCTCAATATCAAAAAAACAAACAACCCAATCCAAAAATGGGCAGAAGACCTAAATAGACATTTCTCCAAAGAAAATATACAGATTGCCAACAAACACATGAAAGAATGCTCAACATCATTAATCATTAGAGAAATGCAAATCAAAACTACAATGAGATATCATCTCACACCAGTCAGAATGGCCATCATCAAAAAATCTACAAACAGTAAATGCTGGAGAGGGTGGGGAGAAAAGGGAACCCTCTTGCACTGTTGGTGGGAATGTAAATTGATGTAGCCACTATGGAGAACAGTATGGAGATTCCTTAAGAAACTACAAATAGAACTACCATATGACCCAGCAATCCCACTACTGGGCATATACCCTGAGAAAACCATAATTCAAAAAGAGTCATGTACCAAAATGTTCATTGTAGCTCCAGTAAATATTCTTGAGCTTTGTTCTAGGATGTTAAGTTACTTGGAAACACTTGAAACCTTTTGAGGGTTGCTCTTAAGCTTTGTTAGGTGGAATCAGAGCAGGCTTTGGTCAGCTCACTAACGAGACAATACTTTTTTAAGTGCTCTCCCCAAAGTCCCACAAATTTCATTATTTTTCCACTTTGGCTGGTGGAAACACCTGTGTGATCTCTGAGTGTTGTTCTCTCTAATCCTTTGGGTAATTCTTTCCCTGGCCTCACACATATACAGATCCATGCTCAGCTGAAGATTCAGGGGGAAGATCTACAGAGTTCTCTTTCTGTGCAGCTCTCCTTTTTATAATAATTTTCCAAGTGAACTCTAAGTCATCTTGGCTTTCCTGGCTCCTCAGTCCTCCTCAACTCAGGGAGACAACCAGACTCCACCAGGGTTCCGCTCCCTGTGGCCTGGGATAGTCGGCTTGTAATCATATGGCTTCTTTGTTTTCCCTCTCTCAGGGATCACTGTCCTGTGCTACCTAATGTCCCATGTCTGAAACTGATGTTTCCTTTCTCTGGTGTGCTCTTTTAGTCGTTTCAGGCAGAAGGTAAAAGCATTCCCTGTGATTCCATGTGGGTCAGAGTGGAAGTTTTGAAAGTACTATTTTTAAAGTATAAAACACTTCTACTTTGAGAGTCAGTTGAAAAAGTCCGTTATCACAACAACAGGTGTTTTCTGACCTGTGTTTAAACATAACCAGTAAAATTTCATGCCACTATAAAATAAAGTCTGACTATAGTAAGATTCAGGTGGATCTTTCTTTTTAGAATAGCAGGCATTCATAATGCTTTCTGCTCACAGTAATCTTGCTCTGTTTCCTTTTTGCATGTGTTACTTTCCTAGAATGTAAATTTTCTTTCCTTTACATGTTGCCTTCAGCAACCTGTCATAAACTCACTTCTGTTAGTGAATTCTCTTCTTTCCATTACTTTACTCTGTCGTTGTAAGTACCAGGAAGCCTCTTGCATGATACTAACTTATTATTATTGAAATGTTGCTTTGTTTATGTTCCTGGAATTCTTCATACATTGAATATTCTCAGATTCTGAATGTCCTAGGCCTTGTGTGGCAGGGACTCCCTTCCATTTCTTCTATTTATGCGAAAATAGACCCAATTTTTCTTTTTTTTTCCCCACCCATCTCATACAGGACTTGACATAAAGCATAATCAGTAAAATAACAGATGATAACGATTTTGTGGGTTTTCACTATTTATTATTCATACATATAAGATATAGACACAGTGGTTTTGATTAGAAAATTTAATTTCTTTTCAGGTGATTCCAAGTATAATTTTCTACATAAAGAAGAATTTATTGAACTCAAAGACATATTCTCTGTCAAACTGAAACGGCGTTATTCAGTTAAACAGCAGAGAAGTGGTACTTTATTAGGAATCACACTCTTCATATGTTTGAAAAAGGAACAAAATAAATTAAAGGATTCTACACTTGATCTTATTAATTTAAGTGAAGACCACTGTGACGTATGGTTTAGACAGTTCAAGAAAATTTTGGCAGGTAAGTACTCCTTGTGGAGATTTTTAATGAGTCTAGTGTCCTTGACAGGTTATTAATCTAAACATGACACTGTATTTATCAGTACAGTAACCCTTGATTATGTTGAGGTCATTTGCTTCTATTGTTAGTTAAGTGTTTTTAATCATGAAACGTGTTGAATTTGGTCACATGCTTTTTCTACATCAATTGAAATAATCATGTGGCTTTTTCCTTTCATTCTATTAATGTGGTGTATTACATTGATTGATTTTCATATGTTGAACCATCCTTGCATTCCAGGAATAAATCCCACATGGTCATGGTATATAATTCTTTTAATATTTTACTGAATTTGGTTTGCTAGTATTTTGTTGAGGATTTTAACATTGATATTTGTGAGAGATATTTGTGTGTAGTTTTATTTTCTGCTTTTATTATCTTTTTTTTTTGACTTTGCTATCAAGGTGATGCTGACCTTATAGAATGACTTAGGAAGTAACTGTTGAATGACCGCTTCCTTAAAGAAACTGTGATAATCTGAAATAAAACAGTTCTTAAATATTTTTTTCACTTGTTATTTTTCTATTAATGTTTCTTTTGAGCATATGTTAGAATTTGCTTTTCTTCCACGTACACATTGATGGCAAGTGCATATATGTACAGGATGGCTTGAGAATAACAGTTTTTTTTTAAATTGGAGTATAGTTGATTTACAATATTGTGTTAGTTTCAGGTGTACAGCAGTGTGATTTGGTTATAAATATATATGTGTGTGTGTATATGTGTATATATGTATATTCCTTTTTTCTCTTCTGTTACAGTTTATTACAAGATATTGAATATAGTTCCCTGTGTTATACAGTAAATTCTTGTTGTTTATCTGTTTTATATATGGTAGCATGCATCTGGTAATCCCATACTCCCAATTTATCCCTCCCCCCCTTCCCCTTTGGTAACCATAAGTTTGTTTTCTATGTCTGTGAGTTTGGGTTTTTTAAATAAGTTCATCTGTACTATTTTTTAGATTCCACATAGAAGTGATATCATAATATTTATCTTTCTCTGTCTGACTTACTTCACTTAGTATGATAATCTCTACATACATGTTGCTGAAAATGGCATTATTTCATTCTTTTTTATGGCTGACTAATATTCCATTGTGTGTGTATGTGTGTGTGTGTGTGTGTGTGTGTGTATCACATCTTCTTTATCCATTCATCTGTGGATGGACACTTAGGGTGCTTCCATGTCCTGGCTATTGTAAAAAGTGCCTCCATGAATATTGGGGTGCATGTATCTTTTCGAATTAAAGTTTTCATCTTTTCCAGATATATGCTCAGGAGTGTCATTGCTGGATCAGACAGTAACTATCTTTAGTTTTTTGAGGAACCTCCACACTGTTCTTCAGAGTGGCTGCACCAATTTACATTCCCACCAACAGTGCAAGAGGGTTCCCTTTTCTCCACATCCTCTCCAGCATTTATTATTTGTAGACTTTTTGATGATGGCCATTCTGACTGGTGTGAGGTGATACCTCACTGCAGTTTTGATTTGCCGTTCTCTAATAATTAGTGATGATGAGCATCTTTTCAGGTGCCTATTGTCCATCTGCATGTCTTCTTTGGAGAAATGTCTATTTAGGTCTTCTGTCCATTTTTGGATTGGGTTGTTTGTTTTTTGAAATTGAGTTGTATGAACTGTTTGTATATTTTGGAAATTAAGCCCTTGTCAGTCACATCATTTGCAATTCTCTCCCAGTCTATAGGTTGTCTTTTGTTTTTGTTTATGGTTTCCTTTGCTATACAAAAGCTTATAAGTTTGATTTATAGGTCCCATTTGTTTATTTTTGCTTTTATTTATATTGCCTTGGGAGACTGACCTAAGAAAACATCAGTGCTATTTATGTCAGAGAATGTTTTGCCTATGGTCTCTTCTAGGAGTTTTATGGTGTCATGTCTCATATTTAAGTCTTTAAGCCATTTGAGTTTATATTTTTTTTTTTTTTTTTTTTTTTTTGCGGTACGCGGGCCTCTCACTGTTGTGGCCTCTCCCGTTGCGGGGCACAGGCTCCGGACGCGCAGGCTCAGCGGCCATGGCTCACGGGCCCAGCCGCTCCGCGGCATGTGGGATCTTCCCGGACCAGGGCACGAACCCGTGTCCCCTGCATCGGCAGGCGGACTCTCAACCACTGCGCCACCAGGGAAGCCCGAGTTTATATTTTGTGTATGGTGTGAGGGAGTGTTCTAACTTCATTGATGTACACATGGCTGTCCAGTGAGGATAACAGTTTTTTGAAGATAATATTTAAATTGTCTATATTTCAGGGTAGATTTTTCTGAAGGTAATATCCAGAGAAAAGAGAGCATTTACTAGAATATTATCTCCTTTTGAATTCAGTTGTATCTAAAATTTCTGAATGGCACTTATATTTTACATTTTAAATAAAGTGCATGAACACAGATATAAAGCAAATTGGATTTCTAAAGGTATCTAGGTAAAGTATAATCAAACTGAGTTTTAGGACTTTTTTCTTCTCATAAACTTGTAAGTCTTGCTTTCTTTTTTTTTGTTTTTTGTTTTGGCCATTTCTTCCTGTTTGCCAGATTGATCAAGGTAGAGGCAGCTGGTGTAGTTGATGCACAGCTTGGGGTAAGATGACTCAGGACAGAGATGGGTGCCAGACAAAGAGCAGGCACATGGCGAGGTTAGAAATTTTCAGGCCAGGAATCATTGATCAAGAAGACTGAGGACCCAAGTTGGTCAAGGGCAGCCAACTGATACGATTTTATGCACAAAAGATGAGGTGAAGTGAAATATTAGAGCTAGGAGAACTGTTACTAAGTGGTCCCTTCAAGGAGACCTGATTGTTTTAAGAAGGCAGGAAACTACAGAGGCTGTAGTTTGGTTCATCTCTCTGGAAACATACAGAATATATATATATATATATATATATATATATATATATATATATATATATATATATATAAAACCAAAAGTATTCCACTTTAATGGTGAGTCTTCTACAATGTTCTTATTTTAAATTCATTTGAGAAGAGATAAAAGAAGTTAAAATGAAAATGAAAACTTAATTGAATAAATTTCCTTACATGGGCAGGTACTCGTGGGACTTGAATGGTCTATAAAATAAGAATGTGTCATTTGATTAGGAGAGGCAAAGCTCTTCCTTGAACTGACGGTCTGAGGAGATCTCCCCAGGGGCTTATGAAGGGCTGGCTGAGTGATGTGAGAGACAACTTCTGCAATATATCTCACCCGTAAAACCAAAAGCAAGTAAGCAGAGGGCATCACAAGAAAGCCCAATTCCGTAAAAGCAATTTTGTTGGAGTAGAGCAACTTGTCCAAACACACACACACCACAAAAATACTGTGCACATATTTTTTCAGTTTAATGAATGACGTTTTGGTTTGATTCAGGATTAAAATCTAGGCAATTATAGAGATGAATAAATTACATATTTTTTAAGCTATCATCCTTTGGGAATGTTACTTTTTGTACCTTTGATTTTGATAACAGTTGGAGGTAGTGAAATATATGAGGTCATATTCTCTGCCATGGTCCTGGAGGACAGAGCGATTTTGCTGATTAAAAGCAAATAGATTGACTTGAAATCAACCAATGCAAACAAACAAAACAGGTTTGAAATCATCTAATAAAAATGAAGGAACCGAATCAGGATGGTCTGAATGAATGGCTGTTCCATTTCT
This sequence comes from Phocoena sinus, assembly GCF_008692025.1. Classification (NCBI taxonomy): domain Eukaryota; kingdom Metazoa; phylum Chordata; class Mammalia; order Artiodactyla; family Phocoenidae; genus Phocoena; species Phocoena sinus. The sequence goes on from NC_045769.1 coordinate 52,458,309, forward strand.
GCCTCTCAGTAGACTCAGTAGGTCCTATAGGAGGAGCCAACTCCTCAACCCCATGCCTCACAAAGACAGTTCTGGGTCAGTTTCATCATACGCAAATGCACGCTCAAGCCTCCAAAAGATCTCTGCCAAATGCTGCATAATACTGACACTTCCTTTCTTAAGTTTGTAATCTTAGAGTGTTTTTGTTCATATTTCTTTTACTTTCAAAGCTAGGTAATCCAGGTGTTTATTAAAATGCCTATTGTCTAAGAGTCAAATACAATTGTCTCGAGGCTCTTTCCATAAATGGAGGTGGCCTGTGTCTTTCCCAGTCTTTTTGGGATGAGGTTGATTGTTTACTTCTTCCTGGTCCTCTTTTGTTCTTATTTCCACAGAGTCGGGTCTCTTTGTGGATTATCTTTGTATCTCACATCCATTGTCCCTATTCTGTACCATATATACTGCATCAGGTTTGGCAGATAGTGATTGCTGGTTTCCAAAAACATTTTTTTACAGTCCCCAACCAAGGCATTTGTGTTTGAAATAGACCTGACGTAAGTTCAGGGGATGAGAGAAGTTTACATCACAAAACTATAAATGCCCTACATTTGAATTTTAGACATTACTATTTTAAGTCCAAAAATCTTGCTTTAACTGGTTCTGTGGCAAAACAGTGAATTAAAAAAATATATATTTTTTCATTGATTTTGAATATTGTCTTTAATCAGCAAATGGATTTTTTTCCTGTAAGCTTTTACATCTTTTTCTTCTTTATTCTTCTATTAAGACAAACATGAAGAAGGTATTGAAAGCCTCAACTAGTTGGTCTTTTAGTGAGATTAGTCTAACAATTGTAATTTTAGAATATTTGGATATTAAATGTTATTTTCAAATATGCACATTTATATTTTGAACTGGAGCAATGAATAAGATTTGATGAATTTTTGAGGAAAGAACAAATTGGCAGTACTAAAAGGAGGACGAAGCCAACTCTCAAATATTGATACTTGAAGTTTCAAGACATTGACAAAGAGTAGCCAGATTAAAAAGGGTTTATAAATATAAAGAAGGAGTCTTAGAACTGTTTCTATTTTTATTTGGAAAAAAATTAACTCCTTTTACATTCCAATTTTTAATAACACAGTTGAGCACAGTATCTTTTTTATTCTTAGTAATAGAAAAGTCACCATAACTTTATTGACTAATAGTCAATATAAGTTAATTCATCCAACACACATTTTGGGTCAGGCACTGTGTTAAGTGCTGGAAATACAAAAAAGAATGAAATGTAATCCTGTATGGAACACTCTTGCCCTAGGAGACAGACAAGAAAACTTGTATTATAAATGTGTTAAGGGCCTCAATGAAGATATGAAAAATTTAGTAGGGAACATCACCATTGATCATTGAATCAGAAATTTAAATCTTAAAAAATTAAGGCTGAAATGTAGTCACTGATAAGCCTAATATGTAGTCATTGTGGTGAAAGTCATTTAACATAGTCTTTTCTGCTTTTTTTATACCTGTGATGCAAAGATAAACATGCACAACCTTTAACTATAGCATGTGTGTACACTAGATGCATTAATTTTTATTCATTTAGGGTGTGATCCAGTCTCTGCATATTTGAGTTTCCTGGAAATGGTGAATTGCAAGCTTCTCTGGACCCTGAACCAACCTTTTCTCTAGGTACTATAATCTATACTTTAAAGCATATTCATAGGCTTTCTGACAGGTATCCCATATAGAGGGACAAAACAAAGTATCCCTAAGGTGACATTTAGGGCCATTCAAAACTGAAAGATTTTCAGGAGTTGAACTGGTTGATCTTCAGTGGAGGACTTAGGAGAATGGTGTGGAAATGAAGAAAAAGATTTTAGGGCTTCCCTGGTGGCGCAGTGGTTGAGAGTCCGCCTGCCGATGCAGGGGACACGGGTTCGTGCCCCGGTCCGGGAAGATCCCACATGCCGTGGAGCGGCTGGGCCTGTGAGCCATGGCCACTGAGCCTGTGCGTCCGGAGCCTGTGCTCCGCAACGGGAGAGGCCGCAACAGTGAGAGGCCCGCGTACTGCAAAAAAAAAAAAAAAAAAAAAAAAGATTAAAAACAAATCTAAAGCCTTATGCCCAAGTAACTTGGAGAGTGGTAAAGTCATAAACAGAGTGAAATCCGGACACTGGTTGATTTGAAGGAAAGATGTTCTGTTGCAGACACATTTGGCATATATAACATCTGTTGGAGATGTGCAGCAGGCTGGCAGTTTGAGAGGAGTGCATGAAGAGGTGAAGAAGAGCTGATGTGATGGGAATAGATGAAAGACTGCAAGGAAGTAGTATACAGTTAAAAAAAAAAAAAAAGCAAAGGGCTAAATACAGAATCTTGGGGGGATACTCATATATTAAAATAGGCGGAGGAGACAAAAGCCAGAACTAAAATAGAAGGAATGGTAAAAAGAAAAAAAAGATGAAGAACCCTTTTATCATAAGACCATTGAATTTTGAGATTATATTTTGGTTTTTCTAATTTATTTGTTACCCAGAGACAATTGACAAAGGTATTTTTAGCCCATATTTGACTGAGTTAGTTCTGTTATCATATTTTTCTGTTTCATTTTTAAATGCTAACTTCATGAACCATTTTGATTATACACACTTTGTCCTTGTAATATAATTTGCTCTTAGCTTCTAGTTAAATAGCCTCCAGGTTTTCAGTTCTGAAAAACAAAGAAAATAGAAAAATTACTTAAATAAATATTTGGCTTTTATTCCTAAGAAGAGCAAGTTTTCCTAGTTTCCCAAAGACGTCAAATCTGTTTTCCATGTGATAATAATGATGGTTTTCATAGGATCCTTTCCTCAATAGTAAAAACCAGGGCTTCTAAACAATATTTTGTTTAATATTCATGTTGTCTTATGTAAGAAATTCATGGTGAAATATGTTTTGGGGTTTTTAAAAATCCAAACTGTATCGTGATTTATATTATCATGAACCAGGTAGAGTTTTTCTTAGGAGGAGAACATAATGATGTGAAGTTTTACTAGGATATGCTGCCAGATGATGTACTTATAAGGAGAAATAAACGAAATCAACAGTATAATGGTTATCTTAAGATGAGCGTTTGTTATATATCAAAAGTATTAGAGCTTCAGATATTTCGTTGTACAGTATTTGAGTTAGCAACACCTGTCTCCCTAGGGACAAATTATTTTCTGCAAGGACATTTTGTCTGAAGTATGGGTAGTTTTTCCTTTGAAGCACCAAAAAAATGATTCAAGACTTTGGTTTATGAGCAGTTGAGTTGGGCGTTAAAATATGAATATCACTTAAACATTTAAAAAAACTTTTTAATTAAAAAATTTTATTGAAATATGGTAAATTTACAATGTTGTGTTAGGTTCAGGTATACATCAAAGCGGTTCAGTTTTATATATATTCTTTTTAAAATTTCTCTTACATTACATGTTATTACAAGATAGTATAGTTCCCTGTGTAATACAGTAGATCCTTGTTGGTTATCTATTTTATATATAGTAGTGTGCATATTTTAATCCCCAGATCCAATTTAACCCCCCTTTAGTAACCATAAGTTTGTTTTCTATGTTTGTAAGTCTATTTATGTTTTGTCAATAAGTTCATTTGTATATATATTTTTAGATTCCACAAATAAGTGATATCATGATATTTGTCTTTTTCTGTCTGGCTTACTTCACTGAGTATGATAATCTCTAGGTCCATCCATATTACTGCAAAGAGCATTATTTCATTCTTTTTTATGACTGAGTAATATTCCATTGTGTGTGTGTGTGTGTGTGTGTGTGTGTGTGTGTGTGTGTATGTATATATATACACACCACTTCTTCTTTATCCATTTATCTGTTGATGGACGTTGAGGTTGCTTCCATGTCTTGGCTATTGTAAATATTAATGCTATGAGCATTGGGGTGCATGTATCTTTTCAGATTATGGTTTTCTCCAGATATATGCCCAGGAGTGAAATGGAGGATCATATGGTAGCTCTGTTTTTAGTTTTTTCAAGAACCTTCATACTGTTCTCCACAGTAGTTTACATTTGCACCAACAGTGTAGGAGGGTTCCTTTTTCTCCACACCCTCTCCAGGATTTATTGTTTGTAGACTTTAAAAAAAAAACTTTATTTTCTTATTAGAAATCCATTTTATACACATCAGTGTATACATGTCAATCCCAATCTCCCAATTCATCCCACCACCACCACCCTCACCCCCCACTGCTTTCCCCCCTTGGTGTGCATACGTTTGTCCTCTACTTCTGTGTCTTAATTTCTGCTCTGCAAACCGGTTCATCTGTACCATTTTCTATGTTCCACATATATGTGTTAATATATGATATTTCTTTTTCTCTTTCTGACATACTTCACTATGTATGACAGTTTCTAGATGCATCCACATCTTTACAAATGACCCAAGTTTGTTCCTTTTCATGGCTGAGTAATATTCCATTGTGTATATGTACCACATCTTCTTTATCCATTTGTCTGTCGATGGTCATTTAGGTTGCTTCCATGACGTGGCTGTTGTAAATAGTGCTGCAATGAACATTGGGGTGCAAGTGTCTTTTTCTTTTTTTTTAAATACATTGTTTTTACCTTAATTTTTTTTAACATTTTTATTGGAATATAATTGCTTTACAATGGTGTGTTAGTTTCTGTTTTTATAACAAAGTGAATCAGTTATATATATATCCCCATATCTTTTCCCTCTTGCATCTCCTTCCCTCCAACCCTCCCAATCCCACCCTTCTAGCTGATCACAAAGCACTGAGCTGATCTCCCTGTGCTATGCGACTGCTTCCCACTAGCTATCTATTTTACATTTGGTAGTGTATATATGTCCATATATAGACTACCATTCTCTCACTTTGTCCCAGCTTACCCTTCCCCCTGCCCGTGTCCTCAAGTCCATTCTCTAGTAGGTCTGCATCTTTATTCCCGTCTTGACCCTAGGTTCTTCATGACCACTTTTTTTTTTTTTTTTAGATTCCATATATATGTGTTAGCATACGGTATTTGTTTTTCTCTTTCTGACTTACTTCACTCGGTATGACAAACTCTAGGTCCATCCACCTCACTACAGATAACTCAATTTCGTATCTTTTTATAGCTGAGTAATATTCCATTGTATATATGTGCCACATCTTCTTTATCCATTCATCTGTCGATGGACACTTAGGTTGTTTCCATGTCCTGGCTATTGTAAATAGAGCTGCAATGAACATTGTGGTACATAACTCTTTTTGAATTATGGTTTTCTCAGGGTATATGCCCAGTAGTGGGAATGCTGGGTCGTATGATAGTTCTATTTTCAGGGTTTTTTTTTTTTTTGTGGTACGCGGGCCTCTCACTGTTCTGGCCTCTCCCGTTGCGGAGCATAGGCTCCGGATGCGCAGGCTCAGCGGCCATGGCTCACAGGCCCAGCCGCTCTGTGGCATGTGGGATCCTCCTGGACCAGGGCACGAACCCATGTCCCCTGCATCAGCAGGCGGACTCTCAACCACTGTGCCATCAGGGAAGCCCTATTTTTAATTTTTTAAGGAACCTCCATACTGTTCTCCGTAGTGGCTGTATCAATTTACATTACCACCAACAGTACAAGAGGGTCCCCTTTTCTCCACACCCTCTCCAGCATTTATTGTTTGTAGAGTTTTTGATCATGGCCATTCTGACTAGTGTGAGATGATATCGCATTGTAGTTTTGATTTGCATTTTTCTAATGCTTAATGATGTTGAGCATTCTTTCATTTGTTTGTTGGCAATCTGTATGTCTTCTTTGGAGAAATGTCCATGTAGGTCTTCTGCCCATTTTTGGATTGCGTGTTTGGTTTTTTGATATTGAGCTGCATGAGCTGCTTGTAAATTTTGGAGATTAATCCTTTGTCAGTTGCTTCATTTGCAAATATTTTCTCCCATTCTGAGGGTTGTCTTTTTGTCTTGTTTATGGTTTCCTTTGCTGTGAAAAAGCTTTAGTTTCATTAGGTCCCATTTGTTTATTTTTGTTTTTATTTCCATTTTTCTAGGAGGTGGGACAAAAAGGATCTTGCTGTGATTTCTGTCATAGAGAGTTCTGCCTATGTTTTCCTCTAAGAGTTTGACAGTGTCTGCCTCACGTTTAGGTCCTTAATCCATTTTGAGTTTATTTTTGTGTATGGTGTTAGGGAGTGTTCTAATTTCATTTTTTACATGTAGCTGTCCAGTTTTCCCAGCACCAATTATTGAAGAGGCTGTCTTTTCTCCATTGTATATTCTTGCCTCCTTTATCAAAGATAAGGTGACCATAGGTATGTGGGTTTATCTCTGGGCTTTCTGTCCTGTTCCATTGATCTGTATTTCTGTTTTTGTGCCAGTACCATACTATCTTGATTACTGTAGCTTTGTAGTATAGTCTGAAGTCTGGGAGCTTGATTCCTCCGGCTCCATTTTTCTTTCTCAAGATTGCATTGGCTATTCAGGGCCTTCCGTGTTTCCACACAAATGGTGAAACTTTTTTTCCTAGTTCTGTGAAAAATGCCAGTGGTAGTTTGGTAGGGATTGCATTGAATCTGTAGATTGCTTTGGGTAGTAGAGTCATTTTCACAATGTTGACTCTTCCAATCCAAGAACATGGTATATCACTCCATCTGTTTGTGTCATCTTTAATTTCATTCATCAGTGTCTTATAGTTTTCTGCATACAGGTGTTTTGTCTCCTTAGGTAGGTTTATTTCTAGGTATTTTATTCTTTTTGTTGCAGTGGTAAATGGGAGTGTTTTCTTAATTTCACTTTCAGATTTTTTCATCATTAGTGTATAGGAATGTAAGAGATTTCTGTGCATTAATTTTGTATCCTGCAACCTTGCCAAATTCATTGATTAGCTCTAGTAGTTTTCTGGTAGCATCTTTAGGATTCTCTATGTATAGTATCATGTCAGCTGCAAACAGTGACAGCTTTACTCCTTCTTTTCTGATTTGGATTCGTTTTACTTCTTTTCTTCTCTGATTGCTGTGGCTAAAACTTCCAAAACTATGTTGAATGGTAGTGGTGAGAGCAGGCTACCTTGTCTTATTCCTGATCTTAGTGGAAATGGTTTCAGTGTTTCACCATTGAGGACGATGTTGACTGTAGGTTTGTCATATATGGCCTTTATTATGTTGAGGTAAGGTCCCTCTGTGCCCACTTTCTGCAGGGTTTTTATCATAAGTGGGAGTGGAATTTTGTCAAAAGTGTTCTCTGCATATCTATTGAGATGATCATATGGTTTTTCTCCTTCTATTTGTTTATATGCTTTATTACATTGATTGATTTGCATATATTGAAGAATCCTTGGATTCTTGGGAGAAACCCCACTTGATCATGGTGTATGATCCTTTTAATGTGCTGTTGAATTCTGTTTGCTGGTATTTTGTTGAGGATTTTTGCATCTATGTTCATCAGTGTTATTGGTCTGTAGTTTTCGTTCTTTGTGACACTGTTGTCTGATTTTCATATCAGGGTGATGGTGGCCTCATAGAATGAGTTTGGGAGTGTTCCTCTCTCTGCTATATTTTGGAAGAGTTTGAGAAGGCTAGGTGTTGGCTCTTCTCTAAATATTTGATAGAATTCGCCTGTGAAGCCGTCTGGTCCTGGACTTTTGTTTGTTGGAAGATTTTTAATCACAGTTTCAATTTCAGTGCTTGTGATTGGTCTGTTCATATTTTCTATTTCTTCCTGATTCAGTCTTGGAAGGTTGTGCATTTTTGAGAATTTGTCCATTTCTTCCATATTGTCCATTTTATTGGCATAGAGTTGCTTGTAGTAATCTCTCATGATCTTTTGTATTTCTGCAGTGTCAGTTGTTACTTCTCCTTTTTCATTTCTAATTCTACTGATTTGAGTCTTCTTACTTTTTTCCTTGTTGAGTCTGGCTAATGGTTTATCACTTTTCTTTATCTTCTCAACAAACCAGCTTTTATTTTTCTTGAGCTTTTCTATCATTTCCTTCATTTCTTTTTCATTCTGATTTGATCTTTATGATTTCTTTCCTTTGCTAACTTTGGGGTTTTTTTGTTCTTCTTTCTCTGATTGCTTTAGGTGTAAGGTTAGGTTGTTTATTTGAGATGTTTCTTGTTTCTTAAGGTAGGATTGTATTGCTATAAACTGCCCTCTTAGAACTGCTTTTGCTGCATCACATAGGCTTTGGGTCATCGTGTTTTCATTGTCATTTGTTTCTACATGTTCTTCGATTTCCTCTTAGATTTCTTCAGTGATCTCTTGGTTATTAAGCAGTGTATTGTTTAGCCTCAATGTGTTTGTATTTTTTACAGATTTTTTTCCCTGTAATTGATATCTAGTCTCATAGCGTTGTGGTCAGAAAAGATACTTGACATGATTCAGTTTTCTTAAATTTACCAAGGCTTGATTTGTGACCCAAGATATGATCTCTCATGTGGAATGTTCCATGAGCACTTGAGAAGAAAGTGTATTCTGTTGTTTCTGGATGGAATGTCCTGTAAATATCAATTAAGTCCATCTTGTTTAATGTATCATTTAAAGCTTGTGTTAACTTATTTATTTTCATTTTGGATGATCTGTCCATTGGTGACAGTGGGGTGTTAAAGTCCCCTACTATGATTGTGTTACTGTTGATTTCCCTTTTTATGACTGTTAGTATTTGCCTTATGTATTGAGGTGCTCCTATGTTGGGTGCATAAATATTTACAATTGTTATATCTTCTTCTTGCATTGATCCCTTGATCATTATGTAGTGTCCTTCTTTGTCTCTTGTAATAGTCTCTGTTTTAAAGTGTAGTTTGTCTGTTATGAGAATTGCTACTCCAGCTTTCTTTTATTTCCATTTGCATGGAATATCTTTTTCCATCCCCTCACTTTCAGTCTGTATGTGTCCCTAGGTCTGAAGTGCGTCTCTTGTAGACAGCATATATACAGGTCTTGTTTTTGTATCCATTCATCCAGTCTGTGTCTTTTGGTTGGAGCATTTAATCCATTTACATTTAAGGTAATTATTGATATGTGTGTTCCTATTCCCATTTTCTTAATTGTTTTGGGTTTGTTATTGTAGGTCTTTTCCTTCTCTTGTGTTTCCTGCCTAGAGAAGTTCCTTTAGCATTTGTTGTAAAGCTGGTTTGGTTGTGCTGTATTCTCTTACCTTTTGCTTGTCTGTAAAGGTTTTAATTTCTCCATCAAATCTGAATGAGATCCTTGCTGGATAGAGTAATCTTGGTTGTAGGTTTCTCCCTTTCATCCCTTTAAATATGTCCTGCCACTCCCTTCTGGCTTGCCGAGTTTCTGCTGAAAGATCAGCTGTTAACATTATGGGGATTCCCTTGTATGTTATTTGTTGTTTTTCTCTTGCTGCTTTTAATATTTGTTCTTTGTATTTAATTTTTGACAGTTTGATTAATATGTGTCTTGGCCTCTTTCTCCTTGGATTTATCCTGTATGGGACTCTCTGTGCTTCCTGGACGTGATTAAGTATTTCCTTTCCTTTATTAAGGAAGTGTTTAACTATAAGCTCTTCAAATATCTTCTCAGTCCCTTTCTTTTTCTCTTCTTCTTCCGGGACCCCTATAATTCGAATGTTGGTGGATTTAGTATTGGCCCAGAGGTCTCTGAGACTGTCCTCAATTCTTTTCATTCTTTATTCTTCATTCTGCTCTGCAGTAGTTATTTCCACTATTTTATCTTCCAGGTCACTGATCCGTTCTTCTGCCTCAGTTATTTTGCTATTTATCCCTTCTAGAGAATTTTTGATTTCATTTATTGTGTTGTTCATGATTGTTTGCCTGCTCTTTAGTTTTTCTAGATCCTTGGTAAATGTTTCTTGTATTTTCTCCATTCTATTTCCAAATTTTGGATCATCTTTACTATTATTATTCTGAATTCTTTTTCAGGTAGACTGCCTATTTCCTCTTCATTTGTTAGGTCTGGTGGGTTTTTATCTTTCTCCTTCATCTTCTGTCTTCTCATTTTGCTTAACTTACTGTGTTCAGGGTCTCCTTTTCGCAGGCTGCAGGTTCATAGTTCCCGTTGTTTTTGGTGTCTGTCCGCAGTGGCTAAGGTTGGTTCAGTGGGTTGTGTAGGCTTCCTGGTGGAGGGGACTAGTGCCTGTGTTCTGGTGGATGAGGCTGGATCTTGTCTTTCTGGTGGGCAGGTCCACATCTGGTTGTGTGTTGTGGGGTGTGTGTGACCTTATTATGATTTTAGACATCCTCTCTGCTAATGGGTGAGGTTGTGTTCCTGTCTTGCTACTTGTTTGTCATAGGATGTCTAGCACTGTAGCTTGCTGGTCGTTGAGTGGAGCTGTGTCTTGGCGTTGAGATGGAGATCTCTGGGAGATTTTTGCCATTTGATATTACGTGGAGCTTGGAGGTCTCTGGTGGACCAATGTCCTGAACTTGGCTCTCCCACCTCGGAGGCACAGTCCTGACGCCTGGCTGGAGCACCAAGAGCCTGTCATCCACACGGCTCAGAATAAAAGGGAGAAAAATGAAAGAAAGAAAAAGGTAAGATAAAATAAATTAAAATAAGTTATTAAAATAAAAAACAAAAAATAATTATTAAAAAATTTTTTAAGTAATTAAAAAGAAAGAAAGAACAACCAAACCAAAAAACAAATTCAGCAATCATAACAAGCAATGAAAACTATACTAAAAAAAACAAAGAAAAAAAATGGACAGACAGAACCCTAGAACAAATGGTGAAATCAAAGCTATACAGACAAAATGACACACAGAAGCATATGCATACACACTCACAAAAAGAGAAAAAGGGGAAAAATATATATATATCATTGTTCCCAAAGTGTACCTCCTCAATATGTGATGGTTCGTTGTCTATTCAGGTATTCCACAGATGCAGGGTACATCAAGTTGACTCTGGAGATTTAATCTGCTGCTCCTGAGACTGCTGGGAGGAATTTCCCTTTCTCTTCTTTGTTTACACAGCTCTTGGGGTTCAGCTTTGGATTTGGCTCCACCTCTGCGTGTACATCATCTGAGGGCATGTGTTCTTCGCTCAGCCAGGACTGGGTTAAAGGAGCAGCTGCTTCATTGGCTCTGGCTCACTCAGGCCCTGGGGGAGGGAGGGGTACGGATGCGGGGCGAGCCTGCAGCGGCAGAGGCTGGAGTGGCGTGACGTTGCACCAGCCTGAGGCGCGCCGTGCGTTCTCCCGGGGAAGTTGTCCCTGGATCACGGGACCCTGGCAGTGGCGGGCTGCACAGACTCCCAGGATGGGAGGTGTGGAGAGTGACCTGTGCTTTCACACAGGCTTCTTGGTGGCTGCAGGAGCAGCCTTAGTGTCTCTTGCCCATCTCTGGGGTCCGCACTGATAGCTGCAGCTTGCGCCTGTCTCTGTAGCTCCTTTAAGCAGAGCTCTTAATCCCCTCTCCTCGCGCACCAGGAAACGAAGAGGCAAGAAAACGTCTCTTGCCTCTTCGGCGGTTCCAGATCTTTTCCCGGACTCCCTCCCGGCTAGCCGTGGTGCACTAGCCCCCTTTAGGCTCTGTTCATGCAGCCAACCCCAGTCCTCTCCCTGGGATCTGACCTCCAAAGCCTGAGCCTCAGCTCCCAGCCCCCGCCCGCCCCAGCGGGTGAGCAGACAAGCCTCTCAGGCTGGTGAGTGCTGGTCGGCACCAATCCTCTGTGCAGGAATCTCTCTGCTTTGCCCTCTGCACCCCTGTTGCTGCGCTCTACTCCACGGCTCCAAAGCGTCCCCCCTCCGCGACCCGCATTCCCCGCCCGCGAAGGGACTTCCTAGTGTGTGTAAACCTTTCCTCCTTCACAGCTTCCTCCCACTGGTGCAGGTCCCATCCCTATTCTTTTGTCTCTGTTGTTTCTTTTTTCTTTTGCCCTACCCAGGTATGTGGCGAGTTTCTTGACTTTTGGGAGGTCTGAGGTCTTCTGCCAGCATTCAGTCGGTGTTCTGTAAGAGTTGTTCCACATATAGATATATTTCTGTTGTATTTGTGGGGAGGAAGGTGATCTCCACATCTTACTCTTCCGCCATCTTGAAGCTCCTCCTGTAGACTTTTTGATGTTGGCCATTCTGACCAGTGTGAGGTGATACCTCATTGTAGTTTTGATTTGCATTTCTCTAATAATTAGTGATGATGTGCCTGTTTTCACATGCTTGTTGGCCATCTGTATGTCTTCTTTGGAGAAATGTCTTTTTAGATATTCTGCCCATTTTTTGATTGGGTTGTTTGTTTTTTGATATTGAGCTGCATGAGGTGTTCGTAGATTTTGGAGATTAATCCTTTGTCGGTTATATGGTTTGCAAATATTTTCATCCATTCACTTGGTTGTCTTTTCATTTTGTTTATGGTTTCCTTTGCTGTGAAAAAGCTTTGGAGTTTAATTAGACCCCTTTTGTTTGTTTTTATTTCCATTAGTCTAGGAGACAGATCAAAAAAGACCTTGCTGCAATTTGTATCAAAGAGTGTTCTTTCTGTGTTTTCCTCTAAGAGTTTTATAGTATCAGGTCTTACATTTAGGTCTTTAATCCATTTTGAGTGTATTCTTGTGTATGGTGTTAAAGAATGTTCTAATTTCATTCTTTTACAAGTAGATATCTAGTTTTCCCATCATCGTTTATTGAAGAGACTCTGTTTTCTCCATTATCTAGTCTTGCCTCCTTTGTTATAGATTAATTGACCATAGGTGCATGGGTTTATTTCTGGGCTGTCTGTCCTGTTCCATTGATCTATATTTCTGTTTTTGTGCCAGTACCATACTCTTTTGATGACTATAGCTTTGTAGTATAGTCTGAAGTCAGGGAGCCGGATGCTTCCAGCTCCATTTTTCTTTCTCAAGATTGCTTTGGGCATTCATTTTGTTATAGTTTTGTGAAAAATGAAATTGGTAATTTGATAGGGATTGCACTGAATCTGTAGATTGCCTTGGGTAGTACAGTCATTTTGACAATATTGATTCTTCCAATCCAAGAACATGGTATATCTTTCCATCTATTTGTGTCTTCTTTGATTTCTTTCATCAGCATCTTATAGTTTTCAGAGTACAGGTCTTTTCCTCCCCAGGTGGGTTTATTCCTAGGTATTTTATTCTTTTTGATGTGATGGTAAATGGGATAGATTCTTTAATTTCTTTTTCTGGTCTTTTGTTGTTAGTGTATAGAAATTCAACAGATTTCTGTGTATCAATTTTGTATCTGTAATTCAACTTTACCAAATTCATTGATGAGCTCTAGTAGTTTTCTGGTAGCACCTTTAGGATTCTCTATGTATAGTATCATGCTTCAAGCAGTGACAGTTTTACTGCTTTTCCACTTTGGATTCCTTTTATTTCTCTGATTGCCGTAGCTGGAACTTTCAATACTGTGTTGAATAAAAGTGGCGAAGGTGGACATTCTTGTCTTGTTCCTGATCTTAGAGGAAATGCTTTCAGCTTTTCACCATTGAGTATGATGTTAGCTGTAAGTTTGTTATATATGGCCTTTATTATGTTGAGGTATGTTCCCTGTATGCCCACTTTCTGGAGACTTTTATCATAAATGGTTGTTGAATTTCATCAAAAGTTTTTTCTGCATCTCTTGAGATGATCATATGGTTTGTAATTCTTCCATGTGTTAATGTGGTGTATCACACTGACTGATTTGCGGATATTAAGAAATCCTGCATCCTTGGGGCAAACTTGATCATGGTGTATGGTCCTTTTAATGTATTGTTGTATTTGGTTTGCTAGTATTTTGTTGAGTATTTTTGCATCTATTCATCAGCTATATTGGACTCTAATTTTCTTTTTTTCTGGTGTATTAGTCTGATTTTGGTATCAGGGTGATTGTGGCCTTGTAGAATAAGTTTGGTAGTGTTCCTTCCTCTGCAGTTCTTTTGGAATAGTTTCAGAAGGATCAGTGTTAATTCTTTTGTAAATGTTTGGTAGAATTTGCCTGTGAGGCCATCTGGTCCTGGACTTTTGTTTGTTGGGAGTTTTAATAATAGTTTCATTTTCAGTTCTTGTTATTGGTCTATTCATATTTTCTGTTTCTTCCTGGTTCAGTCTTGGGAGATTGTACCTTTCTAAGAATTTGTCCATTTCTTCTAGGTTGTCCATTTTATTGGCATATAGTTGCTTGTAGTAGTCTCTTGTGATCCTTTGTATTTCTGTGGTGTCCATTTTAACTTCTCTTTTTTCATTTCTAATTTTATTATCTGTGTCCTCTCCTTTTTTTTTCTTGATCAGTCTGGCTCAAGGTTCATCAATTTTGTTTATTTTTCCAAGAAGCAGTTTTTAGTTTTGTTGATCTTTTCTAGTTTTCTTAGTCTCTATTTCATTTATTTCTGCTCTGTTCTTTATAATTTCTTTCCTTCTAACTTTGGCTTTTGTTTGTTGTTCTTTAGTTGCTTTAGGTGTAATGTTAGTTTGTTTGAGAGTTTTCTTGTGTCTTAAGGTAAGATTGTATTGCTATAAACTGCCCTCTTAGAGCTGCTTTTGCTGAATCCCATAGGGTTTGCATTGTTGTGTTTTCATTGTCATTTTCCTCTAGGTATTTTTTGATTTCCTCTGAGTTTTTCAGTGATTCATTGGTTTCTTAGTAGCATATTGTTTAGCCTCCATGTGTTTGTTTTTTGCAGTTTTTTTTCTTGTAGTTAATTTCTAATCTCATTGTGTTTTGGTTGGAAAAGTTGCTTGATATGATTTCAGTTTTCTTAAATTTACCAAGGCTCTCTTTGTTGCCCAGCATGTGATCTATCCTGCAGAACGTTCCATGTGCACTTGAAAGGAATGTGTATTCTGCTGCTTTGAGGTGGAATGCTTATAAATAACAATTAAGTCCATCCAGCCTAATGTGTCATTTAAGTCTTGTTATTCCTTGCTGATTTTCTGTCTGCATGATGTAAATAGGGTATTACAGTCCCCCACTAGTATTGTGTTGCTGTTGATTTCTCCTTTTATGGCTGTTAGTATTTGCCTTATATAGTGAGGTGCTCCTATGTTGGGTGCATATATAATTGTTATACCTTCTTGGATTGATCACTTGATCATTATGTAGTGTCGTTCTTTGTCTCTTATAACAGTCTTTATTTTAAAGTCTATTTTGTCTGATATGAGTATTGCTACTCCAGCTTCCTTTTGATTTCCATTTGCCTGGAATAACTTTTTCCATTCCCTCACTTTCAGTCTGTATGTGTCCCTAGGTCTGAAGTGGGTCTCTTGTACACAGCATACATATGGGTCTTGTTTTTGTATCCCTGCAGCCAGTCGACGTCTTTTGGTTGAAGCATTTAATCCATTTATGTTTTAGGTAATTATTGATATGTATGTTCTTACTGCCATTTTGTTAATTGTTTTGAATTTGTTTTTGTAGGTCTTTTTTTCTGCCTTTACTCTTTTGTTGTCTTGTGATTTGATGACTATTTTTAGTTTTGTGTTTGGATTCCTTTTTCTTATTTGTGTGTATATCTATATTTTGTTTTGCAGTTACCACGAGGTTTTGCTATAGCAATCTATATATATATATACATAATTGGTTTAAGTTGCTGATCTCTTAATTTCAAATGCATTTCCAATATCCTGCATTTGTACTCTCCTCACAATTATTGATTTAGATATCATATGTGTGTGTGTGTGTGTGTGACTTCCTACCTTTACTGGATGTTTTTCCTTTACCAGTGAGCTTTCCCATTCATAATTTTCTTGTTTCTAGTTGTGGCCTTTTCTTTTATTCCTAGGGAAGTTCCTTAGCATGTGTTGTAGAGCTGGTTTGGTGGTGCTGAATTCTCTTAGCTTTTGCTTGTCTGCAAAGCTTTTGATTTCTCTGTCAAATCTGAATGAGAGCCTTGCTAAGTGTTCTTGGTTGTAGGTTTTTCCCTTTAATCACTTTAAGTATAGCATGCCACTGCCTTCTGGTCTGCAGAGTTTCTGCTGAAAAATCAGCTGATAACATTATGGGGGTTCCTTTGTATGTTTTGTTGCTTTACTCTCGATGCTTTTAATATTTTTTTCTTTGTCTTTAATTTTTGTCAGTTTGATTACAGAGTGTCTTAGCATGTTCCTCCTTGGGTTGATCCTGAATGGTACTCTCTGCACTTCCTAGACTTGGGTGACTGCTTCCTTTCCCATGTTAGGGAAGTTTTCAGCTATTATCTATTGAAATATCTTCTCAGGCCCTCTGTCTCTCTTCCTTCTGGGATCCCTATAGTGCAAATGCTGGTGCATTTGATGTTGTCCCAAAGGTCTCTTAGATTTCCACATTTCTTTTCATTCTTTATTCTGTTCCAAGGCAGTTATTTCCATCATTCTGTCTTCCAACTCACTTATCTGTTCTTCTGCCTCATTTATTCTGCTATTAATTCTTTCTAGTGTAATTTTCATTGCAGTTATTGTATTCTTCAACTCTGATTGGTTGTTTTTTATTTTTTCTATTTCTTTGTTGAAAACTTCTTATAACTTCTTGCTCTGTGCATCCATTCTTTTCTTGAATTGTTGAATCACCTTTATGGTCATTACTCTGAACTCTTTCTCAGGTAGACTGCCTATCTCCATGTCACTGGTTGTTCTTCTGGGGTTTTATCTTGTTCCTTTGTCTGGAACATATTCCTCTGCCATCTCATTTTGTCTGAACTTTTATTTGTATTTTTATGTATGTGGAAGGTTAGTTATGTTTCTTGACCTGGGAGAAGTGTCCCTCTGTGCGGGATGTCCTGTGTGTTCAAGCAGTACACCCCCCTCTCATCACCCAATCTTCAGGTACCAGCTGGTCCAAGGGTAGGTTCTGATGTGTTTGTAGACTCAATTCCACAAGCTGTGGGACTGTATATTTCTTACTTCTGGTTTCTGCCTCCTGGTAGGTGAGGCTAGTCTAGAGGATTTTATAGACTTCCTGGGTGGGAGGGAACAGTACCTGCCCATTGGTGGGTGGAGTTGGGTCTTGGTCCTCTAGTGGGCAGGGCCATGTAAATGGGCATGTCTACAGGTGGCTCTGAGCTCAGGAGGTCTTTAGGCAGCCTGTCTGTTAATGAGTGGGACCGTGTTCCCACCCTGTTTGTTGTTTGGCCTGAGGGATCCGAGCACTGGAGCCTACAGGCTGTTGGGTGGGGCCAGGTCTTGGTGCTAATATCCCAAGCAAGATGTCAGCCTTCAGATGAATACTCCAGGTATGTTTGTCACCAGCTTTTATGTCCCAAGAGAAAGCCAGAACCAACCTCCCTTCAACCCAGGAGACCATCCAAGACCAGCAGGCAGGTCTGGCCCAGGCTCATATGAAGTCAGTGTTTTTGCCCTGGGTCCTGTTGTGCACAAGACCTTGTGTGTGTCCTCCAAGAATGGTGTCTCTGTTTCCCCCATTCCTGTGGAGCTCCTGTGATCAAGACCCACTGGACTTCAAAGCCAAATACCCTTGGGGCTCTTCATCCAGACCCCCGAGACTTGGGAGCCTGACATAGGGCTCAGAACTCTCAGTCCCATGGGAGAACTTCTGTGATATAATTATTCTCCAGTTTGTCAGGTGCCCACCCCTGGGGGTATGGAGTTTGATTATATCATGAGTGTGCCCCTCCTGCCATCTTGTTGTGATTTCTTTTTTGTCTTTGGATGTAGAATATCTCTTTGGTAGGTTCCAGTCTTTTTCATTGATGGTTGTTCAGCAGTTAGTTGTGTTTTTGGTGTTCTCATGGGAGGAGGTGAGCTCAAGGTCTTCTACTCTGTAATCTTATCTTCTCTCCTGGTGCACGGGCCTGAGGGCAGACGGGGCTTTGGCCAGTGGTGTCCCTCATGAGTGTAGCAGCATTGTGGTCGTGGGTGGGGTTGGTGGTCGTGCTACTCTCTCCTTGGTTTCCGGGGCAGCTCAGTGATGGCAGAGGGAAGAGATGCTGAGTTCAGCCTCTGCAGGGACCCAGGCTTCATGCTGGGATGGTGTTAGGGCCACTCTACCCTCAGTCACTTGTGGAGGGAGATGGGGATACCAGGGATGGGGCGGAGCAGGATGGAGGAAGTGGGGCCTGAGTAAGTGGTGGAGGACGGCTGCTCCACTGAGAGCTTCCACCTTCTACCATGCGTGTCACTGTTGAATATATTTTTACTATCAATATATATTGAAATAATGTAGAAACTGATTAAATATGTATTACCTTATTTACATATAAATATTAAAGTCCAATCCCATTTGAAGCACTGTGTCCAACAAAGATGATGTGATGTATGCCTCCTGTAGTGGTTTCCACCTGGGCTCTGTAGATTATCACCACCCTGTCCCCCAGGAGTTGCCTCACTGTGCGGAATCCATATCTGTCACTCACTCTTGAGTGTGTGTAGCATTTTATATTCAGTAGTACTGAGTAAAGCTTTGTTTAAAGAAAGCTTCCAAATATACAGTCACTGTGGCAGCCACATATTTTGAACTATCCGAGTGTCCATGTAATTTTGTTGTTTTCAATAGAAATTACTTATTAAATATATATTTAAATGTATTTTTCTTTTCTATAACTGTAAATTATTGAATACAAATCAATTTGCAAATAAGAAAAATATATGTTATCAAAGATTGAAATTGAGTCAAAAAATAAATTATTTCAAAGGTTTGGCTTTTTTCTCTTCCTTGAACTTTCTGTTGCTTTCTAATCTGGACATTCAGAGGAAAACTGTGATAGTAAACTAATTTTTATTAAATTCTTAATGACTAATAACACTGCTTAGCTTTTCAAAGGATAGTACATAAAACTTTTAAAAGCCAAACCTCCCATTTCATGAAATTTGTAACTGAAAATATAAGTATATGGAAAAATCATTATCTTGCAAAATTTGCTAATAAAGAGAAGGAAAAAATACTATTTATCTTGAACCTGGAGAGTACCAGCTTAACATTTCAAGCCATTTCCATTCCAGAAATTAACAGTGTGAAAAATCACCATGAATAAGAGTCTGCAGACATACACTATAGCAGTAGATCCCCAAGAACTGCACATAATAGAACAATCAGAGGATATGAAATAAATAAATTGAAAATTATCAAACAAAAAGAGAAATTGAAAATATAAAAGCATAGGGTATAATAAAAAAGGATAACATTTTTGCTATGACAT
Organism: Phocoena sinus; assembly: GCF_008692025.1. Classification (NCBI taxonomy): domain Eukaryota; kingdom Metazoa; phylum Chordata; class Mammalia; order Artiodactyla; family Phocoenidae; genus Phocoena; species Phocoena sinus. The sequence continues at coordinate 52,477,329 of NC_045769.1, forward strand.
ATGTATGTATGCATGTTACTTTAAAAAAATTCATCCTCCCTAGGACTTGCTGTTCCTGAGCCTGAGAATTCAGAGGTTTTGATTAAATGGGTCTGGATGGACCCAGGCATGAGCTTCCTTGAGAAGTCTCTTCAATGATTCTAATGTGTTGCCAGGGCCAAGAACCACAAATGTGGGAGATTTGAACAACATAATTTTAATTTGATGAACATCTGTAAAACTCTGCACTCCACACTTACCAAAGGTATCTGTGCAATGACTCATTATAGGTATAATTTATATTCTTGTTGTTAAGTATTCCTACAGGTTAGCCAATGCCCATTCCTGAGTCATGTAAGGTTATCACTTATTTTCCAAGACCATTACCTTGGGCCTGGTTCACAAGAGCCCGGAGAAGACCGACAGAGGCATGCCAAGAGTTTCTCTTGTTCCTTCCAGTTTCTTTTCTTAGTAGCATCAGCTCTAACTCACAGCCATGACTCCTTCAGCTGAAGGCAAGCTAGTGTTAGTTCTTTAGAAACTATTGATGCTGTTTATACTTGGGATGAGTGGCAAAAGTCCACCTTCCCAAGGGTTTCTCACAGGCCTCTGTAACATTTTTATCCTAAGAGAGGGATATATTTTGCATATAACTGATGACAATTATGTTTAAAAACAAGTTGTTGATGCCTTATAAAAGAAAATTATATTCCTGCTTCAGTCATTACAGACTACCTTGAGAAAAGAAATTAGGAGATATATTTATTCTCAAGTTATTTCTAATATATTTCTAATGCTTTTTCTGTATAAAAGTTCTTTTTGACTATGTCTTTTGTGTAAATAAATTTCTTCTCTGGAGAAAAAAATTAGGTATGCTTTGTCACATTTTATCATGTGATTATATCAAAGACTAAATAAGAACTTTTCTAAATATTTCCAGTGAAATGTTGAATTAAGTTTTCATGCTGTTAAATGAATTAGTTAATTTTTCTCCCTTTACTGAATTATAGAGAAGTCATTATTTAAATCTTAATGATAAAAAATTTAAATCTTAATAGCTAACATTTATTAAGCATTTACTATGTGCCACTCTTGTAAATAATTTTTATTATCTCATTAAATCTTTGTAATAATAGCATCAAGAAATATAAACATATTCTCATGTGAAAAGGGGAATGATATTGCTTAATTTTATGAGTTTTGTTGTGAGGTTTGAGTTAAAATAATGCATGATTTAGCAAATAGTAGAATTAAGTAAATTATTTTTGTTAATATACTCTTCATCTTAGTTTATACATTAGAAAACTAAGGTTTAAATAGTTTAAAAATTGGCTAGTCTGAAGTTACACACCTACTGTATGGTGAAGGAACTGGAAACAAGTTCGTAACTGCCTGAATCTGGAACATGAACCTTTGACTGATGTGCTATTGCCTATCTGGTCTGTCATATACAATTCTTAAAGTATACTATATTTACTGTACAGTTTAGACTCTATCCTGAAAAAAGGACTTCAAACACTTTTCTTGTTAAGAAGGAGCTACATTATCTTGTTTGAAGATTATCCCTTTCTAGACTTCTTTTCCAAAAATGATATGATCCAGAACTCTGGATCCTTGGAGCTCTAAAGGTAACCCTCTGCATTCAGGGCGAGCAGTAATACACTAATGCATTTCTCGGTCCTTAAAAAAATTCCTCCTCATGACTGTCACCATTATTAATTGAGATTTCTCAAATGCCTTGGAATGGATTAGGAATGCACTATGAAAAAGATGGCAAAGAGTTCTTTCTATTAGCCTAAAGGAATTTTAAAACACATATAAATACACTGGTTTGTGACTGATTTCCGGGCTCTATGTTTATCAGAGTTCCCTAAACAAATCACAAATGCTGTTAGCCTACAGGAGATATTAAAATTTGGATCAATCCTTAGATGAGAGTATAATGGATTGTCATTTAACAACTTTTTCGCTGGAAAGAAATGAAGTAAAAAGTAATAAAGCAGCATTCTCACAGTATGCATAACTAGTAAATACATAATATTTCATATCATGACAAATAATTATTAAGCCCCCTGGTATTCATTAGACTACCATTAATGGTAATGAAATTCTGTATTTATATAGATATTATATGTAACTCCAGGAATTTTATTATAACCTTATATGAATAGATTTACTGTTTGAGACAGGTAGGTGGATGTTTGCAATGACTACATGCTGAAGAGTTGAGATAACATTTTTCAGATCAACCATTTTTTTCTCCTTATTTGTCATTGTTAAAGAGAAAACATCTATTTTAAAAACTTTATTCTTTGAAAAAAATACCTTAAGTGCAACATCACGTAACTTGGTAAAGCGTATTTTCTGTTTCTACTAGTTATACACTTTAGTTGTTTTTTTAATGAAAAGAGAAGAGATGGGCAAAGATGAAACTGCTTGCATGGCTGGGTTCCTGGGCTCTCTGCAGCATCTAACGCTGGGCCCTGTTCTCTCATCCCTCATTGCCTGCCCATGTGCAAAGTAAGTGGCAAAGCTAGGAACTGCCATCTGTTTGGACTGCTCCTCATGTCCTGCTGGCACAGTGAGGTCCATTTTGCAGTTCAAGGCCTGATGTAACCACCAAATTCTCTGCAAAGCCAACTGACATAGCAAAACCAGGCACTTCCTCTTTTAGGTTTTTGTAGCACTTCTTATATACCTCTGATAAAACACACAGTCACTTACATTCTAATTGTTGGCTTATATAGATGATACCTTATTAGACTGAGGGCTCTCTTGAGCACAGAGATTTTTTTTAAAGCACATAGAGTTTCAAGTATAGTAAGTACTCTATAAATGTTTGTTATTATTACTTTTTATTTCTAACAGTACATAGCTCAATGTTGGTGAAGTGAACTGAATCTATTATCTAGTATGTGTTAGGCATTGTCTTTGCTGCTTTTAATATAAACCAACTCACTGAATCTTTTTTTTTTAGATAAATTTATTCATTTTTGGCTGTGTTGGGTCTTTGTTGTTGTACATGGTCCATCTCTAGTTGCGGTGAGCGGGGGCTACTCTTCATTGCAGTGTGCAGGCTTCTCATTGCGGTAGCTTCTCTTGTTGCGGGGCACGGGCTCTAGGCGCGCAGACTTCAGAAGTTGTGGCGTGCGGGCTTCAGTAGTTGCAGCGTGTGGGCTTGAGTAGTTGTGGCACACAGACTCAGTAGTTGCGGCTTGTGGGCTCTAGAGTGCAGCCACAGTAGTTGTGGAGCACGGGCTTAGCTGCTCTGCAGCATGTGGGATCTTCCTGGGCCAGGGCTTGAACCTCTGTCTCCTGCATTGGCAGGTGGATTCTTAACCACAGTGCCACCAGGGAAGCCCCAACTCACTGAATCTTAATCACAACACTTTTATTGTGGTCAAGATTTTTTTTTTTTTTAATCTTCACAAATAGCTATGGAAATAGAACTCTGAGAGATGGATTGACTCCTGGGTCATGCAGTTAAAAAATAGTGGTGGAATGAGGTTCAAGCCCAGGCTTTTCTAACTCAAAAATCCACCTGATTTTTCCTAAGCCACACTGCCTCCCAACAGAAAGGTTTGAAAACTTTATATCTATCTATCTATCATCTATCTATCTATCTATCTATCTATCTATCTATCTATCTATTTTTAAAGAGTGGTATTAGTTTCTTAAAAGGCAAAGTATAACTGACTATGTTATGTATTTGGAACTAAATATATTATTATCAAGTATATTGAAAAAAAAATCTGTGGCAGCTCTCTTGGAAGGCTTCTTTATTGCCTGGCTAGAGCTACAAGGAAAGGGACAGACCCCACTTTGGTAAGAGAGAACAGGGAAAGGCCATAAACAAAGAAAGACAGACTTGTAGTTTTTGTATTTTTTTAAAATAAATACACTTTACATTTAAAAAAAAAATCCGTGGCAGCATTGGAAAGGATAACATCAATGGGCCATGTGGTTGAAGAATTTCTAGAAGATGAGACACCGATGAAATCAGTACTTGTACTGAATCTTGATATTGGCAAAGGACAGGGTCCCTTTGAAATCTTCCGGGACAAGGCTTTCCTATTCCCCAAGTTTGGACCTGCCAGACTGGAAGGCTCAAAATAGTCTGACAGGTTGCATGCCCAACTTTTACCAGTGGTTTTTTATCTAGAAGGAGAGGAAAGTGTTATTCTTTAGAAACTTCTGATTTGTCTGAATGTCCTATCAAAAATAAAAATTTCCATTTTGTAATACATAAAGAATCAAAGGACTTTCAAGTTCAAACACCACATATTATTGTTTTGAAACGTCCTAAACAGCTCACCACAGATACCATTAAATCTGTCAGAAACAAGGTGACTTAGTCCTAACCACCAAGAAGGGTGGAAAGGATCATCACCCTAGGGTAGCATGGCTGGGTTCAATTCTTTTTATTCTCCTTTTACTTGAATGGAAAATCCATCATTGCTGGATTATGAATGAGTTATTAAGACCCGTGGAGTTTTTATTTGGATAGTCTGGATTTGGTTCCTAGTTTTGCTACTTACTTAGCTGTGTACCTTATCTTCATGTCTTCTCTGAGCCTTTGGCTTTCTGTTTGTGAAATGAAGTCAGTGATACCAATCTTGCAAGATTATTGTGATACTTAAATATGTAATGTGTATCAAACAGCAGGCACTCAATAAAGGGTAGCTTTTCTTATTATCACATAGCTCTCCAAGTTAGTGTTGCACTTCTCAAACTTTTATTTTTAAAAATTTTTTGTTGCAATATAGTTGACTTACAATGTTGTGTTACTTTCAGGTGTATAGCAAGGTGATTCAGTTATATATATTGAGTGGGCCAAAAGATTTGTTTGTTTCTGCAAGCTCTAGTACCACTTAGTTGTCTTTAACTTCATTCGAAACAATTTTGGTAGATTGTATGTGACTGCAGTCATATCAACGTGCGTTTAAGAAAGGACTTATCGAGGTACTTCCCTGGTGGTCCAGTGGTTGGGACTTCGCCTTCCAATGCAGGGTGTGTGGGTTCGATCCCTGGTCAGGGAACTAGGATCCTGCATGCCTCGTGGCCGAGGAACTAAAAACATAGAGCAGAAGCAATATTGTAACAAATTCAATAAAGACTTTAAAAATGTTCCACATCAAAAAAAAAACTTTAAAAAAATAAATTAGGGCTTCCCTGGTGGCTCAGTGGTTAAGAATCTGCCTGCCAAAGCAAGGGACATGGGTTCAAGCCCTGGCCCAGGAAGATCCCACATGCCACGGATCAACTAAGCCTGTGTGCCACAACTACTGAGCCTGAGCTCTAGAGCCTGCAAGCCACAACTACTGAGCCCACGTGCCACAACTACTGAGCCCACGTGCCACAACTACTGAAGCCTGCATGCCTAGAGCCTGTGCTCCACAACAAGAGAAGCCACGACAATGAGAAGCCTGTGCACCACAACGAAGAGTACCCCTGCTCACTGCAACTAGAGAAAGCCCACGCACAGCAACGAAGACCCAACACAGCCCCCCAAAATTAATTAATTAATTAAAAATAAAGAAATAAATTTTAAAAAGGACTTATCAAAATTGGTAAATTTTTGTGTAGCTATTTTAATATTAAAGATGGAAGAAAAAAAGCAACATTTTCAGCACATTTGTGCTTTATTATTTCAAGAAAGGTGAAAATGCAACTGAAATGCAAAAAAAGATTTGTGCAGCATATGGAAAATTTTCTGTGACTAATCGAACGTGTCAGAAGTGGTTTGTGAAGTTTCATGCTGGAGATTTCTCGCTGGACGACGCTCCACGGTCAGGTAGACCAGTTGAAGTTGATAGCAATCAAATCGAAATGATAATTGAGAACAATCAATGTTATACCATGCAGGAGATAGCTGACATACTCAAAATATCCAAATCAAGTGTTGAAAATCATTTGCACCAGCTTGGTTATGTGAATTGCTTTGATGTTTGGGTTCCACATAAGTTTATTTTTTATTTATTTAATTCTATTTTTTAAATTTATTTTTGGCTGTGTTGGGTCTTTGTTGCTGTGCGTAGGCTTTCTCTAGTTGCAGTGAGTGGGGTCTACTCTTCGTTGTGGTGCGCAGGCTTCTCATTGCAGTGACTTCTCTTGTTTCAGAACAAGGGCTCTAGGTGTGCGGGCTTCAGTAGTTGTGGCATGCAGGCTCCATAGTTGTGGTACATGGGCTTAGTTTCTCCACAGCATGTGGGATCTTCCCGGACCAGGGATCGAACCTGCGTCCCCTGCATTGGCAGGTGTATTCTTAACCACTGTGCCACCAGGGAAGTCCATGGATTCCACATAAGTTTAGTGAAAAAAGCCTTCTTGACTGTATTTGCGCATGCAATTCTTTACTTAAATGTAATGAAAACATTCCGTTTTTAAAACAAATTGTGACAGGCGATGAAAAGTGGATACTGTACAACAATGTGGAACAGAAGAGATCATGGGGCAAGAGAAATGAACCACCACCAACCACACCAAAGCCTCATCTTCATCCAAAGAAGGTGATGTGTATGTGGTGAGATTGGAAGAGAGTCCTCTATTATGAGCTCTTTCTGGAAAAGCAAATGATTAATTCCAACAAGTACTGCTCCCAACTAGACCAACTGAAAGCAGCACTCGACAAAAAGTGTCCAGAATTAGTCAAGAGAAAATGCATAATCTTCCATCAGGATAATGATGTTTCTTTGATGACCAGGCAAAAACTGTTACAACTTAGCTGGGAAATTCTGATTCATCTGTTGTATTCACTAGACAGTGCACCTTCGGATTTCTATTTATTTCGGTCTTTACAAAATTCTCTTAATGGAAAAAATTTCAATTCCCTGGAAGACTGTAAAAGGCACCTGGAACAGTTCTTAGCTCAAAAAGATAAAAAGTTTTGGGAAGATGGAATTGTGAAGTTACCTGAAAAATGGCAGAAGGTAGTGGTACAAAAGGATGAATACGTTGTTCAAGAAAGTTCTTGAAAATGAAAAATGTGTCTTTTGTTTTTACTTAAAAACCAAAGGCACTTTTTGGCCCACCATATATATATCCATATATATCTATATATATGGATATATATATTCATTTTTAAAGATTCTTTTCCATAATTGATTATCACAAGATACTGGGTATAGTTCCTGTGCTATACAGTAGGACCTTGTTGGTTATCTATTTTATATATAGTAGTGTGTATATGTTACTCTCAAGATCCTAATTTATCTTTCCCCACCTTCCTCTTTGGTAACCATAAGTTTGTTTTCTATTTCTGTTCTATAAGTAAGTTCATTTGTATCATTTTTTTTAGATTCCACATATAAGTGATATCATATGATATTTGTCTTCTCTGACTTACTTCACTTAGTATGATAATTTCTTGGTTCATCCATGTTACTGCAAATGGTATTAAATTTTTTTTGTGGCTGAGTAATATTCCATTGTGTACATGTACCACATCTTCTATATCCATTCATCTGTCGATCGACATTTAGGTGCTTCCATGTTTTGGCTATTGTAAATAGTGTTGCACTTCTTGAGAATTCACAGTTCCAAACCCTTTAGCCCTTCAGTACTTCATTTAAGCATCATCTTTGCAGAGGGGAGAGTGAGGGGAACTGTCAATTCCCTAATAGAATATATACTAATAGAATTCATCTTTATAACCATCATCACCATGATTTCTTGGTGTGCCAGGGAGTGTACCAAGTGTTTAACGTATACCAATTGATGTTAATTTTCCCAACGTTCCTGAGACAGGTACTGTTATCATTACTGTCATTTTTCAGTTGGGGAAAAGGAGATAGAGGGGTAAAGAATTTGCACATGGTCACATAACTAAAGTTGTGGAACTTGGGCAATATGGCTACACAGCTCATGTTCTTAGCCCACCATATTACCTCAACACTCTAAGTTAGAAGGCATATTCCGTAGTCTGTAATGTTGATTCATAGAGAATCTGAGTTTAACCTGGTAATGTCTATTAGCTGCTATTTTTGGTATATTTGTCAGATCTGCTATTCTAATAACTCCTTTCCTGGCTGCATGTGTAATTTGGGCTCAAATATATAAAAACTCAAAAACTGGTGGATGCCAACAAAATATTGGCTGGCCAAAAAGTTCTTTCAGTTTTTAAGTAAAAGTAAAAGACGCTTTTCATTTTCACCTAGAACTTTCTTGAACAATGTATTCACCCTTTTGTTCCACTACCTCTGCCATTTTTCAGGCAACTTCACAATTCCATCCTCCCAAAACTTTTTATGTTTTTGAACTAAGAACTGTTCCAGGTGCCTTTTATAGTCTTCCAGGGAATTGAAATTTCTCCCTTAAGAGAATCTCGTAAAGACCAAAATAAATGGAAATCCAAAGGTGCAATGTCTGGTGAATACAGCAGATGAATCAGAATTTCCCAGCTAAGTTGTAACAGTTTTTGCCTGGTCATCAAAGAAACATGCGATCTTGCGTTATCCTGATGGAAGATTATGCATTTTCTCTTGACTAATTCTGGACACTTTTCGTCGAGTGCTGCTTTCAGTTGGTCTAGTTGGGAGCAGTACTTGTTGGAATTAATCATTTGCTTTTCCAGAAGGAGCTCATAATAGAGGACTCCCTTCCAATCTCACCATATACACATCACCTTCTTTGGATGAAGATGAGGCTTTGGTGTGGTTGGTGGTGGTTCATTTCGCTTGCCCCACGATCTCTTCTGTTCCACATTGTTGTACAGTATCCACTTTTCATCGCCCGTCACAATTTGTTTTAAAAAACAGAACGTTTTCATTACATTTAAGTAGAGAATCACATGCAGAAATACAGTCAAGAAGGTTTTTTTCGCTTAACTTATGTGGAACTCATCAAAGCGGTTCACATCACCAGGCTGGTGCAAATGATTTTCAGTGCTTGATTTGGATATTTTTAGTATGGCAGCTATCTCCCGCATGGTATAACGTTGATTGTTCTCAATTATTGTTTCGATTTGATTGCTATCAACTTCAGCTGGTTTACCTGAGACCAGCATTGTCCAACAAGAAATCTTTAGCACAAAACTTCGCAAACCACTTTTGACATGTTCAGTCAGTCACAGCACCTTCTCCATACACTGCACAAATCTTTTTTTTTTGTTTCATTTGCGTTTTTACCTTTCTTGAGATAATAAAGCATAATATGCTGAAAATGTTGCTGTTTTTCTTCCATCTTCAATATTAAAATGGCTACACAAAAATTCACCCATTTTGATGAGTAATATTTTAAAATGCATGATGATATGACAGCTGTCACATACAATCTAACAAAATTGTTTCAAATGAAGTTAAAGAAAACTAAGTGCCACTAGGGCCATCTTATGGAAAAAACCAAATGAACCTTTTGGCCAATCCAATAGTTTATAGTTGACATATGTTATCTGTGTTCTATATGTCTGAGGGCTGGTTGGTTCTAAAATACCATACAATATTTGGACTTTAGTTAAAGCAGTAAGCTCTGTTCATATTAATGTTATGCAATTGTTAATATTTCTTCTTGTTGACTAGTATATCTGTAAGTAAAGCTCGAAATTGATCTGGCGATTTTAGATCTATCAGGCCCAGGAGGTAAGAGAAAAAAATGTAAATGTTTTTGTCATGATATCAGCTGAATCCTTCACGTGTGTGAAAGAGAGAAAAAGAAATGACTCTGATTTCTTGCGTTGGTGGACTTGAGTGCCTGGAACTGAAATAAAGGAGCAGGTTTAGGGAGAAAGATAAGGAATTTCCTTTCATACAAATTGAGTTTCCTTTGAGGTATAGAGGTAGAGACATGTTGAGGAGCCCCTTACAATTCTTTCAAACTTCTTCCATCAGTTTTGGAGCATTTCTTCACTTCTTGGCACAATAGGATATTCCAGGCTTAACTATAACTTCCTTGCTCCAGCCATGGAATGACCCACTTCTCCAAGGAGTTGTGGTTCCTTTTGGTGGGGAATGGTATTGAGAAACCAAAATCTGGGTGCTAGATGTACACATTGCTCTTAGGATATCATAACATATAGGCTCTTGCAGTAGACAGAGCTAGGAAACTGATCAGAAATCAGGACTTTATATTGATAACTTTAATCCAATCCTATAGGCTAATTCCTTGGTTCTCTCCTTTTTATATCTGCATCTTGCTTCTTCTGTAGGAAGAATTCTGACTCCCAATGACAGCAACACATTTTCCCATTGCTCCATCATATAATATACAAAAAATAGTTTCAGAATAGCTGCAACCACACCACTATGAACAGGAAACCTACTAAAATGAGTTCAGGATTTGTTGGCAGTTCCTTTTTTGACCCCTAGATTGAAGGTATATATTTCAAGTACTCTGTTCAAAAGTTACATGGATTAGCTTTTCCCCCTTCATGATAGATATGTTATTAATTTGAAATACAGTTGGCTTTGTTTGTTCCTGTTTGTATTCAGTTTGGGTTTTTCCCCTCCACCTTTATTGATTTAATTATATATATATTTTTAATGTGTAGAATATAAACCTGTTTCCAAAAGAAAAAAAACCCCCTCCTCATCCATCTTATAGGTTTGATTTCTGGTTTGTATTACTTATAATTCTTTTTTCAAAATTGACAGATACATGTATTTTTTTGTTTTTGTTTTTTAAAAAATTTTATTTTATATTGGAGTATAGTTGATTAACAATGTTGTGTTAGTTTCAGGTGTACAGCAAAGTGATTCACTTATACATATGCATGCATCTATTCTTTTTCAAATTCTTTTACCATTTAGTTTATTAAAGAATATTGAGCAGAGTTCCCTGTGCTATACAGTAGGTCCTTGTTGGTTATCTATTTTAAATATAGTAGTATGTATATGTCAATCCCAAACTTCCAATTTATCCCTCCCCACCCCCCACAACTTTCCCCTTTGGTAACCATAAGTTTGTTTCTCTAAGACTGTGAGTCTGTTTCTGTTTTGTAAATAAGTTCATTTCTACCATTTTTTTTTTAGATTCCACATATAAGCATTATCATGTATTTGTCTTTCTTTGTCTTACTTCACTTAGGATAATAATCTCCATACCCATCCATGTTGCTGCAAATGGCATTATTTCATTATTTTAATGGCTGAGTAAAATTGCATTTTATATATGTACAACATCTTCTTTACCCATTGATCTGTCGATGGACATTTATGTTGCTTCCATGCCTTGGCTATTGTAGACAGCACTGCAGTGAACATTGGGGTGCATGTATCCTTTCAAACCATGGTTTTCTCCAGATATATGCCCAAGAGTGGGATTGCTGGATCATCACTAAACTATTTTTAGTTTTTTAAGAAACCTGCATACTCTTCTCCATTGTGGCTATACCAATGTACATTCCCACCACCAGTGTAGGAGGGTTCCCTTTTCCACACACCCTTTCCAGCATTTATTGTTTGTAGACTTTTTGATGATGGCCATTCTGACTAGTGTGAGGTGATACCTCATTGTAGTTTTGATTTTCATTTCTCTAACAATTAGCTATGTTGAGCAGCTTTTCATGTGCTTCTTGGCCATCTGTATGTCTTCTTTGGAGAAATGTCTATTTAGGTCTTCTGCCCATTTTGTGATTGGGTTGTTTGTTTTTTTGACATTGAGCTGCATGAGCTGTTTATAGATTTTGGAGATTAATCCCTTGTCGGTCATGTCGTTTGCAAATATTTTCACCCACTCACTGGGTTGTCTTTTTATTTTGTTTATGGTTTCCTTTGCTGTGCAAAAGCCTTGGAGTTTAATTAGATCCCTTTTGTTTATTTTCATTTTTATTTCCATTACTCTAGGAGTCAGATCAAAAAAGACCTTGCTGCAATTTATGTCAAAGAGTGTTTTTCCTATGTTTTCCTCTAAGAGTTTTATAGTATCAGGTCTTACATTTAGGTCTTTAATCCATTTTGAGTGTATTCTTGTGTATGATGTTAAAGAATGTTCTAATTTCATTCTTTTACAAGTAGATGTCTAGTTTTCCCATCACCATTTATTGAAGAGACTCTGTTTTCTCCAAGATATAGCCTTGCCTCCTTTGTTGTAGATTAATTGACCATATGTGCATGGGTTTATTTCTGGGCTCTCTATCCTGTTCCATTGATCTATATTTCTGTTTTTGTGCCAGTACCATACTGTTTTGTTGACTATAGCTTTGTAGTATAGTCTGAAGTCAGGGAGCCTGATGCTTCCAGCTCTGTTTTTCTTTCTCAAGATTGCTTTGGACATTCAGGGTCTTTTGTGTTTCCATATAAATTAAAATTTTTTTTGTTTTAGTTCTGTGAAAATGAAATTGGTAATTTGATAGGGATTGCACTGAATCTGTAGATTGCCTTGGGTAGTACAGTCATTTTGATAATATTGATTCTTCCAATCCAAGAACATGGTTTACCTTTCCATCTGTTTGTGTCATCTTGAGTTTCTTTCATCAGCATCTTATAGTTTTCAGAGTACAGGTCTTTTCCTCCCCAGGTGGGTTTATTCCTAGGTATTTTATTCTTTTTGATGTGATGGTAAATGGGATAGTTTCTTTAATTTCTCTTTCTGATCTTTTGTTGTTAGTGTATAGGAATGCAACAGATTTCTGTGTATTAATTTTGTATCCTGTAACTCAACTTTACCAAATTCATTAATAAGGTCTAGTAGTTTTCTGGTAGCATCTTTAGGATATTCTATGTATAGTATCCTGTCATCTACAAACAGTGACAGTTTTACTGCTTCTTTTCCAATTTGGATTCCTTTTATTTTTGTTCTCTGTTTGCTGTGGCTGGGACTTCCAGTATTATGTTTAAAAAGTGGCAGAGGTGGACATTCTTGTCTTGTTCCTGATCTTAGAGGAAATGCTTTTAGCTTTTCAACATTGAGTATGATGTTAGCTGTAGGTTTGTCATATATGGCCTTTATTATGTTGAGGTATGTTCCCTCTGTGCCCACTTTCTGGAGAGTTTTTATCATAAATGGATGTTGAATTTCATCAAAAGTTTTGTCTGCATCTATTGAAATGATCATGTGGTTTTTAATTCTTCCATTTGTTAATGTGGTGTATCACACTGCTTGATTTGTGGGTATTAAGAAATCCTGCATCCCTGGGGCAAATCCCACTTGATCATGGTGTATGATCCTTTTAGTGTATTGTTGGATTTGGTTTGCTAGTATTTTGTTGAGGATTTTTGTGCCTATTTATCAGTGATATCGGCCTGTAATTTTCCTTTTTGTGGTATATATTTCTGGTTTTGGCATCAGGGTGATGGTGGCCTTGTAGAATAAGTTTGGTAGTGTTCCTTCCTCTGCAGTTTTTTGGAATAGTTTCATAAGGATTGGTGTTAACTCTTGTGTAAATGTTTGGTAGAATTCACCTGTGAGGCCATCTGGTCCTGGACTTTTGTTTGTTGGGAGTTTTTGATAACAGTTTCAATTTCAGTTCTTGTTATTGGTCTGTTCATATTTTCTATTTCTTCCTGGTTCAGTCTTGGGAGATTGTACCTTCCTAAGAGTTTGTCCATTTCTTCTATGTTGTCCATTTTATTGGCATATAGTTGCTTGTAGTAGTCTCTTATGATCCTTTGTATTTCTATGGTGTCCATTGTAACTTTTCCTTTTTCATTTATAATTTTATAGATTTAAGCCCTCTTCCTTTTTTTCTTGAAGAGTCTAGCTCAAGGTTTATCAATTTTGTTTATCTTTTCAAAGAACCAGCTTTTAGTTTTGTTGATCTTTTCTATTATTTTTTTAGTCTCTATTTCATTTATTTCTGCTCTGATCTTTATGATTTCTTTCCTTCTGCTAACTTTTGGGTTTTGTTTGTTCTTTCTCTAGTTGCTTTAGGTGTAAGGTTAGGTTGTTTGAGATTTTTCTTGTGTCCTGAGGTAAGATTTTATTGCTATACACTTCCCTCTTAGAACGGCTTTTGCTGCGTCCCATAGGTTTTGGATCATCGTGTTTTCGTAGTCTTTTTTCTCTAGGTATTTTTTGATTTCCTGTTTGATTTCTTCAGTGACCCTTTGGTTGTGTAGTAGCATATTGCTTAGCCTCTATGTGTTTGTGGTTTTTACAGTGCTTTTCTTGTAGTTGATTTCTATTCTCATACCTTTGTGGTTGGAAAAGATGCTTTGATATGATTCCGATTTTCTTATATTTACCAAATGCTCCCTTTGTGGCCCAGCATGTTATCAATCCTGGAGAATGTTTCATATGTACTTGAGAAGAATGTGTATTCTGCTGCTTTTGGATGGGATGCTCTATAAATATTAATTAAGTCCAACTGGTCTAATATATCATTGAAGACCTGTGTTTCTGTATTAATATTCTGTCGGGATGATCTGTGCATTGATGAAAGTGAGGCGTTAGAGAACCCCCGTTATTTTTGTGTTACTGTCGATTTCTCCTTTTATTGTTAGCATTTGCCTTATATATTGAGGTGCTTCTGTGTTGGGTATATAATTGTTATATCTTTTTCTTGGATTGATCACTTGATCATTATGTAGTGTCATTCTTTGTCTCTTGTAATGGTCTTTATTTTAAAGTCTATTTTGTCTGATACGAGTATTGCTACTCCAGCTTTCTTTTGATTTCCATTTGCATGGAATAACTTTTTCCATCCCCTCACTTTCAGTCTGTATGTGTCCCTAGATCTAAATTGGGTCTCTTGTAGACAGCATATATGCAGGTTTTGTTGTTGTATGCATTCAGCCAGTCTATGTGTTTTGGTTGGAACATTTAATCCATTTATGTTTAAGGTAATTATTGAAATGTATATTCCTGTTGCCATTTCCTCACTTGTTTTGGATTTGGGTTTTTTTGTTGTTTTTTTAATAATTTAACTTTATTTTTTTATAGAGCAGGTTCTTACTAGTCATCAATTTTATATACATCAGTGTATACATGTCAGTCCCAGTTGTCCAATTCATCACACCACCAAACTCACACCCACCCCCACATGGCTATCCCCCCGTGGTGTCCATACGTTTGTTCTCTACATCTGTGCCTCAATTTCTGCCCTGCAAACCGGTTCATCTGTGCCATTTTTCTAGGTTCCACATATATGCTTTAACATACGATATTTGTTTTTCTCTTTCTGACTTACTTCACTCTGTATGACAGTCCCTAAGTCCATCCACGTCTCAACAAATGACCCAATTTCGTTCCTTTTCCTGGCTGAGTAATATTCCATTGTATATATGTACCACATCCTCTTTATCCATTCATCTGTCGATGGGCATTTAGGTGGCTTCTGTGACCTGGCTATTGTAAATAGTGCTGCATGCTGCAACGAACATTGGAGTGCATGTGTCTCTTTGAACTATGGTTTTCTCTGGGTATATGACCAGTAGTAGGATTGCTGGATCATATGGTAATTCTATTTTTAGTTTTTCAAGGAAACTCCATACTGTTCTCCATAGTGGCTGTATCAGTTGACATCCCCACCAACAGTGCAGGAGGGTTCCGTTTTCCACACACCCTCTCCAGCATTTGTTTTTTGTAGGTTTTCTGATGATGCCCATTCTAACTGGTGTGAGATGATACCTCATTGTAGTTTTGATTTGCATTTCTCTAACAATTAGCTATGTTGAGCAGCTTTTCATGTGCTTCTTGGCCATCTGTATGTCTTCTTTGGAGAAATGTCTATTTAGGTCTTCTGCCCATTTTTGGATTGGATTGTTTGTTTTTTTTAATATTGAGCTGCATGAGCTGTTTATATATTTTGGAGATTAATCCTTTGTCCGTTGATTCATTTGCAAATATTTTCTCCCATTTAGAGAGGTGTCTTTACGTCTTGTTTATGGTTTCCTTTGCTGTGCCAAAGCTTTGAAGTTTCATTAGGTCCCATTTGTTTGGTTCTTCCCTTTCATCACTTTAAGTATATCATGCCACTCCCTTCTGCCTTGTAGAGTTTCTGCTGAGAAATCAGCTGTTAACCTTACAGGAGTTCCCTTGTATGTTGTCATTTTTCCCTTGCTGCTTTCAATAATTTTTCTTTGTCTTTAATTTTTGCCAATTTTATTACTATGTGTCTTGGCGTGTTTCTCTTTGGGTTTATCCTGTATGGGATTCTCTGTGCTTCCTGGGCTTGGGTGGCTATTTCCTTTCCCATGTTAGGGAAGTTTTCGACTATAATCTCTTCAAATACTTTCTCTGTTCCTTTCTCTCTCTCTTCTTCTGGGATCCCTATAATGCGAATGTTGTTGTGTTTAATGTTCTTCCAGAGGTCTCTTAGGCTGTCTTCATTTCTTTTCATTCTTTTTCTTTATTCTGTTCTGCAGCAGTGAATTCCACCATTCTGTCTTCCAGGTCACTTATCCATTCTTCTGCCTCAGTTATTCTGCTAATGATTCGTTGTAGTGTGGTTTTCATTACAGTTATTTTATTGTTCATCCCTGTTTGTTTGTTCTTTAATTCTTCTAGGTCTTTGTTAATCATTTCTTGCATCTTCTCGATCTTTGCCTCCATTCTTTTTCCAAGGTCCTGGATCATCTTCACTATCATTATTTTGAATTCTTTTTCTGGAAGGTTGCCATCTCCACCTCATTTAGTTGTTTTTCTGGGGTTTTATCTTGTTCCTTCACCTGGTATGTAGCCCTCTGCCTTTTTGTCTTGTCTATCCATCTGTGAATGTCGTTTGTGTTCCACAGTCTGCAGGATTGTAGTTCTTCTTGCTTCTGCTCTGCATTTGTTTTTGTAGGTCTTTTTTCTTCCCTTCCTCTTTCGTTCTCTTCTCTTGTCATGTGATGCCTAACCTTAGTGTTGTGTTTGGATTCGTTTTTCTTTTGTGAGTGTATTTCTGTTGTAGATATTCAATTTGTGGTTACAGTGAGATTTTGATTCAGCGGTGTATATAGAGCCAAGGTTGTTTTAAGTTGATGTTATTTTAATTTCAAATGCATTTCTAATATTCTGCATTTGTACTCTCCTCTTCTCCTGATTGCTAGTTGTGATAATCATATTTGTGTGTGGTTGATTTCCTACCTTTACTGTATTTTTGCCTTTACCTGTGAGCTTTTCCATTCACAATTTCCTAATTTTTAATTGTGGCTTTTTCTTTTCCACCTAGAAAATTTTCTTTAGCGTTTGTTGCAAAGCTGGTCTGGTGGTGCTGGATTCTCTTAGCTTTTGCTTGTCTCTAAAGCTTTAGATTACTTCATCGAATCAGAATGAGAGCCCTATTGGGTAGAGTGTTCTTCATTGTAGGTCCTTCCCTTTCATCACTTTAAATGTATCATGCCACTTCCTTCTGGCCTGCAGATTTTCTGCTTAGAAATCAGCTGATAATCTATGTGAGTTCCCTTGTATGTTATTTGTTGCTTTTCCCTTGTTGCTCTTAATATTTTTTCTTTGTTTTTAATTTTTGTCAATTTGATTACTATGTGTCTCGATGTGTTTCTCCTTGGGTTTCTCCTGCCTGGGACTCTCTGCCCTTCCTGCACTTGGGTGACTGTTTATTTTCCCATGTTATGGAAGTTTTCGTCTATTATGTTTTCAAATGTTTTCTCACATCTTTTCTCTCTCCCTTCTCCTTCTGGGACCTCTGTAATGCACACTTTGGTATGTTTAATGTTGTTCCAGAGGTCTCTTAGACTGTCTTCATTTATTTTCATTCTTTTTTCTTTGTTCTGTGGCAGTGATTTCTACCATTCAGTCTTCCAGCTCACTTATCCATTCTTCTGCCTCAGTTAACATGCTATTGATTCCTTCTAGTGCATTCTTCATTTCACTTGTCATCTTGTTCATCTCTGTTTGTTTGTTCTTTAGTTCTTCTAGGTCTTTGTTAAAGATTTCTTGTATCTTGTCAATCTGTGCCTCCATTGTTTTTCTGAGATCTTGGATCATCTTTAGTATCATTACTGTGAATTCTTTTTCAGGTAGATTGTCCGTCTCCACTTCACTTAGTTGTTGTTCTGGGGTTTTATCTTGTTCCTTCATCTGGGCCATATTCCTCTGCTGTCTCATTTTTGCCTAACTTTCTGTGATTGTGGTTTCTGCTGCGCAGACTCTAGGGTTGTAGTTCATCTTGCTTCTGCTGCCTGCCCCCTGGTGGATGAGTCTGTCTAAGAGGCTGTGTGGGCTTCCTGGTGAGAGCAACTGGTTCCTACCCACTGGTGAGTGAAGTCTTGTCCCTCTGGTGGGCAGGACTTTTCCAGGGCATGTGTTTAACAGGAAGTTGTGTGCTCAGGAAGACTTCAAGCAGTCTGTGTGCTGACAGGTGGGGCTGTGTTCTCACCCTGTTGGTTGTTTGGCCTGAGGCATCCCAGCACTGGAGGCTTACAGGATGTTGTGTGGAGCTAGGTCTTGGTGAGAAAATGGTGGCCTCCAGGAGGGCTCATGCCAATCAGTAATCCCCTGAACTACTGCCACCAATGTGTTTGTACCCCCAGAGAGCCACAGCCACCCACTGCCTCTGCAGGAGACCCTCCAATATCAGCAGGTATGTCTAGCCCAGGCTCTTATGAGGTCACTGCTTTTCTCCCTGGTTCCTGGTGCTCACGAGATCTTGTCTGCACCCTTCAAAATTATGAGTTTCTGTTTCCCCCAGTCCTGTGGAATTCCTGCAGTCAAACCTCCGTGGCCTTCAAAGACAGGTTCTTTGGGGTCTCCTCCTCCTTTGCCAGACCCCCAGGCTGGGGAACCTGACATAGGTCTCAGAACTTTCACTACTGTGGTTGAGCCTCTGTGATATAATTATTTTCCAGTTTGTGGGTTGCCACCCAGCAGGTATGGGATTTGATTTTATCGCGATTGTGCCCCTTCTACTGTCTTGTTGTGGCTTCTTCTTTGTCTTTGGGTGTAGGATATCTTTTTTAGTAGGTTCCTGAATTTTTCTGTCGATGGTTTTTCAGCAATTAGTTACAATTTTGGTGTTTTCGTAGGAAGAGGTAAACTCATGTCCTTCTAGTCCACCATCTAGCCCTAGTACCTTGTACATCCACTCTGGTCCTGCGGCAGTGGGGGGCTCAGCCAGGGGAGGTAGAATGCATGCCAGCCAGGTGCTGCAGATTGGGGCAGGACACGGTGGGGCAGTGCAGCTGACAAGGGAGCCTGGAACTCCACAGGGCTGAGGGCTGACAGCTGGCCCTGAGTGGTGGTGGCAGCAGCTCCCATGGGCGGGTGTGGTGGGCCAGACCTGGGGACCTTACCAGCCCTTGGGCTGGCATGGCCAGCCGAGGAGCATCCTGGAAGCAGCAGCTGGTTCCAGAGTTTTTTTGCCAATGGTTGTTCAGCAGTTAGTTGTGATTTTGGTGTTTGCGTAAGAAGAGGTGAGTTCACATCCTTCTGCTCCACCTTCTTGTCTCTGGACCTGTATGTATGTTTTTAAATTTTCTTTGTTACACAAAAAGTAACATACAATATGAAGTCTTCTGCACTTTACTTTTTTCACCTTAACTACATATGCTGAAAATCAGTCCATGTTGCCTCATAGAGACCTTCATTATGTTTTTAAAATCTGTATAAAACTCTGTTGTGTGGTGTGTACTACATTTTTTTCAATGCTTTTGCATACTTATGCATTTTGATTATTTCTAATATTTGTAATCACAAATAATGCTGCAATAAATAGTTTTGTACATATTGTATCTTGAGTAAATTTCTGGATTAAAGGGTAGATTTGGAAATTTGTTAGATATTGCCAAGCTCCCTCCCATAGGATTTGTGCCATTTTTCATGTTTACCAGCAATGTTTGAAAGTGTCTGTTTCCATACAGCCTCACCAACAAACTGTACTTTCACGCTTTGGAAATTTTCCAGTGTGATAGGTGAGATATGTTGTGTCAATAGAGTCTTGATTTGAGTTTTTTTAAAATTATGAGTAAAGTTGAGTACCTTTTCATATGTCTAATGTCCATTTTAATATCTTGTGAATTGTGTTAGTATTATTTGCCCATTTTTCTATCATACTTTTGGTCTTTTTTCCCCTCAATTTGTAAATGTTCTTTATATATTAGGGACATTAGCCCTTTGCTGTTATATATGTTGCAAATATTTTTCTCCTGACTTTTTCTTCTAGTGATTTTGTGATTCAAAGTTTTTATTTTAAAATTTTTATGTAGCTAAATTTGCCATTCTTTTTCTTTATTGCATATGGTATTTGAATCATAGTAGGAAGCCTTTCTTTATACACAGGTTATAGAGAAAATCATCAATGTTTTCTTCTAGTACTTGCATAGTTTAATTTTAGATCTCTAATCTTTTTGGGGTTAATTTTTGTGTGGTATAAAATGGACCTTTTTTCTAAATAGTTGTTCAGTTGTACCAATACCATTTACTAAAAAGTCTATTTTTGTCCCAGAGTTTTGAGTTAACACCTTTATCATACACTAAATTCCCATATGAACTCAGGTCTATTTCTGGGCTTTCTATTCTATTTCATTGGTTGGTCTGTCTATTCATATGCCAGTGGTTTATTTAAAAAGGCTTTGTAAATAGTATGTTTCAGGATTTGGTGGGACTAGTTTCTCTCTTAGATCTTTTTTTTGTTTTTCAGTGTTTCCTACCTATGTTTGAAAGTTAATTTTATATATATATTTTACTATCAACTTATCTAGATCTAGAAAAAATTTGATATTTTTATTGAGAGCACATTACATTTATAAATAAACTTAGGAAGAACTGACATCTTGAGCCAGAACTCACGCAGCAAAATTCGGTTTCAGGCAGCTGCTATAGTGTTCCAAAATGGTAGTCCCAAAGCAGTATCATTTTGATGGAGAGTATCCCTCAGAATTTTCTCAGTTTTCTTATACTGAAATGTTAAGCTTTTGGAAACACATTATGATTATCATTTATAATGCAGGGCTAATTTTATGTAAGTATCAGGTTCCTGAACCTTTTCCTAGGCCCATCTGTGCACTTCCTCGTAAATTCCACTCTTAGCAAGACCCTGCTAAGTCAGTTAATCTAGGACCCCCCCACCCTCCATATCTGATCACCCACAGTAACTGATCAGGTTTCTTATTCTCTGCCATCTTCCTGGTAATATCTGATCATCCTGGCCTGTCTTCAACAAAGAATCCTGTTAGGTCGGTTTAGCCAGAATACCCATTACCTCTGATATTTCCTCTTAGTAATTTTCTATCCACTGACCCCTATCTTGCTCCTTGGATGTAAACTCCCAGTTTCTCATGCTGTATAATGAAATAAGACTTGTTCTGTACTGAGGTCTCTTTCCTCCTATTGCAATAGTTCTTAATAAAATCTGTTTTTACCACTTCCACTACCGTTCAGCTCAGGTTTTTCTTTGGCAACATATATTATAGCACATAAACTTTTTCAGGAACCTTCATTTTACAATGGAACATATGTTCTTGGAATACAGATCTTCCTGGATTTATGATGGGGGGGTGTGTCCTAAATCCATCACAAGTTGAAAATATCTTTAAGTCAAAAATGCATTTAATATATCTATCCTACTAAACATCATAGCTTAGCCTAGCCTACCTTAAACATGCTCAGAACACTTTCACTAGCCTAGAGTCGGGCAAAATTATCTAAAACAAGGTGTTAAAGTGTTGAATAATTCACGTAATTCATTTAATATTGTACAGAAGGTAAAAAACAGAATGGTTGTATGTGTGTCATTGTTCACCCTAGTGAACAATGTGGCTGACTGAGACATGCTACTGCCCAGCATCATGAGAGCATATTTTTATTTATTTATTTTTTTTCGGTACGTGGGCCTCTCACTGTTGTGGCCTCTCCCATTGCGGAGCACAGGCTCCGGACGCACAGGCTCAGCAGCCATGGCTCACGGGCCCAGCCGCTCTGCGGCATGTGGGATCTTCCCGGACCGGGGCACGAACCCGTGTCCCCTGCATAGGCAGGCGGACTCTCAACCACTGTGCCACCAGGGAGGCCCATGAGAGCATATTTTACCACGTATTGGTAGCCTGGGAAAAGATAAAAATTCAAAACTCAAAGTACAGTTTCTCTTGAATGTATATCACTGTCACACCATCATAAAGACAAAAATAATAAGTCGAACCATTGTAAGTCAAGGACTGTGTTGAAGACTGTGTGATTTTTTTTTGGAGCCCTGCAGATAACTAAAAACTCTCTTAAAAGTCATACCTATTTACTTATTTGTGATCCAGAGGTGATACTTTGTAAAAGCCTTCTAACTTATAAAATCATTGAATTAAAAAATGTTCATGAGAAGGCAGTTCAAGATGGTGGCATAAGAAGATCTTGAACTTGCCTCTTCTTCTGGACAAAAAAAATCTACAACTACATATGGAATAATTTTCTCTGATAAAACCCTGAAAGCTAGATGAATAGCAGCTCCACAACAAAGGGTAAAAGGGCTACATTGAGACAGAAGAGGCAGAGACAGTCTTGCCAAAATCCCAACCCAGGTACAGCAACGCACATTTGGGAGGGATCTCAAAACTATGGAACTTTTCCCCGAGGAGCAAGCAGTTTGTGCCCCACATCAGGAGCACAGCACTGGAGAGAGGGGCCACCAAAACATCTGGCCTTAGAAAACAATGGGGAATATGTCCAGGAGAACCACAGAGCTGTAGGGAATGGAGAACCTGTTCTTGAAGGGCTTGCATGCAGACTCAGGGACTCCAATGCAAAAGCATCAGTCTGAAAAGTGCATAAACCACACATGTGAATACTAATCTTAAAGCATCTACTGGAGAGGCAGGAATCTGCCAGGACTCTCTCCACCACATTTGTTGAGCTCATGCAACCCACACAGGGGATGCCCCTTGAGCACCTGTCTCTGGTGGCCAGTGGGGGTGCAGTTGTACTTCTGGGCCTCAGGGATTTTATCCAACAAAAAGCCACTCCTTCAAGACTGGGAGAAGTAGCTGTTTTGCCTAATGCATAGAAACAAACACAGAGAGGAGTCAGGCAAAAATGAGGAAATGAAAGAATAAGACAAAACCTCAGAAAAAGATCTTAATGAAATGGAGATATCAGGAATCTACCTGATAAGGAATTCAAAGTAATGGTTGTAAAGATACTCACTGAACTCAAGAAAAGCATAGATGAACACAGTGAGAACTTCAATAAAGAGGTAGAAAACATAAGAAAATGCCACAAGAAAGTACCAAATAGAAATGACAGAATTAAAGAATACAATATCTGAACTGAAAAAATACAGAGGTTCAACAGCAGACTGGATGAAGCATAAGAAAAGATCAGCAAGCTGGAAGACAAAGCAATGGAACTCACTCAGAAAGAGCATGTATACACACACACACACACACACACACACACACACACACACATGCCCCCTTTGGGCCAACATCAAGTAGAATAACATTTGCATTATAGGGGTCCTAGAAGGAGAAGAGAGAAAGGAGCAGAAAACTTATTTGAAGAAATATGGCTGAAAACATTCCTAATCTAGGGAAGAAAACAGACATCAAGGTCCAAGAAGCCTGAAGAGTTACAAATAAGATGAACCTAAAGAGGTCCACAGTAAGACACATTATAATTAAAATATCAAAAGTTAAGAGAGAATCTTAAAAGTAGCAAGAAGAAAACAACTGGTAACATACAAGGGAAACCCCATAAGGCTATCGGCAAATTTTTCAGCATAAACTTTGCAGGTTAGAAGGGTATACTACAAAGCTATAGTAATTAAAACAGTCTATTGTTGGCATAAAAACAGACACATAGATCAATGGAACAGAATAGAGAGCCCAGAAATAAACCTATGCATTATATGGTCAATTAATTTATGACAAAGGAGGCAAGAATATGCAATGGGGAAAGGACAGTCTCTTTAATAAATGGTGTTTGGAAATCTGGACAGCTACATGCAAAACAATGAAACTGGACCACTGTTTATACCATATACAAATATTTACTCAAAATGGAATAAAGATTTGGATGTAAGACGTGAAACTATAAATATCCTAGAAGAAAACGTATGCAGTGAGCTCATGGACATTGGTCCTAGAGATATATATATATTTTTGATCTGAATACAAAGGCAAGGGCAAGAAAAACAAAGATAGCAAATGGGACTACATTAAACTAAAAAGTTTCTGCACAGTGAAGGAAACCGTCAACAAATACAAAGGCAGCCTACTGAATAGGAGAAGATATTTGCAAATCATATATCCAATAAAGGGTTAATATCCAAAATATATTTATAAGGAACTCACACTATAACAAAAAAACAAACACTCTGATTAAAAAATGGGCAGAGTATCTGAATAGACTTTTTTTTAAAAGAAAACATACAGATGGCCAACAGACATATGAAAAGATGCTCAGCATGATTAATAATCAGGAAAATGCAAATCAAAACCACAATGAGATAATCACCTCACACCCATCAGAATCGCTATTATCAAAAAGACAAAAAATGTTGGCAAGGATGTGGAGAAAAGGGAACCCTCATGCACTGTTAGTGGGAATGTAAATGTTGCAACCACTATGGAAAACAATATGAAGGTACCTCAAAAATTGAGAATGGAACTGTGATGTGATCTGGCAATTCCACTTTTGGATATCTATCCAAAGAAAACAAAAACAGTAATTTGAAAATGTATATGCCCCCCTGTGTTTATTATGGCATTATTTACAATAGTTAAGATTTGGAAAGATCCTGTGTCCACTGATGAATGAATGGTTAAAGAAGATGTGGTACATATATACAACAGAATACTACTCAGTCATAAAAACGGAATGAAATTTAGCCATTTGCAAAAACATGGATGGATATTGAGGGTATTACGCTAAGCGAAATAAGTCCTAGTAAGACAAATACTATGTGATTTACTTATATGTGGAATCTAAAAAATCAGATAAAACAAAACCCAGACTCATAGGTACGGAGAACAGATTGATGATTGCCAGAGGGGAGGGGTATAAGGAGTAAGGTGAAATGAGTATAGGGGAGCAGGAAGTACAAACTTTCAGGTATAAAATAAATAAGTCATTAGGATATAATGTACAGCATGGAGAATACATTCAGTGATATTTTATAACTCTGTTGAATATGATAACTAGACTTATTGCAGTGAATATTTTACAGTATATACAAATGTCACATATCTATATTGTATACATGAAAGTAATAAAATTGTATATCAGTTAAATTCAATGAAAAAATTAAAAAGTTTATTAAATTCTCTAATATTTTCATAATTTCATGGCTTGAGAAGGGTTAAATGTACAATTATTTCATCAAATCAGATTTTCATAAAGTTAGTCGTATTTAAATGCTAATTATTTTAACTAATTCTGTGGTCAACTTCTAAGCAGAGCAAGGGAATAAAAAACTTTCCTGAAGCCAGTAACATGTATTTCTTTTCAGTCTGGGTTTTGTATTGGGGAAAGTGATATAGTGAACAAAATAAATACAAATTTATTTTATCAAGATTATTATAAAAATCTGGTAAAAATAAATGGATGATATATTTTGTTAAATTTTCTTTCTTTTTCTCTTCTTTCTGTTTGTTCTGCCTCTGTCTACATAGTCTTAACGCCCTTATTGTTTAAATACTGAAGTATTGAGGTGATTATTCCTGGCAGCAGGTGATTCTTTCTACTAATTGCTGCTCAGTCCATTTCAGCTCTTAGAAATAGAGATATGTCACATTGGTGGGCTGCATGTGCATTCAGAAGTTATTGAGCTTGTTTGTTACTTTAAGTAGATTATATAGCATTTAGATTGTTTTCATTGGTATGTGTAAAGATGCGCATCAATTAGCTTTTGCTAATAATAAAGTGAAATTGATGCACTTCAATATATATCATGTAATATACAATACTTCCAACTCTGAGTGCTGCTGGGAAGTTGTCAAATCTTATGTGTGAAAGGTTTTTACCATCACTGTTACACATTAACTGGGTATAGTTTAATATTAATAGTTCCTGAGAATTGTGGCTAACTGAGGTCTTTATTTCCTGTGTATGGATTTTTGATTTGCAACAATTTGGTTGCTTTTCTGTGTAAAATGGTTGTGACTATATGCAAGACTATGACAAGGTTCTGGGCTCTTAATTTTGATGAACACCATGCCATTTCCATCATGCTGCACTCAAAACAGCACAGATGTGTGTCTGGGAGTGGCGTCCCCACTGCTCTCATGAGCCTTTGTTTGGAGAACACCCTGATTAACCCCCACCCTTCATGGTTCATTGACTCACTGATAGATCAAGTTTAAACTAGTACATATTAGCACATTTGTTACTAACGGAGGAACAGTTGGCCATTCTGTTTTACATTGCTTGTTCACTGCAAACTGGTGTGCTAAAAAGGTCTATACTCTAGAGTCTGAATTGAGAGGCTACCAAAAGACTGAGAACCAAGTCAGATGCATATTAATGTTGAATCATATCTATAGTTTAGTCTTGGATTATCTTTTGGGGGGATGCTTATACTATTGTAAAATTATGAATGAATGATAATAACCACTTTCAGATTCATTTTTTCAGAGTTCAGGGGATTTATGTGTCTCTATACAGCTTTCATATTAAACAGTTTGTCATAATTGGACGAGAGAAGAGCAAGGTTGTGGCTGCCTGATGCTTCACATCATCTCATTCTAAAAATGTCTTCTGTAGAGTTCTTTGTAGCTAGTAATTTACATAAATCTTTACAGTGAACTATATTTCTATAGTACAAGAGAATGTTTATTGTTTGGGCAAGAGATCTAGGATGCATGTCTATTTTCCCACAGATGAAATTAAAATGTCTCCTTTTTCTTTATTTATCAATCAATAAATAAATTTCATAAAACTTAGAGAACTTCCTCCTCTTTTTTACCTTCCTAACCTAGTTTTCAAAGTCTACAAATTCTTTTAACTGTTATAGTTCTTTTTGTGGAAGATAGGTTTATCAGATTATTTGGCAGACTCACCTGGTGAATTTTGTCTTGGTATAGATCATCTATACCATTTTTCTAGATTCCACATTTATGCATTTTTATACGATATTTGCTTTTCTCTTTCTGACTTACTTTACTCTGTATGACACTCTCTAGGTCCATCCACGTCTCTACAAATGACCCAATTTCATTTATTTTTATGGCTGAGTAATATTCCATTGTATATATGTACCACATCTTCTTTATCCATTCCTCTGTTGAGACATTTAGGTTGCTTCCATGTCCTGGCTATTGTAAATAGTGCTGCTTTGAACACTGGGGTGCATGTGTTTTTTTTGAATTGTGGTTTTCTCCCGATATATGGCCGGGAGTGGGATTGCTGGATCATATGGTAGTTCTATTTTTAGTTTTTTAAGGAACCTTCATACTGTTTTCCTCAATGCAAATTGATAGTGTCTGTATCAATTTACATTCCACCACACATGTAGGAGAGTTCCCTTTTCTCCATGCCCTCTCCAGCTGTTATCATTTGTAGACTTTTGATGACGACCATTCTGACTGGTGTGAGGTGATATCTCATTGTAGTTTTAATTTGAATTTCTCTAATAATTAGTGATGTTGAGCATCTTTTCATGTGTTTGTTGGCCATCTGTATGTCATCATCTTTACACACTGGTGCCATCCTGTTGGTTATCTGCTTCTTTGCGTTGTCCTTTTTCATGTGAGATGATGGCACACAAGTGCCCTGATGGGGCTGAAGGACAGCACTCCCAGTCCAAGCCTAAGATGGGACAACTGAGGTTGTTTTTCAAAACGAACTAGTACCATGTGCAGTAAAGGCAGTTTCTTTCTGGCCCACTTTCTGATTTTTTAATAACTGATGATTTTTTTTTGGAGGGCAAACTGATTTATTTTAAATTCTGAGCAAAGGGGTTAGTATTTATTTTCATTGTTGCTGTAAATTTAATTTAGAAAAGATTTCCCCAGCTCTTAAAAAATTCTTCTACTGGTCATAAGTTTGTATATATAGGAAGTAAATATGAGTTAGTGATTGAATTATTTTTTAAAAGCTTAACTTGGCAGCAATAAGAGGTTGTTTGATTTTTCATGCTAAATGTTTCTTTCAAAGGATATAAATGTCTATTGCAAAACCTACTGTTGATAAATCTTTGGTTCTTTGTGAAGTATTTGCCTTAGTCTTTTTGTTTTACTTTAAGAATTAATGTAAGTGGTTATGTTTCTGGACTTATTTTATATCACAGCAATTTTAAAAGGAAGGCTTTTTGCTTAAATGTTGATCTCTTGTTTTCTTTAATGCAATTGGAATTACAGTCTTATAATTTATTTTTTCTTTAATTTTTGGTTTATTTTTAAAAAGACTACACACACACACACACACACACACACACACACACGGCTTCTATTGTGTGCCACATACGATTCTGGGGGCTAGTAATATAGCAGAGAGCAGAACCACAAAGTCTTTGACCTCAAGTAGCTTATGTTCTAGTGGTAGTGGAGTGTCTTAGTCTGTTTGGGGTGGTATAACAAAGTACCATAGAAAGGGTGGCTTATAAATAACAGAAATTTACTTCTCACAGTCCTGGAGGCTTAAAGTCTGAGCTCAGGGTGCCAGCATGGTCAGGTTCTGGTGAGAGCCCTCTTCTTGTGTCTTCACATGGCAGAAATAAAACTAGAGCCCTCTGGGGTCTCCTTTATAAAAGCACTAATCCCATTCATAAGGGCTCAACCCTCATCACCTAATTACCTCCCAAAGGCCCAAACTCCTAATACCTCACATTGGGGGACTAGGATGTCAACATATAAATTTGGGGGCGGGACACAAGTATTTAATTCATAAGAAGAGGGAATTGAAAAAAATGTCAAATATATTTATGATGTGAAATGTACACAGGTGGTCAAGGAAGAGACTTCATGGGCTGTGAAGTGTTAGAAAAGAGCTGAAAGTAACAGGGAGCCATGTGGATATGGAAATGTTCCAAGCAGAGGGAACAGTAAGTGCAAAAGCTTGAGCAAGAAAGCTTGTGCAGAGTAGGGTCAACGTGCAGAGTAAAGTCAACAGGAAGCCAAATAATTGGAAATGACGTCACAGAGGTGGCTGGGAGTAGCCATGAAGGATCTTGCAAGATTTGTATGATTTTTTACTTTTATTCTGAGAAGAATGGGGGCTCATTGGGGAGTTTTAAGCAGAGGAGCGACATGGTCTGACTTACTTTCAAAATGGATATTCTGGCTGCCAAGTAGAGAGTAGATTTTGCGAGTGGGTGAGTGGGTGCAGCAGGAGACCAGTTAAGTGAAATTAGTATAATCCGGGCAAGAGATGGTGGCTTAAATCAGGGTAGGAGCGGGAGACATGGTATGAAGTGGTTGGTCTTTGCATTTGTTTTTGAAGATAGAAATGGCTGGATTTACTGACTTAGTGGATACGGGGGATATTGAAAAAAAAAAATTCAAGGATGACACCAAGATATTTTTTACTCTATTATGAAAAATTATCAAACATCAAGGTGCCCATTATAATGTTTTTAGATTTTCTGTATTTCTGTTACCTAGATTCTATAGTTCTTAACATTCTTCCATAGTGACTTCAAACATTTTATTCTGTCAATGTGTTTTAAAGTAAATTATAAACATCATTATATTTTTCCCAGAAATATTTCAGTATGCATCTCTAAAAACAGAAATTTTACAAATAACAAAATATCATTATCCTATAAAATGAATGAACAGTAGTTGTTTATTATGATCTAATACCTGGTTCACATTGAAATTTCCCCCGTTTTCCAGAATGTCTTTTATAGCTGATTTGTAACCATCAGTGTCCAGCTAAATGCATTTAAATGACAACACTACAACATGTTCTTCCTCATCTTTTATATCCTCTCGGACACTGATTTATGGAAGAGACTGGATTATTTGTCCTGTAGACATTTTAGTGTTCATAAGAAACATTTAGCCCATTTAAATATAGATTATTGGTCCTTACTCCCAGAAATTTTGATTCAGTGGATCTGGTGTGGGCCTTTCTAATGAGCTGCTGCGTGATACTGGGGTGTCATTGTGGAGACCACAGACTTTGAGCAGTACTGCTATGCTCCTATCTGATTGCTTCCTGGGGGAATCATTTAACTTGTTCTTCTATTCTCTGTATTTACTATAAACTGGATTTTCAATCTAAAGACTTAATTAGATTTATGTTATAAATTTTGGGCAAGGATACTTCATAAGTGGTATGTGTACTCATTTTTTATCATCTCAGGTGGTACATAATGGATGTCTGACTTCCCTACTGTTAATGAGGCCAAGATGACTTCCCCAAGGCTAAGACTGATCCCTGAATCAAGGAGGTGAAAAAGCTTGATCCCTCCATTGTAATGTCTCTATTTGAAACTAGCAGATAATTTGTTGGGTGGTACTCAGGGACCAAGGGAATGTCTAGTCCTCAGTAAATATTTCATCTAACGGTTTTAACATGCATTGATTATCCTTGCCTGAACTGATTATTTAACTAGGGGTAGATCATGGAGATTTTCTAATTCAACCATTCTTCCTAAATGAGTGCTATTCTTTTTTTAAAAAATGATGTTGCTTCTGTAACTGGTACTGTTTGGTTAGCTAGGAGTATAGTGCATATTAGAAAGGCAGGATAAATGCTTAAGTAGTTGTTCAAAGTAAAGTGAAGTTTCTGACTGGAGTGAGTGGAAGGATGAAGTTGTCGTTTAGTGAGAAGTGGAAGATGGTGGGTAGACAGACCAGGTTTAGTGGGGAAAAGCAGAATTTCAGTTTTGAATATGTTAAATTTGAGATGTCTGTTAAACAGTTGTATTGATCAAAGTTCAATTGATATAAAATACTCTAGCTATTTTAAATAGAAAGCTGTTTTATACAGATAATATTATTAACGGGCTAGAAGAGAAGGTTCTAGGGCATCGAATGTGCTGGTGGCCTACAACTGTTGCTGGTTGCTTTCTTCCCCCTCACCCCACATATATGGCCTCATGAGACATTTTCTCTGACCAGTTGCCTAAGGGAACTAAATGGGGCCTAGTTCAGAGACAGCTCTGTATGGTATAATAGAAGTGAGCTCCTGAAGCATTACAGCTCCACACAAGGTGTTCCTAAAAGATAGTAGGGAAGGGAGATCCTTCTGGTAGTCAGAACTTCAAACAGTTGATACTAGTTGTTAAGGAGTGATGGCCACAGGGATTGATGTATCTCAATGCATAAACAGTGGCGAAGAGCTTGGCCAAATAGTTGGAAGTAAAAATTTGGAGGGTTGGTGGCAAAACTGTATAAAGCAAAAGTATATGGATGACTTTCACAGAATAAGAACAGAATATGAGATTTAAGTTTTATGTAAATGCTCACCAAAGAAAATTTATTCTCTAGAAATAACCAGGTATGTAAGATGCTCCATTCTATAGATGTTTGTCAGCATCTTTTCAGAGCAAACCCAGGGCTTGCACAATGAACATATAAACAAAGTGGCCTTAAAGCAGGAAGGAGAAAAATACAGGGATTTAGCAATAACTTCTGCTCACCAAGGCTGATTTGACTACCACCGTTGCTGAGTACTCTGCCTGCAAGCAGATCAGCCTTGAGCCCTGGATACACCCCATATCCCAGGGCAACCAGTCCACCACTTGGTGGCAGGTTGATACATTGAATCCTCTCCTTTGTGAAAGGTCAGTGGCTTGGCCTCATTGCTATGAATGCTTACTTCTGGTATGGATTTGCATTTCCTGTCCACCATGTTTCTGCCAACACTACCATTGGTGGCCCTACTAAATGCCGTGTTCAGTGAATTTGCATCCTATACAATACTGCTTTTGATCAAGGAACTCATTCACATCAAAACTAGTGAAACAGTTGGCTGACAAGTATGGGATTCACTAGTCTTACCATTTTTCCTATTTTATAATATTGTCTTCCACCTGGGAGACCAAATCTTGTGATATTAAAGTAGTTTTTAGTTCCATAAACAGAATACATGGGTCTATGGACTAATGAATGAGTTAAGATAGAAGTGACATTTCTTATCTCCACCTTTTGTGACCCACTTGTAATATTTTTGCTTCCGGCCTCTACAACTTTGAACTCTGCTGATTTAGAGCTTTTTTTTTTTTTTTTTTTTTTTTTTTGCGATACGCGGGCCTCTCACTGTTGTGGCCTCTCCCGTTGCGGAGCACAGGCTCCGGACGCGCAGACTCAGCGGCCATGGCCCACGGGCCCAGCCACTCCGCGGCATGTGGGATCCTCCCGGACCGGGGCACGAACCCGTGTCCCCTGCATCGGCAGGCGGACTCCCAACCACTGCGCCACCAGGGAAGCCCTGATTTAGAGCTTTTAGTTTAAAAGAATACTTTCATATGGGAACACGACAGTGGTTCAATTGAATTGGACATTGAAAACTACCTGGCCACATTATTGAACCATATCACTGAACCAGCAAGTGAAAAAATAATAATGAAGTTGCTCTGCTGGCAAAGGGGATCAGTCCTGATTATCGGGGGGAAGCAGTGTTGTTACTACTCCTCAGTAGGAGAATGATATTTAGAACCCAGAAGGCAACCTGGGCTGCCTCTTAGGAGCAGGATGAAATAAATGAACACATCGTCTAGGAAAATAAAAATGGCCAAACTGACTCCAGAAGACATAGATAATGTTAAAGACCAGTTATCACCAAAGAAGCAGAAATTTTTTGTTACTCCTAAAAAAAGCACCAACTCTGATATTTTCACAGGGATATGCACCATACCTTTAAGGAACAGGAAAACTTCAATACTACTTAAATTATTCTGGAGCATAGGAAAATATGGAAAACTCCCAGATTTTATTTCTAGAGCTTGCATGAAATGAATACCAACATCTGACAATGAAGTCCGAAGAAGGAAAAGTATAGATTGATTTTACTTATAAGTGTCAAACGACCCTTAATAAAATAAGAATAGATGGCTGTGTTATCAACATGATAAATATATATCTCATTTTAAAGCCTATAAAAGGAGAAACACGTGAGGGAGTCCCATTAAATTTTGAAACTGACAACAGTATCCTTCATCGGCACTGTTGGTCACATTCTTCTGGTGAAAACCACCAATGCAAGTAGACTAGAGAAGAACATGAATTTGTGTGACAGTTGGAAAGAGGAAAGTGAAATTACCATTATTTGAAGATGAAATAACTATTAGACAGGAAAATCCAAGAGAATAAGGGAAAATCTATGATGAACAATGAGAAAATTCAGTGCTAGGTGTAGAAATCTAATGGTTTTGATATATGGCGTCAAGAGTCAGTTAGGAGATGGAGTTAGAAACATATTGACAGCAGCAGCAAAAAAAGGTGAAAAACCTAGACTTATTCAGCATTTATCTGAAAAATGTTTACCATGGTACTTAGGGACACAGGAGACTTAAAATGGAAAAGCATACCATGTTTCTGTAAAGAAAGACTGAATCTCATAAAAGTGTTAACAGCCCTTAAGATAATATATATTTAACGTAATCCGAATAAAATACCAGGAGAATTTTTTTCACACTAGACAAACTGATTTTAAAGATCATGTGTAAAAATAGACATGGAAATTCTTTTTTTTTTTTGGCAGTACGCGGGCCTCTCACTGTTGTGGCCTCTCCCGTTGCGGAGCACAGGCTCCGGACGCGCAGGCTCAGCGGCCATGGCTCACGGGCCCAGCCGCTCCGCGGCATGTGGGATCTTCTCGGACTGGGGCACGAACCCGTGTCCCCTGCATCGGCAGGCGGACTCTCAACCACTGCGCCACCAGGGAAGCCCAGACATGGAAATTCTTAAAAGTAGTAAGGAACTCTATCAGCTACTAAGTCATGTTATGAAACTATAATATTTAAGACATTATGATACTGGCATATGAATAAATCAATAGATCTCAGACTAGACACTCAAGAAGAGATTCAAATACATCCAGAAATTTAGTATATCTAAAGGTGGCATTTGAAATCTGTAGGAGAAAGACTGATTATGCCATGAGTTATGTCGGGACAGATAGATAGCCACCTGGAAAAAAGTAAAGTCAACTCCCAATTTTGTATCATCTATCAAAATAAATTTCAGATAGTATTAAATAAAATATGAAATTGAGACCATAAAATTATTAGAAAAATATAGGGGATTTTTTTTTGTCACAAAGGGAGCTTTTAAATATGACACAAAACCCAGAAACCATAAAAGGTGATAAATTCAACCATAGGCACATAAAAATGAAAACATTTGACATAGAGAAAACAGCATAAATAAAATTAAAAGCACTAAATGACACGCGGGGAAAATTATTTGTAACTCACACAAGTAAAAGGTTGATACTGTATGGAGCACTGCTACAATTAACATGACACACAGTACAAAGAAAGAATTGGCTAATGATATAAACGGACAGTTCATGGAAAAATATAAGTAGCTCTTAAACATTTGCAAAGTTTCTCAGCCTCTCTCATAATAAGAGAAATGTAAATTGAAATTAGAGTGATATGCGGTTTTTCACCCCTCAGATTGTCAAAGATCAAAATTTTGAAAATTTACAAGGTTTACAAGGGTGTAAGAAAACACCCTTGTAAATTGGTAGTAAAAATAATAGGTAAACTGAGTACTTACTATGTGCCATGCACTTTTCTAAGTACTTTACACGTATTTAATCATCAGAATTTGTGAGAGGCACTCTTATTATCCCCATTTTACAGATGAGGAAACTGAAGAACAGAGAAGTTAAACAATAACCCAAAGTCACACAGTTGGCAAATGGAGGAGCCAAGATTTAAGATCAATTACTTTTACTCTAGCATTTACTTTTTTTTTCAGTCACAAGTCTAAATTTCTATGGCAAGTGATTTGGGAATATGCACTCTAAATTGTACATACCCTTTGACCCAGTGTTTCTACTTCTAGAAGTTTGTCCTGCAGTTTTATGTAAATAGACGCTCATTGCAGCTGTATTTGCAGTAAAGGAAGATTGGAAACAACCTAAATACCCATCCCCAGGGAACTAGTTAATTAAATTGAGGTTTATCCATACAAAGAAAACTAGGCAGCTTTAAACAAAGTAAGATAGCACTCTACGTAATGATATGGAATTATCTCCAAAATATTGTAAAAGGAAAAACAAGGCACAGAATAGTGGGTTGGGATGCTACCATCTATGTAAAAAGTCACAGAACGTATACCTACATTTTTGTAGATGCAGAGAATAGATTCTTGACATGATGCCAGTGGTTGCCCCTCAGGAAGGGAACTAGATACCAGGGAATGAGCTGAATAATAAGATTTTTGAATTCTGTATAACGTGTGTATTTTAATTTGTACAGAAAATAATTGTGTATATGGTTCTCAGATATAGAGACATTTGCATTGTCACTTGGTGAAGAGTGTAACCAAGTGCCATAGGCAGACCTGGGTTCAGACTCCAACACTGGATGGTTACCAGACGGAAAGGGGCTTTGGAACAACTGTAGTTCCGGGCAACTTTGCTTCTTCCCTAACTTGGATATTGACCAGAGGGAAGACGGAATCCATAGAGCTTTTTGTGCTTGAGTGGTAAGACTTTGAGTGGTAAGAGTCCACTCATCACTGCCCCACTCTCCAATCCCAACTGCTGCACACAATTTTTATCTCTTTACACACACTGTATTGCCGCCTGAGGCCCTTCATCACCTAGACTCTCATCCCTCTAAGGCCCTCTCTGTGTACCGCCTAACCTGACACCATCCCCTACTCTCCTCAACTCCAGACACCATTTTATTTTTGCCCTGTGGAGCGAACGATTCATCATTAGCAAAATCTATATTGTCAACCGCTTTTCCAAATATCCCCCTTTTGCTTTAGTAGAGAGACACAGCTCTTCCGGGAGCTTATAGCGTCCCCTGCAGTCCTCTCCTTTCATACAACTGGTGCTGGAGGTGCTGTTGATGTCTTGAAGTCTTCTTGCATCCACTGATATTTGGGGACCATTTTCTCAGCGTACTCTCTTAAAAATCCTCAGCATTCAAGCTCAGCCCATCAGACACACCTGCTAGCATTACTTGCAGTCCTGTACAGCCTGCTGCATCCTTCTGCCAGTCCTTGAAGACTTTAGCTCCTGCCTCACTGTCACTCCCTCCAATACTACTGCTGTCATAATTTTGTGT
Organism: Phocoena sinus; assembly: GCF_008692025.1. Lineage (NCBI taxonomy): Eukaryota > Metazoa > Chordata > Mammalia > Artiodactyla > Phocoenidae > Phocoena > Phocoena sinus. Next base: position 52,513,243 of record NC_045769.1, read on the forward strand.
GTTTTTTTTGTACATTTCTCTCAGTTTTTACCTCTTCTCCTTCAGAGATCTTGACAGGTATTTCACTTTCCCCATTTTCTCCCATAATCATATTTCTAGTACAGTAGTTCTCAAAGTGTGGCCCCCTGGACCAACATCATCAGCGTCACCTGGGAATTAGTTATAAATATAAATTCTCAGACCCCACCGCAGACTACTGAGTCCAGAACTCTGGGGCTGGGACCCAGAAATCTCTGTTTTAAGAAGCTCCTTTTTGTGATTCTGATGAATGTGGAAGTTCATCAGATCTTGTTATTGTCCCTAGCAATAACACTCTGTCTCAATTTTAATCATCCTACCCCCCATGTGGCTACTGCCTTCTGCCTTCCTAGCTCACCAGATCAACTCTCCCAACCCCTATAATCCTTCAGCCCCACTGAGACCACAATTTACTGTTCTTGCCGCTTTTCACTAGTCCTTAGCCCTCTTATGTCCTTACTTTCCCCTTTTTCAGCCACACATGTGACTACTCTTTGTTCTCTTTCATATACCATATCAAAATAGGAAACAAATCTTATCCATTCTCCCTTCAAAATATATCTAAATATACTCAAAATACATTCGAAAGTTGCTAAGAAAGTAAATCTTAGAAGTTCTCATCACAAGAAAAAAATTTTTTTGTAACTCTGTGCTGACAGATGGTAACTAGAATTATTGTGGTGATTATTTCCCAATGGATACAAATGTTGAATCATTATATTGTACACCCAAAACTAGTATAATGTGTATGTCAGTTATACTTCAATGAGGAGATATATCTAGAATCTGACTTTTCTTATAATGTCCACTTCAACCACTGTGTCTAAGCACACAGTGTTAGAATATTGCCAGTGTTCTTTACTCTGTTAGTCCTTATAACTGTGTCTACTTTCCATATGGCAGCTGAAGTGATCCTTTTAACACCTAAGGCTATGTTGCTGTAAACACTGCTCAAAATTCTCCATGCTTCTTCTCTTACTCAGAACCAAAGCTAAAATCTTTGTAAATGCCTACAAAGCTCTGGGTGATCTGACCTTCCCTGGCCAGCAAGTCATTTCTTCTACCTTTGCCCTCCTTCTCTCCCACAACTGAGCTTCACTTTTTTTTTAAACATCTTTATTGGAGTATAATCGCTTTGTATACACCATAAACTGTATGGTGTGTTAGTTTCTGCTTTATAACAAAGTGAATCAGCTATACATATATCCCCATATCTCTTGCATCTCCCTCTCTCCCACCCTCCCTATCCCACCCCTCTAGGTGGTCACAAAGCACCGAGCTGATCTCCCTGTGCTATGCAGAAGCTTCCCACTAGCTATCTGTTTTACATTTGGTAGTGTATATATGTCCATGCCACTCTTTCACTTTGTCCCAGCTTACCCTTCACCCTCGCCGTGTCCTCAAGTCCGTTCTCTGGTAGGTCTGCGTCTTTATTCCTGTCCTGCCCCTAGGTTCTTCATGACTTTTTTTTTTTTAGATTCCATATATATGTATTAGCATACGGTATTTGTTTTTCTCTTTCTGACTCACTTCACTCTGTATGACAGACTCTAGGTCAATCCACCTTACTACAAAATAGTTCACTTTCACTTCTTTTAATGGCTAATATTCCAATGTATATATGTACCACATCTTCTTTATCCATTCATCCGTTGATGGGCACTTAGGTTGTTTCCATCTCTGGCCTATTGTAAATAGAGCTGCAATGAACATTGTGGTACATGACTCTTTTTGAATTATGGTTTTCTCAGGGTATATACCCAGTAGTGGGATTGCTGGGTCATATGGTAGTTCTATTTTTAGTTTTTTAAGGAACCTCCATACTGTTCTCCATAGTGGCTGTATCAATTTACATTCCCACCAACAGTGCAAGAGGGTTCCCTTTTCTCCACACCCTCTCCAGCATTTATTGTTTCTAGATTTTTTGATGATGGCTATTCTGACTGGTGTGAGATGATATCTCATTGTAGTTTTGATTTGCATTTCTCTAATGTTTAATGATGTTAAGCATTCTTTCATGTGTTTGTTGGCAATCTGTATATCTTCTTTGGAGAAATGTCTGTTTAGGTCTTCTGCCCATTTTTGGATTGGGTTGTTTGTTTTTTTTTGATATTGAGCTGCATGAGCTGCTTGTAAATTTTGGAGATTAATCCTTTGTCAGTTGCTTCATTTGCAAATATTTTCTCCCATTCTGAGGGTTGTCTTTTCGTCTTGTTTATGGTTTCCTTTGCTGTGCAAAAACTTTTAAGTTTCATTAGGTCCTGAGCTTCACTTTTATCCTTAGAACTTTTTACCACTTAGCATGCTCTGAATTCTCTTGTTTTTTCTGTCTCCTGCCATTGGAATGGAAGCTTCATGAGGACAGAGGCTTTTCTTGTTCACTGATAGAACCTCAGCTTCTAGAGCCCTGCCTCGCAAATAACAGGCATGTAGTTATTTGTGAATAAATGAATGGCTGTTATTGTTATCTAGATGACCTAAAGCTAACACTGCCCTTTTATTCACTCATCAAATATTTGATCATCTATTATGTGCCCTGCACTAAGGAAATAGAATGTGGAGAAAAACCCAGAGAGTTTCCAGTCTAATATGGAAGAATAATTAATAGATATAAAATAACAGCAGTGTAAGAATCAAGATTGGGAAGTATATGGACTTGTGAGAACAAATGATAAGGGGGAAATGACCTAGCTGAAGTCACAAAGCCAAGGAAGTCATGGTAGGCTTTCCCTAGAAACAATGACTGATGTGAGATCAAGACAAAGAGAAGAGGGGGTTAATTGGGCAAAGTGGCTATGGTGGCAGCTGGTGTAGGTGGGCAGCTAGTGGGGAGAGCAGGTGCAAGGACCCTGTGGTAGAGGGAACAAAGGAGTTCAAGAAACTGAATGGAATAGGAGGAGGCTTGAGGAGGGAGCGTGGAAGGAGAGAAGGATGGAGATTTGTTAATTATGTCTCTTTATTCCACTTAATTAAGAACATTTAAAAAATCCGACTTTATTCGGTAGAGATCTCCATCCTGATCTCTAAATTGATTTCAAATTGCTACCTAATTCATATATACTTATACTCTATCTTCATAGTCATCATATTAGATGCATCTAAAAGAAAAAGAGAAATGAGGAAATGAATACGTGCTCTGGTAAAGAAAAAAATATTGGCTTTGTTGACTTGTATTTAAAAACCCCTTGATTGACCAGAATGTCTAAGGAATAGGACTTTCTGATTAATTTAGTTTTCATTGCTGTTGTTGTTAACTGAGGCTTAAAAATAAAATTATTTTGCTTAAATCCTTTTAGAAAGTCTTTAAAAATAATTTTAGCCCCTTTCCTGCCATTTTAAGAAGATTGTGTCACAAAGATTGGGTGGGACGTATAGCGTGCACTTTTATACATATGTTTAAGGTCTACAAGCCTTTGACTGCAATGTGCTTATCCTCACTAACCCCAAATGACTGTTTCTCATCTCCACAAAAGTCTGTTCCTCCACAGTCATGCTATAAGAAAAGGGGGAAATAAAAGTTGGTTTGTGTGACAGCATTTGGGGACTGCAATTTGGTGGCTAGACACCTTCCTTACTGGGTCTGTCCCTGCTGGAGAAATGAGGGTATTCCAACAAATTTACCAGCTAAGGGAAACCTAAACAGATCTTTTGTCTGGACTCTGGGGTTTAGAACAAATTTCTGGTTCTTTTCGTGTTTTAATAAAAGTGAGCCCTAAATTAATCTGCTTCGTCCTTTCTGGTTAAAGGACACAAATACTGTCCATCGTGGCAGTTTTTTTTTTTTTTTTTGCGGTACGCGGGCCTCTCACTGCTGTGGCCTCTCCCGTTGAGGAGCACAGTCTCCGGACGCGCAGGCTCAGCGGCCATGGCTCCCGGGCCCAGCCGCTCTGCGGCACGTGGGATCTTCGCGGACCTTCGCGGACCGGGGCACGAACCCGTTTCCCCTGCATCGGCAGGCGGACTCTCAACAACTGCGCCACCAGGGAAGCCCCCTTCATGGCAGTTTTGTTTTGACCTGATCCAGAGTCACATACTGCATTTAGTTGTCACTCTTTAGTCTCCTTTCATCTGGAGCACTTCCTCAATTTTTGTCTTTCATGGCCTTGACATTTTTGAAAAGTTTAAGGCAGGTAATTTGAGAATGCCCCTCAACTTGGGTTTGTCTGAGTGTTTCATCTTGTTAGGTCCACATTATGTATGCACTTGAGGCAGGACTCCCACAGAAGTTGTGTGTCCTTAGTGCTGTGTATCTTGTACATGAGGCACGTGTGTCGGTTGGTATCACTCAGTTTGTGTCAGTTTGAGTTAACAACACTCAGAGTGTTGTTAACTTTGATCACTTGACTGAGGGTGTGTCTGCCCTACTTCCCTACTGTAAATATTCCTTTTTACTTTCTGTAAATAAAGTAATAGGGAAGGACAGAGTTTAAGAATAAGTAAGTATTTTGTTCCCAACTGACTGTCACCGATGGTTTTAGCATCCATTGCTGATTCTCGCCTAAATCCATCATTATTAGGATGGTTGAAAATAGTGATTTTCTAACTCTGTAATTTTCCCGTATTTATTAATTGTTACTCTAAGATGAAGTTTTCCCTTTTCCTCCTTTATTTATATGTGTATTTAGTGTCGGTTTGACTCCCGGAATTGGGTTTTTTAAAAAGTCACTGTAGTATGTATGATATGTTACTGTCTTTATTCCATTTTGTGTTGTCCCAGGTTTGGCCAGTGGGAGTCCTGAGACATTGAGTCCTTTATCAGAGTTTTCTGTATACATGATAGAAAAAATCGATAATAGAGGTACAGAGTAACATGGGAGCAAGAAGCCAGAGAGGTGAATTCTGCTGGTCAGGAAGGGCTTCAGTGAGGAAGTGGTATTTGAGGTGAGCTTTGAAAAAGTGGTCAGATTTTTACAGGATTGGAGATGAGGCAGAGAAACGGTGAACTGTCTGAACAGAGGAAGGCCTAACAGCTGGTATTCAGCAAGTAATACGGTGGGTCTGGATCGCGAAGGGGAAGTGGAAATGGAACAGAAAACCCTCTGCACTTAGTTTGCTTCGAGCACCTTCTGTGCTGGTCTCACTGCTTGGTATTTCCTCCCTGACTCTACCCCTGCTGTTTCGTTAAGGGGAGGATGAAGTGTGAGGCAGGAGGGAATTACAAGTAGTGAAAACAGCATGGGCCCAAAGCCCCGCTCAAATGCTCCCTTCTCTGGGAAGCCTTTTCCGGATCCCTAATAAGAATTAACCACCCTCCTCTCATCCACTCCCAGGGCACTTTGTGCCTTCGTGTTAACAAATCTGTTCTGTCTTGTACTGGTTCTATTTGTGGATACGTCTTCCCCCTGTAAAGCATGAACACATGTTAATCACTTTCCACCTCTTCCCAGTACTCAGTGCAAATGCTCGACAAGTATTTCTTGAATATGTGTGAGAGAGAGGAGAGAGGATAGGTTGGAGTTGGTTGGGGGAGGCTCTGGATGTCATTTTCAGGGGTCGGGCTTGCCCCACAGGCAGTGATGAGCCTTGGTGCTTTGGACCAGTGCAGGGCTGCTGGGAGCTGTGATGTCTGAGGATATGGTGGAAGGGGGGGCTGCAAGGTACCCATGAGTGGTCCTGGAGAATGCCGAGCCAGAGTGAGACAGCCAGGAAGGGCAGAGGCATGGAAGCAAATAGTTATCACCTCACGAACCTGGGCACTCATCTGAATGTAGGAATTGAAAGAAAAACAAGGAATTGAGGTTGCAAGACTGGGTGATAAGGAGACTGGCAGAAGTCTCTCACCAAAATGGGATCCCAGGGCCAAGTACAGAAGAGGTAAGGAGTTCAGCATCGTCCCGTCTGGTCCTCAGCCAAGACACTCCCTGAATTCAAACAATATGTGTTGTTGAAAAATTTTTATTATTTCAAATATGGTAAGAAATAAAATATTGTCTCTACTTGAGGCACAAAAACTGACGTGGGTGTAATGGACATTTTTCTTTTGGCTTTAGTAACGGTTTCATTAAAAATGGATGCTAGTAACTGCTTTTCTAACTTTGAAGCATGGCCCTGTGAGAAGAGCTTACCGTGAAAGAAATAGTCATCAGCTTTCTTCTGGCTCCTCTGTCCTCTCCTGCCCCTTCCTAACAACGGAAAATTTGCTTTGCACCTGCTCCAACTGGGCTCTAAGTGCTAAGCATCTTGCAAGCCCAGAAAATTGTAGTATCAAATCTCAGCCCCGAACCCCCACTGAGAGGCGTTGCTTTCCCAATTCCCCAGGGAAGAGTTCTTTCTCCCTTGGCCCCTTTTCAGGCTTGAACTCCGACCTAAACCCTCTTTTTAGCTTCCAGCGTGCATTGCTCTGGGTGCTGGCCCTGACCTGGCCTTGCATCCTCCACTCCACTCTGGGCTCATCAGCAGGTCAGCCCTGGGTAGCCCTGGGGTTACCGGAATGCCCAGTTCCAATAATGAGCATATTTATCCAAGGAGAGGAAATGGACTTTCTAATCTGTTATAGTCCATTGCTTTTTTCCCCAGAAACAAATGCTAAAGGAACATCGGATATATTATCGGTGATTTGGTAAATATACTTAATCATTGCCTAATATTCATGAAGTCGCTTTCATTCACACCTTCCTTCATAAATTAAATGCTTTGTTATAACTCATGACTTACTTTAAGAGGGATATTCTTATTTCACTGCTAGGAACTGTGAAATGTTTTAAAATAATGCCATATTCAGGAAAACTCTTGGAAGAATTTCAAATAAAAATAGCAAACAGTAATTAAATAGGTGTATAGCATTCTCACTGGCCTTAGTGTATGGTTTTAAAGGGAAAGAAAAAACAATGCCGACTGAGACTATAATTTTTGTCTTTATATTTTCCTCTTAGGTTTTTCAGACAGACCGAAGTCATTAAAAATAGTCCTTAACCCTCAAAGCCACAAAAAAGAAGCTACTCAGATCTATTATGAGAAGGTTGAACCACTGTTGAAGATTGCGGGAATAAAGACGGATGTAACAGGTAAGTATTTTCAAAATATAATTTCACCTCTAAAAAAAATCATACTTGAGGAAGCAAAATAACCTTGAGTTTGCTCTTGAGTCCAATTTAGGAAGCTACTTGTAATATCTAAAGCTTGTTTTTGTGCTTCGATAACTTACTGCAGCCAGCTCCAGGATTATAATTCAATTATTTTGTTTTCTTTTAATTGTGTTATTTTTATTAGAATATCAGTATTTTCTCTTTAAACCTTTTTTCAGACTTTAAAAATTATTAGGTGTCATTTTTAAGGGGGCTGCACACGTTTTGATACCTTCATTGAGATGTTGGCTATTTAAACATTATCTCTGTAGTTCAGCAGCGATTGATTTTTGTTCACTTAAATGTTTGATGTCTTTCCATGGAATCCTTCATTAGGTGGTTTTTGTTCTGACTCTGACCCCTGCTGGTTAGGTCAAAACTAAGCACTTAACTGCTGATTTTAGATGAATTTAGAGAAGCCAGAAGCTTAAATTCATTGTCTAAAATAAGAAGGGTGCTTAGGTTTGTGCCCAGGAAGACAGAAATTTGCTAATGCTAAAGTTCATATAAAGAAGATTAGTAAAATTCTTTTCAGCTTTTAAAATTTGGTGACCAGATTCCTTTGTTTCCTTGAGACTCATGTTTCCCACGGGGGTGGGGTGAGGAGGGTTGACGTTATCGTGAATCACACCCTCAGTTCTTCTGGTTTTATTTCTGTGTAGCTTCACTAACACACAGTGTAAATTTGTAGTAAATTTTAATTGATGAAGAATATTGCATAATAAGCCTACTCAGGATACAAGGCCAGAATGTACTTGGAATCTCCCAATCCCAGTCATAAGTTCCTAGGGAAGGGATTCAGAGTGACCTGGCTTTGCTCTGCTGTCACCAGGGGAGATGGGTCTCACAACGTAAATAAGGTTTATAAATCTACATCTCATGACTTGGTGGATGGGGTGGAAGGAAATTCCTTTAAACAAAAAAAGCAGCAACAATAATCTTTTGGAGAAGGTCATCCACCCCAAAAGGCATCTACTACAATGAAGGTTGGAGAGAAACTACCATGAAAAACTCAAGAGGAGTTTCTGAATTAAAATAAAATTGTAGTGAAGGAGTTAATCTTTCATCTTTGTGCCTTTTGTCTTACTTGGAGGTGATTTATAAGAAAAAGAAACGATTCAGATCTGTTGTTGCTTTCCCTGAAGATTTTCAAGGATTGGAAGAAGGAAAAGTTTGAAGTTCATATTAGGATGAGCCAATTAAAAGTTGAATAAACTTATTGGTGAACGCAATAATATTTAATTGTTTTTTCATTGATTTAGTATCCAAAACAGTTTTACATGGATATTACTACATATCATTCAGTTCAAGAAACTCTTGTTGAATGCTTTGTGTTAAACGCTATGCACCATGCAAGATGGATAAGTTCTACTACCTGCTCTTGAGTGACCGTTAATTTATTAGGAATTAAAATAGATATTTAAAGTAGATATAATTGGGATATACATAAAGGAATTATGGTGTCTCAGGGGTCTTATTTATTTTGATCAGAAGACCCAAGAAAAGAATTTGAAATGGACAGTTTTAGAAAGTCAGAGAAGGCAAATAATGGTTTACTGTTATAGTAAATATACATATTTACTATATATATATATATATAGCAGAAAAGAAAAGTGAGAGAAGGCAGGCATGCTAGCAGCACGTACAAGTGGGTGTGGCTGTGTGTGCTGTACCCATAGTGTTTTGGTAGTTCTTTCATAACGTTGGCTTTATCTTAAATATGGTCCTTTCTATCATCGTAAAATGGTGCCAATGAGTTCAGTTCTTCTTTATTCAAATCTAGTGAGATGGGGAGAGGTCTGTATATGCAAGAGATTCAACATGTTTTAATCCTGAACAAGGATTAAAAATTTTTTCCTATCAGTTTGACTGTCCTAATGTAGTACATACACCCCACCTGGAGCACTTACTGTCTTAAGCATCAAGACCCTTCCCATGGGATGAGGGTGGGACCCCCTTCTCCTAAAGGCTGAGGCCACCTGAACTGAAGTTGGGAAGGCTCCCAACAAAGTGCACAGGAGGAAGTCTGAGTCCAGATTAAGGATGAATCTTTATGCTACACTCAGGAGTTTTTTCATCACGCACCGATTCGGAGGTGGTGTACATTTTTTATCATAGCGTTGTCATCTAGTTTGGCAAAGATGATTATGTCATCAGAATAAATATTGGAAGAGAAGAGGGGGAGATTGGAGGAAGGGAAACCAGCCTATGAGGCCTGAACTAAGGTAGAGGAGATGATAGGAATGTGCTTTCCTTCTTAAAACAAGTGTATTGGAGAGAAAAATGTTATGTTCTAGGACTTCTCCCCCCTGAATTTTAGATGTTTTTGCTTATTATGTTTAAGATAAAATTAGAATATTACATAAATGTAAATATAGAATTTATTTACATATTTGGGCAGCATGGCTAATTATTAGCCGCCTAACACTCCTCCTACAGGCAGAATTATAAAATTGCACCTTTTGCTTATAAAACCATTTTGATACGTATATTGGCTAAATATTTATATTAAAAATGTCTCCCATGTCATGTGAGGGACTGAATAAACATTTGGGTATCTGAAAAGTTTTAGAATCTTCCTGCTTATCTCACAGTATAGTTTTATAGTTTGAATAAGGTAGTATATTTAAAACTACCTTGTGTGCTATAAAGTACTATAAAAACATGGTCATAATGCAGTTGATTTCAGTTTCATAAATTATGTAACAGTAAGATTCAACTCAAACTTTGAAAAAGTATTTTCTATGAAAGAGTAAAGCAGAAAGAGTACATATTTTCTGCATGTCCAGTGTGACCATTGTTTTAACATATCTTCTGTGCACTGCCAAGTCCAAATGGAATATGAATTATGTAACAAATTCTGTATGATGATGAATTCATTAAGAGATAGTGCTGTATAAATGAGACATGATGTAAAAATTATAGCTAGATGAATACATTATCATTTTTCTATACATTAAAAAAAAATGAATAGCAAAACCCCCCACCAAAGAATCTGGTTAAAAAGTGCACAGATAACCTGAGTAGACATTTTTCCAAATAAGATATGCCTATAGCCAACTGGTACATAAAAAGGCACTCAGCATCACTAATCATCAGGGAAATGCAAATCAAATCACAATGAGGTATCACCTCACACCTGTCAGAATGGGTATTTTAAGGGCTTCCCTGGTGGCACGGTGGTTGAGAGTCCGCCTGCCAATGCAGGGGACATGGGTTCGTGCCCCGGTCCGGGAAGATCCCACATGCTGCGGAGCGGCTGGGCCCATGAGTCATGGCTGCTGAGCCTGTGCGTCCGGAGCCTGTGCTCCGCAATGGGAGAGGCCACAACAGTGATAGGCCCGCGTACAGCCAAAAAAAAAAAAAACGAATGGGTATTTTCAAAAAGGCCAGAAATAACAAGTGTCGGTGAGGATGTGGAGAAAAGGGAACCCTCATGCATTGTTGGTGGGAATATAAATTGGTGCAGCCACTATGGAGGCCCCTCAAAAAATTAAAAATAGAACTACCATATGATCCAGCAATTCCACACTTCTGGGTATTTATCCAAAGGAAACAAAAACACTAACTCAAAACAGATATCTGTGCCCCATATTGATTGCAGCATTATTTACAACAGCCAAGACATGGAATCAACCTAAGTGTCCGTCAGTTGATGAAGGGATACAGAAGATGTGGTGTGTGTGTGTGTGTGTGCGTGTGTGTGTGTGTATACATATATATATATATATTTGCATGCCATACCACAGAATACTCTTCAGCTATGAAAAGGAAGGAAATCCTGCCATTTGGGACAGCATAAATGGACCCTGAGGACATTATGCTATGTGAAATGAGTCAGAGAAAGACAAATGTCATATGATCTCACTTATATGTGGAATATTTTTTAAAAATTCCCCAAAGAAACCAGAACATGTAGATACAGAGAACAGATTTCCAGAGGTTGGGGGACAGGGTTTCAGAAGAACTGGAAGAACCTAAAAAAAAGAGTTATTTATTCCTAGTAACTTGATATGTGAATCAAATGGCATATGATACCATTTCTTTCTCTTCCTCTCAGAGCAGACTTTCGGAATTACACTATTAAAGGTGTGAGAGGAATTTTGGACATCATAGATTCATACGATAATTCATAGAACGATAAAGTGAAAGAGTCAAGGCAGCAGAGAAATTAAACTGGAAAGAACTTTGGAGGACATCTAGTTCATTTTCCCTCATGTGGTGGAGTGCAGTCACGTGACACTCTCGGTGGAAGAACACCCAGCCTCGGCCTGGGCACCCTGTGTTGGAGTCAGTGTGTGCCGTTACTGGACAATACTGATGGATATTCTCAACTGGAGTTCAGGGTCATATTAGAAAAGAGCACCTCCTTTGTGCTAACTTACAAAAAGGTGCTCTTTCTTCTGGGCTGATGTAGCCCAAGGTCACCTCGCATGCTGAATAGGAGTACTGGCTGGATTGCAAACCTACCTGACCCTTTGCCAAATGCCTTTGTGCAAGATATAAACTGCAAGAACTTGTGAGCTGACGTTTGCCACCTTGTGACTTTCAGTGTTGACGTTATCTTTAGTAGTGATACAAAATAAATGAAATACGTGTTTTCCACGAGCCTTGAGGTATTTGAAAACAGATTTCATGTCTGCCCGTGATCTCTCTTGTTCAAGACAGGCAATTCCACCTCCTTCAGTCAATCTTGGTAGTAACAAAGTTGCTAGACCTTATCATGCTGATTATCATTATCGTGGTCAAAGACACTTCTCTGAATGTAGCCTTGATCTCTGCCAGCTCAGGGCCCATGGGAGCGCCTAGTCACCAGATAATTTTACCTCCTTTCTGACCCTGGGCAGAGTTGTCAAAAGAGTGGGGTTTATTTTCACTTTTTTTTCCTCCTTCTAGAACCATGTGTTTAACTTTTGACACTTTTACCAAATCTTCTCTTTGAATTCTTTCTCTTTGGCTCTTTATGTCTCTACTTGAAGCCCTCCATTCCCTGGCGATGCCTCTAATTGTTCCTGCTCTCACGGAGCAGAAGGCTAGGTAATCTGATAAAACTTACAAAAGATGCTAGTACGCTGAGGCATTACTTCCAGTTTTACCTACATTTTAATAAAAATCTGGATCGTAAATGTTCCATGAATCAGATCCAGCTAGAGAGGGAGAGAATTATGGGTGAAAAGTTCTTTTTATTATCCCTAGGATAATTATGTATATATATGACCAATCCCATTTCTAATAATAGGATCTCAGTTAGGGAGTTGGAACTTTATCCCTGGGGACAATGAACAGTCATCAGTGGTGTTTATGTAGGGAAGAGATGTGGTTAAACATGTGCTTGAGAAAGGTCATTCTGGCTAGAGTGGGATAAATGTTAGAGAGGAGGAGAGGCTGATGTAGTTTGCATATTAAAGATGGTGGTGACTAGGTTTAGGGCATTGGCCTGAGGAATGTTGGATGCAGCCGCATAAACTAAAAGACAGAAACCACTGGCTTTGGGCATGGAGGGGTTTTGGAGAGTAAAAGAAAGGGATACTCTAGAAAGAAGACATTTATTTATCTCGGGTAGTGGGGAGTGGATGATGGAACACACAAAAGAATAGTGTAACTGAAAGGCGGTATATTTGAAGGTGGAAATGATGGATTCTATTTTGAACTTACGAAGTTTGAAGTACCTAAGGGACAGGAAAGAAAATGACATCTCAGTACCTTATCCCATCATAGAATTTTATCACCAGACCAAGAAATGTTTCCTTACGTTCAAATCAGAACTCATCTGATTTGACTTCAGCCTGTTTCCTCAACATTCAGTATCAACCTCAAGACATTTCCTCAGAAAGACAATATTGGAGGAAGGTAGTAATATTTAAACTGAAGGTTGGGGTGCATGGGGGATCCCAGCAGTGAGAACTGTGTGTTCAAAGAGTTGTAGACGATGAAAACTCCAAATTTCCTATGTAAGAGGCGTGTCAGTCTCATTGGCAAAGGAAAGTAGTTGAAAGAAGAGGCCAGTAACTTTCTTCTGAAAGTGCAGCTGCCCAGCAGCCCACTGTTGATGTCTTTGTGGAGTGATCTGAATCTGGTTCTTTCTGCTTCCAGAGCCCATAATACACTGTCTAAACACATGTTTTGATTTCTTCTACTCCTTCCAAATAGTAGTTCAGATTACTCTCTATCCTTTGCCCCTATATTATTTTTCTTCATAATCACTTAATACTACTTTATATTGTACATTCATTGAAACAAAGTAGTGCGTATCCTCTGTCTCCAGACTGTAACCTCCCTGAGGCCAAGGACGTGATAAACTTTGTTCATTGTCCTAGTATATTGTGGTCAGGTTTCAGTCATCTTGTCCGTCTGTTGTTCCGGATCAGTCATCTTATTTAACTTTTACAATATCACTTTAAAAATTACTGTTCTTGGATAATTTGCATCAGTGTATAGTCACATTTCACCTGCAAGATGAAAGGAAGAAATAGACTATTATTTCAAAATTCCTCCTAAGTAAAAATGGCATTCAGCTACAAGATAATTTTAAGGCTAATTTTGTTTTGGATTCGAAAAGCTTTACCAAAGTAAGCTTTGGAATAAAAGCGAGACTTGATAAACTGATTCTCAGCATAAATATTTCTTCCTAATATCCTTAATTATTTTTAATGCGTGTTTGTAAGACATTTTATTATTTTGCTTTTTAAGGTTGCGACTACTTGCTGAAGTTATAGATGAATGATCACACAATCATTTACGATAACCTAAATTTATTAATATTAAAGATTTCATTTTCTTGTAGCTTTCTTCTGAATAGAATTTAATAGAGAGAGGTTTTATTCATGTGAATGTTAACGGCATTTGAATAAGCTGTGGGAGAATTACAATGTAATGCTGCTGGATACAGAATGATTCTTTTAGACACCAAGACTGATAATTTTTAACAGTATCTAAAAGCATCGTAGGAAAAGCTTGAACCATGCTGGCACCAGGGACAGACAGGCATGAAAGATTAATGTAATCTTGCATATAATGATGTACATTCTTACACAAAAACATCCATCTGCAGTGTCATGTCAGTCAGCAGAAACCTTTGATGGGTGGGTACAGCTGGGCTGTCTCTTCTGGCAAAGCTGCCCTAGAAAATGCTAAATGTGGTTGGGATGCTTGGTGCCATCTGCAGTGTGCCAGTTTATCCTGTCTTCTCTGGCATTTGCAACACTGCATAGGGCATCATGACTGTAGAGGCAGCAATAGGGAGTGACAGATTCATTTCCTCAGAGAATCTGGGCTCTGGTGGGCCTGTGTGCCACCCTTCTTGGCGTTGGGTCTGTTATCCTTGGTGTTGGCTTTGCTTCACATTTTCACATCCAACTCCTCCTCTTTTTAGTCTAGCAGTTCCAGACACACATTCTTCTAGTATGTAAATCTTACACTAACCTTTCAACTAATTTATTCATGTAAGGTTGCCAAAGTGATTTAACATTGACTATTTGGTGCCAGCTAATATGCCTTATTTTCAAAATACTGCTGCTCCTAGGCTTCTGATTTAAAGGAAATGTGTCTTATTTAGGGAACACTAAACAGACAGGCACCAAGATAAATTATCTAATGGGATATCCCCAAATGACTTATGTAGTTGGAACAAATATATGACCCTCTTTTACATAAAGCTGTAAAACATAACAGGCAAGTAACCCTTAATCCTCTTTCCCATGATTAAAATATAAATATTCAAGAATAAATGTTGTTTTACGACCTGACCATATGTTTAGCATATTATTTTGCCAAACCAAGTTTAAACGTGTAGATCATTTGTTTAAAACTTTCATCTTTTTCTGTGGTTTTTTTTTTTCATATAGTAACAGAATATGAAGGGCATGCCATGTCACTGCTAAAAGAATGTGAACTACAGGGATTTGATGGGTAGGTTGTATTATTAATCTATTAATGTCATATGGCTCATGTTATTAAATGTTTTCATTAGTTTTTAGCCACATATTTGAGACTTACAATTTTTAAATGTTTGCGATGTATGTAATTAGGCTGTAGTTCATTTGTATCTGTGTAATAACAGTGCTGATAATGTACTATGGCATAGTCATCCACCTTGCAGGATCGGACATAGGAAAGCAAAAGGAGGGTTATAAATATAAGTACTGAGAAATCACAGCGTATCACCTTATTCTTACCTAATGTGTATACATTTGCCTCTGTAGTCCTTAATTCTTGGCTTTAACCCTGTTGCATTGATGGAACATATTATATTGATTGTGTGATATAACTATACTATGATCCTTTTTTGCAAATTTATTGATAGTATTAATAGCTACCCACTGGTTAATTTGGATATGATTGACTGAGTGTAAATATTTTGTAAAAACAAATATATATTTTTCAGGATGAAAAAATATGCTAATTTTACTTATCTTCTATAATTTAGTAGCTACCAAATAAGTATGTTATTCACAGTAGGCATTAGGAACTGTTGTTTGCAATACATTGCTGGTGTGTGTAGAAATTGTTCACTGGCATGCGAACATTAGAAACAAAGCAAGTGACATATACTTTAATTGACATTTTTAAAATTTAGGTGAATCAATTTGCTAAAGTGCTGGATTGATGTACAAGACTAAAAGCATATTATTTTAGGGAAGATTTTTTTTTGCAAGGATGGATATTTCAGAGTTTTAAAAGGTGGCAGGTATGTGAATTATTTGTGTAACATGGTAGTGGGCAGGGGGGCAACAATACCCTCACAATATCAGGAAGGGCATTTGGGTTTTTCAACTGAAATGAAAGGTTTTGCTCTTCCCGAAGAATTATTAGAATGTGTTAGAGAGGAAAGTGCTGCAATCAGAATTAGTAGGGTTGTTTTTCAGAAATGCTTAATATTTGTTAGTGAGAAAAGTATTATTGGATGAAGAAGAAAGTTTGGTAAGTAAAACATAATTTTTCAAAAAGGAATTAATTTTTTTGGAATTTTTGAATTTTATTTTATTTTTTTACACAGCAGGTTCTTATTAGTCATCCATTTTATACACATCAGTGTATACATGTCAATCCCAATTGCCCAATTCATCACACCACCACCACCACGCCCCGCCACTTTCCCCCCTTGGTGTCCATACATTTGTTTGCAAACCAGTTCATCTGTACCATTTTTCTAGGTTCCACATATATGCTTTAATATACGATATTTGTTTTTCTCTTTCTGGCTTACTTCACTCTGTATGACAGTCTTTAGATCCATCCATGTATCTACAAATGACCCAATTTTGTTCCTTTTTATGGCTGAGTAATATTCCATTGTGTGTACATACCACATCTTCCTTATCCATTCGTCTGTCCATGGGCATTTAGGTTGCTGCCATGACCTGGCTATAGTAAATAGTGCTGCAGTGAACATTGGGATGCATGTGTCTTCTTGAATTATGGTTTTCTCTGGGTATATGCCCAGTAGTGGGATTGCTGGGTCATATGGTAATTCTATTTTCAATTTTTTAAGGAACCTCCGTACTGTTCTCCGTAGTGGCTGTATCAATTTATATTCCCACCAACAGTGCAAGAGGGTTCCCTTTTCTCCACACCCTCTCGAGCATTTGAATTTAATTGAGGGGAGCAAATCTAGATGGCAATGTTGTATAAATACTGAGCATGAAGAATATGAGGTAGGAGATTACTTCAGAGCTTTATACTTAGAGCTAGACAGATTGATTAACAGGCTACATTTAGGAAATTATCTTGCAAGTAGACAATTTAGGAAAAGTAACTGGGGGAATCATGCCTACCAGCTACCTACCTTAATATGCTGCATAGTCCTGAAGCACAGCTTGTGAGTATATAAGAGATGTTGCATTGCAAATAAGTCCTTGCTTCAAAACGTGATTATATAAATAATAAGCATAACAGGTATTTAGACCTGGTCTTGCCTGTGCACGTTATGAAATGTTCTGATAAATGTGGTATCTATAACTAAGTTCCATTGGTAATTAACTATGCAAGGATCAAGAAGAACTTTGCAGAATGATGAAAGACTGTAGCTGAAGCACAACAAGTAATGTTTTTCTCTTTACCTGAACATACTTAATTCTTGTTTATTCCACATGGCAGGTGCTGTTATTTTACAGTGTGGCAGTGCAAGATATATAGATCCTTTAGTTATTAACTACATTTTTTTAAACCAAGTAGTTTGGCCTAACCATTATGTCAATTGAGTTCCAGTGAGTTCACTGTTTCTAAACTCTATAGCAGGGGTCCCCACCCCCTGGGCTGAGGACCGCTCCGGTCTGTGGCCTGTTAGGAACTGGGCCATACGGCAAGAGGTGAGCAGTGGGCAAAGGGAGTGCAGCTTCCTCTGCCGCTTCCCAGCCCCGCCATGGTTTGCATTACCGCCTGAACCCATCCCACCTCCACCACCCACCGTCCGTGGAAAAATTGTCTTCCACAGAACAGGTCCCTGGTGCCAGAAAGGTTGGGGACCGCTGCTCTACAGCATGCTGAATTAATTAGAACTTATAATAATTTAAAATTTCTATTGCAAGTTGTCTAATATTTCTAAGATCCTTTAAGTAGCTTATTTATTTATTTATTTGAGCCCAGTCTTTCTAGTTAGGAGACGAAGTGGTGGTTGGGATAACTATCTTAATAAAATAGTAATTTTAAGTCACTCTACTTAGAATTACATGGAGAAGGATACATATGAGGAGAACAATGGAAACAGTTTCTGTAGGCACTTCCAAAGAACAATTCTCTAATAAGTAGAGTTGTTTGAAAGTGGAAGACACTACATTCATGAGTTCCCTGTTCCTGAATCTGTTCGAAGAATGGCTATAGGAGGACTTTTTGAGAAATTGATACAAAAGACTCAAGGTCGGGATAAGGTAACCCCAGGATTCTATGGTATTTTGATGAAAGAGGAGCTCAACTTGAGCCTGAAGCATCTCTACCTGACTCTAGTGGAGCTGTTGGTAGCGAGTGACTAGGAAATCATCTAAAGCTTTTTAGACACAGACCAGACAGAGAGTTTTAAGATCCAAGAGAAATTCTATGTGTATTTTTCAGTAAAGCAAAGTGATTAGTAAATAATGTTTAAGAAGATTATTTGTTAAGTTTTTGGAGTTTTTTTTAATGAGTTGCATATGTTTCTATGAAGACATATTGTGACATATTCCTAATGCCAACAGGAACAGTGTATCAGTTCTCATGACAGCCTGTGTGCAGCTCCAGTGTGTTCTAGCAAATGCTCTCAGATTCACTGCTAGAGCTTGCGGGAGCGTCCGTTTCCATATCGACCCCTCTTTACACTGGGCATGAATAGGAAGTTTTGTAAAGGCAAAGAAAAGTGTAATATTGGGTGCATAGACTTGAAGCGGTAACAGTTGGATTTATGAATGTGAAAATTGTTAAGCTAATCTGTAGCTCTTATGCAATTATACATATACTAATATTTTCCTGTTTTATTTCACAGCGTTTTAAAATTTTAATTTGTTGAATTATAGTTTTTTCCTTCTTTTAATTTCACGAGAATCTAGACATTATTTGGCTTGCACTAACATTTTATCACCACCATATCTGTATTACTAAATAAGGTTAAAAAAAAAGTATCTCTTTTCAAAAAAAATTTTAAGTCAAAAATGCAATAGTAAACATTTCAATAATGATATGGGTTGATAGACAAATACACAAACAGCAATTTAAAAATTTTCCTGTCACTTTTTAAAAAAGAGAAGTAAGATATTAGCCCCCAGTTGTACTTTTCTAGACAGAAAAGCTCTACTTTGGGTCATGGCAAGAAAGAGTTTGCTTATTCTGAAAACACAAGGTGTACCACTTGTAAAGGTTTATGTTTTAGGGTAGCTCTTAAGTGTGGTTAAATTAACTCATTATAAAAAGTTTATTTTTTGCCTTTTCTTGTAATATCTAGACTCTTGCGATATGTTTGTATTAAGCATATTCCCTAGGTTGAGTAACTATATCTTGAGATGATCTCAGTGATCTAGTAGTTGTCAAGATAAATAAATATATTCCTTTCTCACTTATTTAATTCCACAGTGATTCTACTGGTAAACTGATTTCCAAAATAATAAAACTCTCATAAGGCTATTTTCATTAGGTTTTATATATAAGAAAGGAGTCTAATATATCAAATAGTAGTGTAGTTTCTAAGGCCAAATTGTCTTGGTTCAAAATCTTATTCCATAGCTTACTATAGTATGACCTTGGAAAAGTCGCTTAATCTTTTTATGTCTTAGTTTCCTAATCTGTAAATTGGGAGTAAAAGTATCTATTGCATACAGTTATTGTTCAAATTTAAAAAGTTAATACATGGAGAGTGCTGACAACAGTGTCTGGTACATAGTAATTGTTCACTAAATGTTACTTTATTGTTATAATTATCACTTGTTATAGTTTCAAAATATTTAACACAGACTGTGTTATGACAAAATTGCAAAGGTTTTTGTAGCAGAGCATGTTCATAGAAAGGCCATTTCTACTAACTCTAGCAATGAGTTAACATGTGCTATAACTGGATGCACAATTCCAGGGTTCAAGTGTTGACATACTATATGGAAGAGGCAAGTTCTTTGTACTAAGTTAGATGCTGTGTCGGAAGACTTTACGGGTCCCTTTTAGGCCACATACACCTCGGTTGGTAGACAGGCATGGAACTGAAAGTTATAATTAAGTTCACAGAACGTTTGGAAATCTGCTCATAGAGGTCTTTGAAATCATATAGATAAGGTTCAAATGAAACCTTGGCTTCCCCATATATAAGGATGAGGCTAATGCTTACTTTACAGAATTCTGGGAATTTAACAGAAAAGAGCCAATGTATTACCTGATGTGAAGTTGGTCCTCGGCAGGTATAATCACTTTTCTCTGAATCAGTGACCACACTGATGGCCCCTGGAATCAGTTCAGACAAAATAATAGCCCCAGCCAAAAATGACCTGGGCCGTATCTCATATCCTGGAGTTTCGTCTAATTAGGATGGACCTGGATCGCCCAGGCTATGTGCAGCCCTAGTGCTGAACCCCACCTAGGTGCCGGGGCTGGAAGGCTGAGAGGTAGAAGGAGTTGATGCAAAAAGTATTCTCAGCCTCTGGATTCACCAACTTCGGGAGCTTCCTAAACTTAGGGAACCAGGACCCCCTGCTGATTATGGCCCACAGGCTGTTTTGTTTGGCACATACAATTTTTAAATATATTGAATGCTAGTTGTGAGTGTTTGTAAGTTAGGAGACTGTCCCCAAAATCAGGACCTGTGGCTTCCCTAGAAAAATCAGAAGATGTGGTCCTCTAAAGCCTACCTCCTGGATGATGGGAGTGGGCTGGTGCTGAGAAGCTGCCTGTTCTTTAGACTGAGCAGACTCTTCTGCTCCTGCTGGGCCTTGGAGGCCTTGGGGTGTGACACCTGCTCTCAATAACACAAAATCTTTTCCTTTTGGGTAAATTGATGTGATTTTGATACTTAAGATTATTTTGCATCTTTTATTTTTTATTTTTTTTGCGGTACGCGGGCCTCTCACTGTTGTGGCCTCTCCCATTGCGGAGCACAGGCTCCGGACGCGCAGACTCGGCGGCCATGGCTCACGGGCCCAGCCACTCCGCGGCATGTGGGATCCTCCCGGACCGGGGCACGAACCCGTGTCCCCTGCATCGGCAGGCGGACTCTCAACCATTGCGCCACCAGGGAAGCTCCTATTTTGCATCTTTTAAACACGAATGATTATGACAAAACTTCTGATATCTTGTATGAATTTCATGGATTCCCACCCCATCACTCCTGTAGTGTACATATGGTGAGGTTTTTAAAAAAATATTAGTAGTACTGACTAGGGTCAAAGGGTAGTAACACTAATTTTAAAAGTGCCATATCGCAGTAATGTCCAGGAGATGAAAACTAGTTCAGGTTTGCAATTAACATTTACATACTAATGATAATTAGCAGTTCCTTAAATTAAAGCCTCATATTTTACATGATTTTTATTGCTGTCTGTCTTTTCAGAGCTATACTGAAAATTAGCAGCATTTTATGACTTTGGCTTGTGTTAGTTAAATGAATTGCAACGACTATTATTAACATAAACAAGATGAGGATAATATGCTTTGGGATATTAACAGAGCAAAATTCAGGTCAGATGTGAATTAACATGTTTAAGTGTTTAATGCCTCTTAACCCATTTAAAAATATTTTGCCTATGGGGTATCATCTAGGTATGATATTTGTGAAGTAAACTTTATCAGAGCAGTGCTAATGTCTTATCCACTGACACATGTTGAAGTGTTTGAAGGTGTGAGTAATCACACGCACAGAATATATAAAATTAATATTGGGTTGGCCAAAAAGTTCGTTCGGGTTTTTCCATAAGATGTTACGAGAACCTTTTGGCCAACTCAATATTTTAAAGTCAAAATTTCACGAATTATCACCAATTGTTTTGATGTTGTTCATTCTTTGACTTAATTTCTTCTTTTCTAGTGTGGTCTGTGTTGGTGGAGATGGATCTGCCAGTGAAGTAGCCCATGCTTTGCTTCTTAGTGCCCAGAAGAACGCCGGGGTGGAAACAGACAGCATCCTGACTCCTGTCCGAGCCCAGCTTCCACTTGGTGTGATACCAGCAGGCAAGGGAGGGGCCATGGATTTGCCAAATGGAACCCCTCGCCTATCTTTCCCTGGTTTACTTCCTAACCTAGGCAGTGTCACACAGAGTTAAACACACAGACTTTGAGTTTGAAAGACCCACGCTTGGCATCTCCACTAGCACATGTGAGACTCTGGCCAAGTTATTTAATTTCTTTGAGCCTTATTTTTCTAATTCGTAAAAGATAGATAACGCACATGACACTCACTTTATTACAAGGTTATTATAGTATTAAATTAGATAGTATACGTGCAGGGTTTAATACATAGTTAAGCAAACAATAAATGGGACCGTTATTCTACCTTCCCATATAAAGGTCTAATGATCACACAGTCCCAGATGTGAAATTTTGAAACAGGGCCATTCCAGTCAAGCTGTTTATAATTTCTTGGGGGGGGGGGGTAAAATGTGGTAACTCAATTCCCATAGTTGAAGTGTAAACAGATAAGCTTGAATGTGCCAAAAGGATTCATCCTGACTGCTGTATCTCCAGCAGCTAGAACAGAATGTGATACAATGAACACTCAATAAAGTCTAAGTGAATAAGTGGAAAGAAGACATTATAGAGCAAGTACCACTTGAATTGCACCTAAAAATACGTAGGACAATTTTTTTTCTGGCCTGAAAGATGGGAATGAGTTATTTTCTTGGCTACAAAAATAATAAATGGCAAGGCAAAATCCAGGAATGTTGAGGAATAGAAAACAGGCCATTTGTTTCGTAGTACTGGTGTCAAAACAGGTCCACGTCATGGTGGCTCCTGGATGCTACAGGAAGGGGTCTGAATTGCAGTTGATGATCAGTAGGGAACAATGGGAGGTTTAGAGCAAGGGGAGCGACCTGCTGGGAGCCTGTTCTAGGAAGATTCCTGATTAGGGGAAGGGAGGAAAAGGAAGTGGAGGTCAGAGCCAGGGAGAGCAGCCAGAGCAACACTGGGATCCAGAGAAGACAAAAGTATCTTTTGCAGGTTTATTATATGAGTCCCTCCTCTCAAATTATTATTGAAACAAACAGTAGTGAAGGAAAGTGACTTTTTTTTTTCACTTTAGAACATCACATGTTATTATCTCTACAAGAAAAGAGGAAACAATTACAGTTGACCCTTGAACAATTTACAGTTGGCCCTCCTTTCCTCTGCATCCTCGAATTCAACCATCGGGGGACCATGAAGTACTATAGTAATTACAACTGAAAAATATCCATGTCTAAGTGGACCCACTCAGTTCAAACCTGTGTTCAAGGGTCAACTGTATTCTTTCCTACGAAAATAGAAGACACATGGTTACACATGGTTGAAAAAAAAGCAACATTCTATCCATTTGATGACCAGAGTCATTTAGTATGAATTTCAGTATATTTAGTATTGTTAATTGACAAAGAGCAAAAGACACACCAATGCCCTTCTAGAGAAAAAAGTCTTTCATAAAAAATAAGAATTTAAAAGGAGAGGGATATTGGGATATATCATGATGATTGTAAAAACCTGTTAAGGAAAATCTGTGAGAAAGACCCCCTTAGGTAGAAGAGAACAAAATGCATCAACTCAAAACGATGCATTTGGGCTGCACTTTGACCTTTCTGTGTCACTTTAGAAGTGCCGTCTGTAATGGTGGAAATTTCCCAACATTTCCTTCTGTACAGAGTGGATGTGCTTAGGTCACTGTTTCTCTTCCTTAGTACTTATACCCCTGAAGTCACTCATTCACTGCTCTGCATCAAAAGTGGAAAGATGGGTGTCCCCATGGATCTTCATTTGACATAAAGTGAATAGCTAGCTAGAAAAACTGGTGGTTATGCTTACATTTTTAATATGTAACTCAGATGTTATAAAGGAACAGCATTGAGTTTTATTATCATTATACTTTTTAAGCATATTTCTGATTTTGAAAGCATTTTTTAGATACAGTGGATATGTAGAAATGCCATTGGAATACTTTTTGTTTAGAAGATACAGCCTGTTGCCAAAACTTTAGTGGTTGTATAGAGTTCTAGCTTGTGGATTCCATCTAATAGGAGGAGGAAGTCATGTGCAGGATGTATTTAATATGAGGACTCTATGTCTGGTCAGGGCTTTGATAATGAATGGGAACAAGAGCTAGGCAGGAAGTTTCTAAGCTAACGCAGAAGAGAGTCTGCCTTTGAAGCCATTTGCCTCCTGGAGAGAGACACCCAGAGGGAGAGTGTTTAGTAAATTACTCCACTGAGCCAACAGACTAAGCCGCTGAATTATGGTCAGACTCAGATGGATCAGATGTGGGGAAGCCTGTATTTGAACTGCTGGCCATTAGCAACGGTGTTTGTTGCTATGGGAACTGGTGCTAAGGAACTATACAGAGAGATTCCGATTAAGGGGATGAGGGGGAGGATAGGGAAAAAAGCCAGAGAGGACATAAAAATAAAAAAGCAATCCAGTTGTTGTAAAACAAGGCTCAATCCACATACTGATGACTGGGAACCATATATTTCTATAGCATTCACATAAATAAATTCATGCTTTCCAATTAATTTGAGGAGAATAAAATATTGCCAAGGGACTGTTAATTTCTATGATATTTCAGGCAAAGAACCAAAGTGTAGGTGCAGTTTTCACGAGAATTTTAGATATGCTTGACTAGGAAGTCATTACATCACATTTATGTTTGGATGTGGGAGACATTAATGGCCTTATGAATATTCATGATGTCTGGTTAATTAAGTTAATTGTTCTGCAGAAGTGCTTGCACTTCCAAGGACAATTTTTTTTTCTTTTTGCCTCTGTAGTTTCTGCCTGGTTCTTCTATCAGTCATGCTTTACATGAGCTGCTACTTCTGTCCTTACTCATTGGATGTGGCACATTTTAGCAGGTTTGGGGCGGCGGTGGTGAGCAGAGTTGCTGGTAGTGTTAAGAAAAATAACTTTTCAGGCTAATTAAAATGTTTACCTTGAGGTAGAACATTTATAGCTTTTGTGAGAATGCTAAAATTACATAGTTTTTATTTATGTGAGCAGCATGTTCTTTTGGCATGTAGAGATCTTTTTGGTTGGATCCCATTTTGTTTCTGGAAATTGTACTCTTTTAGATTATTCAAACAAAAATATGGAGCAATCTATAGTTTTATAATTTTACATCTACTTTCTTCATGAACTTTCCTTTTAAATTCAGAGTGTTAAAAACGTTCTTAAGGGTTAAGGTACAGGTCAAGCAGAGCAGAAGATGACTGAGATGATTTTCTGATTTCTGGTCATGTCTGTCATCACTGCCAAGTTCAGTGGAATTAAAGAAAAGTGGCAAAGTTGCAAAGCCTGAGAAGACATAGAAATAAAAAAGCAATGTCTAGCATTCTAAGAGGACTTGTACTTTGGCATACTTCAAACTCACAGGGAATAAATGGTCTTTATTTTCTTGAGTCATGATATGTGTCATTCTCTACTGCACATGACAACATTACATTTTGTTTTTTAATAGTCTTTCTAGAGGAATGCTTTTATGGTCTACTCTTAATTAACCATGGTAATGGAGGAAATGTGTTTCATGGAGTACTGTAATCCATCGATAATCTTAAATATCTCACTCTAATTATGTGGCCTCCTCCAAAACCTTTACCATAAATCCGACTGGGAAGCAAAATTGATTTGTTTTTGCTTTTTCCCCCCACCCATTCCAAGTTAATTAGTATTAGACAGCCAAAGGGCAGGCTGTAGAGGGTCAAAGAATAATTGGAAAAACCTAGGTAATTGACGCCTGGTAAAGATCCACTGAGGAACAGGTTTCTGGATCACTTTTTCTCAGACCTTAGGGTGCACACAAATCACCTGGAGAACTTGCTAAGACATGGGCACGGGGACCCCACTCCCAGCTACTTCCTTTCCATTGGTTGGAGGTGGAACCCAGATATTTCCCTTTTTTTTTTTTTTTTTTTGCGGTACGCGGGCCTCTCACTGTTTTGGCCTCTCCCGTTGCGGAGCACAGGCTCCGGACGTGCAGGCTCAGCGGCCATGGCTCACAGGCCCAGCCGCTCCGCGGCATGTGGGATCTTCCCGGACCGGGGCACGAACCCATGTCCCCTGCATCGGCAGGCGGACTCTCAACCACTGCGCCACCAGGGAAGCCCCAGAAATTTCCCTTTTTAACAAGCTCCCAAGTAATGTTGATGCTGCTGATCCTTGAACCATACGTTCTGGAGGAGGGCCTCTCCATATACATAACCTGAGGATCTTATAAAATGCAGACTATGCCTCCTTAGGTCTGGAGTGGGGCCTGAGAATCAACAGTGTAATAAACACGGAGGTGTGGCCATCGCTGCTGGACTGTGGGACATATTCTGAGTAACAGGGGTCAGAACATAAACTACTGTTTGATGAATCAGTTAAAACCAGTTTACCAGTTGGTTAAGGGGGACATTTCTTTGCATTGGTTTCACTAGAGGTCTGGAAATCATGAATGCTTAGATAGGTACCTCACGATGACTATTGTTTTAATGACAGTCTTGCTTGATAATGGCTTCATCGACTCAGCTTCTCCAGCTAAGCAGCCCAAGCATAATACATCTGTTCAAAGTGACACAAACCGAAGGGATTACATATGACCACACAGGAAAGTTCCTGGTTAGCTAGCCTTTGCATTGATAGCTATTGTACACAGTACATCCATGCTTTCACAGTTCTTAGCTGTTACTGGACTTAAGTCAAGAAAAATGTAGCTTCTTAATTTTAAATGCTTTTTACCTCCTGGGAATGGCAGTGGCTAGCTGGTATTTTCCCCTTCGAAACCAGGCCTTTACCCCAAGATCTCAGATACACACAAATGTTACAGGGGCCTGACTTGAGAAAGCTCTTTCTCTCTGTAGGCTGGTGGGAAAAATTCATGTGGATCTTAAATTATCTTAGTGATTATGGAAAACAGAAACCTATAATGTCTCAATACAGATTCTCAAACTATGGCAAATACCATGGGATGAAGAGTTTTCTTCATCTGGGGTACCATTTTTCGGATTATAGAAGGGCTCTCCATTTGGTTGAGAGCTTTAAAATGTATTTAAAGCATATCTTTTGTACTTTATAGTGATCTTATACTTTTTTCTTAGTTATTATTTGGCTTTTTTTGTGTTTATGCATTTGTCTGCTTTCCAGAGCCATCCTTCTGCTGTTGGTGTGCATTTTGGTAAAGAAGCCTGTTTATTAAAGTTGAATGGAGCAGACTTTGATGTAACTAGCACTTTTTCAGGTAGAAAACAGACATTCATGATGGAAGAAGCTGTGAGCAAGTAGATACTGTAACTTGTTTCCTAATTTTTAAGTTATTTAAAGATTAAGTAATAATTGAGTAGCCATTCAGTGTGCATCTATGATGTGCACAAAAACATACACTTCCACTTAATTTTTCATTTGAACATCACGTAGTGACATCTCTAGAAAGTAGGAGCAAATGGTTAATTGAAAATGTTTGCTGTTACTGATCATACATGTTTTAACTTTGATTTGGCAGGATCTACTAATGTACTGGCACATTCCCTCCATGGAATTTCTCACGTGGTCACTGCAACTTTGCACATTATAATGGGTAAGAATTCTTCCAAAGAAGTTTATGTTTTATAAGGAAGTTTCTATTTATATAAGGAAGGCTATTTTATATCCTTCAGGCTTGTCCAAGACAGATTCTTTATCTCTCAAAGCAGAGAAATGTTTGACTAAAAACCAAAAGTCAGTTAGGCAAAGCTTCACTATTTTGACTGCTGATCTTTTCAGAATACAGGTGCTCTAAAGAGTAGTAAGTGAAGTTCTACTATAATCTTGATAGAAAGTAATAGAGTGATGTTCAAGATCACAATTTTATAACCAGGTCAGGAAAATCCATGCATACTGATGAAATATATCAGGTACTGTTGTTTGACTACCAAAACTCTAGGACTAGTTATTAAAAGAAAAAAAAGCACAAGAAAAAAATGTTTCGCCAGTGTACTTCCACTAGACCTTTTATTATCTCAACTGATGTAAAGCATGTAAGCTCTAATAAATGCAAATCTGTTAAATCTGAGTTTGCTCTGCACATGTACTTCAACTTCACTTCCTTAGCCATGTTTTGCTTAAAATAGCAGTAAGCTGCAACATTTACCACTTTGTGTCTCTCCCCTTGGTACCTGAAAAAGTTATAAATGGGGCTTCCCTGGTGGCACAGTGGTTGAGAGTCCGCCTGCCGATGCAGGGGACACGGGTTCGTGCCCCGGTCCGGGAAGATCCCACATGCCGCGGAGCGACTGGGCCCGTGAGCCATGGCCGCTGAGCCTGCGCGTCCGGAGCCCGTGCTCCACAACGGGAGAGGCCACAACAGTGAGAGGCCCGCGTACCGCAAAAAAAAAAAAAAAAAAGTTATAAATGGCAATTGCAGTAATTGTAGGTAGTGGAAGAGAAAATAGGATACTATGGTATAAAGTAGCCTGACATTTTCTTCTTCTCCTCTGAGTAAATAAATATGCTCTCCTATCTTTGCCATTTTGACACCTGGCTCTACTTACTTGCTGACTAATACTCAATATAACGTTCAAGGGCACGTACAACCGGTCGATGTCTGCACCTTCAGCACCACTGGCAAGTTTCTTCGCTTTGGGTTCTCAGCTATGTTTGGCTTTGGTGGAAGAGCTTTGGCTCTGGCAGAAGAACATCGATGGATGTCCCCTAACCAACGTATGGATTTTGCTGTCATTAAGGCACTGGCAAAACTTAAGTAAGTCTTTTTTTCTTAACCCCCAAACTTCATATCCCAGAGTCAATGAGTGCTAATAACAAATTTCATTATATTTTAGGCCAGAGGAATGTGAAATATCATTTTTACCATTTAACGACCCTCAGGATAGAGAAGAAAGGTAAGTGAACAGCTCAAAGTAATACAGGAGTCTATATCTTTCTTTGAAGCATAAAACTTTGATATAAACAGTTTATTAGACTTGTGATCTTTGGTTGTTCTTCTATCGTATTAGTGAAGAATATAGAATCATGGGGTCCTACAGATCCTATTAGGCCATGTAGTTTGGCATCTGTCTTCAGAAATAACTAATCACTCCATCCATCCATCCATCCGTCTATTCAATAGCTGTTTATTAAAGTACCTGCTGTATGCCAGACACCTTGGATAAAATACGCCTACAAACAAACAAACAAAATCCATAGTTTCTGCCCTCATGAGAATTTCTAATGTGGAATAAAAGTATTACTCAAAGCCACACAAAGGAAGTGCTCTAGTCTTAAAAGAAATTTTGAAAATCATTGTTACTGATGAATCAATGAATCAACAACTAATGCAGTGACAGAATTGTTCACGTATTTTTACTTACTGCTGAATCTAATATATATAATGTTGGGTTCTCTAATCATCTCATGTTTAATAGATGCTATTTTTTTGTGTGCGATGTGATGTTTCTTTGTCTTGTTTTCTTACTTTTAGGAGGGCACAGGGATCTCTGAAATCTGGTGAGTATGAAGTTACCTCCTTGAGAACTGAGCAGGGCTCTATTGACATTTTGATCTGTTGGCGGAAGTAACCAATCCCTTCCATTACCTTTAGACTGTAATGATCAGTGGCAAATGATCCAGGGTCAGTTCTTGAATGTCAGCATTATGGCAATTCCATGCCTGTGTTCAGTGGCACCTAGAGGCTTGGCACCTAATACCAGGTTAGTAAGCGTTTTTATTGAATCATTGATACTTTTCATTCATTCATTTATTTATCTTTGGCTGAGTTGGGTCTCTGTTGCTGCGCGCGGACTTTCTCTAGTTGCGGTGAGCGGGGGCTACTCTTCGTTGGGGCGGGCGGGCTTCTCATTGTGGTGGCTTCTCTTGTACGCAGGCTTCAGCAGTTGTGGCTCGTGGGCTCTAGAGTGCAGTCTCAGTAGTTGTGGTGCACGGGCTTAGTTGCTCTGCAGCATGTGGGATCTTCCCAGGCTAGGGCTCGAACCCGTGTCCCCTGCATTGATAGGCAGATTCTTAACCACTGTGCCACCAGGGAAGCCCCATTGAAACTTTTCTATAAACCACATTTATCTTTCAGAATACCCTGCTAACTCTTGGCTAACTAGAATATTATCAAGAGGTCATTTCTGAGTTGATTTTAAGGGATTTGTCTTCAGAGTAGGCTGAGAGTAACTGTTATACTGGAAAAATGATAATTTACTCTGATGTTTTAATATCACTGAGGCTAAAATAATATTCCTTGGGTTTTATTGACATGATCTTATTGTGTTATTTTATGTCTACTTTGCTTTATTTACTTACCAGTCATTGAGAATATTATGTTTAATTCTGGTATTCCTTATGCACACCTCTGCCTTTCGATTTTAGTGCAGACGTATACAACCTTAGCAGGAATAGCATGTATGTGTGTATGATACTTTTAGTCAAAGGAAACATTTTAGTTATATTTAGTGTGAATTGTGGTACATCGGAATCTACTGCCCACATTTTCATGAGACATTTTATATATCATTTTATCCACAAGCTATAGCTGTTCCATCTCTTGCACATCCTTTTCATGTAGTTGTCCATCGTTGGTCTGAAAATATATTTCTCTTGCGTTTCTGTAGAGCACAGAAGAAAGGTGATGAATGTTGCGTAATGTCGTCACCGCTAGATTTTCCCCAGAAGTGGAATAAAAGAATGACTTATGTATGAACTTTGGCAATTCATAACATCATTTTAATGATTAGTTTCAACTTCCCTGCAAAATATTTAATCTGAAGGATTAACAATTGGTAAAGGGATTGATTTAAAATGTTTTCCTTGGCAATTGATAGGAAGGTAAGAAAGAGGGAAATATCCAAAGTTAGAGAAGAAGAGAAACTTTTTTTTTTTTTTTTTTTTGCGGTACGTGGCCTCTCACTGTTGTGGCCTCTCCCGTTGCGGAGCACAGGCTCCGGACACGCAGGCTCAGTGGCCATGGCTCACGGGCCCAGCCGCTCTGCGGCATGTGGGATCTTCCCGGACCGGGGCACAAACCTGCATCGGCAGGCAGACTCTCAACCACTGCGCCACCGGGGAAGCCCGAGAAACTATTTTAAAAATCAGATGTCAGAGTCTCATTAATTATCTCTAGTGCTGGAGCTTGTGTGGTTTAGAAATTGAGGCCGATTGTTTCCTCCCCATACCCTCAGAAACCCTAGATAGCTGTGCATCTCCCTAGTGTAGTTTCCCCCATGAAAAGTGAAGATCTGGCTGGCTGACTAGAGCTGCATTCTCCAGGACTCGACACAATGCTGCTCTAACCCGGCGCCATCTCTGACTCTCGTGTTTGCTCGAGGACCTTCGTGGGAAGTAGTCCTGCTCTCCTGGGAGCAGTAGATTCATGCCTCCTTCCAAGCTGCTCCAGTCATTTTCCAGCTGGCCTGGAATTCCACTGCTTACTCTCCAGGTTCCATCTGCATTGATGAATTTTTCAGAGGAGGGTGATTAGTTAGAGATGTCTTCTGTGGATTGTAAGCAAACATGCCGTTTTTTTAAAGGCCTTTACATCAGAGCCTCAGCTGACCAAGTATTCAAAAATTTAGCTTCTGGATGATTCAGCGAAATTGCAAAGGAGTTTCCACTTCCACCTTTATTTATTTTTTCACAGGAAAGTATAATTTACTTCAAGATACCTCAGTGTGAGTTGCTGATAGGAACTAATTTTTTTATATTCGAATTTTTCTAAGATTATATGCATTAATGTATGGAAAATATTTAGAACAGTGCCAGGCACATAGCTTGTGTTTCAATTACTAATAAGTATTGAAACGTAGACACGTGAAATGCTTTTCATGTTTACCAGTAAAAACTAAGTAATTAAAAAAAAATCAAGAATGCACAAAACACTAATGTTTTGGTACTATTTTTTTTTTTACATCTTTATTGGAGTATAATTGCTTTACAATGGTGTGTTAGTTTCTGCTTTATAACAAAGTGAATCAGTTATACATATACATATGTTCCCATATCTCTTCCCTCTTGCGTCTCCCTCCCTCCCACCCTCCCTATCCCACCCCTCTAGGTGGTCACAAAGCACAGAGCTGATCTCCCTGTGTTATGCGGCTGCTTCCCACTAGCTGTCTATTTTACGTTTGGTAGTGTATATATGTCCATGCCACTGTCTCACTTTGTCACAGATTACCCTTCCCACTCCCCATATCCTCAAGTCCATTCTCTAGTAGGTCTGCATCTTCATTCCTCTTACCCCTAGGCTCTTCATGACATTTTTTTTCTTAGATTCCATATATATGTGTTAGCATACGGTATTTGTTTTTCTCTTTCTGACTTACTTCACTGTGTATGACAGACTCTAGGTCCATCCACCTCACTACAAATAACTCATTTTCGTTTCTTTTTATGGCTGAGTAATATTCCATTGTATATATGTGCCACATCTTCTTTAACCATTCATCTGTCGATGGACACTTAGGTTGCTTCCATGTCCTGGCTATTGTCAATAGAGCTGCAGTGAACATTTTGGTATGACTCTTTTTGAATTATGGTTTTCTCAGGGTATATGCCCAGTAGTGGCATTGCTGGGTCATATGGTAGTTCTATTTGTAGTTTTTAAAGGAACCTCCATACTGTTCTCCATAGTGGCTGTACCAATTCACATTCCCACCAGCAGTGTATGAGTGTTCCCTTTTCTCCACATGCTCTCCAGCATTTATTGTTTCTAGATTTTTTGATGTTTTGGTACTATTTATTTCCAGTTGGGAAGAGGTGACGTAATGCGTAAAAGGAATGGTGGACCCTGGATTAAGCGCTCTGGTTCCAGTGATTATTTTGTTTTTCTCTGTCTTTGAACCAATCACTTAAACTTCGGGGCTTCTTTTCCTTCTACATAAACTGAGTGAATGACTGGGTAATCTCCAAGGTCCCTTACAGCTCTAACCTGAGCTTCCATAAGATTTAAAGAGCTCTTTTTTATGTCATCATTGTTATTCTTGGAATAACTTTATATTTGCACTGAAACTGAGCCTAGAAGTCATTTGCACATATTTCTGCAAACTGCCTTCTAAAGCTAGATGCATCTGTGAGTGGCTTTTTGGCACTAAATCACACCTCTAAATTTGCAGCCTCTTACATTGAACTGAAGAGTTATGCGAGATTAAAATGTTCAGTCATTTAACTGAACATGTGTGGTAGCATTTGTTCACTCCAGTTCATCCATCCAAGAGCCTCTGATTTATTTGGTTTCCTATGTCACTTAGACCTGCCCATAAATAAATATTTAAATCACACTTTAGATTTTAAAAAGTGTTGAACTAGTTGTTAGACCATTTGTATTTATTAACTATCGTACAACACATCTTTAAAAAAATACATGGTTTCACACTTAGAATCCCTAAGTAAGTACATTGGATTTCAAATTATGTCTTGATATGTGAACAGGATGCACGGTGATTCATTTTTTAAGAAGTGCTTGGTGTCAGTGCTTGGTGAGAAGGAAATCAGTCAGTTGTTTAATAAAACTAATTTGAAAGGCTGTTTCATTTAAAAGACAGCACAGCAAGATATGATTTAATAATTTTAGGTAAATTTAATGTGATGGTGATTTATCTAGCTTGCCTACAACTTCTAGTAAACATTATTTGTTAGGAGGAATGATACAGAGTAGTTTCTCTTAATAAATATTTTAATGTCAAATACAAATATTTAATTTCAGATTAAATGACGGAAGCATGGCTCTTATAATTTCAAGAAACACTTCTCGACCAGAATTTATAAAACACCTGAAAAGATATGCAAGTGTTAAAAACCAGGTACAGTAAACCATTTAGATTACCTGTGTGCAAAGCAATTAATCATGGGGAGAGAGATGCTGCGAGAGTTGACACCGAGTCCTGCCTTGTAAGAAAGCTTTATTTTCTTCTGAATGCATTAACCTTTTTTTTTTTTTCAATTTGTTCTTTCTTCAAATTCTGAAAAGTATCCACCAGTATTAATATGGATTGGCCTTTTTTGAATTGTGGGTTGGTGGTTATACACATTTATGTGTGTGTGTGCAAAGAGAAAATAGAAAATGTAGTGTTATTTTGAAATGTGAAGTAAATTAAGGATAAAATGACATACTCAGCTGTTCTTCAGAATGAAGAGTAGTGAAATCTGAGATTTTTAGCCTTCTTAATTTTATGGCAGCAGACTCCCTCTAAAGTTATGACCTTTGGGTTTTCCTGTTGTTCAAGATCAGCCTACTTACATTGATTGAAATAGATTTGCAGAAATATATTTTAAAATACACTACTTTTATATAGATGTTATTTATTTTATTCTAAACTTAGGATGTGTGGTGGTATTTGTAGAGATAGATAAAACTGTATTTCCATTCTTAAGGGATTTGTTTTAAAGAGAAGCAATAACTGTTATAAGCCATATTCTTTTGGCAGACATTTTGAGCCGGTTATTAGGAAACCGATCCAGAAATATGTGAATTTCTGAAATTATGAATCTTGAAGTACATAGTATGCATGTAAAACCCTACAGTCTCATACCTTCTTACAGGTATAAAATTGTGCCTGGATGTAGCTGGGGGAGAACAGATGGGGGAAGGAGAGTAAATCCAGCCGGTGACTAGCAGGTGTATCTTTCTTACATAGGTAGCCACTGCAAGGCTCTCATTTTTGCTTCTTTATAATTTTAAACTTTCTCGGGCAGGCTTCATGAAGTTTCAGTTCTCCTCTGCCTACTACATTATTTGATCAATATTTATTGAGCAACCAGTTGAATGAAATGTTTAGGAAATTATGTCATAAAATTATGTACAGTCCTATTTTCTTTAAATATAAATCTCTAAGGAGACAAAGTGGAAAAAAGCTGATATAATGTAGGTTGTAAGACTAACTAATAACTTTATGTGTTTGGGAAAATAGTGATTTATTGATTTTTAAAGGAATGTATGCCTTTTCAGATGTTGCTAATTTTGTTTGCAACTTTATTATTTTTCTTAATCCAAAGCAATACATGTTCATTGGTTTTTCTGTAAGTCAGAAAATAGAAACAAGATAATATATATAAAAAGCTCTCAAAATTCTATATTCCAAGAGATAATGAGTGCCATTATGTTGGTATAAACTTTTCCTATTCTTTTTCTATTAAATAAATATGAGAACTTAAAGGAGTAATAACCCCAAGGTACTTACCCTGAGAAGCTGTATATTTATTTTAGAGGCACGATTGCACAGATTACTTACAGAGAAGAAGTTCTCTTTTGGAATTGCCTAAGGGTCAAATGTCTTAGGTAATTTTTGTAGACATACTTTTTTCATTACGAAAGTAGCTTTCTTCTGACTTTAAAAGTAATAGATGCTTACTATAAAAAATAAAGACAAAGACATAGTAGGGAATGTAATTCTGTATCTATAGGAAAGTAAAGTTTTTCAAAAGAAGACCATGTTATGCAAGACATAACCATTTTTCTCAGGTACTCAACCAGTCATATCTTGCTTTTTTTTTTTTTTTTTTTTTTTTTTTTTTTGCGGTATGCGGGCCTCTCACTGTTGTGGCCTCTCCCGTTGCGGGGCACAGGCTCCGGACGCGCAGGCCCAGCGGCCATGGCTCACGGGCCCAGCCGCTCCGCGGCATGTGGGATCTTCCCGGTCCGGGGCACGAACCCGCGTCCCCTGCATCGGCAGGCGGACTCTCAACCACTGCGCCACCAGGGAAGCCCCATATCTTGCTTTTGATACAAAAAAACTATTGCCTGTGTATGTGTGTGTGGTTCATTAGGCTTAACTGATTGGCTCAGCTCTTTCCAAAAATTCAAGTCCATGCTACTGCTCTGTAGTTTTTTGCAAAGAAATTCTAAACTGTTTTGCATAATAGTATATAGTAAGAATAATTGGATTGATTCCCAAGGTGACTGCTTTCAAGCAATGTTAATCTGATACATTTGTGTAAAAATCACAGACATACATATACACATATACACGTGTATGTGTAGTCTCTTTCCTTCATGGTGACATGTTCAAAAATATAAACTTATATAAATTATGTAATATTATAAAGACCAGATAAATGTAAGATTATATAATCCACTCTCAATTAGTAGCAGTTCTGGTATCCAGGAAGGGAAAGGCGGCACTTCAGCCTAAGGAGAGCAACAGTCTAGGTCTCTGAACCATCTTTCCAGGTTGAACTGAATGTTCGCGTATCTGAACAATTGTAGAATGTACTGAAAACCATCATTTGTAGGTGACGCATCTTGCGTTTCCCATCTCTGTGTGAAATAGATAGAGGTAAAAACTCCTCTTCAGGTCTTTTCAACTCCATCCTGTAGCTGGCCTTTGTTTCCTCTGTTCATATTGAAAACATTCCTACGTTTGCTTTGACCCTCATTTTTGTTTAGGGGGTTTAAAAACCCTTGTTATTCCCCAGGGATTTGTTTGTAACCTTCTTCTCATGATACTTTTTCCTGGGTGATCTCACTGCTTCCCATTGCTTGAACCACTATCTGAACTTTGCACACTACCAAGGGTTCTCTCTTCCTTTCTGATTTGCAGGACCACTGTGCCTTCCTGTGTGCTGAGAAGGTTATAAAACTCACAGGCATCTTGAGTCCAGCACGTCCACTACTTACCTTATCGCCCTCTTCCTTGATGGTGCTCCTTCTGTGTTTCCCTACAAAGGGCAATGGTACCACTCTCTACCCATCCTGGAGTTACTCTGGATCCCTCGCCCTCATTCCTCACAACCAGTCCACCAATTAATTCAAACCTTAATCCCCTTCTTGCTTCCAATAGCCTCCTTCTGATCTTTCTTTTCGCTGGTCTTCCACACTGCATTCTAGAGGGATTTTTCTAAAATACATATCTGATGTATCTCCTGCCTAATTCTTCAATGTGTTATTGTCATCAGGATGACATCAAATTTCCTCAGTGTGGAATACAGGGCCCCTTGTATTCTAGCCCTTGCCTGTGTCACAGCCTCGCTTCTTGCCATCCTCCACCAGATTTCCCGTGCTTTGGTCATTGAATTCATTCTCTCGGGCTGCCATAACAAATACCACAGACTGGGTAGGTTTGGTTTCTCCCAAGACCTGTCTCCTTGGCTTACAGATGGCTGCCTTCTGGCTGTGTCCTCACTTGATCTTTTCTCTGTGCATGCACATTCCTGGGGTCTCTCTGTGTGTCCCAATTTCCTCCTTTTATAAGGACACCAGTCATATTGGATTTGGGCCTACCCTAAAAGACTCATTTAACTTAATCACCTTTTAAAGACCTAATCTCCAAATATGGTTACATTCTGAGGTACAGGGAGTTAGGACTTCAGCATATAAATTGGAGAAAGGGGGGACACGATTCAGCCCATAACACCATATGTGTCTATGTTTTAAAATCAAATATAGGCATTAACATACTCTGAAAAATAAATGCCAAAATACCAGTGTTGCCATCAGTATCACACTATGCTTGATCATGGCATATCTCTGTATTCTTGCAAACGTGGTTTCCTCTCTCCAGGGCTTCTCTTCACCTCCAGGCTAATTCTTCTGTGTTAAGACACAGCTCAAGAGGGCAATTCACCCAATATCCTGAGCCTGTTTGCCTCTTCTCATTTCTCTCTGCTTATACCATCATGGCACTTATATATATATCACAACTTTAATTGTTAACTTCCCTTCCTCATGCCCCAAACACACCCTCACACGTGATATCACGCTCTTGGCTTCCCTAAGTCCCATCTAACAATGTCTGTGGCTTCCTAGGTAATAAATGTGCATGCATGGATGAACGGAGCTTCATTTTGTGAAGTGTGTACATGAAAACTGGTGATGTAAGACAATAGACTTACTGGTGATGGCCATCAGTTCCTGACACTCCTTGGCTTTAGCTGCGTGGCTCAAGTCTCTGACCCCTTCATCACATGACATTCTCCCTGAGTGTCTATCTTCACACGGCATTCTCCTCTCTTAACCAGGACATTAGTCATATTGGATTAGGGCCACCCAAATGACCTCATCTTAACTTGATTACATTTGCAAAGACCCGATTTCCAAATAAGGTGACAGTCACATGTACTAAGAGTTAGGACTTCTAGATATCTTTACGGGGGACACAATTTAACGCATAATGGCCAGTGATCACTGACTCATTTAAAACACATTATTTTGGGACTTCCCTGGTGGCGCAGTGGTTAAGACTCCGTGCTCCCAAAGCAGGGGGGCTGGGTTCGATCCCTGGTCAGGGAACTAGGTCCCACATGCATGCCGCAACTGAGAATTCACATGCCACAGCTAAGGAGCCTGCCTGCCGCAACTAAAACCCGGCACAATCAAATAAATAAATAAAATTTTAAAAAATGTTTAAAAAAACAACTAAAACACATTATTTTCACAATGAATGAAAAATGTAGAACATTTTACAAGTGCAGTGTGAAGTGTGGCCCCAAACCTTACACCTGAAATGGGAAGTCTAATGCAGTGACTATGAGGCAGTTTTAGAGAGAGCCTTGATTTTTCCAACAGAGAGTTGCTTGGGGCCTGCTAACCCTGTACTTCAAATAGAACAACTGTTGCCATCATGTAACCCAGTATTATCCACCACGTAACCCATGCATTATTCAGTATAAACTATAAGATCTGCTGGACATTGATGTTTCCACATATAGCAAAATAAGGGTATTGGGGAAAAGAGTTTTCTGGCAACTTTTAAAATTCTGTGCTTCATCGAGGTTTATATGTGAAAGAAGGGAAAAAAACATGTAGATAATATATTTGTGATAAACCTCATGCCATTTATCTGAAAACTGAAATAAATGAGTAGTTGTGCATTTCTACTAAAAAGTTACTTGGCTATCTTACTTATTTCAGAGAATATATATTTTTTCACTATAGTTTCCTTAGGCAAGTAAGAAAATTTTAAATTTTAAAAAAATTTTTTACTGGAGTATAGTTGATTTACAATGTGCTAACTTCTGCTTACAGCCAAGTGATTCAGTTATACATATATATAATATTTTTCATATTTTTTTCCGTTATGGTTTATTGCAGGATATTGAATATAGTTCCCTATGCTACACAGTAGGACCTTGTTGTTTATCCATCCTATATATAATAGGTGGCATCTGCTAATCCCAAACTCCCAATCCTTCCCTCCCCTGCCCGCACCTTGGGAACCACAAGTCTGTTCTCTGTGAGTCTGTTTCTGTTTCGTAGGTAAGTTCATTTGTGTTGTATTTTAGATTCCACATATAAGTGATAGCATATGGTATTTGTCTTTCTCTGTCTGGCTTACTTCACTTAGTATGATAATGTCTAGGTTCATCCATGTTGCTGCAAGTGGCATTATTTCATTCTTTTTTATGGCTGAGTAATAGTCCATTGTATATATGTACCACATCTTCTTTATCCATTCATCTGTTGATGGGCATTTAGGTTGTTTCCATGTCTTGGCTACTATAAATAGTGCTGTTTTGAACACTGGGTGCATGTATCTTTTCGAATTAAGGTTTTGTCTGGGTATATGCCCAGGAATGGGATTGCTGGAACATATGGCAACTCTTATGTTTAGTTTTTTGAGCAACCTTCATACTGTTTTCCATAGTGGCTGCACCAATTTACATTCCCACCAACAGTGTAGGAGGGTTCCCTTTTCTCCACACCCTCTCCAGTATTTGTTATTTGTAGAGTTTTTAATGAGGGCCATTCTGACCAGTGTGAGGTGGCACCTCATTGTAGTTTTGATTTGCATTTCTCTGATGATTAGGAATGATGAGCATCTTTTCATGTGCCGACGGGCCATCTGTATGTCTTCTCTGGAGAAGTGTCTATTTAGATATTCTGCCCACTTTTCGATTGTTTTTGTTGTTGTTGTTGTTATTAAATTGTATGAGCTGTTTGTATATTTTTGAAATTAAGCCCTTGCCAGTCACATCATTTGGAAATATTTTCTTCCACTCCTTAGGTTGTCTTTTAATTTTGATTATGGTTTCCTTTGCTGTGCAAAAGCTTGTAAGTGTGATTAGGCCCCATTTGTTTAATTTTGATTTTATTTCTATTGCCTTGGGAGACTGATCTAAGAAAACATTGGTATGATTTATGTCAGAGAATGTTTTGCCTATATTCTCTTCTAGGAGTTTTATAGTGTCATGTCTCATATGTAAATCTTTAAGCCATTTTTTGTCTATGATGTGAGGGAATGTTCTAACTTCATTGATTTTCATGTGGCTGTCCAATTTTCCCAACACCACTTGCTGAAAAGACTGTCTTTTCCCCATTGTATATTCTTCCCTCCTTTGTCAAAGATTAAATTGTCCATAGGTGTGTGGGCTTATTTCTGGGCTCTCTATTCTGTTCCATTGATCTATGTGTCTGTTTTTGTGCCGGTACCACACTGTTTTGATTAGTAGTAGTATTTGTAGTAGCTTTGTAGTATTGTCTGAAGTCTGGGAGGGTTACGCCTCCTGCTTTGTTCTTTTTCCTCAGGGTTGCTTTGGCAATTCTGAGTCTTTTATGGTTCCATATGAATTTTAGGATTATTTGTTCTATTTCTGTGAAGAATGTCATGGGTAGTTTGATAAGGATCACATTAAATCTGTAGGTTGCTTTGAGTAGCATGACCAAGAAAGACTGAAATATGAAGCTGACTTTGTACCATGCTAGAGTGGTCAGTAAGCAACCATAATTATCATGCAACTTGTGTCCGTCTTTAAAGTGAGGATGAGACAGGCAAATACCTGTCAAAATCACATGGGTTGGACTTTCTCTTTTTACCTTCATAAGTTTAGTTCTTCGTAATTCAGAAACTTATTCTAGAGTTTGCTCTACATCAGTTAAACTAGTTGACAATAATCAAGTCAGTGGATTATATAAATCCTCTATAACAACAGACCAATATTAAAGATTTAGTTTCTATTGGAAATTATTGTATACAATTTCATAGACATATACTATTTGTCATAAAACACGTTTGCCAGCTGCTAGATCTAAATGAGCTAGGAAAGCTTCAGAAAAGGGGCTCCTTCTTCCAAAGAAATTGGAACTAATTAGAGTTTCAAAGCTATGAAAACATCAGCATGCACACTGATATTTACTTGCAAATGAGAGCACAGTGAACTTTCCTAGTTTGCATTACAGTTAGTTAGGGATAAAGCAAGTACCAAGATTATTTGCATTTATTTTTTGGTTGGTTTTTTTTTTAGTTTAATTTTCCATTTGTTGAGACTTACACTGTTGAAGAAGTAAAAGTTCACCCAAGGAGTAACAGCAGTGGACACAATCCAGAGGAAGAAGATGGACCACATGAAACTGCTACAGGAAGCAGTTTCCCTTGGAATGTAGATGGTGATTTAATGGAAGTTGCATCAGAGGTCCATGTTAGGTAAGTCTAATTATTTCACCATCTTGTACTATCAGTTTTGTGTCTGATAGACATATAAATGGAAGTTGCCGCCTTATAACTATCAAAACAGGCAGTTGGGCTAATTCTGTTTTAAATTCGTAAGTCAGGGAAGCATAAAAAGACACATGTACAATTTTAATAAATAAAGAAGTGTAACTTTGTATTTATTCACTAATTGTTATGTAGAACCAAAGCATTTTCTTTGGTTATGAGTCTCTCTACGTTGGCATTCTGAATTACCATTCTTCACAAACTATACACATAATGTACGTCTACAATTTCCATTTTGAATTTTTAAAAATGGATTAAGATCTCAAACCTTGTGATGCCATCTGAATAGCACAGATGGTTACAATTTAATCCCCCAGTCGTTTAAAATTTCCTTTTACCCACAACAAATACTGTAACACTTTGTGTTCAGCAGTTTGCTTTTATCGTCTTTCCAAAGCATACTTTACGTAAGTAAGAACAATTTTACATATTAACAAGAGCAATGGGTTATAAACAGGCTTGGGAACATGCAAACTTATTGTTGATAAGCATTATGACTCAGTGGGTAGAAGAAGTGTGCAGGGCTCCCTGAGGAGCCTGCTAGGTGTGAGCTTTCTACATGCATGGGTGACTGGGCTTTATAGGAATTACTGCTGCTGATTTATTAGGCCCTGCATTTTTTCCTAGATGGCAGCTCTGCCATGAATGTATGCTCATTGGCTATCATTAGATTTCTATTTGGTATTATGCACCACATTCGATAGAGGTTATGTGTGAAAAATAACAGCATGATAGGTTGATGAAATAATCATACATATTCTTATATTCTTTACAGAGTACACCCAAGACTTATCAATCTTTATGGAAAAAGCATGGAAGAAACGAATGCTTCCAAAGTAACATGTAGCTGTTTATAAGAGGAATGTGAAAATCAGAATTTTAATATGAAGGGATATTGTCATGTTTTAAACAGATATTTTAGTAAGGAGAAAACTATTTTTAAAAGAAATTAAAATTGCTATTTTTGATGTTACTGAAAATTAGCTTCTAGGCTTAAGACGTGAAATATATACAAAACGATTTAAATTCTGGTTTTGGGAAAGTATTTATTGGAATGGAAAGTAACTATTTCATATACTTGAAATTTAAACATGATATATCATAAACATGATATATCAATATTTAACCTAGATTAATTCCAAAATGAACTAATTTGGACTCCTGGATTTGAGTCCATCAATTCTGACGTTAAATTTCCTATAGCCTGATGCCAACAGACCACAGAGGTCATGTAAGAAAGACTGTCCTGATTTCTTGATGAGGTACGTAATCCAGTGGTATTAAATTACACAGCTAGGAAATGATATAACCAGAAATAGTACTATTTTTTCAAAAGCTCTCTAATACCTAGACTACTTGCCAAAAAGAAAAAAGATGGATTTTTTCAAAAGTTATAGTACCACTTTGGTGAATAGTCTCTGAAAGTTGAAAACGCAAAGTGGTAGGGTTTTAGGGTTTTGAAATCCATAATACACAAACTATTCAAAATATCTAACTGGTTAGAATCCTACCTGAAATGGTGTCATTTCTAGTAGGAAGGAACAAAATTTAAATTTCCTCAGGGATCATCCTTGAGAAAGCAATTCTAAATTTGGATTTGATTTTGGATTTGATTTTCCACCAATGAGCCTAGACATTTTCTTGAAAGAACTACTTGTTTTTTAATCATAAATAATCATAAAAAAACATAGTATCTTTTGTTCAAAGGGTTCTTTAAAATTGAATTAATTTCTATTGGTACACCCCCGAGTTCAGGAGGTTTCGTGCTCATTGGGTCCCACTGCTCAAATGTCTTCACAAGTTTCTGTGCATTTTTCATTCTCCAGCCACCAATTTGTGAACAGATAACTTACAGGAATTAAGTGGTCTGAGGAAGACAGCTGTGGGCAGGGACCTCCATGAAGAGAAATCCCCTTCCATAGTGGTAAAGACTGCCCTCTAACCTATCACTTCCTGTAACAGATTTCGAAAATTTGGCCACAACCTTCATATCAAGACAGATGTAGGGACAAATCAGAGGAAATTATTTTCTAGGGACAAATCAGAGGAAATTATTTTCTGGTGTTTATATATCAGCATTTAGTTCATACGCATGAATAAATATTACAAAAAGTGATTGTATTTGCAAGTGAAGAGGTATTTTAGACGCAGAAAAACTACTTCATTATAAAAAGTCTAAGATAACACCAACAAAAAACTTAAAATACTTCAGTCATCACTAAAACATGGAAATTTTGATGTCACATTTTTACCTGATACAAGCTAAATCTATATTTTTCAATTTTACAGTTAAATTTGCTTCTCTATATTTCCCTGAAGAAGCGAATGCTCTTATAGTACTGGTGAAAACACATTTCATACTTACGTTTGAGGAGAAAGGAGTAACATCTAAACAAGAATTTCTTTGCTGAATTTGATAGTCAACTGTTTAAACAGTATGTAATTTGTATGAAATACTGGTCCCCAATATGTTCTTTGCAGAGCTTTGATTTTTAAAAATTAGTGAGGTACAGTTTTCATATTTTACATATATCAGCTAAAGTGCAACATTCGATCTGTTTTAGAATATAAATTAGAATTCTAAGTACTGTTGTTTTTATAAACAAAAAATTTGATTAAAGATGGATTTTTACAATTTACTTTTCAGTACCTTTCCCTTGATAAAACTGTGTTATAGAAGGACTTACTGGATTTATACCTATATAAACATATATTTTCTCATAAAAACTTATGTATATATATGTACAGAAAGAAAAAATCAATAGCTGTATAAACAGTAATTATCCAGAAATTATCCCATTAAGCTCAAACCAGTGTATAACTTCAGTCTGAAGTTTGCTCATCAGGCCATAGTATTCATAGACTGCTGAATAAATGGTTGTTGATCAAAGGTTATAGGAAATATATTACAAATCAATGTCTTTAAAGATAAAATATGCTTTAAAATGATAATGTTCCTCTTCTATTCATTAGAAATTTGGGA
Source organism: Phocoena sinus (assembly GCF_008692025.1). Classification (NCBI taxonomy): domain Eukaryota; kingdom Metazoa; phylum Chordata; class Mammalia; order Artiodactyla; family Phocoenidae; genus Phocoena; species Phocoena sinus. Next base: position 52,557,300 of record NC_045769.1, read on the forward strand.
ACAGCCTTTCAAAAATTCTGCTAAATATTTCTAGAGAACATATTCCAAAGATCTATTAGAAATGAGTCCTTACCTATTTGGTGGAATTAATTTTACCAAAGCCAGCACATATGGTAAATAGTATTTCTTTTAAAGGAATGATACCTCAAAGTCCAAGTTTTCTCCAGTCGAGTTGTTTACTTCCTCAACGTAATTTTAATTCAGATGCACTCATTTCAAGGTATTGTCCAGGGATTACTTATCTTGGATAAGCTGATGCTTTAGTGTTTTTCTATCCATTTAAGAGCTGAAAGATTATCTTTTTGGATATATTAAAATATTACTTTTGGAGTTATTTTCTCTTAGAATAATCATTGCTTGGATTTTTCATCTGCATTAAGACATGTCACAAGGTCATGACTAAAAGAAGTACATAGAAGAAGTCTGAGGCAAAATTCACGGTTTCTTGTAAACAATGTCTAAATTTGTTTTAGTATACTGTAACCTGAGTCTGTTATTCTCTCAATTTGAAAGAAGTCTTCAATCATCTTTATTGCTTTTACTGTTAATGTAACTCCAACTGTCTCTTCTGTTTTCTTGTTGTAGGATAGACTTGTACTGTCTTTTGAAGAAGCCAGCCTGAAAATAGCATTAATCATGAACATTAGATATTTGATATGAGTATAATAAGAGTCAATGCCAATTGTAGTCAGTAAAACTTAGTTTGGGAAATATTGGGTTCAAGAGCATTGTTTTGTTGTTACTGCAGGATTTCTCAGTGATGCACACTCTCCAGAACTGAAGTTCAACATAGAACGTGCAGTGTTTGCCCAATGCTTAGAAAGAACATCCTTCAAAACTTTTGTTATAGTTTGAACATCTGTTGAAGTTATCTTTAAGAAGGCATATTTTTCTAGAAAGACAGTGGTACTAAAGAGAAATATGCAATCAATCAGTATAAGAATTAACATTAAAAATGCTGAAATCTAGTAACGGAGTGACAAGTTGGCTTTGAGAAGATCAAGAATGGCATTTTGAGTGGTTTAATAACAATGGTAATTATTAAAGGCTTACCTTCCACATAACATATGAAATCAATAAAAGTAAAATAAGTCCAAGTAGCAAGCTACTTAAAATAATCGCTATAGTGAAGTGGCGTTTGGGTCTTTGATGATGTAGTCCTTCGAGTAGAACCTACATAAATTAAGCAAAATATAGAAACACCAGTTTAAAACCTTGCCTCTATTTCGTTTGAAGCCACGATCCCCAATAGTATTCAGAATAACCCATCCCATTCTCTTGCTGGTCTAACACAAACCATAGGAAACATTGGTAATTGTTTAGCAGAAACAGGGTGTGCAAGGGGCTTATCTGTGGTTCTTCCTCCAATCCATCCTACCAAAATCACCTCCTGAAAGAGCTATGTCATGCCTTCCTGGCAGTTGTAGAAAATACCAATCCCCTGTAAAGTATTTTAGGCTCGCCATGATTTTCCTGACCAAACACTAGCAATATTTTTTCCCACAATGTTTACGTTTTGGTTAAAAAGGTAATAATCTTACATGTGCAACATTCTCATCCTTGTTTAGTTCAATAACTTTTGGATTTGGCTCTGGAAAAGCTGTTGCTCTTATTTCAAACTTCAGGGCTCTAGTCTCATCCTGTTTAATAAATAAAACAAAAAAGATCACTGTAGCCTGATACATCGTTTTGTTTCATGAAAACATAGAGCAGGTAAGAATCATGAGAAACTACTTCCATTCTAAAGGTTTTCACAAGTTATCTTCTCCGGTTTCACCATTTGTAGTTAATTGCAATGCAATGCTTCCTTTGGTTCCAAAGGCATGTCCTTGGTATTAATTTATATGGCATCACTTTGTTGAAATCCTTTCATTAAACGTGGCTGCTTTGCAGAGAACTACGTGGCTGCTTTGCAGAGAACTTGATTTAAATGCTTATAATTTTTAATATTTAAATACTATTTGATAATTACCAGTGTATTTTTACCTTAGCTATTGAATTTTTATTCCCAAAGAAGACTTTCTTTGTCTGATAAACATTTCCTCAAATTAATTTTATTTGGGCTTGTTTTTCTTAATAGTGTTGTCATCTTTCTGCTCTGATCAAATACAGATTAGTGTACCAAATATCATAATGAAAAAATCTGGTACAAATATTTATAACATTCAAAAATAAAATCAGTGGCTGAACTCAGAGCTTTACTGTCTAACAAACAGAGGGCTTTATCACCCAGAATCCAGAGCTTGGTTGGGCATCTGTGGACAGGCTCCATAGACTCTAAGGATCTTTGAAGTTGTATTCAAAATCGAGGTATTTCTTATTTTTCATATGTGCGTTCATTAGGGTAGATGAGAATACATTCTTTTGTCAAATTCTTAAGTTAAAACTACTGTGTAAAGGTTATTTAACATTTTGGAGAGAACATGTAGAATTTTAGGGCTAAAAATAAATTATATACTTTATCTGGAGCAGTTTTTTTCAACAGGGATGATTCTGTACCCTCAAGGAGAGTCAGCTATGTCTGGAGCCATTTCTGGCTGGCAGGGCTCGGGAGGGGGTGTACTGCCATTTAGTGGGGAGAAGCCAGCGATGCTGATGAATATCCTACAATGCACAGGACAGCCCCTGACAACAAAGAAGCATTTGGTCCAAAATACTACTAGTGCCCGCTGTTGAGAAACCTGGCCCTCAAAAAGAGTACGAAGGGAGGCTGCAAAAGTTTAAATAACTTGCAACTAGAACAGACAGCTCTTATTTCCCTGTCTGGTGCGTGTTCCTCTTGACCACCTTGTGGTAATTTCAACTACTCCTCTTAACAAAACATAATAGCTCTCATTTCCTTTGGCTTACTCTGTGTTGTGCACTAAGTGCTTTATGAAAATCATCTAATCTGCGGCAACCCTGAAAAAGAGATAATTACCCATATTAATCTGATAAGGAAACTGAAGAACAGAACTCCAGATAAAACCAATGATCTCAAAGTACTTCTCATAAATATGCATACTGCTTCTTAGGAAGAAGTCCAACATGTATTTAGTTAATTTTTAATTCAACCTTTCAAAGTTCATCTTCTTTAAAAGCGTGTTTGTGTTTTACTGTTGTTGATAAATTCTGATGTTTTAGTTTGATTTTCTGGAAGTCAATTTTTAGCAAATATATAAATCTATACGATACACAACAGTAGGTTTTCAAGCATGAAGTAATTTGGAAAAGATATATAAAATGTTAAAGCAGCTAACTTCTCTAATTTGATCAAGGTTCATAAATAGTTGGACACATGCTTTCTAAAATCTCTTAATTATATAGTCTATTTTACAGTCTTAGTAATCTGTTTAATTAATGGAACAGTTTTGGAGTTTCGCTCCAGATTTTACATTCATTCATACCGTCTTAATTTGTTGAATGCCTCTTTACATACCATCCTACCTGTATAAGATGGTCGCGTTTGTAGATTCTATATGAAATCTTATCCACAAGGTTGTCACTGTATCATAGACTTACCATTTCTAAAATGGATGGCCGACCCTCCAACTGAATGTGAACACTGGCTTCTTTTCCACTGTCCATTTTCCCAAAATTGCATGAGAAAGTTAAACAATGTGGATCAGCTTTCATGCAGTACTTGAAAAGAATACAAAAGAGCTATGTTAAAATTTCAACATTTCTTAAAAAGATGGCTAAAATATTTAGATGGCTAAATATACGTGGAATTCAAGATCTGCTCCCCTTAGTGGCATTTTGCAAAAACTTATCTTGATATAAACATGGAATTAAAGCTATGCTTTCATTAGTGGCACTTAAAAATTATCTCGTTTTAAACAAAACACAAATGTTTAGTAAATTAACAAAAACAAAGTATTCGAACTAGATCACATGTTTTCATTATTCTTATGAACTTAATCTTCTGGGATAGAAAAAGTAAGACATCTAATCTGAGTCTTGCTAAGTTACATGTTCTATGTTCATGGTAAAACTTGGATCATTGTAAGGGCTTTCTTGGGTTTTTTTCCCCATACATTCACTAAAATGAAAATACTGAAAATTAATTTCATGCCACAAAGGCCGTTCAGCTGAGGACAGCATCTTGACCCGCAAAGGGTCTGACACAACGTCTGGTTGGCATAAGTTGGGCACTTGTTGCATAAATAATGAAAGTATATTGTATATATTTAACCCTGGGTGTCTCTCAACTCTCCAGTCATGCCTGTTCCTCACACACAAGAACATTACCTGAACTGGCTTCTCTCCGATACTCAACTGACAGTTCAAAACCCCTTGGTTCATGGGTTTAAGTGTTTCAGTTCTGTAGGTTGGAAAGCAAAAATTACAACCTGAAAAATTGAAACTTACCAGTAGCCTCTTATCCGTCTTTGATAAAAATTTGAATATATCTTTCAGGGTCTCCATTGTGCCTTTTTTCTGATCTAAGGCACACTTTCTTTGGTAATTCTTGAAATGGCATTCTCCGACAGTAGTCTGCAAAGAAAGAAAGAAAAATCTTAGCCAATATTGGAAAGAACAACAGCTACATGGCTTTAAAACTTACCTTTTAAAGCTTACCTTTCCTGAAATATATCAAGTACTTCTAAAATTGTGTGAAAATATTTTTGATATGGGAGAGATTAAATCTCTGTGGCAAAAATTGCAACAAAAACCCAGAAAACTTTTAAAGGGTTGGATATAGGTCCCAAATTGATCAAATGGCCTTAACCTTACAGAAATTAGGGCAATATGAAAAATGGACATTGGAACATTAGCATTATATTGAACATTTCTTTGGCTTTAGACATACAACAAAGTGTTCTAAAAGCATGCCCTACCATCTAAATCTGGGATTCAAGTACGATTTTTAAGGATTATATATCAAATCTACTGAGTAGGTTTCTTTGTCGATTGTCTTAAAACTGGGAACGTAAAAACAATTCTGATAGAATCATCAACACAAGAATATTGATTCTTAAGTAGCTATTTGAATATCAATAAAAGGCTGAAGTACTGCTTTTTCAACAGTGGTCTCAAGCTTTATGGAGAATTCCACCAATTAAATTACTTCCACAGGTCCCTATCACAAAGAAAATCTACCAAAGATGGTAGAGCATAGTTCTGTTATTGTGTTAAGTCACATGTAGAGGTTCCACGGTAATCCTGCCATTCTAATGCAGTATTCAAAGTGTACACAATAAATGCATGGTGCATTCATAGTTTAGCCTAAGTGTGACTGAAGTAACAGAAATCTCCATTTTATTCTAATATCACTTAGAATAAAGGAAGGAACACATTTTTACCTGGACATCCAAAATGTTGAACAGTTTATCAGTTTGGGGAATAAAAGAATTTGGTATCGTTATTTCCACACTGATATTTGGAGCCATGCTTTGGCCAGTGTTGATAACCTGACAAGAAGAAAGAAAATTTAAACACTCAAAAAATACTTTTTATAGAAGTACAGATACCAATGAACTTTTCAGGTGAACCCATATATTTCATGTAACATTTATAATGGTGGGGGTTTGTAGTAGCTGGCAGCTGCACGGCAAAAGGAGACAGAATATCCATAGTCAGAACTTTAAAACGTTTGTTAATAATATAACTAGTCATCGTTCCTAGACCTCTCCTTTTGGTGCCGATTAGACCAAACTGTCTACACTGATGGTTTACTGCAGAAGTAGTCTGAGGGAAAAGACATCAATAATATACAGTTGACCCCTGAACAACTCAGGGGGATTAGGGTCACTGACCTCAGCACAGTTGAAACTCCTGATATAATGTATAGTCAGCCCTCTGTATACATGGTTTCTCTGTAGTCACAGATTCAACCAACCGTGGATTGTGTAGTACTAGAGTATTTACTATTGAAAAAAAATCCACATATAAGTGGACCCGTGCAGTTTAAACCTGTGTTGTTCAAGGGCCAACTGTACCTTGGTATGGCACATTATAGATCTCAAAAACCATGATCGGTTGTCCTTATAACTATCCCATGAGGTGGGCTGACATTTTATTATTTGCCATCTCAGGAAAATGCTGAGGTGTTAATGTTGTCACCAAGATGAGAGTTAAAAAGTGACAAGAAGCGGGACCAAAACCCAGGTATTCTAATTCTAAATTCTATCTTGGTTTCACAAAGTCACTCTGTGCTGAGAGGATAATCAGCAGCGTAAGTGAATAAAAGTAGTTTAACTTCAGGAAAATTATCATGCTGATGCACTCAGAAAATCAGAAGAGGGTAGGATATTGGGTTTTAGAAAAAAACCAGTTTTTTAATAATGCGTAAGGGGAAGATATTTCATTATTGTTGATAAATCTGGGGTTTGCAGAAAGCTGAAGAAGGAAATGGGGCCAAAATATTGCCTCCTGAGAACTATAAAACCAACACAGTAAGTCAGAAAAAAGATGTGCTACGATATCTAAATGAAATAGCATGACTCAAAGACTCGCAATAATCTTCTGAACGCACACGACGTAAATAAAGAGACAGAGTATCTCTGGGCTTTGGGACAGGTGGTAACTGCCAGGCCTTGGAAGCACAGGGCAGTTGCAAAAGGCAATGTCAGCAATGGGGACCCAGCAATGCCCAGACCTTTACACAAGGTCTTCCTGACGCCAGCAAATAACCAAGCTCACTTACAATATTCTTTATCCATTTTCGCCTAATAGCATTTAGACCTCCGAGAACATCTTCGTACTTGGACAAGTCACCAAGCCTACAGGCTGAAAGAATCTCCACGCCCAGTCACTCCATTGTAACTTAACTAGACAATACTTAACTATTATTTGTAACGTAATAAATAGGCCTACTAGAGTCCAACTCAGTTTCTGTTTATCAGAGTACAAACCCCCACCGGAGTGTGACAGGAGCATTTTGGGGGTCTTCAAAGTAGAGGGCGACATTTTTCCAACACTAGGGTATACTAGTGTAACAACAACTTGAGTATGGACTCAAAAGAATTTTGAGGTCGTTCTTCTTCCACAGATTGGGGCAGTGGCCCAGGAGTTTGCATTTTGGATAAGCACCTCAAGTGATTCTGATACACATTTTGAAAAGCATTGCCTTACAAAATATCACAATGTACCTAAGGCAGATTCATTCACAGCCTGTAGATTGTTATATAGCTCTTGAGAATGTGTGAGCAGTGCTTTCGGTTCAAAAAATGTTTTTGTGGACATTATCTCCAATTATTTGCTCATTATCAACATCCATGCTGTAACGAAAATTTCAGTTTGACTGTAAAAAGTGTTTAATGAAGTTTTAGCTTTATATTAGTATGTTAATACTTCTGGATGATGATAATACTCTTTCCTTTTTAAAAAGATTATTTAATAAATGATGCATCACTTGTCATGGGTCATATACCAATGGCTTGAAAGGCTGACCAAGCAGACCTTAAATGGAGATGTGGAGGTAAAAGCTTCCTTTACTTGGTAAGGTTAGGACTTGTATGAAGCTTGGACCACGAAGAGGTTTCACTGATTTGCACCCAAAGATGCCTTTTCTTGACCTATTCTGATTTCTGCATGCATCTTTAGCATTCCTCCCATAACTTTGCCTATTTCAGGCATTACCTCTGTTCCCAGGAGGCACTTACTGTAAGGAGAGGTAGTATAAGGAGAGGTAGTATAAGGAGAGCGGGCTCAGTAACAGGGACAAGATGAATGGGAGAGAAGGCGCAGGGGCCCACCAGGCAAGGGCATGAGCCCTGCTGCAGTTCCCTTCTCGCCCTCAGCCAGCTGAGGTGGCCCAAAGCTGAGGGACGCCACACATATATGATGTCCTCTGGAGCAATGCATCGGTAACATTCTTTGAGTTTGTTACAAATATCAGCACAATCAACTTTTCTTACGTGGAAAGTGAAGTTCATTTTCTCTGCCATACACATTTCAGGCTCATTTTCCTCTTTTGGTCCATACACAAACGAAGTTGGGTTTACAAACCTGCCAGAAATGAATTCAGATTTAATTTAACTGTCTTATTTGATGAGGTATGAGAAACAGTCTTTCTCTCTCTAGTCTAAATATAGCATACCTCTTAAATATCCCTTAAATATGCCATCATTCAGACGACAGGTGCCTCTAAGTACCATGGAATACTTTTGGTTTCTTGTAAAGATAAGAATTTTAGGGAAAATGTAAGGAAGTTAGAAAGCCACGTGCTCTGACTGGGGTGATAATTTCTCTTCCCGCCAATATCCTTTGCCTTCCCAATACTGCCTGGCTCACTCTAGTGACCATTCCTTCTCTCTCAGCCCTCAAATGCTTCAAGCAAACTTGACGAATATGAGATAAATTCTTAGCTTTTCCCTAGGGCTCCACAGTATCCTCCTGTATTTCAATCTAGCTGACAGATGTCTGAGTGATTTCTTATCACCCCCAATTCCTGCTGGCTATTTGTAATGGACCCCAAGTCTGGGGAACAATTCAAACATCAAGAAGTAGGGCAAATTTTTGTTAGGATACAAGGTTGTCATTCCTTTACCTGAGATGAGACATACGCACGGTCAGTAACGAACTTTAAGACATATTTTTCTAGGAAAATCCCGACTCCCCAAGTTGCTAATATTTGGCAGCTAATATGAGGTAATATGTTAGAGACTCTTTTACAGAGGAAAGAAATGAGAAATATTCCAATGTTGTAGATTTAGGCAGCTTAATAGTTGCGGAGCATCCCTTGCTCAAAATGAGATGTGGACGATGGAAAAGCAGGAGGACACACTTATAACAGAATCAAGGAGGCGAGGTAAGCATTCGAACCCAGGCAACATGCAATTGACTTCCCTTTGCTCCCCACTACTCGCCCTTGAATGGATTCCTCTTTCCTCCGCTGGTTTTATCTCACAAACTGGAGAATCAGTTCCATCGGGTTCGGACACTATTTTTATGTAACTGTATGCCACCTTTATGGGTGGTTAAAAATGACTAGGGATGCTTTATAGTTGGGGCAGCTAGAAAAGCTCATCTATTTGTCCTGTGTCTCATATTGTCTATGCTTTAAAAATGTGGTTTTAAACAAAGATTAGTAGGCTCAATAATTTCCAGTAAAATCATGAAAGGTTTTCATGATACTCCTTTAATTCCTTCTCTTCACATCTCCTTCCTGAGTCATAGGAGGGTCCATTCAAATTACTAAAATTGTGAGGAATCAGTGACTGCTGGGCTGTGGGTAAGGAACTCTGTAATTCACGGACATAAAGAGGGGACAAGGGAGCCGGCTCTCTTGTATCTCAATTCATCTGCCACGCAGGTAGGTGCGGGGTCTGCACAAGGGCGATTCGGCCAACCTTCCACTTCTCTGAACTTCACACTTGCCCTGGCCACTGAGCATGATACAAAGTGCACGCCGGCACTCTGGGGCCCTGGCCTGCACGGTGTACCGCTGAATGGTTGGACGTGGCCTCCTATTGGGCTTTTCCAGTAAGAAATCTCCTCCATTGGGGCATTAGTTTGAGGTGGTCTCAGTGATGACTACAGAGTGGGTTAAAATAACGAACACCTAAGCAATGGGCTGCAACACCGAGGTAATTGTTAAGAGACAGAAACAGCACATGATCTTTTCTTAAAAAACTTTAAATAGGCTTTTGACCAGTAGTTTAAGAAGCAACAGAATTCAAAATCGGCTCAGAATTTTACAGGAGTCCTCCATATCTACTCACCCATGAACAGTTAGCATGACTTCATACTTGAGAGGTACTGTTAAAGTCGCTTTGTTACGCTTCACGTTGCCTGTTTCTCCTTCATTTTCGCTACAGAAGCAAATAGAAAACACCCTCTTAGAATCCAGTCAGCACAAAACTTCAGAGGGAACTAATTACGGCCCATGTATACCTAATGTACTTGGAGGTTGGTTTCAAAAATGCTTTTTGAGGAGCGGGGATAAAAGTAGACGCGGTAGTAAGAAATCTTTATGTCAGAGTTGGCAGAAATTTGCTCTCGTTATTTACGCGGTTATTTGCTTCTATGCTATAAAACCCTATGTTAGAAGGGTTTTTTGTTTGTTTAACAGATCACATAAAGGAAGTTTTCTCCTGCAGACAATGGAACACAGCTCCATGGTTCCCCTAAGGTCACCTCCCTTTTCTCTCCCCAAAAGTCCGGGGTTCATTTCCTTTAACACAGTTGTTTTTTCATAATGAAATATACCAGGCGGCATGCACTGTGATGTTGAGATCCTCTTCTGCTCTGTTGAGTGAGCTGGCATCCAGAAGAAAGCTAATATCTGTCTGGAAAACACAGGGAACGCTCATTTTAAAACTAATCTAGGCACATATATACAGTGGAATATTACTCAGCCATAAAAAGAAACGACACTGAGCTATTTATAATGAGGTGGATAGAGCTAGAGTCTGTCATACAGAGTGAAATAAGTCAGAAAGAGAAAGACAAATACCGTATGCTAACACATATATATGGAATTTAAGGGAAAAAAATGTTACGAAGAACCTAGGGGTAAGACAGGAATAAAGACACAGACCTACTAGAGAATGGACTTGAGGATATGGGGAGTGGGAAGGGTGAGCTGTGACAAAGCGAGAGAGAGGCATGGACATATATACACTACCAAACGTAAAACAGATAGCTAGTGGGAAGCAGCCGCATAGCACAGGGAGATCAGCTCGGTGCTTTGTGACCGCCTGGAGGGGTGGGATAGGGAGGGAGGGAGGGTGGGAGGGAGGGAAGGAGACGCAAGAGGTAAAGAGATATGAGAACATATGTATAACTGATTCACTTTGTTATGAAGCAGAAACTAACACCATTGTAAAGCAATTATACTCCAATAAAGATGTAAAAAAAAATAAAAATAATCTAAAGTTTGTTTTTACAATCTGAATTTTAGTTTTTCTTATTACTTATGTTCTGTGAAATACAGATAGGAAATGATGTCCTTACAAGCATAGGCTAACCCTCACTCAGAGAACTACGGGGAAGCTGTCGGGTCTGCGGCGATTTTAAAGCAGCAGCATTTCCACGAGTGACGTTCAGAGACAAAGCCCCCTCTGAATGTAGATAGGCAGGTCCAGACTGACAAAATTAGAGATGCTTTAACAACTTGAGTGGGCACTCTTGCCAGAAACACCTTTTAGTAGAGCACAGGTGACACGCCTGGCAGATAGGACCACCCGGGGTGGAGTTGGGGGAGTGTTGGGGAAGGGTGAGGCTGGGCAGCGGAATTGATCGACACATTCACCTGCCCGTCCTGACACAAACAGGCGCCCCCTTCTTTCTCTTTCTTTTAAACAGTGAACATTGCCAAGAATATAAACACAATCTCAAAGATCTCAAGCCCAGTTGGTTTGGGTTTTATTTCATTTAGCTACTTACTCTTAGTAAATAATAAAAACGACAACAACAAATTATTTGTATGCAGCACAAACATAAGGAAACAGAAAATATTTTATATTCATGTCAGTAACAAAAACTATAAATGCTAAATGCTTACCCTTGATAGATGATCTACATATATATAGCCAACCCTGCAGTCAAGTTTTACTGTGCCAGAGCTGTCTGTTACTTCGCAGTTTATTTGTTTCTCCTCCTAAAAGGAAAATGAAATAACTGGTTTAAGTAGGTAGGGAATGAGAAGTTCATAACATATGTTTAAGGATGGTTTTTGAAAAGAAAATCATCCCTGAATACTTTCTTGGAAGACTGTTTTCTGTTTACTTTGGGGATAAATCAATAGGAATATAAATACACTACATAAATATGTGTGTACAAGTATAGATTCACTCTAATATTCACATACATTCTCCACAGAATAATTCCTGGACTTGTAGCTTTCAACCATGTTTCTGTGTTCCCTAACTCAAGGTTCCTTGAAAAATCACGAAGCAAGGAATTCGTAAGGTCTATATTTCATCGGCTGCCTTCTGTCTGCGTTGTGAGAATGTGATAAAGGTATTTAATTATAACTGTAATCACAATTATATATATATTCAAATATTCAGGGAAATATAAATTTATATACATCTCACAGATGTATATTTTCCTGAATAACTGAGTTTTTCCTCTTACCATTGCAAACAGGCTCCCAAAGCTCTAGAGGAAGTGGGTAGTAGATATTTATAAGAGGTCAAAGGCCTTTCTAAATGTCCTTAGTGTGAAGAAATGGTCTCTGGATAAGAGATGGGTAAATTTTCTAAGGGACAGAGGAGCATCCACGGAGAAAGTGACTGAGACTTTTCTCTTTCAAATTTAACATTATTAATACCTCACTGACGGATCTAAGTGCTCATGACTGAGGCACAGTGGTAAAAAAAAAAAAAAAAAAAAGGAAAAGGTCTCCAGATGCTCCAAACTCTTGCAGGAAAGGAGAAACTTGCCTACAATCTGGTTGACACCAGGATTTTGGAATTTGACGCTGGTTCTAGCATTTTGGAGGTCCTCTGGGATCGAGACAGTGTATGTGACCTTAAAATGCAGAGCAGTAACTCTGAGAGCCCAGCATGAAGGACCAATATGGCCCGTGTAGAGACCCCAACCACGAGGAGCACCATCACAGCAGCAGATGAGGTTGTACCAGCGAGAAAAGCAATGACACCCAGGCAGCTTGCTTGGATAACTGGACAATCGCTTCTGTCTCATAGTAGCATTGGTAAGCAGGAAGCTGACTCTCTTGATCTCAGTCAGATCCCAAGGAACTTTCCATTTTGATTAGGGGCAGAGAGGAAAAAAATTACTGGAAGCCCGAGTGATAAGTCTGAATATTAAGACTCATACGCCAAATATTTATACCTCAAATGATAAAGTGATTTATACATTTACATTCTTTAAAAGTTAAGTAAAATATCATGTAGTATCATGCTACTGTAGTTTTCGATCCTTACCAGATTTAAAATCTTAATGAAGTAAAGACCAGTGGGTAGTCTGATATGCAGAGTTGTCTCATATGCATCATCTCCGGCATTAAATAAGGACACGTTCAACATTAATGTCTTCATACTTCCAACAGCAAGATAGGTTTTATTTTCATGTGGCCTAAAAATTAAGTACGATTTAGTTTTTGTTTGGAACTAAAAATCCCATCTCTTCATTTATGTATCCTGAACATAAAATACTAATTTGGAAGCACAGCCATAGGAGATGACCCCATGCAAGTAGATGTAAATCCATTGTAAAAAGAACTCAGTTTCCCAGGTTTCAGATAAATTCAGTTAGTTATTACACAGGAAAAGTTTTCTAATTTAGTTATAATTAAACTAGTCTGCTTTCTGTTTAACTTCTTGCTTCTATCATTTTAGCATATTTTTCTCATTATTTCAAAATATTTTCCTAAAAGAAAAGATTTTTTTCTTTCTTCATTCTTGAGTAGACATTGAACTAGCTGCTGCCAAAGTCAAAGGAGAATAGACTATTTCCACCAAAATGGAGGATGCTCTGGTGGAAGTGCGCATGGCATGGGAAAGGACTGCTATGGCCAGCATGTGGGTGCCACTAAAATCTGTTGAACTAGAATTAATTTCTTAAGGCAGGCTGGTCACCTCTACCAATAACTAGACCAAATTAAAAACAGAATTGTGGAAGTGTTTCACCATCTTGTGAAGTGGAAAGGGAACACCGCTACAAATCCAAACACATAAGTGAGTTCAAGTTCTGGCTCTGGCCCCTGTTCTTCTGGGGGAGAGGCCATTTAGCATTTTAAAGACTCAGTCACCCCACCTGTAATAATAACTACTGTTCAGTGAAGATATGACTCATGCACATTCCATGAAACCCCAAGGAACCTGAGGTTTAAGAAATGTATTCAAGGTACCACAGCTAGAATGTTCTAAAGTCTCAAGGCAACCCATTCCCTTTACTGATTAGATGGTTAGAAGAGCTCAGAACCTGCTACAGAATGTCATGATTCTGTAAGCTGTCCTCAAAAACAGACACTCTTAGATATCACAGTATTTAAATTAAAAAAAAATTAGTTCAACCAGAGAAGAGTTATGACCCAAAGCAAAATATCAGATGAGGATAACCATAACAATAAGAAAGATATTCACCTAGCAACTAGAGTTTAGAAAACGCTTCTTCAATAATGCCTACATTGTATCATTCTAATCAACATCTGTATTTGTGTCTGAATAAACTATTTATGGAAATGTTAAACACATAATAGGCATTTAGTAGTTATTTGTGAGTTGACTTAAGACAGAATGTTTAAGGACAGAGTTAAAGAACAAGTTTCAAGATTGATGCTTTTAAGCATTACTTGAAGATGAAGAATGACTTTAACTGAAAGCCCTTGTATAATAATCGCTACATCTATTACTCCCACATACAAAAATCGTATAACAAATTCCCAGCTTTGTAGAGCTTACAAAGGGCAGATTTATAAACAGATGTAAACAGATATTAGAAATACTTGAAAAGAGTTATGAATAAAGGGCTCTGGGACCAGGGCGGGGACCCATTTCGCCTGGGGGTAGCAAAGGCATGTTGCTTCTTGCTTTTGTACTATTCTAGTTATTTAGGTTGAGCTGAATGAAGATTAAAATTTCTTTTCTTAAATAAAGAACATCTGAAAATTTCATGATTGAACTGGCATAACCTTGGATTATACTCTTAATCGATTTGTCAAGTCCTCTTCCAATTTTCACACTACTGGGGGCGGGTGGTGGTCACTTTGCAGAAAGCAAACTTGATAATGTCACGTGTCTGCTTCCTTTCCTCCAGTGCTTTCAAGGTAGAGTTCTGATTAGTGCAGCAGATGCAGCCTGAAAGAGCTGGCCGTGCCTTACTTTCCACTGCACAACCCATTCCTTCCCTTTAGCCATGCTCACCTACAAACAGGGGTCCAAACACCTGTGTTTTGTGTCCTACTTCAAGCCATCCCTCTGCCTTCAATCCCTTCCCTCTTCATGTTATCTGGTTAACTTATACTTGTTCTTCAAGACTCAGCTTGAGTGTCAATGTTAAGAGTCCTCAGAAGTTCTTCCAGTTGATACTTATTGCTAAGCCCCTTTGCCCAGCATTGCATCCTCCCTAACAGAAGTGGCTTCTCTCTCTGCCACTTTCCCACACACTGGGCAACCCTCTAATGCAATATGTTCACACTGTCTGGCTTTTCTCACCACTAGAATAAGTTCTCTTGGAGAAAAGGTGCCGGGTCACGAATATCACTGTTTTCTCAGAGGCTAGCAACACAGTGTTCAAAATATATGTGTGGTATGTAAGTGTATCAAACATTAAAAAGGGCTGGATAACACTAAAAAAAAAAGTCTGAAAGATTGAGGAAATTACTGGATAAGTGACTGTTAAGAGTTCATGAACTCATTACACATTCTATGAAATTAGAGCCATGCTTATCTGTTCTGTGACGGTATGCAAATTCCAAATGTTTCATTAAGATAAAGTAAATATCTACTACTACCACATTCATGGGATCTATACCCCGCCCATATAACCTAATGTTTTAGTGGCAATACAACTACTGAGTTGACCAATAAATTAATGGCAACATGGATACTGTTTGAGTTTGAATTTGAGAAGCAAATTATTATGAACCTCAGAATCTACAAACAAAATTATTATAATTTTGAACACTTCCCCCCACTTTGATACTTCTAATATATCTATGAGAAATTGGACATTTCACTTAATACCTAAAAGTTCTCCCCTTCTTATCCTAATTGTTTTTCACTTTAAACCTTCTTATCAAGGTAGGACATACATGTAGAAAAATGCACACAACCTAAGTGTAGAGCTCAGCAAATTTTTATAAACTGAATACATGTGTGAAACCAGCACCCAGATCAAGAAAACCATATTGCCAGCACCAAAGAAATACCCTTGTGCCCCCTTCCAATTCTTGGCCCTACCCACCATCTTGCTTTTACTAGTATAGACTGGCTCTGCCCAGTTTTATATTTCACATAAATGGAATCACTGAGTATGTAATCTTGGAGTATCCAACATTCTTTACTCAAAATTTTGTTTTTAAGTTTAATCTATATTGATGCATGGAGTTGTAAATCGTTTCTTCTCATTGGTGTGTATACTAATTTTTGTAAATATGCCACATTTTATTTATCCTTTCAACTATTATTGGGAATTTTGGCAATTACAGTTTGGAGCCTTTATAGTTTTTCAGTAAACATATATACATAATTCCATTGTGTCAGTCTGTCTGTCTGTCTATGAGCAGGCCCTTATGGTTTATTAACCCAGGACTAATTCCTGAAAAAAACCTCTAAATCTGGCTAATTTGGGCAACCAGCTCATATTTTACTAACAAATTACATTAAAAAAATAAAATACACTCTAAGGAACCATATTTAAATAATAAAAATGTCCTACAGGATTATCATATAAAAGAAAGCATACCAGAGAGTAGGGGTTCAAAAACTGCTGCCTGAAGGCCAAATTGGGACCGCTGCCTTAAAGGTCCTTAAACCTTTATGTTCCAATAAAGGTTTATTGGAACACAGCCATGCTCTTTCGTCTGTGGCCACTTTTGCACTATGACGGCAGAGTTGAGCAGTTGCGACATCTCTGTCCCACAAAGCCTAAAATATTTACAGTCTGTCCCTTCAAGTGAAAAGTTTGCTGGCTCTGCCACTGGGCAGTCTGACTGAGGAGCATAATTAGTTTCAAAATAAGCATACCACATCATATTACTATATTTAAAACCTGTATTATTCTGACAATAACAGAAGCTTCATTATTTCAGATGGCACCCGATGCTGCCTTAGAGGAAACGATCTCCCAGACCTCATAATTCCTTGTCTGGTACTAAAGACATCGAGGAGAAAGGAATGAAGAAAAGGTCCCTATGTAGCATTTCTAGCTCTGATCCCCGGCTTTGAGAAGAAGCTGGATATTTCTGGAAGGATGTATGATGAGTAACAAGGCAGTTAACTCTTTTGAATCATGGCTATCATTTCAGGGTGGAAGAATCTGACTCAGTCATAATGGGCTATTCTTCCCAGTGTTTGAGGGGATGGCTGTGACTTATTCTTGTGTTGTAAACCTTTGTGTTACACAAGCACGCATCTGCTTGGTGGCCCTGTGATAAAGGGCAGAGAGAAGACATGCGGGAACGTGGCTGTCCCACATCCCCTCTACTTCTCTAGAACCACGCTACAACTCAAGGAAACTAAGAGGTTCTAAAAGTAAACTTCAGCTTGACATTAAAGTTTAATTAAGACTTGTAGAAGAGCTGCCTATAAATAGACATTTATAACATATTCTGGCTTGTAACCAAAGCATTAGTCACTGAACACCTTTGGGAAAGAAGTTGGCACTTAGACAAGCAACAGAAGGTGAAAGCACTGCATAAACAGCTAGGTTCCAAGACAACAGCAAATGAAAGAGAAACACAGTATTCACATTTCAACAGCGAGGCTGCTGGTCTGTTTTCCACTTTTAAGCTATTTTGCCACATTACCATAATTACAATTCTACTCTTTACGTGTGTGTGTGTGTATATATATATATATGTATACATCTTACTGTATCTTGATTCATTAACAAGGTGCTGTCAGAAAGATACCCACTAGCTTTTTACATGAGACATAATAAAGGACCAGGTGCACATCTGGAAGTGTGACAAGGCCGAACCAGAGCTTTCCCCGGGAATCGCAGTTCATTCTTTATTAAAACATGCATAATGCAGACTTGAAATTTACAAAGCAGCCTAGAATCCATGTAATTTAAACAAATCAAGATACTGTGTACATACAGAATCATAACTTAATAAGTGAAAGGAAAAACAGAAAAATGATGTATTTCAGCACCAGGCTCTACGTTTTTCCTGAATGAACGCTACTGTTCTATTTTGTGAGAAATGCTCCCTAAGTCTTCATATAATTAATGCATTTTGCCTTGATAAGATGAATGACTGCTTCATAGCTAACATGTTTTTAATCAAGATGCTAGAACAAAATATAACAGAAATTGCTATGTACCCAGGTCAAGGTAATACGAGTCATTTATTTGACAAAAGACTAGCCTGCGGCAAAGTGGCCTCAGGCCCAAGTAAAATTTTGTCCTCTTTTTTTCTTTATTACTGACTTCAGGGAAAAAAATAAAATAGTGGAAAATTCTCATCTACTGGGCAATATCAGATACCTGACATTTAAGAAGATTTTACTGAATAGACAAATTCACTAAGATCCCAAGGAGGACAGCAGAAGAACACGGATTGGAAGATAGAGCTAGGAATTAGAATGTTTAGTGTACGAAGCATACGATTCCTCTTCCCCAAACTCTGTGACATCAGTGAGGCATATATTCCTACTATCTGCATTTCAAAAATGGACAGTTTCGTCACACTCACGCTTTTGGGGTTAACAGCACAGTGCGGTTACACACCGCTCACTGTCTCCCCAACAGTGAGTTCCCTTCTTAGCTGCTAACAGAACCCTGGATTAGCCAGCCAGTCGGTAGTATCCCCTTGATACTGCAGAAGCTAAGCCCCCAGCTCAGCTTCAGGGAGTGACTTATGATTGATCTACGATGATCGTGACGACTCCATCCTCTTTCAACCAGGATAGATCGGGGGCATGTGACACCACTCTGGTTAATCAGAATAAGGCGTCTGCTCAGACACTTCTCTTCCTTGGAAGGCAGCCTTAAGAGGACACAGAACTTTCCTCCTGCCCCCTTCTGTTTACTGGGAACCATGGTGCCCCAGCAGCCACAGGGGAAAAGCCAAGAGAACTGGAAAAGATAACCATGAACCATGAAGGCCCAGACTTTGGTAGCTTCTCACTAAACCTGCGACCACCTTCTCCAGACTTATTATGCAAAATAATTAAACACCTTTGTTTAAGTTACTATTAGCCCCGTACTCTGTTACTCACAGTTAAAAGCATTCCTCACTGATTTGAAAGCACTTTTGTTCAGGAAAAGCCTCCATCACTTACCCCGGAAGCATGACGGAGGCACGGAAGAGAAGTAGTGTCATTTAGATCAGTCATCTCTGCGAAAGACTCGATTTTCAATTACCTAGGTGATGGTTAATACCTGCTCTTCTATTTGTAATCTTTTAGGTAAAGTCATATTTGTTCATTTTCACTTCGCACTGTAAGTCCATTTGAATGTGGTTTACCGTCCCGAGAATTTAGAGATTCAGGAGGAAGCCTCAACTTAGCGAAAACATGAGATGGAGTGCATCAGCACTATTCAGTTTGCTGTCGGCAGTCTATTAGTGCAGTCATCAGAAACTCATCATACCTGAAGCAGGTATGTAGCTCTGAGACACAGAAATACCACTAGTGCCAGCGGAGTTACAGTTGGGAGAAGGCATAGACATATGGTTGCAATTTGCCTACCATGACCGAGAAGGCAGAGAGGACTCCTTTGAGGGAGAGGCAAATTGTTCTCTGAGAGAGTATCATTTATTAAAATGCAAAGAAGTTTGTCAGAACCCTTCACCCATGGGCTTAAAAATTAATTCAAAGAGTTTTCATTTGAAAACTCTTCAAATAAGTTATTTACCTAATGGAAAGAGCCTGTAATCTTCCTAACTGATGCAAAACATGTGGGGCTTATACTTTACACTGGACTTTAGGCCACTACAAACTTCACAGAACTGAAAACAACTGACCCAGGCACAGTCAGCAGCTATCTCGGGACATAAAGAAACAATAAACTCTGGACAAATAACCAGTACATGTGCAGAAAATGTTTAGAATTCACTGGCAATATTTAATTTTTTTATCCAAATGAAAACATTTTTATCGTGGTCTATAACTATTCCAACCATAATTTATCAAAAATAACAACTTTTCTCAAATCTCCATATGTACCAGGCTTTGTGCTATGCAATGCACTGGCCTGCATTATTGCATTTTATTTTTAAAACAACCTTACAGAAGCCCCAGTGGCCTAATGGATAAGGCACTGGCCTCCTGAAACAACCTTACAGAGTACTATTTTACCTTCTTGCCAATGAGGAAGGATGCTTACAGAGGCTGAAAGGCTTCTCTGAAAAGGTCATTCAGCTAGTAAATGGTAGATAGACTTGAACCAGGTTAGCCTGACTTCAAATCTAAACTCTAAACCACCACAACACTGGTTCTCAGATTTCAGCTTGATAAGAACCACTGACAGCCTTCTTAATAATGAACATTTCTGGCCTGGTCCCCATGGATTCTGATTTGGATGGTCAGGGGCCTAGGAGCCTGCATTTCTACCAAGCATCCCAGGTGATTCTCATGAAGGTGACTCAAAGACCACACCTTGAGAAAAACTGCCTTACCTTCTGTTGGCTGCCATATAAAATCATAATGGACTTGATATTTCGACTACAGGAAACGTTATCACTTCAAATTAAAAATGAAATGTAGGTAATGTAATTTCTCGTGAGAAATACGTAATGAAGAAAAACTGATAATTCAATTACATTAATGATTTCATATCTTAATTCAGTAAGATATTATTTTCATTCTTCAGGAAATAAGCATTCTCAGTAATATTTCCACATAAATTTCAACATCTCATTTTTTTCACGGGCCAGAGGGACTGCAGTGAAAGATGACAAGGTAACCATGGAAGTGTCTGATTTGAGAAGATGAAAACACCACCTATTTGGAGCTTAGGTAATCTTTCCCACACAAAATACTTCTTCTTATCAAAGGCCCATGAGAGCCAAAGCACCAGGAAGACTAAGTATTTTAGAAAGAAAATAAATATGTGAATGGGAAGATTATAAATTATTCATCTAATAATTCAACAAAGGCACCACAATTACATGCTGGATTACAAAGCAGTTAGCGGTTGCTGTTTTTGGACTATCTAAGCAGCCAATCTGGATAATTTAAGTATAAAGTCCAATTATCTATCAAATAGGTTAGGGCTTCTTGGCCCTCAACTGTGGATGCTCAAGGCTATCCTGGCATTGCCTAGGTGAAAAGAATTAATTTATTCTCTGCCATATGTGATCCCACCCCAGCAGGGTACTCAGTGCTGTTCGTCAACCTTTTTACTCATTCCTGGTTGATTCCCTATCCCATTTATCTTCACAGCTATTTTGAATCTTTTCCCATTCCCTTCACAAGGTCCCAAACCCAACCTCAGAGGCCTCACCTTCCATACACAAACTCATTTTTTATTCTGGCCATCCATTAATTCTCTGTATTTCCCTCCCTTCCAGGTTAAAATTTCTTCATCAATGTCAGCATCTATTCACAGCTCCTTAGCTCAAGACAAGG
The DNA here is from genome assembly GCF_008692025.1 of Phocoena sinus. Taxonomy (NCBI): domain Eukaryota; kingdom Metazoa; phylum Chordata; class Mammalia; order Artiodactyla; family Phocoenidae; genus Phocoena; species Phocoena sinus. The sequence continues at coordinate 52,578,434 of NC_045769.1, forward strand.
GGAATCTTAACTTCTTTCTAAGGCTAACCCTTCCACCTGAGTCTGATCCCAGGTACATGCTATTTCCTTTAGAACCCTGTTCCATCCTCAGCAAACATCCACTTGTCACCTACAGTGTTCCAGGCACTGTGTTACATATTGGAAACGCAAGATGAAAAGACAGGAACCCACCTTGAAGCAGTGTACAGGATAGTGTGGAGACAGACAATAATAGTTCTGAGCACAGGTGCAATGGGACCAGGGCCACAGGAGGACTAGGTTTATGTAGCTGGAGACAAAGTGTGTGTGGGGGGGGGCTTTACCTAGAAAACAGCTGAGATTTATAAGATAAATAAGCATTAATCAGATAAGTCAAACTGAAAAGATACAGAGGCTCAGGAGAGCATGGCATGGCCACACAACTATTCTGCAATCAATGGAAAAAAGTCCTGTGGAATTGCTGAGGAAGTGCACTAAGGACTTTAGATGTTAATGAGCTACTGAAGCCTTGCTATCAAAAGTGTAAGTTAGAAAGGTCACTCTGGAAACATCTTGGTAGAGGAATTTGAATAATGTAAAATCAGAGGCCAGTAGCCCAGAAAGTGGTAAAGCTCAGTTGATTCAGGTAGGATATTGAGTGCCTGATTTGGAGCAATAGTAGTAGAGATGGAGAAGTATGATGGATAAAAAGCACATCTGGGTGGTAGTATTATAGGACTTGGTAATTTATTTGATGTCAGGGATAAGAGAGAGAGAAGAACGCAGGTTGAGCTCCAGGTTGTTGGCTTTGGTAACTAACTAATGGTTGTGTCACTGGTGGATAGTGACTGGGTACCCAAGACTGCATGTCTGATAGCCAGCTGGATGGGTGGGTGTGGAACTCAGAGACACTGATTTGGGCATAAGCAGTGGAGGCAGACCAGGTGAGGTTATGGTTGTGGGCAAGATTATCCAGGGAAAATATGGGAGTGTGAGAAGGAGTGAGAGAGGGCTATTAAGGGAGCCCAAAGAGGCAAATTCAGAGGTCCTCCAAACACAAGTGAGAAGGAGGGGCTAGAGAAGTAAAAGGAGATTGGGAGCAGGATGGCATCCGGGAAATTAAAAGACATTGAAAAAAAGGAAGTGAACAGCTGTCAAATTCTTCACAGGACAGCTCAAGTAATATCTGAAGTGTCCCCTGGATTTAAGCAGACCATTTCTTTGTTCAATTTATTCTTTTCCCTGTCTTTGATCCTCACACTTGTTTATATCTTCCCATAATTAAATAACATTTGATAAATACATAAAAATTCAGTTGAAGCTACTTGTTCCTAATAAATTCTCCCTCCCTTAATCACTGATGCTGTCATTTAGCTATGACTGCACAGAAATTTCTGTTAAAATTTGCCAGCGACATCCTTTTTCTCCCCCACCAGTCACATTTTAAGTGCCAACTTCCATGACCTTTCCTCAGTCATTATGCTCTCTGATGGCTACAAAATCACAGTATTAGGTCCCTCTTTTTACATTCTCCATTGGCTATTTCACCGTGGAGGTGGTTTTTCTCTTAGTTCTATGAAGATACTTTTTCAGTCTCCTGGAGTTAAGTCCTTATTCTTTTTAAGCTCTTTAAATAAAATTTACCCACCCCTCTCAAGATTTGATCCTTAGTTCTTTGTGAAATTCACATTCCCATCACAGGCATTCTCATAACTAATGCGAAGAGGACCTCCAAACATAATCCTGAACTAGATTTTCCACTGCAGAGCTACATATAGAAGTCTCATCAAATTCAACACACCCCAATTTAAACCTGCTTCCTCTATATCCCTACCTTCCCCAGTCTCCCATATTCCTGCCCTGTCAGTGATGCCTCCTTGTCCTCTTTCACTTTCCATACACATCCAGCTCTTAACCTGAAGTGTGGATTCTATCTCTCTGGTCCTCATTTTCACATCTTCCCTCTGACATGCAGAACAATTTCAACAGAGGGGATATAGACATGATACAGAATTACAATGGTTTATTTCCCAACATAAATAATGACGGCAATCAACATTTATCCAGTTTGCACTGTGGGCACTGTTCTAAGCACGTTTACATGTATTTTCTTTTTCCTGTTTCCCTTCTATGAATTTAGAAGACAAAGATGATTTATTCCCTTTCAAATGGGTCACATATATATTTAGGGATATCTTTGTTTTGTACATCAATCTGAATTATGTAACCAGTTTTTGGATGATAAAATACTAAGCATTAGATAGTAAAGGTTAGCTCACTTTGAACCAAAACTCTATTAACAGGCACTTACAGATGTCTGAAAAATAACTACAATTATGATAACAATAACCCAAAGCACATTTAAATCCTGAAATATCTTCCGAGTTATCAGTGAAAGGTTAAAATCATGCCTGATAAAACCATGGTGCTCACACATTCTCATTCTTTTGAAAAGTGGTAATCTTTGAGTGTATACTTATGTGACTGCTGTATAGAACACTTAGTCTCTTTCAGGAGAATGAGACTGCTGTTCTTTTCCAGGTCTTTAAATGCTGCTAACCCCCATGGATTAGTTCTTAGTCCTTTACTCTTCAGAACCCACAGGCACACACCAATTACCCCATCCTGATAAGTAAGCAGAGAGCCAACTACACTTACCTCAAAAATCCAATTTTTGCAGAAACCTGTAAATCAGCAGAACAGTTTTCATGGGCACAAAATCTTGCAAAGTTTATCTGGAAATAAAATATGACAGTATTTTTTATCTTAGTTCAAATCAGTAGGTATATTTCTATGTTTTTTAAAGGATAAAATATCTATGACACATGAAAAAATAAAATTAATACAGCTAATTGGTAACTCCTTTATACCTTTTGAAGAGTTCGATTTGAGTATCAGTAGGTTCAGATGACAATTCCAGGGCTCAAAGGAACCACGTTCTTTCAATAGGCAAATTTAGAGCCTAAGTTTGTTAAGCGAAATAATTTCTTTCTTTCATAATAGTTGTATAAAAAGAAGTTTAATCAGACTGTGGTAGTAACCTCTGTAAATGTTTAGAACCTGTACTGCCAAGATTTTCTTCGTTGAGTCCCTCTCGATTTTCTGGTGCTGCCGTTTGATCCCGCCTATCATGCATACGCGTGACACTTAATTTTCACAGATGGCAGAACAGTGATTTTATATTGGTTGAAAATAATAAAATTTAGAAATTTTACTTTGAGGATACAGTGAATAAAAATAAATGATAGTTTATCAACAGGTTCCAGAATTTATTTAATTCTGAGTATTTTAACAGAACCCAGAGATACTGCAAGGTACACAGGAAGCCCTGAGGTATACGTTGGACAAAGGAAAAATAGAGAGATACAAAAAGAAAGGAAGCTGAGAGGAACAGGTGAGAGAGGGAGAGATGCAGAAAAGAAAGATATCTAGAAAGTCAGAGAAGGAGCCAGGCACATGAAATGTGAAGTGGGTAGAGCGTTGTCAAATGGCACGTCAGACCAGAGACTGCCTATACCAGCGGGAGCAGCAGGAAAGTGTAAATAGTTCTCTAGATTATTAATATAATTTTTTTCTACTTCTCTTATTCGTAAAGCAGGTGGCTTGAAGAATCAAAATGTAGCTCATTTGTAGCTCATTCTAATATAACTACAAATTGCTAAGGTTTGGGCTTATGTACTTCACAATATTGAGAGGTTCATTATCAAAGACATTTAAAAGTAGTTGATACTGAAAACTGAAGTTCAACAGAAGAGTGAAAAAAACCGACTTCCATAAATATTTTCATACAAGGCTATAGAAAGACTTTGCTCTTAATTTATTATCTTCATTTGATCTAGTATTGTAGACCAGACAGTGCTGACTATAAGCTCAAATATGTTGAAGCGACTTAGGGGCAATTTTATCTGGACAGGATATGAACTAGACCTTTAAATGTCCCTTTCACCTTTTGCGTTCTGTGTGCCATTACTGAATGTTTTAATGAATGCTTTAACCATGGCCCCAAACATCCTGTTGACTCTGTCTTTGTGTTGTTGGACAGTAAAAGTCTGAACAACTGGACTCCTGGGAATAAACACACAGTGAGTGAAACTGATATATTTTGGGATACATTTATTTTAAATTTTTAAAAAAAATCATCATTAGAGTATAATTGCTTTACAATGGTGTGTCGGTTTCTGCTTTATAACAAAGTGAATCAGTTATACGTATACATATGTCCCCATATCTCTTCCCTCTTGCATCACCCTTCCTCCCACTCTCCCTATCCCACCCCTCTAGGTGGTCACAAAGCACAGAGCTGATCTCCCTGTGCTATGTGGCTGCTTCCCACTAGCTATCTATTTTACATTTGGTAGTGTATGTATGTACATGCCATTTTCTCACTTTGTCACAGCTTACCCTTCCCCCTCCCCATATCCTCAAGTCCATTCTCTGGTAGGTCTGCGTCTTTATTCCCGTCTTGCCCCTAGGTTCTTCATGACCTTTTTTTTTTTTTGATTCCATATACATGTGTTAGCATACGGTATTTGTTTTTCTCTTTCTGACTTACTTCACTCTGTATGACAGTGTCTAGGTCCATCCACCTCACTACAAATAACTCAATGTCGTTTCTTTTTATGGCTGAGTAATATTCTATTGTGTATATATGCCACATCTTCTTTAACCATTCATCTGTCAAAGGACACTTAGGTTGCTTCCATGTCCTGGCTATTGTCAACAGAGCTGCAATGAACATTGTGGTACATGACTCCTTTTGAATTATGGTTTTCTCAGGGTATATGCCCAGTAGTGGGATTGCTGGGTCATATGGCAGTTCTATTTTTAGTTTTTTAAGGAGCCTCCATACTGTTCTCCATAGTGGCTGTATCAATTTACATTCCCAGCAACAGTGCATGAGGGTTCCCTTTTCTCCACACCCTCTCCAGCATTTATTGTTTCTTGATTTTTTGATGATGGCCATTCTGACTGGTGTGAGGTGATACCTGATTGTAGTTTTGATTTGCATTTCTCTAATGATTAGTGATGTTGAGCATTCTTTCATGTGTTTGTTGGCAATCTGGGTATCTCCTTTGGAGAAATGTCTGTTTAGGTCTTCTGCCCATTCTTGGATTGGGTTGTTTCCTTTTTTGATATTGGGCTGCATGAGCTGCTTGTAAATTTTGGAGATCAATCCTTTGTCAGTTGCTTCATTTGCAAATATTTTCTCCCATTCTGAAGGTTGTCTTTTGGTCTTGCTTATGGTTTCCTTTGCTGTGCAAAAGCTTTTAAGCTTCATTAGGTCCCATTTGTTTATTTTTATTTTTATTTCCATTTCTCTAGGAGGTGGGTCAAAAAGGACCTTGCTGTGATTTATGTCATACAGTGTTCTGACTATGTTTTCCTCTAAGAGTTTGATAGTGTCTGGCCTTACATTTAGGTCTTTAATCCATTTTGAGTTTATTTTTGTCTATGGTGTTAGGGAGTGTTCTAATTTCATTCTTTTACATGTAGCTGTCCAGTTTTCCCAGCACCAATTATTGAAGAGGCTGTCTTTTCTCCACTGTATATTCTTGCCTCCTTTATCAAAAATAAGGTGACCATATGTGCATGGGTTTATCTCTGGGCCTTCTATCCTGTTCCATTGACCTATATTTCTGTTTTTGTGCCAGTACCATACTCTCTTGATTACTGTAGCTTTGTAGTATAGTATGAAGTCTGGGAGCCTGATTCCTCCAGCTCCATTTTTCTTTCTCAAGATTGCTTTGGCTATTCAGGGTCTTTTATGTTTCCATACAAATTGTGAAATTTTTTATTCTATTTCTGTGAAAAACACCATTAGTAGTTTGATAGGGATTGCATTGAATCTGTAGATTGCTTTGGGTAGTAGAGTCATTTGCACAATGTTGATTATTCCAATCCAAGAACACGGTATATCTCTCCATCTGTTTGTATCATCTTTAATTTCTTTCATCAGTGTCTTACAGATGTCTGCATACAGGTCTTTTGTCTCCTTAGGTAGGTTTATTCCTAGGTACTTTATTCTTTCGTTGCAATGGTAAATGGGAGTGTTTCCTTAATTTCTCTTTCAGATTTTTCATCATTAGTGTACAGGAATGCAAGAGATTTCTGTGCATTAATTTTGTATCCTGCTACTGTACCAAATTCATTGATTAGCTCTAGTAGTTTTCTGGTAGCATCTTTAGGATTCTCTATGTATAGTATCATGTCATCTGAAAAAAGTGACAGCTTTGCATCTTCTTTTCTGATTTGGATTCCTTTAATTTCTTTTTGTTCTCTGATTGCTGTGGCTAAACTTCCAAAACTATGTTGAATAACAGTGGTGAGAGTGGGCACCCTTGTCTTGTTCCTGATCTTAGAGGAAATGCTTTCAGTGTTTCACCATTGAGAATGATGTTCGCTGTGGGTTTGTCATATATGGCCTTTATTATGTTGAGGTAAGTTCTCTCTATGCCTACCTTTCTGGAGGGTTTTTATCATAAATGTGTGCTGAATTTTGTCAAAAGCTTTTTCTGCATCTACTGGGATGATCGTATGGTTTTTCTCCTTCAATTTGTTAATATGGTTTATCACATTGATTGATTTGCATGTATTGAAGAATCCTTGCTTTCCTGGGATAAACCCCATTTGATCATGCTGTATGATCCTTTTAATGTGCTGCTGGATTCTGTTTGCTGGTATTTTGTTGAGGTTTTTTGCATCTATGTTCATCAGTGATATTGGCCTATAGTTTTCCTTCTCTGTGGCATCTTTGTCTGGTTTTAGTATCAGGGTGGCCTCACAGAATGAGTTTGGGAGTGTTCCTTCCTCTGCTATATTTTGGAAGAGTTTGAGAAGTACAGGTGTTAGCTCTTCTATAAATATTTGATAGAATTTGCCTGTGAAGCCATCTGGTCCTGGGCTTTTGTTTGTTGGAAGATTTTAAATCACAGTCTCAATTTCAGTGCTTGTGATTGGTCTGTTTATATTTTCTATTTCTTCCTGGGTCAGTCTCAGAAGCTTCTGCTTTTCTGAGAATTTGTACATTACTTCCAGGTTGTCCATTTTATTGGCATATAGTTGCTTGTAGTAATTTCTCATGATCCTTTGTATTTTTGCAGTGTCAGTTGTTACTTCTTTTTCATTTCTAATTCTATTCATTTGAGTCTTCTCCCTTTTTTCTTGATGAGTCTGGCTAATGGTTTATCAATTTTGCTTATGTTCTCAAAGAACCAGCTGTTAGTTTTATTGATCTTTGCTACTGTTTCCTTCTTTTCTTTTCCATTTATTTCTGATCTCATCTTTATGATTTCTTTCCTTCTGCTAACCTTGGGTTTTTTTCTTCTTCTCTAATTGTTTTGGGTGTAAGGTTAGGTTGTTTATTTGAGATGTTTCTTGTTTCCTGCTATATACTTCCCTCTTAGAATTGCTTTTGCTGCATCCCATAGGTTTTGGGTCTTCATGTTTTAATTGTCATTTGCTTCTAGGTATTGATTTCCTCTTTGATTTCTTCAGTGATCTCTTGATTATTAAGTAGTATATTGTTTAGCCTCCATGTGTTTGTATTTTTTACAGACTTTTTACTGTAATTGATATCTAGTCTCATAGCATTGTGGTCGGAAAATATACTTGATATGATTTCAATTTTCTTAAATTTACCAAGGCTTGATTTGTGACCCAAGATGTGATCTATCCTGGAGGATGTTCCACGAGCACTTAAAGTATATTCTGTTGTTTTTGGATGGAATGTCCTATAAATATCAATTAAGTCCATCTTGTTTAATGTATCATTTAAAGTTTGTGTTTTCTTATTTATTTTCATTTTGGATGATCTGTCCATTGGTGAAAGGGGGGTGTTAAAGTCCCCTACTATGACTGTGTTACTGTTGATTTCCCCTTTTATGGCTGTTAGCATTTGCCTTCTGTATTGAGGTGCTCCTATGTTGGGTCCATAAATATTTACAATTGTTATATCTTCTTCTTGGATCGATCTCTTGATCATTGTGTAGTGTCCTTCTTTGTCTCTCGTAATAGTCTTTATTTTAAAGTCTATTTTGCCTGATATGGGAATTGCTACTCCAGCTTTCTTTTGGTTTCCATTTGCATGGAATATCTTTTTCCATCCCCTCACTTTCAGTCTGTATGTGTCCCTAGGTCTGAAGTGGGTCTCTTGTAGACAGCATGTATACGGGGCTTTTTTTGGTATCCATTCAGCCAGTCTCTGTCTTTTGGTTGGAGCATTTAATCCATTTACATTTAAGGTAATTATCGATATGTATGTTCCTATTACCATCTTCTTAATTGTTTTGGGTTTGTTTTTGTAGGTCTTTTCCTTCTGTTGTGTTTCCTGCCTAGAGAAGTTCCTTTAGCATTTGCTGTAAAGCTGGTTTGGTGGCACTGAATTCTCTTAGCTTTTGCTTTTGTGTAACGTTTTAAATTTCTCCATCAAATCTGAATGAGATCCTTGCTGGGTAGAGTAATCTTGGTTGTAGGTTTTTCCCTTTCATCACTTCAGGGATACATTTTAAAAAGCTGTTCACTGTTTAGAATGCAGGATCCATCTCAAAATGCACATACAGTTAAGTTAAAAAGTGAAACTGTTGTGTAACATAGATACACGTTTATAAATGAGTAAAATCTGACTAACAAGACATGAGTGAATCTGTGGGTAGGGTGAGTGAGATGGAGACAAACTGAAAAAGAAGGAGACAGAAAATGAGAAAGATAAGCTGAACACACATGACGATGCTGAATAACTCATGAATGCAACTCACTTCCATTAGGAGTGCTCTCTGGAAATATATTTTCTTCACTGGCAAGGCATCAAGGAGAGAAAATTAACATTTTATGTATATGGGAAACCACTGTTATGACTAAATGCATATTTAAAAGTATTCAGTTCAATATCCTAAAGGGAATATAAAAAATAAAGAAAAATGGAAAACAAGACATACCATAAATCTTTCTTATAAAAACATTATAATTTTAAATAAATTTAGAGAGAGTTCATTTCCTCAGAACTGTGTACTATTTCAAAAAAATTTCTTCAGTTATATGTCACATGATGTTTCAAATAAAAGAAAAAATTCCTACTGTTTTTGCAATGATGTCTTTCTCTTTCTTCTGCTGAAGAATTGGCTGAAGTGGTGGGAATTCCTCTGTACTTCGTTTACTGATGACATGATGCCCCAGGTGGTAAGCGGCTTCAATCTGAATTGGGGTGAGGATGTCCCGTACATCTTTCTAAAGAAATTGAAAGCCATATGAATTAATAACAAAAATAAGCATCTAAATAAAAAATATACATAAAGTCCCTCCTTTCCTGCATAAGGTCAAACACAATATATGGAAGTCAAAGAAAATCCTTTCCTTTTAAGCTAAATTGTTAAAAAATTGAACTATTTTCACACATTACAAAAGCAATCACATTTATTAGGAAAAAGACAAAACGTATTAAAAATGAAAAACCATAACTATCCAATAATAGTTATGCAGGTCTACATTTTGGCATATTTTCTTCAATGCTATTTTCTATGCATACAATTTTCTTATTAGTTGTTACAGTTTTTCTACATTTATTGTGCTTTTACACTTTACAAAGAAAGAGTTCTTGGATTTATTTATCAATGATACAGGAATTGTAACCCATTTGGAATCCATTCTGCTCTGTATGACACTCTTTTAAGTTTAATATCTTACTAATTTTTTACACAGCATTTATCATTCTTAATCTTCTTTATATGTAGTCAAAAAGTCTTTGAGTGATTAGGTTTTTAAAATTTATTGTCTTCTGCCCCCCAAGAAGTGACTCGTGAGTTTATTACACTGGTTGTCAATTCATATATTTTAATCTTTATTTCTACATGCAGGCATTATTTTTCTCTCTTTTAAAAACATTTTCCCATGAACTTAAAATTTATTTCATCTTTTCATTTGATTATTCAATAGCCCCTTCATTAAATGGGAATATACAACATTACTATCAAAATTATTTGCTAACATAAACTCGCACAAACACTAAAATAACTGACAAGAAAATAACTTTGAAGTAGTTTGGCATTCAATTAAGAAAACACTTCCCTAAAGAGTAAAGGTGTTCTAGAATCCCAAGTCTGTGAAAAAAAAAAAATGGAAGTCAAGTAAGATAAAAAACATGGCATCTCTTAGAAAGCGCTTCTCAGAGCAGCCCTGCCTATACAGATATGAGATTTTCAAAATATATTGAACAAAGCAGACTCATTTATTTTTCCCCCTATCTAAGAGGATGGGCAAATAAGATTCCACTATAAAGTAATCCATGAGGATTTATAACAGAATTCAGTTGACAATTTAAACTGCATGAAATAAGACATGTTGATGGCAAATCTATAGAACAAGTAGCTTATGCACAACAAAAATTAAAAGTATATATCATATCAGGATTTGAGAGAGAAGCTCATGATCAGCAGATACAGTCTACCTACACAGGAACTATGCAGTTTTTCTTTTTCTTTTTCTTGGCATTATAATTGTTACCATACTCAGAAGATATTCAAAGAATTGGTCACACACTTTGTCTTTCACACTAACAATTTAAATGTAAAGCTTGGCTTGACTCTACGTTTCATATGCCCGTTTCAATTTACATTTCTTCTGATTAAAAAAAAAAATAGATTCATCAAAGTCCCACTAAAGAAACTCAAGTGTTTTCATTGGGACTAGACATATTAATTTTAACCATAATTAAGCTTTATATTTATGAGGTTTATATTTACACTTAGTGAGTTCCTTAGTAGATCCATGACACTGTAACTGACAGACCTCCTACTGAATAATGTCAGTGGATTTCTATTTATCTAGACAATTCAGAGTTGGAATATAGCTTAAACATTTCTGCCTAAAAGCAGATTTCCAAAGCTCATAAATTAACAATCCCTACTGAATAGAAAAAAATACCTATCATACAGATTACTGCTATGCTATTTATGCCTATAGTAACTTTTGATAAAAATCAATGAAGTTAATAAAGATGACATTTCACATAAGACTACACCTATCCTATGTCTTTTATGTAATTATAAAAAAGGATGCATTGTTTCTTCTCATCATTTACAACATTATACATAAATTATATAATATATATATATATATATATATATAAATTGGTTAAAAGCAAGTGGTCTGAAGGTAGAGTACTGGGGTTCAAACCTCAGGTCCTTCACTTGTTATCTCTATGTAACCTTGGGCAAATTACATAATCTGTCTATGGCACTATTACCTCATCTGAAAATGGTTGGTAATAATGATAATGAAAATGATGATTACGACACCTATACCTTATTGTGAGGATTCAATGACATAATGTATGTAAAACACTTAGTACAATGCCTGGTACGTATTAAGGTCTCAATAGATGTTAAATGTTATAATTATTATGTGTATATTACTGCAAAATGTAGCTATATAAGCCAACCAAGGAATTACAGAAGTTCAATTTCTTATAATAAATTCTGGTGACTATTTGGAAAGAAAAAGAAAAAAGAAAATTAGTCTATTGCCAACCAGTGAACACTAAATAGAAAATGAGCTACGTTTTCTACTAATACAACTATTAGACTGGTATTAATTAAGTGGTACCTGGAAGATGTGTAGCATGACTCAGAGTACTCAAGATCTCTCATGGCTTTTCCATTCTCACACATGGAGATGTTTTTATTAGATTACTTGGTAAGTGATCATCTCAACTCGAAACCTTGACCATATAGGAATGCTGCAAATCAAGGTCCAAATCCCAAGTTATCAACTTGTGAAAATGGAACAGCTTGAAGCCCTGAGTATTACAATAGCAAACTTGATTAAATTATTCCCTAGGTGTAGGAGCTAGACAGCTACTGACGGTCCCTCCACATGTCCACTGTTCTAATTCTTCTCAACAAGCTTGCTTTGACCACATCACATGTTATCTAATTCATACTAATTTTCCACAAGGTCTTCTCTACATCTGGTGTATATTACTTTCATTATCCTAATTTGCTATTAATTACGCCTTTCTCACAATATATAAAATGTACGTGCACTCTTGCAAGAACTGTATTTGACAGATATTCACACTTACTTAACTTTAACAGCTCCACCTAAGGACAAAAGCTATAATATCAAAAATTCTTAAAGTGACTAATTAATATACAGGAGGAAAAAGTAGATTTGCTTAAAATTTTTAATTTGGATGGCATGTGCTATCTATATTAAAAATAATGAAGATTCCATGCCACATTTTTATGGACAATTACATAAAACAGGGCACCCACAAGCATGCAAATTAGCACATGCCTGAAATTACACAAAGTCTGCCTTCTTGTCTGACTTTCACAGAAATTTTTATTATGGCCAGCTTGAGAACTGAGCTGTAGGCCCACGTCATCCTATTGTGTTTATGCAGTGAGGGAATTTATTTAAAGGGTGGAGCCAGAAATATTTATAAAATATTACTTAATGAACAATGATGTTGAGGTATAAACAAACATGTGAAAATATCTATTCATGGGTCTACTCTGTAGAAGACAGGATCTCGGGATACAAAACTGAAAGCCGGTGCCTACATTACACTTTAAAACCCATAAATCCACACATGTGGTGGAGAGATGAGCATTCTGATACATGCAGACACAAGTACAGAAGAGGGAGGGCCACCTAACCTACACTCGAAAGGGCATGGGAAAATTCTTACATAGAAGAATTTTAAGAAGGAATGTGATCAGATTTGTGTGGAGAAGGTTAAGACTGAGGCATAGATTGGAATCTGAGCTAGCAAGGCCCCGTGTTATTATAACCATTTTATCTAGTAAGTATGTTTCAGAGGGTGAACTGTCAAACATCTGGGACTACAACTTCCTGAGAAAAGATAACACTCCCAAGACAGGTGCCCTCACCATCACACGAATAGAACATTACAGATTTTCCCTCACAGAATTCTTTAAAAAGCTCTGAGAACACATCATCTATAAATTTATTAAATATTGATTGATTGGGGGCCTTATGTAATGAGTTGTGCTAGCTCTAAGAAGAAAACAAACATGGAAAAGATATCCTGTCTTCAAAGACCTTGTAATCTAACCAAGAATTAATATTTGATGGAATAATCAATCATCTACTAGGTTACCATAATATCAGTATAGTTATATAGTTGGTCTGTATTTAGATTTTCAGCAGAAATGCATGCATATATGGATTGGTCCACAGTGGTTAAAATATAACTACTTTGGAGCAAATGGTACTTCATTAAACTATGTGTTTGTATAGCTTAAAAATATAAGCAAATAAAATACAAATACATATTTTAGTAATCAAATATGTGTTCATTTTTTGAAGTTATTACTGAAAATGATGGGTTTTATAAGTTACCTAAGACTTAGATAACAAAATAAAATTCCTTTATTTCAGAAGTCCAAAATCCAGAATTTAGAGAAACCAAAGGAAAGAAAGAATAAACTAATCTACTAAATACATAGGCAGGTTGATTTCATGATTATTATACAACATACTAAAGCCACTGAACTCACTGGATCTCAGATACCAGTAGAGACAGGCATTCCTGGTCCAATGACTAAGCTAAATATTTCTAGATTTTATGGAATGCTGTAGACAGGCAGGGAATGTTTGTTTTCTTCTCAAACATCAGAGAGTATTTTGATGCAGAGATTCCATCAAGATCAATCAAGAAATATCTCTAAAAACCTGAAGGTAAGTCTCACTACCATGGCTGCTCCAACATTTCTAAATATTGTTGCCAATTGTTGAATGGGTTTCTCTAAATCAAAACAGCCTCAAAATTATCCTTTGTCCTAAAATCTTGTCCTAAGAAACCTCTAAGACCTAATCAAGTTGTACCTTTGAAGATAACAAAGATTCATTTTCATATGCTTACATGGATGGGGAAACATTTTCATAAAGGGAAAAGCGAGGTCCAAGAGAACAGAATTTCAATAGATAAAACACTATAAGGCCTAAAAAATTAACCATTTGCCTTCTACCACAGAAACCTTTTATTAACTCCCAATTCTAAATTCTAGATTCTCCTTTCATAACATCTAATAATTGTAAGGCTCTAACAGTAAAAATTAAAGCTTGGCACAGTTATAAACCACCAAAAAATGGAGTTCTATGAGGAAAAAAATAATTTCTGCCTTATTTTCTGAGGAATACATTTTGACCGTCCACATAAAACAGTCTTATGTAATACCTGTTTTAATTATGAGTAGATGAAGTAGACGTGAGAAACCTGATGTGCTTACCAACCAAATAAATGACCACATAGTCTCAGAAAAATAACATACCAGCAAATGCGTATGCTAGTGATGTGATACTTATTAGATTGCTAACAATGTCTCCTATAGTCCAAGAAGATCCAATACGTGAAACTAGAGAATGTGTGATTAAAAGAGAAGGACTTAATAAAAGCCAAGTTTTATGAGAAGATGTGGATTTTCTAAAATAGCCAAGTTCTCTACTATCAAAGACTGTGATGGGTTTTTTAAAATACAAGTAGGTTTAAAGACTTTCATTTATGTGAGATCATCAAGGCGTTGTGAGCAAGAATAAAAATAAAATTCAATTCTTTTTCTCACCTTCAGGTCCCCAATGACTCTAATGTGTTGTCATACTGATGAAATCTTTCTGGCTCATTCTCTTTAATACTCAAGTCCAACAATGTGCTGCTCCCACTGGGACCTCCAATTCAACTTTGTTCCCCGGTCCCTCACACACCCTCTTGCTGTCCTCTCTCCTCTCCTTACCCTGCTTAATCTTCATGGCCAAAAATATAACCACTCCCTTGCATACTCCTCGGCTCTCTCGCGCGTTCCTTCTTTGCTTCACTCTACTGGCAGACCGCAACCATGGTTGATTGTAACTCTTCATCTACCCCCACCTGTAAGGTTGAACATGACTGGAAAAAACCACAACCATACTGACTCGTCTCACTTTCTGATGCAACTTAGAGCCTAACTCCATCTCAGGACCATACTGTACTTTCTCACTCTCCCACTCTCCTGGAAGACTACTTCACGTCTTCTTCCCGAACTCTAAACACCACTTCTCCCATTCCGATGGAAGCAAATGCCTTTGCTTTTTACTTCGCTGATAATATTAAAGCAATCAGAAGAGAACTTCCAGTCCTCTCAACCACATCTGCCCAGCATCTGCAAGGAAATAAACAAATGAACTATGCATGTGCTATCTAGAATCAATCCTTTCATCTGTACAATTAATCCCACCCTTTTTGCCCGCTTTGCACTGACGATTCTTTCCTCTTATCTATCTCATTTACTCTATTGGAACACACCCATCAGCATAAAAGCATGCTATTCCTCCCATCTTAAAAGAAACAAAAAGTCTCTCCACTTCTCTTGTCAGCTACTGACCCCCCACCCCTTTTCTTTAGCTCCCCTTGGAGCAAAAATCTGTGAAAGAATAAGCTACACTCTGTCTCCAATTCCTCTCCTCCTTTTCCTCTGAACTGCTGTTGTCATGATCACCAATAGCTTCTACATTGCTAAACCCAATGGTGAGTTCTTAGCCCTCATCTTCTTCAACTAAGAGGAAAGCACTGAAAACACTGTCGTGCCTTTCTCCTTGCCCTGCTTTATTCACTTCACTTCTGGGATGCCACGAGCTCCTGTTTTTCTTCCTTACTGATTAGTCCTTCTCATCTCCTTTGTAAGCCTTCTCTTCTCTCTAACCACTTCATGTTGTAGGGTCCGGAGTGCAGACCTTAGCTCTTTTCTCCTCCTGTGATGATCTCAGCCACCTCATATGACTTTCAAACCCATTCATATGCCAAAGGTGCATTGTTAGATTTCCAGTTCCATGCCCCTCTCCAATTCCAGATGAGTATATACAATACAAATGATTAACTGCTGTTTACACTTAAAAGTAAAATAGGTCTCTCCAGCTCCGCAGGTCCACAACTGAACTCCAACATTTTACACCCAAAAGTTGTTTCCCTTGCCCTACTGATGAAAACTGTATTCTTCTAGTTGTTTGGGCTAATGACTTTGGAGTCGTCTTGGAGCCTTTCTTTCTCAAATGCTAGACATCCAATCTGTCAGTAAATTTTGCAGAATCTGTCTTCTACTACTTCTCAGCAGATCCACTGCTACCACCTTCATTGGAGCCATCATCTCTCACCTGGCTTATTGCAGTGTCCTCTTCTTCCTGCGTTAACCTGTGGCCGCCTACTGTGTAGTCTCAACATAGCAGTTAGAGTATTCCTTTTTATTACTCAGTCAGATCATGTCAGTTATCTGCCCCAAACTCTACAATAGATCCCCATGTCACTTGGAGAAAAAGGCACAGGGTCTTATGCGATTTGACTCTTTTTCTACTGCTCTCCCCCTTGCTCACTCTTCCAGCCATCCTTGCCTTCTCATGGTTTCCTAAAACAACCAGGCTCATTCTTTTCTTGATGCTTTTTTACCTAGCTCTTCTTTCAGTAACGTTCTCCTCCTGGATCAGGGGTTCTCAAAGTACAGCTCTCAAACTGGCAGCATCAGCATCACCTGGGGACTTTGTAGAAAAGCAAATTCTCAGGCCTTGTTGAAGACATACTGAATCAAGAACTCTAGGTGGGGCCCAGCAATCTGTGTTTCAACAAGCCCCCCAGGTAATGCTGTTGCATGATAAAGTTGCGGACCACTGCCCCAGACATCTACATGGTAACTCCTTAGCTTCCTTCAAGTCTTTGTTCAGATGTCACCTTCTGAATGAGGCCCACTCTGCCCACCCTATTTAAAATTGCATTCTTCACTCCTTCCCCAGCACCCTATAATTTCCTGTGCTCTGCTCTCCTTTCCTTTTTCCATTACCCATATAATCCTCTAAAACAGAGGTTCCCAATCCCCGGGCCATGGACCGGTACCGGTCTGTGGCCTGTTAGGAACCCGGCTGCACAGCAGGAGGTGAGTGAGGGGCAAGCGAGCGAAGCTTCATCTGCCGCTCCCCATTGCTCCCCATCGCTCACGCTACCTCCTGAACCATCCCCCCCGCCCCAGTGGAAAAACTGTCTTCCATGAAACCAGTCCCTGGTGCCTAAAAGGTTGGGGTCTGCTGCTCTAAAATACTATAAAATTTACATTTTGTTACTATTGTGTTACTATTTGTTACTATTGTGTATTGTTACATTTTGTGCCGTTGTTTATCTCACCACACTAGACTATAAACTCTATGAGGGTGCTAATCTTTTTGTTTCAGTCACTGACCCGTATAAGTGTCTCAAACAGAACCTGACACTACATAGGTACTCAATATCTATTAACTGGAAGAAGTGGAACTTAATTGGTACAGCCAACAGGAGCTATGCAAAGAAAGCATGCCCAACTAGCAGGCAGGGAGTCCTCTGAGAGGTGGGGGCTGTGGCCCTGAGCACATAATTAACAAGTGTCACCTTATTTCACTGTAAGGGGCGCTGAGGTAGAATGCACATGTATATTAACACTCCTGACACCGGACGCGCTTTACAGAGCAAAGGAACAATCCGGTTAATGTTTCCGAAAGCCTCGGGTACCATGCTGGTGGGGGTGGGAAATGCACTCATTATATTTTCATCTCCTCCTAAATAACAGCTAGGGGTCCTTGACAAAACTCAAGATCAGGGCAGCTGTTTCTGTGGTTCTTACACCTGCCTTCGGATTTCTTGCAAGGGAGAGTGTTGGAGTAGCCTTTTGCCTTTCTATGTATGAGTTTTAAAACGTCCCAAACAAAAGCAAGGTAAGTTAGGAAGGAAAAAAAAATATTGGAAGAAACAATCACTTTTTCAAAGACAGTCCCTCTATGTACCAATCCCAGAGCTAAGTGCTTTTTTTTGACATTGACAGTATGGCCCAAAGTCACGGCTGTAACCTGCTTTTGTTGTGTTACCATGGTAGTGACAAGTATATATGCAACTAACACAGAAACCTCTGCTAAATTGTCGTTTCTGGTACAAATCTATTCTGAAGAAAGTGCACAATTTTGATGAACCCTTAGTCATAGGAACAATGTCAAGAAACGGGACTAAATAAATCAGATCAATTTGCTGCCATTTATACAGATTCAACACAATATGTCTGTCAATGCCTGATGTTGGTCCTTTTATTGCCCTTTAAAATGGTCTCAATGTTAGGCTCTAAAATTGATTAACCTGAGTAAAATCAACTATGCAGAATTAAAAAGAAAAAACCCTCTTTAATCCCCACCACATCAATGATGGTTGCACTAATATCATTCTATACTTTTGGCTCTCAACCATCTAATAGCTTTACTCTAGTACGACAGTAAAAACTGTTAAGGGAAATGAGGAAATAGCATAGGGATTATTGCTGTTAGCATTTAATAGTCCTGATGCTTGTTTGCATTTGCTTGGAATAAGTATCTAAGGAAAAATTAAGTTCTACACTGAGGCTACTATTTGAAATCCCAGAAAAGGCTCCTGGGAATAGTTTGGCTTTTTTGTGACAGTAGTTTTTCTGATGAAGTACACCATTCCCTAATGAAAAAGACCTGGCACTGCTTCATACGATAAAATGTGATCAATGCAAGGAACGTGATGATCAGTTTGGGAATGAGTGTTTTAATAAAAGAAACATGAAACTGGCTGTGCTTTGGCAGGCTATACCCCCAAACCATCATGAGAAGCATCATCCTGGCCCACAGATGATCCCCATCACGCTACAACTGTGCAAGTTCCCACTGACATCACCGACAATGCTGGCATAGAGACAAAGGCACGATCCAAAAGCAGTCACGTTGGATTCTGCTTCTTAAAGTCACATGAAACATAAACCAACTTCCCTGCCTCCCCCCACCCTCCATTATCTACCAGGAATAGATCTGGGGCTCAGCAGAGCTATTCGACATTTACATTTTTAGGCAAGTGCATAAACAGAGAGGGACAATAGCAATTGTGAAGAGGAAAAGGCAAATCTTTAAAAAACAGTGACGCCGTAAAATGTGATAAATGTGAAATAAGGAAGAAGCAAAACGTAGAGTTTGAATGATCTAGGTCTGTCACAGGATCCTCTAACATTTTGACGCTGGAACAATAGATCAGCTAGTTCAAGTAATACTTGCTTTTCACTGTGTTTTATAAAAGATACCAATGCAAGAAGATTTAAACATATTGATAATATTGAAGTTTACGTATCTGTTAATAAAAACAAGTTTACATTACCCGCATAAATGCTTGATGTGTTTTACAGTTAGCCACTCTGCTTGATACTTTTATGCTTCCTGTAATCACATCAGAAGTTCCATTGGAAGAAAAGTAAAATCTCGATGGAGACTCTGCCTTTCGGTTCACATCCAGGCTCATGTTATAAAACAAAACTGCAAACGTGTAGAGAGAATTGCAATTAGTATAATTATCTAAAGGCATTTGTTTTGTTATTTTTAAAGTGATAATAGTCAAAGTTATATAGAATACTGGATATATATTAAATTCTCTTCATTAAATAACTTCCTAAAAACTAACCTGAAATATGAAAGAGGGAACAACTTAAAATACACATTTCAAAAATTATTTTTATAAATTAAAAAAAAAGAGTTATAAACTTTTCTCTAGGTTTCTACTTTTAAAATTAACATCTTTAGTTATTTGCTTAATCCTCCTACATATAAACATTTCACAGCTACACTACCAAAGTTGTTACTAATAATAGAAGTCTCGAGTAAGGTTTCAGATTTCTTCGAGTCCTTTTGTCCGTAGAACGTCTGACTGAGGAAGTACAGGCACCCAAATGTCACTTGTAATAATTTTATCTTGTGTGGTTACAGAACTAATTTCATATATGGTTGGGTTCATTTATTTCCATTTGTTTCCAATTTGAGGGGTTGCTATTTTTCTTTTGATTTTTTTTTTTTTAACGTGAAGTGAACACATGGTTTAAAAGTCAAACCTACATAAACAGCTGACTCACAGACATCTCCTTTCCAGCCCTAGACCCTGATTATTTCCCTTCCTTGTTTTTATTGGTTTCTGGTTGGATCTTCCAGTGTTGATTTATGCAAAAATAAACAAATATTCTCTCAATAAATATTCTGGCAGTTTGGTAAGAACTTATTTCAAATCTGACATGGTAAATGATGTGCTAAAGAAGATCTTCAATAACCAAAAAATTAAGGAAAATTTACAACAACCAAAAAAAATTCCAAGACCGATCTTACCAAGAAAGAGCGAGCTATTTCTTGAATATAAAAGGGTTCTTTGTCGGACTGGTGGTTGTCAGAGGTGAGGGGTGGGGGATGGGTGACGGGATCAAAAGGTACAAAGTTCTAGCTACAAAAAAAGTCATGGGGATGTAACGTACAGCATGGTGACAACAGTTAATCATACCGTATTGCACACTTGAAAGGTGCTAAGAGAGTAGATCTTAAAATTTCTTATCACAAGAAAAAAACATTTACAACTATGTATGACGATGGATGTTAACTAGACTTATTTTGGTGATTATTTTACAATATACACAAATATTGAATCATCTCATGTTTTATACCTGAAACTAATATAATGTTGTTCGTCAGTTATACCTCAATTTAAAAAATTGAAAAATAAAAGGCTTCTTTGCAAAACAAGCTACATCTAGTAGTCCACTGAGAGATCATTCATTATATAGGAGAAATAATTCATAAGTGATATTTAAAATAATTTATATTATTCCTCAAGTGTTCATTTACATTTTAGGAGTATCTTACTCTTCTGGAAGGATATTATCTACTTCAAGGAAACATAAGTATAAAACCTACATCACTCCTACAAACTTCAAATAAATCTTTCAACCTTCCTTTTATTTAGAAAATAAAGTCCAAATCAATTGGCTTCAAAATTACTATAACTGAGGTTCAATGCCTCAGAGATAGAGTTGCAAGTGAAATAGCCATCTACAAATTCATCCCTCTGAGCTCAGACAAGAGCACATGAAACAAGGGAAATAAAAATCCATTCACAGTAAGTGGCAAAATGTCCTGGTTTTATTAAATATGCTTACTACGTGAATTATTTCTCCCAAGCAGTCATTTTATGACAACTATAAAGCATGTTTTGTAACAATGCTGATTATTTATGATTTTCATATATTTGTTTTCAATCATTTAAAGAAATATTTGGTCACAATGGAATCGGTAGTACGACAAATACTGATTTTCCATAAAGGGAAATAGTTCTCTCTATTTAACGTGTGTCTCTCAGATAATCATCAGCTTGTCTGTGTCACTGTGTTACTAGGGTCATGCTCTCCAACTGCTACTTCTTCCATCAATAACCGGATGAAGGTCTTGCCCACTGGCCTATCACTGCACCTTTAATGAGGACTTCTGCAGAGTACCATTAAAAATGAATCTTATCTATGATATCTGTAAGAAAAGAATCTAAAAAAGAATGAATATATGTATAACTGAATCATTTTGCTGTACACCTGAAACTAATACAACACTGTAAATCAACTATACTCCAATAAAATTAAAATTGTAAAAAAATGAATCTGATCTAAAATAGAAATACCAGGCTCATTCTCTACTTCTTATTACAGGCTAATTCAGACTGAGGCCTCTGCTACATATCTATAGCTTGGTTCAATAAGTATCTGCTACCCTTCATGATGTTTAGATGACACCCAGCAGGGTCATGGGAACAAACAACTCTTGATAGGCCTTGCGGGGCTCAGGAAGTATATGAATTATTAATGTCCAAATGGTAAACTCCGTTATGCTTCTCTTCTACCATGGGCTAGTTTCATTAGTAGTTATTCTAATATTAGCTTAAATATAACATAATTAGGAACATTAACCTGCTAGAAAAATGTGTAATGATTATGAAGTCACATATACGTTATTTGAGATCAACCACAATGTCAGATGAGCCATATCAAAGATACTTTCTCCAGAGCAGATCACTGAGAGTTGCCTATGTACAGGCAAATGGGCATGGCTCTTAGGAGCCGATAGTCATAGTAAATCCTTAAGAGATGTGTGTTATTTACGGAAATTAGAATCAGGGTCTAGACCCCAGATAAGCTTCTTCAATTACTCAAAGAGGACAGAATAAGAAAAAAAGAATCTTCCCCCTCTCAGGCCTCCAACTTAAGCCAGCTCAAGACTTCAGTGAGCCTCGTAAAACAGGAGGAGCTGTGGTGATGTTCTTTTTATTCCAAAGAGATCTTACAGATCAAGCTCAATTAGTTTACCTTAAATAACATAGCAAGTGATACTCTTGCTCTACTTCCTGCCATAATCTCTAAACAACTAGAGCCTTAATGTGTCCAACTCATTGGTTAGAACAAAGCGAGAATCCGGAAGATGAAGAGGAAAGGTTATCAGGTGGCTGCTCTCTCCTGCCCTAAAATCCCCTCCATGGTGAAATAGAGAGAGAGCTCGAAAGACGACCAAGAGATTTATGAGGGAAGTGCACATTCTATCAGGCATTAATTTGTTAAGGGCACCCTTACCGATATAACCTGGAACCTCTTTGCCCTTATATGAGAAACAGAGTGTTAGATCCATGCACACAGAAGGCAATTCATTTTCAATACAGTTAAAATTTGTTCTATTTACTGACTCAGGATGGTTTAAAGAAGCTTCGACAATCACTACAGGTCTCGTCCTAAGAAGGAAATAAAATTAGCAATATTAATTGCAGAATTATTTTTCCTCAAGATGACAGTTAACATTTGTTTTGTCAGTTTCCACTGATCAAGTAATTTCATGAAACTGTTTAATAATATGTATATACATATACCCAATTACATTTCCATGTATGAATCAAAAGAAATTTTCATTTAAACTTCTAAAAATATTGACTTTGATGATTTATGTGTATGTCTAGGTAAGGTGGGAAAAATATCCTAAAGTTCAATAATTAAATTTCAGAGTATCAAAAGGAGTGTTATGAGGTCACCACCCTGCTGATTTTAAAAACTGCCTCCCATCATTTAAATTAAGCCCAACTGTCATTAAGCAGTGAAATGTATCAACCTTACCTTAGCAGCACAGCAGAATCAGACCGAAAAGCACCAACTGCTACATCTGGAGGATAAAAAACAACACAGATTAATGATCATCATTAGTCAAAGAGAATTACTTTCAGCCATAAATACTTAACTACATATCACCTTTCGACTATATCAAAACACTATTTACAGAAAATTAATTAGAAGAGGTATGCTTACATCTTAAGATTCATTTCACATATGTCTGAATCTGCTCATTTACAATGACATTCATTCATAGATATAAACATATGATATAAAGACAGCCTTGCTGAAACAAGATTCAATTTTTGGACTATAAACATTCACCCAGAAATCTCTTTTTAAATTACCAAAGAAACCCCTCTTTCTTTTCATCATTGTGTGTTTGACTTATTTTCATGAATGCTTTTAATTTTTTTTGGAACAAGGAATAAAGTGTTAAGTAACTAACAGTTTAAAGCTCAGGAATTACTTGATTATTTCTGACCCATCCTTGAATTCAAAAGAGCTTTAAAAATGAAGGAAAAAACTCATTAGTAAATTAGAACTTTTCTCTACCAGTTTTATGTACTTCACAATAAAGCAGCATACACAACAGAGTTCATTTCAATTTATAAAATATGGTAAATTTTATACTCACCTACATATCCATTATTATCTGCATCAATTTGTCCAGATATAGACTGTCCAAACATACTTAATGATTTGCTGATTTGACGCCCTTCAATTCTCTGAAAAATAATAAAGTTGAGTGGGAAACAGGATTTGAACACGTAATATCCCAGAGAAACAATGATTTAGTTAAATAATGAGTCCTGGTACATGCCCTGGCACATTATTAACAAATGCATTGTAGTTAAGTCAAATACATGTGTCTAAGAGAAAGAGTAGTTTCCAGCTTGAAGTGGGAAGTTGACATCTATTTTGTGACAAGAAAAAAATCACTTTCTTTACATTGTGAGCAAAGGGAAAATTATGTAGTAAAGATCTCCTAGAACAGTCCTGACACTCTCTCCCCAGTCTTTTTTCAGGCTCTGTGTTTATTTCCCTGAGCAACATGAGTAACCAAACAAATAATAAGAAAATAAGACATCTACGATCACTTAGTGGAGCCTACTACTTAGGTTTATAATAACCACCTCATTTAGCCAGATTGCTTCCTAGTATTTGACAAGGACAACTCAAGTCTGATATGTGCTTCCTATCCCATGTGTTTAATTTCATGTCCAGATACTGATTTATAAGTATCAGGGTTGTCCATTCTAAGAGAATCAGTATTCTTTACTAGACAAGTATATATCTTTCACGTTATACAGAGAACAATTTACCTATTTTTGCCTAATCAAAAATAACAGTGTTAGCTAATGTTTCCCTAAGAGTACCTTTGGAAAAACTTCTCTTCTCCGCACGTGTATGTAGTTTTTTTCTATGCAATGAAATGCCCTGATCTTTCAAAATGTGAAAGTAAAGTCAGAGTTAGATCAGGGAACTTTCTCATCTTACTCTCTGCACTAAAAGGAACACAGAGTATCACATGAGTCTTTGCTCTCCCTGTGCAATCTCCGTGGAACATGGGGCTTTAGCCATAGGGCAAGACACAGTTAATCAAATCCAAATGGGCTTATCTGGAATACTATGGGTATTACCTCAGAACATAAATTTGATGAAATGCAGAGAGAATGTCTTTAATAGGTTAAATACAAGCTAGAATGGAAGTGAACCAGAACTCTTATTTATGAAAAACAAAATGGTTTCAAAGAGTTATTAATGACCTTAAAAATGAGGCCATCTACTGTTATTGTAAGAAAATGGTGAAAGAGTATTAAGTATTTGAAAGACCAAATTAAAAAAAATAAGTCCACATTAACGCTGGAAGTTTTAAGACGGATTTTATTACCAATGCTTCTTTTGAAAGTATTAACAGAATAGTATTATCCTACCTGTGAGAAGGCTGACGAGATCCCATCTGCTCGGCCATTGTAAATATAAATAGCACCTCGCAAGTCATCTTCCTGTGGAGCTCCAATAGCAACATCTATTCAAGAATTTAAATGACAGAAAATAAATTCTTAATGCAAAGAATGCAACTCTGAAAACTAACCTTCATGCTCTTTAATTAATGTCACATAAGAAAACTCCCTATCAAAAAACACTTTTCTGGGCTTCCCTGGTGGCGCAGTGGTTGAGAGTTCGCCTGCCGAGGCGGGGGACACGGGTTCGTGCCCCGGTCCGGGAAGATCCCACATGCCGTGGAGCGGCTGGGCCCGTGAGCCATGGCTGCTGAGCCTGCGCGTCCGGAGCCTGTGCTCCGCAACAGGAGAGGCCACAACAGTGAGAGGCCCGCGTGCCGCAAAAACAAAAACCAAAACAAAGACACTTTTCTCACTGGACAGAAAAAAATTATAAAATACTGTTACTGTCATAACAATGTAGTGGATTGTACAGGTAAGTCTGTGTGTGGAAGAAGCTTAGAGTCTTAGGGTCTTAGAGACAGGCTAACAGAATGGTTAAGGACACAGGTCCTACAGCCAGATGGCCAGGCCTGACCCCAGCACTGCCCTCGTGCCCAGCTGTGCTATGCTGGGCCCATTTCTTTTTTTTTTTTTTTTTTTTTTTTTTTTTTTTAAAATTTATTTATTTATTTATTTTTGGCTGTGTTGGGTCATCGTTTCTGTGTGAGGGCTTTCTCCAGTTGCGGCGAGCGGGGGCCACTCTCCATCGCGGTACGCGGGCCTCTCACTATCGCCACCTCTCTTGTTGCGGAGCACAGGCTCCAGACACGCAGGCTCAGTAGTTGTGGCTCACGGGCCCAGTTGCTCCGTGGCATGCGGGATCCTCCCAGACCAGGGCTCGAACCCGTGTCCCCTGCATTGGCAGGCAGACTCTCAACCACTGTGCCACCAGGGAAGCCCTGGGCCCATTTCTTAATCTCTCTGTATCTCAGTTCCCTCACCTCAGCACAGGATTGTAAGAGAACTCATCCTCGGCATAGAAAGATGTAACTCATGTGAAGTGCTTAGAGCAGTGTGTAGCACATAATAAGTTATTATCACTATAAATACTATTACCACAAGAACTCTTAGTTTGAGCTCTAGGTTTTACTTTATTTGCAAAATGACTTCTGAATTAATTCCTGTTCCAATGAAAGTAATTAAAGTATCTGTTAAGGGTATGTTTTCACATAAGAAAACCAAGAGAAAATAGAAACTATGAATAACATGGTTGCTTAAGTGCTATAAATACAAAGTACATATAGTACTGAATTATTAAGAAGGCCCAGATCAATTTAATTCCAAGCAGAAGATACTGAAGTATATTCGGTCTTTGGCTAGCTTATATATAGATCCAAACTCTTACTTCCTAAGATGACACTTGGATCTATTATATAATATCCTAAAGTTCTAGCTATCATTATAGAAATAAGGAGAATACACGTTAATAATAATGTTTTTCCATGCCTATGCAACACCATCGGGACAAAACACAGAGAATAAACAGAGATATCTGACAACTGTTTTTACTTTCCATTTGAACATTTACTACACTGTTAGCATAAACCATAACAATTATCATTAGTATGATCATAATAATCTTAACATCAGCTAGTATTTATATACTGCTTACAATGCAGGCACTGCACTAGAGGCTTTACATACGTTATTCATGTTATTCTCACATAACCCACTGTAACCCGTGTAACTCTCACAACAGCTCTATCAAATTCTTTTTGATCCTCGCTTTTTATAGATGAGGAAACTGAGGCACAGAATGTAACTCACTCAAAGTCACCGAGCCAGGATGTGGTAGAGTTGGGATTTAAACCCCGCAGTCTGGCTCCACAACCTTTGCTCTCCATCACCATGTTCTATAAAATCATCAACAATAAAGTTGTGACCAACATTCTCCCCTCTTAGCACATGTTCCTCTTCTGTGTGAAAGAAGTGCTCAATAAATGATTTGATAATATATAAGCATTTCAGAAGCACATAAAATAATATAGTTTACAGCTGCAGAACTTTATTACGGTTCTGCTAAAAAAAATATTCAAACATATAGTCTAAAAGTCAGATGACAGGGCTCAACATAAAAAAACAAAAATAAGTGGTCTTGCCAAAAGCATTTTATGGCTAAAATGCTATCATCTGTCTGTCTGGTCACATTGGTTGAATAGGTTTGTCTATTACCTATTTAACTTTCTCATACTTTTGATGAAATTTTTATGCTGGACTCCTGCCAAATTGATTGATTATCTTCTTAGAAAATGGCTTGTTTTGCTTTTCTAAGGACACAGGAAATATATTCTAATTTTTTTCTTTTGAAGAATAAAAAAATGATGTCGTGAACGCCAAAATTACCGAAGTCCACTATGCAAAACACCACAAAGCTGTGCATAGTAAAAGGACATTAAGTCTGATTTGCATCTAAGACTGGAGAAGGAAGGAAAAAGAACAGGTGGGTTTTTCATCTCTTTTCTACACAATCCCACACACTCTGGCATGAACGTGAAGTAACTTCACTCATATCCCAGCAAAACAAACTAAGTTAGAAGATGGGGAAAAGGAATAGGGAATCACATAATGAAAAATTAAACATAGATGCCCTGCTGGCTCACCCAGGCAGATAGAGTGAGATGGTGGAATTAAAGACCTCAGTGAAGAGCTAGAACACACTGAGCCTACTTCCAAATCAGCATGGTCTTGGCTAATATCTAAAATGTAGAAAACACATAGCCATGGGCAAAGCAGAAATGCTATTGAGCCATAAAAAAGAAGGAAATCCTGTCATATGCAACAACCATCTGTGTATGTGCACAAGAGAAATGAAAAATCATTCTCAAATATTTTAATACATTCAAAATAGTGAATACTCTTCCCTGGGTGTGTCAATTAAAAGAGGATGTAGAAGGAATTATAAGTAAACAAAATAAGTATTTTACTAAATGATGATTTTGTTTTTAAAAGAAAGAATTTTACTATTTTATATAATATATATGAAATATCAAGGTGCAAAAACATGGTTTTTTTCACAGATATTTATTAGGTTGGGTCTAAATTTACCACTTATATAATGTTTATTTTTTCATGTCTTAATCTTATATTCCATTCGATTGTAAAACTATAAAAAGGAGTGCCACTATTTCCTTCATTTACATTCATTATGGCACATCCTCTATACCTGGCATGGTACAACTGACAAAAAATAAGTCCTCAATAAATATCACAGAATTGCTGATTACTTGTGAAATGTAACATCATAATAACATTTTTTAGATATTTTAATGTAAAATTTTATGTGTAATCATAACCATAGGAATATATATGTATACTTTTTATCTCCTTTTGTTTTAAAAATAGTAAAATAAATCCAGAAATGGTAATATTTGTATACCAAATTACACTATCTTACATTCAAGAAGGCTCACTGGAAGCATATATTCAATAACCAACTAGCTTGCTCCTTGTAGAATAACATTTTATACATTTAAAGTAGAATGAAGCATTTAGGCATAAGAAGATATTAAGAAAGTGAGAATTTACAGTACTCCCTCACTTATGTCCAATATCCAAGTAAATTTTGACCTACTTTTACCATATACCAATTGCCAATGACCATATCTAGAAGACAATTCTGAGCCCTGAAAATATCGAATACTTATTTGCTGAACTTGAGGAATTATACACTCTGCCTTCAAACCCATTCATCATTTTAGGCACAGTTTTAATAGACTTAGTTACTACTTAGAACTAGACTGAACAAAAAGCAAATTTTAAGAGGGAAGGCTGGTAGAGACAGATACTTCAACAGCAGGACTGCTATCTAGGCAACAGTCACAGTTCTGATGAGACCACCTATTCCATTATTGAAACGCACCCCTATCGAGTGGTAAATATCCACTGTCCTTGAGTCTGCCAGTTGCCCCCTTACCACCGCTCAGGACTCTCTCCTGGGATCCCCAAATCTTCCCACAACAGAGCAGCTGAACAAGGAAAGCCTGGCACAGCAAGGGGGCTTTCAGAGCCCGGCTCCAGCTCTGTGGCCAGCCTCTGCTGGGTTTTGTCAGTGTCTTTACTACACTGATAGTTAAATACTGTTATCCAGTGAGTCTATGATGCACATTTTTTTCCACATTTTCACATTCCTGAAATCAGGGTCCTTCTTAAAATAGAAAAAAAGTGAGTCGCAGTTTAAGAGGCACCATTTTTTCAGGGGCATATAAAATAATGACTTATAATAAAACAACTTATAATCAATGGTGCCTTAGAAGCAATGAAATAAGGTGTGTTGAGTATCATTCTTTATTAACAGTAGTAAGAATCAACAGCTGGCAACTGAGAAGAAATCAGGGATAACACTAAAGAAAAAAACTTAGCATACCAGTCTGCCTCCATTTTCTATAGAAAGACAAACAACATAAAACTCCAATTATATTCTTTTCCATGTGCCACTTTAAAAGTGGAAATCATGTACCCAATTGGATACTTTTAATTACCTTCAAAGCCATCATTATCAATGTCGCCAAGATTGACTATGGATTCCCCAAATCTTGCAGCATATTTGTCACTTCCAATGAGCTCTATTTCCATTTCATTCATTACTGCTCCCTAGATAGAAAGGGGGAGAAAGGTGTCATTATAACACAGCTTCACGCATGATTTACTGTTGTAATTGGGTATGGATTTTTTCTTAATGCTTCAAACAGGTTGGACAAACTACAGCCTCAGCTTTAGTACACACATCTCAGTTCAATTCAATAAATATTTGTCAAGTGTGTCAACACGTATAATAGTATGATTAGAGCTCAGAGGACAAAAAAAAAATTGTCAAACTCATGACCCCTAGCTTTGAAAATCCAATAAATCATTTTGATAATTCAATTTAGCAAATATTTAGTGAGTTCCTAGCAAAGGCAGTGCACTGTGCAAAGACTGAATGGGTGAAAGGGGACAAGGCAGTGTGTGTATAAGACACTCCCTTTCCTGAAGAAGCCCCCAGTTACAGAAAAGGCATAGTCCAAGCATGTAAATGACTTAGAAGTACAGACTGCTTTGCAATACTGACAAGCAAGGAGAGCATATCTAACTGTGAGAGCCAGCAGAGATTTCAAAAAAGGAGGTAGCGGTCAAGGTGGCTACTGAAGGATGGGCAAAGTTTTGATATACAGAGAAAATAATCAGCAAAACACAAATTGCAAAGAATTTGGCTATAATCAACAGTATGTGCAATGAATGAGGCCGAAAAAAGTCAGACTGCAGTCTTATGCGGTGGGACTTTGAAGGCTGGGAGAAATTTACTCTCAATTTGGAAAACAAGACAGAGCCCCTGAAGGTTTCTGAGTTGAGGAGTGACACGACTGAAGCTGGTCTTGGTGATCTTTTTCCAGCAGCACCGAAGCACGGATTGGTCAACTGTTGTCTCTGAAGTTGGAAGATGAGTTATTACAATTAACACTCAATAATGTTTCAACAGGAGCTGTTGCAGTAACAGCTGCCAGACCTCTTTCCAAACTCTGATCACGTCACTCCCTTGTATTAAAAACAAAACCAAAAACAAACCCCGTGCACTACTCATCATAGATCCTTCCCGCTTCTCAAACAAGTCTGTTCATTCCCGTAGCACACACATTCTTCCCCTTGTGAAGTGCCCTTCGCCTTTTATTTTCCAACTAAAAAATTCCTATACTTGTTTTGCTCCTAGAGAAATGCCTAATTTAAAGAGCAGAAAGCAGAAGAGGCGAGGACGAGAAGGTGCAGACCTAAAACAACACAAAGGCACTGAAGTTCCAGGGGAAGAGCTTCAAGAAGTGGTGATCACTATTCTTCAAGTATTCTCCAGGCACAGAATGGTGACCAAGAGTTCACTGGGGAC
Organism: Phocoena sinus; assembly: GCF_008692025.1. Classification (NCBI taxonomy): domain Eukaryota; kingdom Metazoa; phylum Chordata; class Mammalia; order Artiodactyla; family Phocoenidae; genus Phocoena; species Phocoena sinus. The sequence continues at coordinate 52,609,210 of NC_045769.1, forward strand.
CCCTGAGAGCTATTTTAGCAGAAGTAGGTGGAAGCCAGATTCATTCAAGTATCATTCTTTCTTGAGTTCATGCAGAAACAATTACTGAGCACCAACTTGTCCAGGACTCTTTCAAGTCCTGAGGAAACAGTAGTAAATAAAACAGATGATTTCTCTCCACACGGTGTCTACACTCCAATGGAAGAACCGACAAACAACAGCAAACCAAACCAATAAATATATAATATAATGTCAGGTAGTGGTTAGTGTCTTCTTAAAGTTAAGAAACAGGAAGTTGGAAGGCAACAAAAGAAGAATAACTTATGCAAGAGGTTTTAAAAGCTGAAATCAATTATAAAATTAACCCCAGTATTCAACAGCGATGCCCTCTCTTGAGTGATGTAGAAGTGAGGGGCGAACAAGAGGATAGTCGAATGGGTAGATCTCCTCCCTTGCCCGCTAAGCAAAGGCTATTCACTTTTATGTTTTTCATATTGGGATTGCTTAAGAGTTCAGTGGGAAAAACGTTTCTATTATTGCCTTACTTTAGGTATATATGCTACTGTTTAAACTGTTCTCAAAAACTTTAGTTTAAAGAGAAAGAAAAGTATGCAGCTAGCATAAGGAAGACCATTTATGGATAGGAAAATGTGAAATATCTATATAAGACAGAGTAATGCCTGATTTCACTACTAATGAGATATGAACGATCACTTCATAGATGATATGCTTTTACTATTAAAATTAAGGTTTAAACAGTCTAGGAAATCCCAGCACGAGAATAACTTTCCTGCTCTATATTTGGAACATTAAGAATCTCCCAGCTTTGTAAGACTGAGTATTTTCTCTCTTAAATTGTAAAGAGTTTAGCCAGGTGCTTAATGTAAATACGTACTAAATGCTCCGAAACAACTGATTTAAAAAAATACCTTCTGGAAACAGATTTTACTTTGTTAAATCCTAAATGAAAATGCTGTGACTTAAGAAATGAACCAATTTTCTCACAAACCTGTTCTTGCTCTTAAATCAAAGAAACAGGCCAAGAAGACCCCATTAAGGCCCTATCAATTATTTCTTTTGATTTGATGCCAGGAAGATAGACTGTCAAGATAAGGCCAGCAGAACTCTTTAAATTGAATTGTCAAGTGGTCAGTTTCTATTCCAAAACACCCCCCAGAATTGAAAACTCAACCATAAGCAAGTAAACACCTATTTCTACAACTACTGTATCTACTTTGGAATAAACTATGGCAATTTTACATTCTTATCAGGAATATAATCTATATAAGTTGTGCAAATTAACATCTTATCAAAACATATCTTGTTTCCAATTGTTTTCAAATCAAGAAATTAAAAACATTTCATACTTTATCTTCCACTTCTAGTAGTGTTTTTTGTTTTTTGGGGGGTTTTTTTTGCAGCACGCGGGCCTCTCACTGTCGTGGCCTCTCCCATTGCGGAGCACAGGCTCCGGACGCGCAGGCTCAGCGGCCATGGCTCAAGGGCATAGCCGCTCCGCGGCATGTGGGATCCTCCCGGACCGGGGCACGAACCCGTGTCCCCTGCATCGGCAGGCGGACTCCTAACCACTGCACCACCAGGGAAGCCCTCTAGTAGTGTTTTATAATTACCAAATTACATAGGGACATTCACCATCAAACCAATAGGACATTCACATTTTTAGGGCTATATAAAAATCATTCTTTCAAATTAGAGTTGCATCAATAATAAAACTGGAAGAAACTTCAACTACTTGAGTGAACACATACAAGCTGTGCATAGAGAAACTCCAGACAATTGATCTCATACTTTCGAGATATCAAAATGGGACAGTGGGGCTTCCCCGGTGGCACAGTGATTGAGAATCCGCCTGCCAATGCAGGGGAAACGGGTTCGAGCCCTAGTCCGGGAAGATCCCACATACCGCAGAGCAACTAAGCTCGTGTGCCACAACTACTGAGCCTGTGTTCTAGAGCCCATGAGCCACAATGAGAGAAGCCACTGCAATGAGAAGCCCGCACACCGCAACCAAGAGTAGCCCCCGCTCGCCGCAACTAGAGAAAGCCCGTGTGCAGCAACGAAGACCCAACACAGCCAAAAACAAATAAATAAATAAATAAAAATTTTTTTAAAAAATGGGACAGTGGCCCATTCATCATCATATTCCATTTCATTTCTAAAGCATCAGTACAATACCACAATTTTTACTTTCATCAGTAAAATAAGCCTAAAAATCTATAGTCTCAGAACTTTGGAATAAGAAAAGCATCAGTTTCAATCAAAATCCCATACATGGCTTCCAACTTGCAGCCAATCAGACTTACAGTGCCAGAGTTGATGTATACAAACACTCTTCCTTCCTCCCTGACGGTGCTCTGCACGGGAGCTCCCACAAGTAGGTCTGAGAAGCCATCTGCGTTGAGGTCCACCGCACAGATAGAAGCTCCGAAATAAGACCCAAGCTGCTCCAAGGCAAACCAGATCCAGTCATTGAGAAAAAAGCAGAATTACTCACCAAAGCCCTCAGTGATACCGAAGGTAGAGACATATTACCTTTTTACCTTTCATCTCATGTAAGATATTTAGTTCTTTTGCATCAATGCTGAATATGTATGCCTGCAATGGGGAAAAGAATTCGGAAAAGTCAGACTGCTATCACATTAAAAATGTTTCAGTCAATGAAAACATTAATTTTCATAACTTGTAATTGCGCAAATATATTTTTGAAAAATCACTTTCAGAGTCATACAAAAGGTTTAGGGAACCAAGTTCACATTAAGATGCCTTCCTTGAAAAACTACCTTCTCAGGAACAATCTTACTGTTTCCTTAGAGAGCACAGAAAATACATATAGCTGCTTCACTTCCTTGTACAGCAGAAACTAACACAACATTGTAAAGCAATTATACTCCAATTAAAAGAAAAAAAAAAGAAAATGTTGTTTGTCTCAATCTTCAAAGTCATGTTCATGCAGCAATGTAACAAAAACTAGAACGAGAAATAACATTTTGTTCTTTCTGGTCCTACCACAATTGTACCAGGAATGTAGCTGCCTTCATTTGCCTTCAGCTATAAACTTATTAACCAATAAATGTATTCCTTGGACATCTTGAGACAATTCTATCTCAGAAACAATTACTCATAGGAAAGAAGAGCCTCATTTGATTTACGTAGTCTTCCTGAAAGCTTTCCTGCTCAATTTTGTCTAAAAGCCATACGACTTTCGCCCGTTTTACCACTAAATGCAGCATACTTCTCATCATTTCCAGCTTCATTGCTTAGAATTTTTGCAGTTCCTCCTGTAATATCTTATTCTCTCATGCAATCCATATGAACCTTTTAGAAGAAATAAATATAAAAATGTAACTCTTACTTTACCAATCTGTTCATGTTGAGGGGCTCCTCCAACTACTTCGGTAGTGTGCCGACTCCGAAAATGACCGGCTCCAACTGAGTATCCTTCAAGAAAATGGAGACAAGTATGAGAATCATCATTCGCAATGGATAAAATTCATTATCATAAATCCACTTATAGAATGGATCATAAATCCATTCATAATTAAATGAGACTGAATTCAAAATGACTACAGTAAATAGAGTTTTAAGAATATTTAGAATAGCAATACTCAAAATTGGTTTTTATATGCTTTAAGCAATTATTAATCTGTGTGTTAATATGGCTTATATGTTTAAGTCTTAGAAACTAAAGATAGCACCTTTACATGTGGTTTGTTAGTCTCTGTATATTAGGACATGGTAGTTTCTACGATTACAACAGAAATATTTTAGCGTATATAAAATATAACATTTTGAACTTTAAGTAAAAAAAAAAAAGGCTTCTTAAACTTCAACTTTTCTTGCCCTGAAACCTTCCTATTGTGATAAAACTGTATGATTACACAAAAAGTAAAATATTCTTATTTTATTATGTAATAAAAGGCATAATACTAAGTTACATTTTTAAAACAATGTTTCAAGATATCCTTCAACCATAAACAAGTAAATGCTGAACTGTAAATGAATTCCCTCCGTTTTAAAATAAATTCCTTCTGTATGAATGGGGGGAATTCACTTCAAATGTGAACAGCCTATACTCAGAAATAATTACAATAAGAATGATAAAAATAGTTATGCTCTGGGAAATATTCTAAGAACTTATGAGGCAAAGGTCAATGGGCCGTTTTTAGACCCACATTCTTCATAATGTTACCCATTGTCTAGAATGCTGTCCGCAGTCCCACTGGCTTTCAGTTGGTCCTTGAAGAAACTATACTTACTCATCCATTCATGATTAAATGAGTTATTTCATGTAGAGTGCTTACAAAAGTTCCTAGGAGATGACAGGCACTCAATAGATGCTATCTTTATAATAACAAGTTGACTGCATAAAGATATAAGCTTATAAGTGACTTACTGCAAAAAGAGGAAGCTAAACCAGAAGTTCCAATCTAAGAATTATATATTGATAATAGTTACATACGTAAAATATTAAGTTAACTGAAGTTTCAGAGACTATATCCTTAAAAAGGGGGTTTCTGAAATGGATTTTTAATTACTACTGGCCATTTAGATCTTTCTTTTTTTTTTTTTTTTTTTTTTGCGGTACGCGGCCCTCTCACTGTTGTGGCCTCTCCCATTGTGGAGCACAGGCTCCGGACACGCAGGCTCAGCGGCCATGGCTCACGGGCCCAGCTGCTCCACGGCATGTGGGATCTCCCCGGACCAGGGAACGAACCTGTGTCCCTTGCATCGGCAGGCGGACTCTCAACCACTGCGCCACCAGGGAAACCCCATTTTGATCATTTGAAGATATAATTTCCCTTATTTATAATTACTAGTATCTGTAAGGCAGAGATAATTCGAGTTTGTCCATTTTTATAATACCTAAATAACTTCCGAATTTCACTTGATTGTGTTTGTCTAAAAAAGCTTTGTATTTATTTGTAGTTATATTGTAGACGAAAAGAGAGCCGGTCCAATAGGATGATCCTGGAGCTCCCATTACAATTAAGTCCTGTAAGAAAAAAAAAATTATCATCATTTAAAAGTTTAATCTCACCACCCAAAACCTCCTCCAGATACACACTTTAAGTCAATAGTGACAAAAATACATTTTTATAAATTTCTGAAATGTAAGCATTTTATGAGTTTAAAAACACATCAGGGCTTCCCTGGTGGCGCAGTGGTTGAGAGTCCGCCTGCCGATGCAGGCGACGCGGGTTCGTGCCCCGGTCCGGGAGGGTCCCGCATGCTGCGGAGCGGCTGGGCCTGTGAGCCATGGCCGCTGGGCCTGCGTGTCCGGAGCCTGTGCTCCGTGACGGGAGAGGCCGCAGCGGTGAGAGGCCCGCGTACCACACACACACACAAAAAAAAAAAAAAAAAAAAAAAAAAAAAAAAAAAAACACATCAAAAAAGCCAGAGAAGCTAGCTAATGAATTTTCACCTAAAATGAGAATTTCAGAGAAGAAACACTGAAACTCTCACTTCATGCTCATCAGCGGATTTTAAAATCAAAGGTAGAATCACTGAACACTAGAGTAAGCTTTGGGGAGAAAGGCAATGTGGTTTTCTATTAAAGTAAACCCTATCTGGGTAACTCATTAGTGCTCATTACAGAGATAATTGTGTGTTTCCAAAGAGTAAAAAATGGACTTAATTTATTTCAATTTGCAAAAAGCTAATGAATAGGTTCCTTAATAATGTTAGCTTGGAAAAAAAACAACTCAAATGAAATTGGGGCATACTTGATGATAAACGTAGGAATTTAGAAGAAAGGAAAGAGCAGACACTTGTCTGGTGAAATATGAAAACTTTTCAGCAGTTAAAGCTAGGTAACATTTCTAAATTTCCTAAACAATCCAAACTTTGAAAAAAAGAGGTCAATTTAAAGAAAGCAAGCATTATTATTTTTCCATACTAGGCAATATTTAAGGAAATTGTTAACCCAAGGCTTGATACAACCTGTCTACAAAGATTTAGAAAACATTCATAACTTCGTAATGGGTTGTTGAGAGAAACTGGGAGATTTAGGAGTTGAGTACAATTGTGATCTTCCACTGTGTATGTGATAGTGTTAGAAAAAGAATAATAGAGTTTGGGACCATATCTCATTTAAGAGGATATTATTAAGTTCTTAAATCTCCCAGTTCTCACACTTCTAATGAAAAGTGTTAACTCATACGCTTCCTCCCCCTCGATTTAATAACTAAATATAACATACCTAGATATTTTCAATGCTTAAATTAACAAATAACTACAGCTACTTTTGATTTCTATTACATTCTTCATAAAAGTAACCTTTAGTATAGACTTTTAGTTGGTCTTGCGTGACACAGCCATCTAAGTATTAATATTTTATCAATACATATGTCGAATATTGAGTGGTGAAAATTAAGTTGTATTACACTCAAATTTGAGACATATTATTTGAGTATTATACAGTTTTTCTTCAAAGCATAATATCAATCTTCTAAGTCAAATTAAAATTCTATATGTAAACATCCATAGCAGCTATTTTGGGACAATTACCTCTGTGTAAAAACTAGATATTCCAGCTTGACATGATGCAAAATTTTCTCCAAATTTTCTCACATAATCTAAAATAAAGCAGAAAAACAATTCAGGATTTCATTTTAAAACAGACAAAATCTGCATAATTTTATTTATAAATCCTTATAAGTATACCTTTTAAGAGCTCTTATACCTTTTAAGAGCTCTTAAAAGTATACCTTTTAAGAGCTCTTTTTACAGTATTATTTTAAAAAAATAGTAAGTGGTAAAATTTAAGGTCACAAATATCTTCCATGTTGATCTTCAAAACATCCTTGTGAAATAGCAGTAGAAAAATCTACCCAGCCTCTTTTCCGTGGGAAGAACATGCAGCATACACTCAAAAAGTTGTCAGGTGAGTATCTAAGACAGAGGTAGGATTTGTGGCTTCCAGTTCAGGTTTCCATTTAAAATAGGCTTCCTAGATTTTTGCCTGGCTGAAAATAACAGAGTCAAGATCTGCATGGAGATGGAGGGTCTCTTCTTACAAAGCCCCCATGAATGGTTGCTTTGTGAAACTTACTAGGGGCACAAAACTTGCTTTACCTGAAGAACTGACATAAGTAAACCTCTATGAAGATACAGGACCACATCTTTGTTTTGGCTTTGCTAACCAGAAATGTTAAATAAATTGCTGTCATTTATAATGACCACTCCCTGTCATGCTTTTTCATTCCTTTTTATATCTTCTCTGGTCCTATATATATTTTTTTATTTAAAAAATATTACCATAATTTTAGGTGTCTTAGGTTTCTGCCATCATGTTTTGTTTTTTCATAGAATGTGGGTAGGTATATATTTATACATATATTTATATATATTCATACATATATATGTGTGTGTATATATATATATATATATATATTTGGGGGTGGTGCACATTGTCATCTATGGACATTGGATGTCCATGTACAAGGTCAACCAGAGAACACATGAGAAAATGTACAGGAATCCACCTCCTAGAGTAATGGAAATAAAAACAAAAATAAACAAATGGGACCTAATGAAACTTCAAAGCTTTTGCACAGCAAAGGAAACCATAATCAAGACCAAAAGACAACCCTCAGAATGGGAGAAAACATTTGCAAATGAAGCAACTGACAAAGGATTAATCTCCAAAATTTACAAGCAGCTCATGCAGCTCAATAACAAAAAAACAAACAACCCAATCCAAAAATGGGCAGAAGACCTAAACAGACATTTCTCCAAAGAAGATATAAAGAATGGCAACAAACACATGAAAGAATGCTCAACATCATTAATCATTAGAGAAATGCAAATCAAAACTACAATGAGATATCATCTCACACCAGTCAGAATGGCCATCATCAAAAAATCTAGAAACAATAAATGCTGGAGAGGGTGTGGAGAAAAGGGGACACTCTTGCACTGCTGGTGGGAATGTGAATTGGTTCAGCCACTATGGAGAACAGTATGGAGGTTCCTTAAAAAACTACAAATAGAATTACCATATGACCCAGCAATCCCACTACTGGGCATATACCCTGAGAAAACCAAAATTCAAAAAGAGTCATGTACCAAAATGTTCATTGCAGCTCTATTTACAATAGCCTGGAGATGGAAAGAACCTAAGCGCCCATCATCGGACGAATGGATAAAGAAGATGTGGCACATATACACAATGGAATATTACTCAGCCTTAAAAAGAAATGAAATTGAGTTATTTGTAATGAGATGGATAGACCTAGAGTCTGTAATACAGAGTGCAGTAAGTCAGAAAGAAAAAGACAAATACCGTATGCTAACACATATATATGGAATTTAAGGGAAAAAAATGTCATGAAGAACCTAGGGATAAGACAGGAATAGAGGCGCAGACCTACTGGAGAACGGACTTGAGGATATGGGGAGGGGGAAGGGTGAGTTTTGACAGGGCGAGAGAGAGTCATGGACATATACACACTAACAAACGTAGTAAGGTAGATAGCTAGGGGAAAGCAGCCGCAAGGCACAGGGATATTAGCTCGGGGCTTTGGGACAGCCTGGAAGGGTGGGATGGGGAGAGTGGGAGGGAGGGAGACGCAAGAGGGAAGACATATGGGGAAATATGTATATGTATAGCTGATTCACTTTGTTATAAAGCAGAAACTAACACACCATTGTAAAGCAATTATACCCCAATAAAGATGTTAAAAAAAAAAAAAAAAAAGAAAATGTACAGGACTGAAATCTACATCCAGGGAGGCACCAGCATTTTGTGAAGGGACCTGCCAGCAGTAGGACAAGAGTTGCGGAACATTAAGTGGTCAAATGCATCACTTCACACCAGAATAGTCAGAAGTGGTTGCTGGGGCAATTAAAAGCCCCAGACATGGGGCCAGCTAGGTGGGGAGGGGTGCTGCTGTTGAGGGGTGTCTTTAGCTTGCATCTCTACTAGACTGTCCTTTGACAGGTTTCCTTCAGCCTATACAGCTAATTCCTATTGTCGAACATTTGCACACTTGATTTTAAAGGGAACCAAGTTCACAAGGGAAAAGGCCTCACCTGAACTGAAGATTATGACTCAGGCTGGTCAGGTTTACATTATGGAGAGACTGCAAGACCCCAAATGACCATGAAGGCCGCTACAGCCAGGGAGAGAGGCCTCTACTGTGAAATGTTTTAAAGTGTAAAGCATAAACTATTATGAAAAAGAGGATAATAGCTAGAGTAAGTTTTACTGCAATCGAGAAGTTAAAATTCACCTTTTATCTTCTTGGCATTCAAAGGCAAATTAGGAATACAGACGATATAATCTTTTCTATTATATCAAATTCCAGGGAGGAAAGACTCCAATATTAATAAAACCAACTCAATTTGCATACTTGCTCCAAGTTTTGTCAAGTAATAGAAATTTCCTTTGGACACTGGGATAATCATTTTGGTTAGAAAAACTGGAACTTGGTATTCATATATATTTTATCCTTTCCAAAGACACATTTTCAGAATTTTAGTTCTGTTGCAGGTATCGTTTTTTCAATACTCTGTTGACATTTACCTCTAACTTTGCTCATTTCAGTTTATGTCCTAGCTCTGCATGCACTAACCATGACCTAAAATTTTTATGGGAAAGACCTTTCAAACTTAAGACACCAATCCCTTGCAATGTCAAGGAAAACAAGTAAATTTGGGGAAATAAAAAAGACAGTGAGTGGGAAACATCTGCTTACGTTTATACTTTAGATCTTTCTAAATCTTGTTGGAAGCTAAAGGTAAAGCAAGAAACTTAAACAATTTTCTTGCTTCTGATCATATTTTTCAATCTATTTCATGATTTGAAGTGTCCTGCACTTGCTGGGCATTAGACTCACTTATACTGAATAGAAAATATATTTAATGCTAAAGTGGTAATGCTCAACTAGATGCTAAAATTATTCAAATTAAATTGTAGAATTCCTAGTCCTAAAAACACAGTACATCTTTGAAAATTAAAACAACTGCAAATGGGTAAAAAAGGAAATAATACTCTGAGTAGTTAAAGGAAACATAGCTATTTCAAAGATCCTCCCACCCCAAACCAAACATCCCAAATTGAAAATTGAAGAAAAAATTTTAAAGGCATTCACTTATTTCTCCTGATTCAGTTAATATCAAAATCATGCCTTACCTTGATAGCATGGAGCTATTCTTTTACTCAGCTCTGTTCGTAAATCAGAGGGCATTCCATAGCAAACACCCGTGGGGAGCTTATTTTCATTCTTTATGTAAAATATATTTTTCCATCTATGCCCACAAGTCTGAATAAAACATAAAAGTAGACCATATGATGTGAAAGTCACACCCAGGGTATCTGATTTCACCATGTGATCAGTGGACTAATTTCAATAACCTACCACGATGGAGCCATTTTCTCCTGGCTGTCTGGAAAGCGTGACCCCCAACCATTGATTGTCTCTTTCTTCCAAACAAGTCTTTCCACAAGGTTCTCCATTAGGGCTACCTACGGCATTTGAAAATAATTTTATCATCAGTTATCTTGAAAACAATATTATTCTACAAGAGCAAACAAACACGCATGCTTATCCCCAGTGTTTTTTCCTTCAGCCCTCTGTGGAATGCCCCCTTTCCCTGCTTCCCTGTCATCATACATTTGGTGCACATTGTTGGGGTAACCGTCAGTTAATCTGTGACAACATAATTGTTCTCTCACAGGTGATTTTTGTTTGTAGAAATGCCCTCTGACTAGTAACACCAGGAAGAGATGGCCTTGATATAGGAGATCGCTAACCAACATGACTAAGAGAGGGGAAACCAGTTTCAAACAACATTGGCTGTGCAAGTCCAACTGCATTGTGTAATACTTGGCAAAGAATGTCATCTTTGTTTTGATCATTTATCTAGCAATGTAGGCAACATTTCCAGAGCACTTTTTTAAACGTTTCTTGTTCTGAGACGTTAAGAATAGAAGGACTATAATATGGTCCTCAGCATTTAAGTCACAATTTGTTGAAGCTGGAGGTGATGGAGCATGTGGAAAGCAGCTGTGTATAATTAGCATACTAATAATGCCAGTATTTAAAACAAACTGCCCTATGGTTTACATTTAGTGGATTGTGACGTTTTCAACAAAGAAAAAAAGACTTTGAAAAGCTGGATTATTTAAGTAAAGAAACAACGTCAATAGGCACTTTCACAAAGGCATGAATAACCAGAAAGCCAAAAATAAAATATTACACAAGGGCAAAACTTCTAAACTGTGCAAGAAAAAGTGATCATCCCAGTCATTTTTCTTTTTGTTAAAGTGACTTATTTGCTTTGTAGCTGGGATCCTGTATTAAATGTGATGTCAAGTAAGTGATTTTGGGGGAGAATAAGATGCAGTATATTAAGATTCCTTTTGCTATTTCCACCCACTTCAATTGCCACATGACAGTTCCGTTAACAAAGGCAGATAAATACATTTGCATCAATTTGACTGGATAGGGACATGGAACTTTTTTTTTTTAACTTAATTTTGGTACCAAGTTTTCATACATTGATAGGGACCACACTCTAAATCACCAAGCACTTATAACCTTGACCCCTAGATAATGCTTCCTGGGCAAACTCAGAATACTTTCATAGATGAGGTTAGTATTAGAAAGTGAAATTATTTGCAGTTAAGTCTCCTGGGTAAGAGAGATTTTAAGGAGTGTGGAAAGATATTTGTGCATACATTTTATGAACATTTGTCGTTCTCTTAAAATGTTCAGGACAAACCAACCCTTCAACACAGCTAAACTGAAGAAAGTTTCCTAGCCCCGTCTCTGGAGATTGATTTAGTTGGTCCAGGTGAGGCCCTGATTACCCCAGGCAATTCTCATGATCTGGAACATTGTTACGATGGTATATGGATAATCTTTTTTTGGCCAATTTTCTTGGAGAATAGTAATGTCAACTCCCACCCATTGGTAGTGCCCGCCAAGAGCATGAGACAGAGGAATACGACTAAGGATCTGGCCGGAAAAAGAATGCTGGGGTTGATTAGCAATGTCTACTTGGAATGGGAAGGGGATATTGCTGCAGCCCAAACCTTGATCAAGGATGGTCCAGGTGGAAGCGTAAGGTTTCTATATTCAAGTTAATAAAGAAAGGAAGGAATAAGGGAGAGGGAAGGGAAAAACAATTATGTTGTAGTACTGAATGGGTAAGGTCTAACATAGAAAGTTGTTACTGTGGCTACACAATGCCAACGTAATTGAAAGAAAGTGAAAGAATGACAAATTTTAATTTTCATTGTGATGCAAATTTCAGTTTGACTTTTTACTAAAATTGTCAGTTGCTTTTTTTTTTTTTTTTTTTAAAACTAATGTCAAAAATAGATGATAGGGCTTCCCTGGTGGCGCAGTGGTTGAGAGTCCGCCTGCCGATGCAGGGGACGTGGGTTCATGCCCCGGTCCGGGAAGATCCCACATGCCGCGGAGCGGCTGGGCCCGTGAGCCATGGACGCTGAGCCTGCGCATCTGGAGCCTGTGCTCCACAACGGGAGAGGCCACAACAGTGAAAGGCCCGCATACCGCAAAAAAAAAAAAAAAAAAAAAAAAAGATGATAAATGGTAGATTCGTCTACCTGAAGCTGAAGTTATTATTTATCCCAATAGTTACTTCAACAAAGTATCTTCTCTGAAAATACCAAAGTCTTTCTCAAGTTATAGTCAACACTCAGTTAACTAAGCAATTGTGCAGGAGGAAAATTAAGGACAGGAGAGGACGGAGTTCACAAATAACACATTATCTCTGTTAAAATGTGGTATATTTAATGGACAGTTTCGTTAAGATTACGGCCAATATTTAGGAACAAATTTAGTGTTCTAGAGATGCCACCCCAATGTTTAAAAACATATAATAGTATGTACGTAGTAAACATACAATAGTTTAGAACTAAAAAATACCATGTAAATTGCTGAAGAAAATGGCCCAAAAGTTCTTATGCACAAAAATTTTGAATTGTCATCTGTTTCTTAGCTGAGCTCTTATTTGTAGATTTTAAAATGAAAACTAGAGAAACTCTTGTGTTATAAAACTGTTTACTGTGTCCACAGATTATTCCCCATTGCACCCTTTCTGTTTTAGTTTTAGCCTCACCAGGTGACATCACAATGTCATCACTGCTCAGATTCTCACACTTAAGAGTCACACACTTAGATAACTCTAGTAAGTGGACAGACATACAGACTCATGCTTATATAGGTTTCTTCTTTCCACTTCCTAATACTGCTTCTGCCACAGAGTAGCACCCAATAGCAAAGAGAAGCCTGAGGTACTTTCAGCACTGGTTACAAGACAAAATCAGTTCAAAGAACAGCCTATAAATCCCCACTACTGACCTGGGTCTTCATTTCTAGCAACTTTTCACCTTTACTTCTGTAATGCCTGCAGAATCTTGGCAGAGAGGTCAGCCCTTCACATCACCAACTTATGCTCAGGGCCCCTCCAGAGCTTTGCCTTAACTTCCTTGCTCTGGAGGCCACGCCTTTTCTCATGGTTCTCAGCCCTGACTGGACATGAGGATCACCTGGGGTGATGGTGTGGGGGGTGGATTTTGGAACAAATACTGACACCTGGTCCCACTCCCAGAGGCTCCGATTTGATGTGCCTGGGTTGAGACCCAGACATCAGAATTTTTCAAACAGCTCCCCAGTAACAGTAGTACGCAGCTGGGCTTGTGAGCAACTGCTCTGCAATGTACATGGTTATGCCATTTCCTGTGTTATATGTGAAAGGAACTACTCCATTTAGAAAATAGCAGTAATACCTTTTTGCCCTCCTTGGTTTCACCTAAATATTGGAATAGGATATCAAATAGTAAGCCAATTTTCTTCATGTGGAAATACAGTATTTCTGATTTGGTCAGAAATGATGATCATTAGAACTGTCATGAGAAAGCTAATTCTCATGAATTTCCCTGACAGAACACCATAAATAAACGCAGATTATATTTTATCCAAATGTCATGCTGAAATGATTTATAATCTGGTTTTCAATTCAGCTCATACATTACTGATCTAAACTCAGAAAATCAAATCAGCTTCATAATTGAAAAAAGTACTTTACATGGTTTAACATAAAAGAGGTCAGCAGAAATTAACATGTGATAATTTTCCATGCTTTTATATAACTAGAATGACTAATTCTTAGCACAGTTGAACGCATTTTCCCAGTAGACGTTAAAAATATAAAGCACATAAAAACCATAACCCTTATTCTAAAAATTAAGCCCATCTTTCTCTTTCTTTTTTTTCCTCTTTCAATTTTCACTTGGGAAAGAAAATATAAAAATGTATGCTTACTATTCAGTTTTTATTTCTACTTATTGATTCTGTTTCAGTGCATACATGAGTATATAAATGTGAATAAGCAGTAATTTTGATAGATGGATGCAAAGGATGTTAGTGCAAAGCCAATTAGGTACATTCTTTACCACTCCCCCCCCCTTGTCTTTTTTGCTCTTATTCACATCATCTGTTTTAGTGCCATTTTTCCAAGTGCCAAAATGTGACAGAGACTATGGAAGACTAGATATTTGCTCTTGACTGTCATCTCCATGGGGGCAGACTGACTATTTTGTTGACTGTGGCATTCCCACAGCACAGAACAGGGCCTTACATGCAGTAGGCAGGAACAAAATATTTGCTGAGGGAGGGAATTCTGAAACCCCTTATACCACCACAAAATCCTCTAGTAGAGGATACTACTACAAAATTTTCACCAAACTCTCAGGGATCTAAGCTTTGGAGAGGTCTTCTTCCTTCTCTACTATTCTCTCCTACTTCCAAAATATTAGTCCTTTAAGTTTTAAGACAGTAACAGATGGTCTGAAGGAAAACAGCGTTTGCAGGTTTGAAGATCTTTACAAAGTGTGATATGTGAGTAGGATGACGTAGGACTGAGAATTAGCTGGGCCTCCAGGAAGTGCCTGTCTCAGAGGGGTTCTGCAAGGATTTTGAGGACTAAATGAGGTATATGTGAAGGGCTCGGGCTAGAGCCTGGCAGAGAAAGCAAGAAAACATTAGCTGATGCTGACATTATTATTTTAAGGATTAAGCTAAAGATACGATTAAGCTGCACATATGTCATGGGATATATCCTCCTCCATAACATATTTGTGGCGCATCAATGTCAGCGAGCCCTGACCATACACATTAACTCTTTTATTTCTCGGAGTAGCAACAGAGGACAGTGTTATCGATCCCATTTTACAGGTGAGGAAATAGAATCTTAATGAAGTAAAGTGATTTGCCCAAATCCATGGGGCTGGTAAACAGAAAAGATTAGAATCAGAAATCAAAACCTTTTAGAATGAAATACTGCCATTTGCAGCAATATGGATGGACCTAGAGAATATTATACTAAGTAAAGTAAGCCAGACAGAGAAAGACACATATCATATGATATCACTTATATGTGGAATCTAAAATATGATATAAATGAACTTTTTACCAAACAGAAACAGACTCACAGACACAGAAAACAAACTCATGGTTACCAAAGGGGAAAGGGCGGGGAGGGATAAATTAGGAGTTTGGGATCAGCAGATACAAAATACTACATATAAAATAAACAACAAGGTCCTACTGTATAGCACAGGGAATTATATTCAATATCTTGTAATAAACCATAATGGAAAAGAATTTTTTAAAAAAAGGAAATCAAAAGCTTTTAGAAATTGAAGATCTAAAAGTAGTTACTTTCCACTAATCTGGAGTATATACAACAGAACTGTACACGTATTTCAGACATATGAATTATCTGGATAAATTTTACTTTCTAAACCTTTTTTTTCAGCTGAAAATGTGTAAAATATCACAAGTCTGCCCACAGACTATACAGTCAACTTTGTAGTGTTCACAAAAAATGTTACTTACTTGGTCCCTATCTTACCCTGACCTCTTCCTCAACTGAGATCAGTTCTCAATATTTTGGCATTTCTACCGAGGAAGGACGAAGGGGAAAGACCAAACTCAAAGGCTTCTTTCTGTAACCTTTTGACAGCTTGAGTGACACACTTTGTGGGTAGGGGAGCCTGGGACTTTTGGATGCAATGACGAGTTTGGTTTATCTGCTTGTGTCACTGGGCTGTGGCTTCATCAGTTCAGACATTTGATTGGGGCTCTCAGACTGGCCTTCCGGCTACTAAGAGAACACATGCATTTATCTGATCTTTCAAAAGATGTGACATAATTGTCAAGTTTCAGAAAAATAGTGAAAGACCTTACTTCCACCAATTACTTTTTTTTTTAACGTGAAGCTCTATTCCATTGAAAGATGAGTCCTGTATTTTCAAACTCTTCCACTAGAAATTTTTCTTAAATAATCCTGAAAAATAAATGACCCTTGTTCTATTCTATGTTCTATAAAGATTCTATAAAGATTCTTTGTTCATTCATGCAAGATATCTTTATTTGTAGAAGCAATAATTACCGAGTGAAAATAATCATACAATTCCTTCATTTACCAAGATTCAGAATATAGAAAAAACATATGTGATTAAAAGCAAACGAACCAATTCAAAGACGACCAGATTACAAGGCCTACCACTGGAGGGTTATAAAAATTACAGAAAATTTGTGCCTGTGCATACAAGACTGCCTGGCACCTAGTACGTGTTCATTAAATGGTAAATGCTTCTGCTCCCCAGGGTACCCACATTGCGTTGATGTGGACACACCAGCAGAGGGAGCTCACAATGTTGTGAGGTTGGATCAGCAGCCTTCCTTCAGCTTTTTAAGCCAAATGGCCGCTTGTTTTTGTTTCTTATCAGACACTAATTACTATTAAATTCATTCTATTATTTTTATTATATTAAACTGTGTACTTTTCCCACACATCTAATAAACTGTGGTGGAGATGTTTCTGAAAGGTAACAGTGATGTTCATGAATTTAACAGCAATAACAATAACTTGGAGTAATGAAAAGTGAAATACCCAAGCTTTACAGGAGCTATGGGACATGAAAGTACTAAACTTCCAAGACCATCTCCTCCAAGTCATCTAGGGGCAAACGAGAGTCGAAATATCAAATTAAACATCAAAATTAGAAACCATTCTCGAAGTATTTTTTTTCTGGAAAAATATGTTTAAGTGTCATATTCTACGACTTCCTAATAAAAATCTGATAATGGCTGATAATCAAAAAAGCCAGCTATTTAAGTCCTCTATTTCACTTTATTTTAATTACATTTTTTATTTAATAACTGTATTTATTTTACTGTGTTGTATTTAGGAAGAGAGTTCCACACAGAGGTGAACAAGTTCTGGCAGTAGAGGCAAGCTTGATGGTTGCAATTTTATGAATCTGAGTTGATCCTGAGACGTCACTAGGCTTCAGAACCCTAGAAAACCATCCTGCTGGTGAGCTTGAACCTAAGATCGGGGTTTCCTCCAGGTGCCTTAGGGCCAAACTTCTTTAAATTCCTTCAGAAAACCTATACAAGTATTTTTACTAAGTACAGCAGAAAAATGTACAGCAAGGGATATATTTGCTGTGCATAATTTAAAGAAGGAATGTTTTCTTACAGTAATTATAGAATTATTTATATAATAAATAACACATTATATGCTTTGTATGTGCCAGGCACACTGTTAATACATGTAAACATGTATATTAAGTCATTTAATTTTCGTTATATCCCTATGAGGCAGGTATTATTATCATTATCCCAATTTCACAGATGGAGAAGCTGAAACAAAGGGAGACTAAGCATCTTGCCCAAAGTCACACTACTTGTAAGGGGGGAAGGAAGGATTCAAACCCATACTGTCATCCACCACCCTACACCACTTTACAATGATTTGCTATTAGTACTTTTCACTGTTAATCAGGGAATGACTCCAAGTATCAACATTATTAATAATCTTATTCTAATTCTATTTCTATAATAACTTATTATATAACATTAACTTCCAACATTAGAAAATAAGGAAAGAAAATTCTCTGCTTCCATGGTTTTCAACTAATCTCTTAGACTTAAGCATTCATTTGAAAAAGTATCACTCATATATAGATACCATTTTGAGTGTCTTTGAAACAAGAATAATGCAAAAATGTAAACAGAAATAAAACTCCAGGGAAACCTGCCCTCACTTAATGCTCAGTGGTCAATACTGAAGTTCTGAGCCTGGTTTTGGAATTCACAGGGTAGGATGGAGGAGGAGGTCAGGCTAATAACAAGGTTTAAAAATATGTGAGGGCTTCCCTGGTGGCGCAGTGGTTGAGAGTCTGCCTGCCGATGCAGGGGACACGGGTTCGTGCCCTGGTCCGGGAAGATCCCACATGCCGCAGAGTGGCTAGGCCCATGGCCGCTGAGCCTGCGCATCGGGAGCCTGTGCTCCGCAACGGGAGAGGCCACAACAGTGAGAGGCCCGCGTACCGCAAAAAAAAGTGAGAAAAGTAAAAATCAGTCAGAGAGTCCATGGCATCATTCTGTACCAATCAATGTAGGATCAGACTGAGATGAGGGGTTACCGATAACAGAGGACATCTTTTCATTCAAAGTTTAAACTGTGGGATAAGATGTTGCAGAGACAATGATTTGCAGATAAAATAATGATATTCTAATAAATACTAGAAAATGGTCACAAGAAAACAGAATAGCACTGGGGTGAGGTAGACCTAGGAAGATTTCACAGAGGGTAGATATTGACAAGAGACTTCTACAAAGGGTATCATTTTAAAAGGACATGTCTGATCCACTTCACAAAATATTTCCTGCAAAAGAGATTTGATAACTAAATCTATACTCTTACTACTTCCGAACATATTCATTGAGAATTACAGTATTTCATATAAATTATATGAAAAAGATTTCAAATCATTAAAAAAAGATTCTTGGGGATAAACTGAGAGCATCAGAACCAACACACTGCATTACTGAGCCCAGTTCTGTCACTTGCAAGTCCACTTCCATATTTAATTTGATATCTCCAGCTCTTCCTAAAATTAAAATCCCCTTGTTGTAAAGACAGTCAGTTCCAAGCTTCCCACCTCAGGAGTGTGTATTCTTTAGATTGCCTGGTATGAGTAGGCAGAGTCTGGAACCCAAGGCTGGCCTAGACCTCTTGGAACAATATTGAAATATATAGCAAACCCCAGAGGATCCCACCCAAATCTGAGAAATGCACCCATCCATTTCACATTCACTGAAATTTTACTACATGCTCATCAAAACTGGTCAGAACTGGCTCAATTACTCTTCCAGGAAAACTTCTCTCATCATCCAAACACTTTCTTCTCCCCATTGTGTGTCTCTATCATTATGCATGTTACATTTCCTTGTAAGTAATTATCTGTTTCCCTGTTTCTCCTGTCACTGAGTTCTTTCAGGGCTTTAGCCATCTCAGCCACCTTTCTATTCCCAGTACCAGCATAAGTAATTGATAAAATTTCTTTAATAAATAAAGGAAGAACGCAGTTAAAAGAGTTGACATCTGCCACCAATATTTTCGCACTCCTCACTTCTCAACCCTCTGAAGTCTGGTATCACCACTAAGACTGGTCTTACCAAGGTTACTAATGAACCAATTCTCTCTGAATCCAACGAAACCTCCTAAGTTCTTACCTAGCTTGACCTCTTGGCAACTTTTGAGACTGCCAACCACTCACCTCTTTATAGAATCTCTCATTCCTCTACTTCCATAGTGCCACATTGACCTGATTTCCTAGCTACCTCTTTGGCTTTTCCTTCTCAATCTATTTTTCAGGCTCTTTTTTCTTCTCCAATGGTTTTTAACCATGGATGAATATTGGAATCATCTGGGGACCTTTGGAAACTCCTGATGCACTACTAAGGGTTCTGCACCCAATTCCAACGTGTGTGTGTGTGAAGTTTTTCCACACCATCAACAAGCAATTCTCTGATACCAGGTGGGTATCCTGCAATTCAACTCCATTGTAACACTATCTAACCTGTAGATAATGTCAGATCCCACAGGTTAAGGGTTCAGTCCTACATGCTCCTTGACATAGGTCTTAGTGATGAGTTTTTAAATCTGACACCAAAAGCAAAAGCAACAAAAGCAAAAATAAATAAGTGGGACTACATTATACTAAAAAACTTCTGTACAGAAAAGGCAACACACTGAATGAGAAAAAATATTTGCAAATTATATATCTGATAAGGGGCTAATATCCAAAATATATTAAGAATTCATATAACTCAATAGCAAAACAAGCAAACAATCTGAGTGGAAGACCTGAATAGACATTTTTCCAAAGAAGCCATACAGATGGACCAGAGGTACATAAAAACATGCTCGACATCAGGGAAATGCAAATCAAAACCACAATGAGCTATTACCTCACACCCATCAGAATGGCTATTATCAAAAAGACAAGAGATAACAAACGTTAGTGAGGATGTGGAGAAAAAGGATGTGCATTGTTGGTGGGAATGTAAATTGGTACAGTCACTATGGAAACAGTATGGCGGTTCCTCAAAAAATAAAAGATAGAACTACCATATGATCCAACAATTCCACTTCTGGGTGTTTATCAGAAGAAAATGAAAATACTAACTCAAAAAAATATTATGTACCCGCCATATTTATTGCAGTATTATTTATAATAGCCAAGATGGGAAACAACCTAAATGTCCACTGAAGGATGAGTAGATGAAGAAATTGTGGTACATATAGGCAATGGGATATTATTCAGCCAAAAAAGGAATGTAATCTCGTCATTTGCAACAACATGACTGAACCCCGATGACATTATGCTAAGTGAAATAAGTCAGATAGAGAAAGACAAATACTGTATGATCTCTCTTATATGTGGAATCTAAAAAAAAGAAAAAAAAAACAAGCTCATAGAGAGAGAACAGATATGTAGTTGCTAGAGGCAGGGGTGGGGAGGGAAAAATGGGTGAAGGGAGTCAAAAGGTACAAAGAGAAAAATAAATACAGCGCATTACTGAGCAACACCAAAACATAGCTTACTATCATTTAGTAATCTGTGACTATCTTCTATAGTATTAGGAAATTTAGGCAACTTTAATAAATTAACACAAAACTTCCTTAACGGGTAATAGAACTTTTAAAAGAAACCTGAAAGGTAAAAATACACCGGGTGTATCTGTTTAATAGCTGATTAAAATAGATGAAAAATTTAAAAAGACTGCTTTCCTCCCATACCCCTGCTCCCCCCACACGCACAAACTTCAGATGCCAATCTCAAGTCCACCAGCTATTGAAGTTTCCTTTGGTTTGAATAATTTGCTAGAGTGGCTCACAGAACTCAAAGAAGCATTTTACTTACTAGATTACCATTTTATTATAAAAGGAAGTAACTCAGGAACAGCCGGATGGAAGAGACACATAGGGCAAGGCATGAGGAACTTGCAGGGAGCACTTCCAGGTCCTCTCTGAATGCACCACTAGTCCTAAATCTCCACGTGTTCACCGACCCTGTCCTTTTGGGGTTTTATGGAGGTTTCATTACATAGGCATGATTGATTAAACCACTGACCACTGGCAACTGGTTCAACTTCCAGCCCCTCTTCTCTTGCTGGAGGTCAGGGGGATAGAAATGAAGGTTCCAACTATCTAATCATATGGTTGGTTCCACTGGCAACCAGCCACATCCTGAGGTCCTAAAGTCATCTCACTGACGTAACAAAAGATATATTTATCACTCTAGAAAACTCCAAGGGTTTTAGGATCTCTGTGCCAGAAATGAGGGTGAAGACCAAATATATCAATATATTCTTATTATAAATCACAACCTCCTACCCCAGACCCACCCCCAGAGGTTTTATTAGTTTAGGAGGAGGCCACCAGCACTGGTATTCTTAAACCTCTGCAGGAGAACCTAGGTTGCGGCCAGAGTTGAGCAACGCTGTTCTAGCCGCCTCTCAAGTTGTAGGAAGCCTCTGGGATCTCTTCTGGGCCTGATGATCTATTCAGCCTAGAGAGTTCCCAGGTTAAACTCATTGATCTCCATGGTTTTGATTACCATCTCTATGCCAATTACCTTCAACTCTGAACTGCCCTATAGACCACTCCTGCCCTCCAGACCCATACATCCAACTGATTTCCAGATATTTACTTTTACATCTCACAGGACATAGCACCATCATCTATCCAACAGCCCAAGTCAGAACCTTGGGTAACATTTTGAAACCTTCTTTTTCATCTCTCCCGTTTAATAATTACAAAGTCCGGTTCACGGAGACCTGCTCTGCAGGAAAATAGCAGATTTCAGCACTAAGCCAAAGGCCAGTACAGCCACTGTGGACCCCCTGCAGATCTTGCCAGCTTTTGCCCCACAGGTATTAGTGTTAACTGATGCCTGGGTTCCTCCCCACTCCCTTTTTTTCCTCACTGAAAAGCCCAGAAACCACACCACCGGTCATCCCAGGCCTCTGTGCCTACCCTAGTATAAGAAGCCAGCCACTTGAGCCCCTCCCTGTACCCACCAAAGCCCAAGTGCAAGACACCAGCCTAGACCCTTGTGGCTGACCCCGCCATTGAGCCCGGCCTCAGGGTTCAGCCCTACAGCTGTGCATCCTCTGCCCACCACCAAGCTTCACTGCAGTGCACACGCCCAGGGGAACGTGTGCAGCCATGAGGGAGCACGAAGACAGCCGGGGCCCCTGTAAGCTTTTGTGGGCCTGCGTCAGGGTGCGCCTTCTGTTGCTCAGCACCACAACGCCCATCCGAAGCCAACACCTCCGACTGAGCATCTGCTACCCCCAGCCCAACACCCAGCGCCAGCCCCCACTGCATCGTGCACACACCGAGGAAGAGTGCGAAACCACACATGAGCGTGCTGACAGCCAGGGCTTCTTCAGTTTCCAGAGAGCTTACCAAGTCGTAACACAAATAATCCCTGCTTACTTCTCCAACCTATCACCACTTCACACTCCACAGTTCAACTCTACGCATTTTTCTTTCAGTCCAAAGATGCTGCCCTCTCAAAGACCTCAGGGTCTTCATATACACTGTTTGCTCTGTCTGGCACCCTTTCCCATAACCTCTTCCTCTGGCTAACTCTTGATTTTTTGTCGTTGTTGTTGTTGTTGTTTTCAGTTTTCCACTAGAACATCAATTCCTTAGGAAGGCATCACCTCAATCTCCTAAACAGATTAGATCTTCTCACCATTCTTATAATAACCTAACCTATAGACTGTAAACCCCTTGGGGCAAGGGCCATGTTTCTTTTGTATGCCCAGGTTCTCGGCCTTTGACATCCCTCAATAAATGACCTACAAGCACAATGGATTACCATATCTGGCCCAAGAACTACTGCCAAAGGGAGAGATTTTTTAGTCATTAGAAATATCACCCAGTGGTCAAGTAAACTTTAGGCAAAAAATAAAATACATTTTAGAAAATCTCATCTCTTAAATTAGGTGGAAACCATTCTTTTAGAGATGGAGCTTGGGAAATTGCTGGAAATAAGGAAACAATTCTTGTAATATGATGGTTTATTCACGAAGCTCTGTGTGTTCATTTTGTGCATAATTAGCATAACAACCTCTGTTCAGGGGTGATTTTTCAAAATGACCGGTCTGTATCAACAGCATCTTCATAAGCTACAATTTAAAGAGTATCACAAATGAGAAAGAAAAGGAAAGTTATCAAGGACATATCTGAAGTTTCAACAGTGAGAGGTTTGCCTTTTATTGTTAAGCTAATAATTCCTACAAATCAGGCAGAAGTGAGTGAGGTAATCATTAGTTTAATGACACAAACGCTAATTAACTTAACCTCCTCCAAGTAGGTTATG
This sequence comes from Phocoena sinus, assembly GCF_008692025.1. Taxonomy (NCBI): domain Eukaryota; kingdom Metazoa; phylum Chordata; class Mammalia; order Artiodactyla; family Phocoenidae; genus Phocoena; species Phocoena sinus. The sequence continues at coordinate 52,632,941 of NC_045769.1, forward strand.
TAATATAAACCAGAAGGCTGGCTAAGGCAATATAATTTCCAGGAAGATATCTGAAGGGGAATAATGATGACTAACTTAATAAACCACTGTTCTCTCTAGTAAGAAAAAGAGGTACAAGGAGAGAGCTTAAAGGTCTAGTAACTATACAACATTGGTCTAGAAAAGTGAAAATTCCAATCATTTTATGCATAGACACTGGGAAAGCACCTGCTAAAAAGTTAGTGTTATTTTACATAGGGAAGTTATGTTTCTCTAGAACAGCGCTGTCCGACAGAAACCTAATACAAGTCACATATGAAATAATTTTACAGTAGTCACATTAAAAAGGAATAGGTAAAATTGATGTTAATAATATATCTTCTTTAACCTAATACATCTAAAATGTTTTCATTTAAAAATGTAATCAATATTAGTTTCAAAATATTTATTTCAACATGTAATCCATATCTAAAAAATTAAGAGATTTTATGTATACGTATGTGTGTGTATGTATTTTTTTTTGGTACTAAGGCTTCAAAACCCAGAACATAATTTGCCCTATAGTACTTCTCACTACAAACTAGCCGCATTTCATGCGCTCAAAAGCCACATGTGGTTAGTGGCTACTGTACTGTACCGTGTAATTGTGTAATTTTAGCCTCTATTACCCAGATGTGTGTGGGCGCGCGCGCACGTGTGCATGCCCAAACACACATGTATAATGCTACTAGTGGCAACTTCAAAATAATGAAAGATCTAGTATGCCTTTTGAATGACCAAATATAATCTTTTTAGTATAATTTTGTAGCCATTTATGTATTTTATTATGTTCTATTTGTTCAAATACTGGAAATCCATGGATAAGTACATTAATGAAGTCATTATGTGTGATGCCTTAATTTAGCAACCACCTGTGATCAAAGTTGCCTTTTAAAAAACTTAGCAAGGATGCAAAGCACCTGAGTGGAAAAGCAACTGAACCTGTGGAAATCACTATGGCCTCCTCAGACACGGAGTCTTCATGAACAAGTTTGGATTCAGACTCTCCTGATGGGGAGACTACCTTCCTCTGGTTCACAGAGAGCAGTACCAAGGAAGTGAGGGGAGAGACCCTTCTTAGGCGGGCAGGAAGGTGGAAGAAGCCTGTTTGCACACAGGAAGAAATGCACCTCTTCTACAGTCAATTCACTTCACTAAAAGGGGTCTCTGATTCTCAACATCTCATACACTGAACATTCTAGATAACCAGGCATTTGCTGCTCACTTATGATTATGACTACAGTGAATATACCATAGTATGGGACAACATTAGCCACTGCAGGGAAGAGGGGTTAGGAGGTAGGGGGGAAGGGTACTGATTCCTCTTCTGAGGGAAGGAGTCTATCTGAATCAAACTTTGATCTGAAATTCTGAGACTTAAAGACTAGTCCATGTAGATAGCACTTTGAATTGTATAGGAGATTGGCACCATTTTAAGAGCTCTTTCAACTTCATCTCTTTGATAGCAAATTAGGCCATGAATGAAAGAAAACATTTTATGACATGGCAGTCACAGCTGAATCTTTAGTTATTATAAGATTTTTTGGAAACAGATGGAAGTCTATGTGAAGACACAGGGAAAAGACAGCCATTTATCTACAAGTCAAGGAGGGAGACCTCAGAAGAAACCAACTCTGCTGAAACCTTGATTTTGGACTTCTAACCTCTAGAATTGTTTTCCAAATTGAAACAAAATTGGTCACGGAAACACTGCCAGATTTCACATGAAGGAGAACAGAGACCCCTTCTTCAGAAGGTGAGACACAGCCACCCCCAGCTTCTGCAGAATACCCTCCAACACTAGCAGCTGTGTGGATGAAAGGCTTTTGGTGCTGCAGCCAGGAGTCAGCGCTGTGCCTCTGACGTGGGAGAGCCAACTTCAGGACACTGGTCCACAAGAAACCTCCCAGCACCACATAATATCAAACGGCGAAAATCTCCCTGAGATCTCCATCTCAACACCAACACCCAGCTTCACTCAACGACCAGCAAGATACAGTGCTGGACACCCTATGCCAAACAACTAGCAAGACAGGAACACAATCCCACCCATTAGCAGAGAGGCTGCCTAAAATCATAATAAGGCCACAGACACCCCAAAACACACCACCAGACGTGGACCTGCCCACCAGAAAGACAAGATCCAGCCTCATCCACCAGAACACAGGCACTAGTCCCCTCCACCAGGAAGCCTACACAACCCACTGAACCAACCTTAGCCACTGGGGACAGACACCAAAAACAACAGGAACTACGAACCTGCAGTCTGCAAAAAGGAGACCCCAAACACAGTAAGATAAGCAAAATGAGAAGAGAGAAAAACAGCAGATGAAGGAGCAAGATAAAAACCCTCCAGACCTAACAAATGAAGAGGAAATAGGCAGTCTACCTGAAAAAGAATTCAGAATAATGATAGTAAAGATGATCCAAAATCTTGGAAACAGAATGGACAAAATGCAAGAAACATTTAACAAGGACCTAGAAGAACTAAAGAAGAAACAAACAACGATGAACAACACAATAAATGAAATTAAAAATACTCTAGATGAGATCAATAGCAGAATAACTGAGGCAGAAGAACGGATAAGTGACCTGGAAGATAAAATAGTGGAAATAACTACTCCAGAGCAGAATAAAGAAAAAAGAATGAAAAGAACTGAGGACAGTCTCAGAGACTTCTGGGACAACATTAAACGCACCAACATTCGAATTATAGGGGTCCCAGAAGAAGAAGAGAAAAAGAAAGGGACTGAGAAAATATTTGAAGAGATTATAGTTGAAAACTTCCCTAATATGGGAAAGGAAATAGTTAATCAACTCCAGGAAGCACAGAGAGTCCCATACAGGATAAATCCAAAGAGAAACACACCAAGACACATATTAATCAAACTGTCAAAAATTAAATACAAAGAAAACATATTATAAGCAGCAAGGGAAAAACAACAAATAACACACAAGGGAATCCCCATAAGGTTAACAGCTGATCTTTCAGCAGAAACTCTGCAAGCCAGAAGGGACTGGCAGGACATCTTTAAAGTGATGAAGGAGAAAAACCTACAATGAAGATTACTCTACACAGCAAGGATCTCATTCAGATTTGATGGAGAAATTAAAACCTTTACAGACAAGCAAAAGCTGAGAGAGTTCAGCACCACCAAGCCAGCTTTACAACAAATGCTAAAGGATCTTCTCTAGGCAAGAAACACAAGAGAAGGTAAAGACCTACAATAACAAACCCAAAACAATTAAGAAAATGGGAATAGGAACATACATCTTGATAATTACCTTAAATGTAAATGGATTAAATGCTCCCAGCAAAAGACACAGACTGGCTGAATGGATACAAAAACAAGACCCATATATATGCTGTCTACAAGAGACCCACTTTAGACCTAGAGACACATACAGACTGAAAGTGAGGGGATAGAAAAAGATACTCCATGCAGATACTCTATGCAAATGGAAACCAAAAGAAAGCTGGAGGAGCAATTCTCATATCAGACAAAATAGACTTTAAAATAAAGACTATCACAAGAGACAAAGAAGGAAACTACATAATCATCAAGGGGTCGATCAAAGAAGAAGATATAACAATTGTAAATATGTATGCACCCAACATAGGAGCACCTCAATACATACGGCAAATACTAACAGCCATAAAAGGGGAAATCGACAGTAACACATTCATAGTAGGGGACTTAAACACCCCACTTTCACCAATGGACAGATCATCCAAAATGAAAGTAAATAAGGAAACACAAGTTTTAAATGATACATTAAACAAGATGGACTTAATTGACATTTATAGGACATTCCATCCAAAAACAACAGAATACACATTTTTCTCAAGTGCTCATGGAACATTCTCCAGGATAGATCATATCTTGGGTCACAAATCAAGCCTTGGTAAATTTAAGAAAACTGAAATTGTATCAAGCATCTTTTCCAACCACAATGCTATGAGACTAGATGTCAATTACAGGAAAAGATCTGTAAAAAATACAAACACACGGAGGCTAAACAATATACTACTTAATAACGAAGTGATCACTGAAGAAATCAAAGAGGAAGTCAAAAAAATACCTAGAAACAAATGACAATGAAAACACGATGACTCAAATCCTATGGGACACAGCAAAAGCAGTTCTAAGAGGGAAGTTTATAGCCATACAATCCTACCTTAAGAAACAAGAAACATCTCAAATAAACAACCTAACCTTGCACTTAAAGCAATTAGAGAAAGAAGAACAAAAAAAAACCCAAAGTTAGCAGAAGGAAAGAAATCATAAAGATCAGATCAGAAATAAATGAAAAAGAAATGAAGGAAATGATAGCAAAGATGAATAAAACTAAAAGCTGGTTCCTTGAGAAGAAAAAATTGATAAACCATTAGCCAGACTCATCAAGAAAAAAAGGGAGAAGACACAAATCAATAGAATTAGAAGTGAAAAAGGAGAAGTAACAACTGACACTGCAGAAATAAAAAAGATCATGAGAGATTACTACAAGCAACTCTATGCCAATAAAATGGACAACCTGGAAGAAATGGACAAATTCTTAGAAATGCACAACCTGCCAAGACTGAATCAGGAAGAAATAGAAAATATGGACAGACCAATCACAAGCACTGAAATTGAAACTGTGATTAAAAATCTTCCAACAAACAAAAGCCCAGGACCAGATGGCTTCACAGGCGAATTCTATCAAACATTTAGAGAAGAGCTAACACCTATCCTTCTCAAACTCTTCCAGAAGACAGCAGAGGGAGGCACACTCTCAAACTCGTTCTACGAGGCCACCATCACCCTGATACTAAAACCAGACAAAGATGTCACAAAGAAAGAAAACTACAGGCCAATATCACTGATGAACATAGATGCAAAAATCCTCAACAAAATACTAGCAAACAGAATCCAACAGCACATTAAAAGGATCATACACCATGATCAAGTGGGGTTTATTCCAGGAATGCAAGTATTCTTCAATATACGCAAATCAATCAGTGTGATACACCATATTAACAAATTGAAGGAGAAAAACCATATGATCATCTCAATAGATGCAGAGAAAGCTTTCGACAAAATTCAACACCCATTTATGATAAAAACTCTGCAGATAGTAGGCCTAGAGGGAACTTTCCTGAACATAATAAAGGCCATATATGACAAACCCACAGCCAACATCGTCCTCAATGGTGAAAAACTGAAAGCATTTCCACTAAGATCAGGAACAAGACAAGGTTGCCCACTCTCACCACTCTTACTCAACATAGTTTTGGAAGTTTTAGCCACAACAATCAGAGAAGAAAAGGAAATAAAAGGAATCCAAATCGGAAAAGAAGAAGTAAAGCTGTCACTGTTTGCAGATGACGTGATACTATACATAGAGAATCCTAAAGATGCTACCAGAAAACTACTAGAGCTAATCAATGAATTTGGTAAAGTAGCAGGATACAAAATTAATGCACAGAAATCTCTGGCATTCTTATACATTAATGATGAAAAACCTGAAAGTGAAATTAAGAAGACACTCCAATTTACCACTGCAACAAAAAGAATAAAATATCTAGGAATAAACCTACCTAAGGAGACAAAAGACCTGTATGCAGAAAATTATAAGACACTGATGAAAGAAATTAAAGATGATACAAATAGATGGAGAGATATACCATGTTCTTCGATTGGAAGAATCAACATTGTGAAAATGACTCTACTGCCCAAAGCAATCTACAGGTTCAATGCAATCCCTACCACTGGCATTTTTCACAGAAGTAGAGCAAAAAATTTCATAATTTGTATGGAAACACAAAAGACCCCCAATAGCCAAAGCAATCTTGAGAAAGCAAAATGGAGCTGGAGGACTCAGGCTCCCTGACTTCAGATTATACTACAAAGCTACAGTAATCAAGAGAGTATGGTACTGGCACAAAAACAGAAATATAGATCAATGCAACAGGATAGGAAGCCCAGAGATAAACCCACGCACATATGGTCACCTTATCTTTGATAAAGGAGGCAGGAATGTACAGTGGAGAAAGGACAGCGTCTTCAATAAGTGGTGCTGGGAAAACTGGACAGCTACATGTAAAAGTATGAGATTAGAACACTCCCTAACACCATAGACAAAAATAAACTCAAAATGGATTAAAGACCTAAATGTAAGGCCAGACACCATCAAACTCTTAGAGGAAAACATAGGCAGAACACTCTATGACATAAATCACAGCAAGATCCTTTTTGACCCACCTCCTAGAGAAACGGAAATAAAAATAAACAAATGGGACCTAATGAAACTTAAAAGCTTTTGCAGAGCAAAGGAAACCATAAAGACCAAAAGACAACCCTCAGAATGGGAGAAAATATTTGCAAATGAAGCAACTGACAAAGGATTAATGTCCAAAATTTACAAGCAGCTCATGCAGCTCAATAACAAAAAAACAAACAACCCAATCCAAAAATGGGCAGAAGACCTAAACAGACATTTCTCCAAAGAAGATATACAGATTGCCAACAAACACATGAAAGAATGCTCAACATCATTAATCATTAGAGAAATGCAAATCAAAACTACAATGAGATATCATCTCACACCGGTCAGAATGGCCATCATCAAAAAATCTAGAAACAATAAATGCTGGAGACGGTGTGGAGAAAAGGGAACCCTCTTGCACTGCTGGTGGGAATTTGAATTGGTACAGCCACTATGGAGAACAGTATGGAGGTTCCTTAAAAAACTACAAATAGAACTACCATATGACCCAGCAATCCCACTACTGGGCATATACCCTGAGAAAACCGTAATTCAAAAAGAGACATGTACCAAAATGTTCATTGCAGCTCTATTTACAATAGCCAGGACATGGAAGCATCCTAAGAGTCCATCATCGGATGAATGGATAAAGAACATGTGGCACATATATACAATGGAATATTACTCAGCCATAAAAAGAAACGAAAATGAGTTATTTGTAGTGAGGTGAACGGACCTAGACTCTGTCATACAGAGTGAAGTCAGTCAGAAAGAGAAAGACAAATACCGTATGGTAACACATATATATGGAATCCAAGAAAAAAAAAAATGTCATGAAGAACCTAGGGGTAAGATGGGAATAAAGACACAGACCTACTAGAGCATGGACTTGAGGATATGGGGAGGGGGAAGGGTAAGCTGTGACAAAGTGAGAAAGTGGCATATACATATATACACTACCAAACGTAAAATAGATAGCTAGTGGGAAGCAGTCGCACAGCACAGGGAGATCAGCTCGGTGCTTTGTGACCACCTAGAGGGGTGGGATAGAGAGGGTGGGAGGGAGGGAGACGCAAGAGGGAAGAGATATGGGAACATATGTATAACTGATTCACTTTGTTATAAAGCAGAAACTAACACACCATTGTAAAGCAATTATACTCCAATAAAGATGTTTAAAAAATAAAGATTTTTTGCTTGGGCCAACAAAAAATATTTTTCATTGTGTTTCAACTGTTTCCTTTTCATTTACACATTTAACTTTTGGTTTCATCTATTAACTATCCATATTTATAACCTCAACCTGCCTATAACAGATAACATGCAGATATAGATTTAAGTAGAAAATAGAGATAAAAAATAAACTAATATTTTTTGAATGTCAGTTGTATGTCAGGTACTGAGCTAAACATTTTGCCTATTTTATAGTCACCCATATTTGAGACAGAACAACTGAAGCTGTCTTATATAGACGATTGTGTATGTATTTTTTCCTTGAAAATTCTTCATAAAGAATACTACATAGTCCATTTAAAAACCTGAGAATTTTTAAATGCCTTTAGTTACCGATGTATTGTTTTCAGTGTTTCCTTTCTAGACATTATCCTCAATCCCTTATTTTACAGTTTCAAGTTACTTCTGAGTCTGTGCTGAATTGAAACACACAATTTCTTCATATAAGGAAGAGAAGATATGTCGTTTGAAATGTTATATGAGAAGTAACTTCAGTCAACTCTTTTGCAAATGTTCATAGCTATTACTACAGCTATTAGTGTTTCAACCAGTTGACTGGCTAGAAATCTTGTCTTCCTTTTTGCCTTTCATCTCAGTAGAAACCTTTTTATTGATCAAAAATTTGAAAGTTAACAATATCCCTTTGGCTTGTCATTTCTAACTAATTCTCTTATTCACCAATCATGTCGATGACAAACTTTCACTTTGCTTTTATTCATTTATCCATCCAGTACATCTTCACTTAATTCGTGTGTGTTGAACATCTATCATGTGCACATTTTTCTGTGGATATTTCTGTAGTCAACCCCTATGTTCCACGTGCCCAATCAATATACGTTTACCTTCAATTTTGACAGGTATTATCATCTTAAATTTTAAATATTATATAATATTATGACAGAATATTTCCAGTTAAATACCGACATCTAGAAATAGATTCAGTGCCCTTCCAGACAGGAAGTAGGAGCTAAATACCAGTAGTTATAATGTCATGAATCAGGAAACTATGACAGGACAACAAAAATAAAACATTCCCTCCTGAGACCTTGTCAAGATCCTCTGGCAGATCAAGTCTGTCTGCTCCGCTCCCTAATTCATCCTACAAGACTCTCATGCAATGAAAATTATACTTTGCAGAATTATTCCAAATGGATAGGTCTGTGAATATGTTATGCTTTCCTAGTCTGCCTTTGGGGATGGAAGATGCTTAATGAGAGGCTGGGGCCTATTCTACACACTGCAGACAACTCCGAGACTCTTACGGATGCTGAGTCAAAAATAAACTTCCATTATGTGCATACTCTATTTGACTTCATTCTCAATGAAGGGAAGCCGCTTCCCAGTTTGAGAAAAAGCAAAGATTACTACCCAAAATGGGGGGAGGGGAGTGGTAAAGATTCAGTAACTAACTTATCCCGAAAGTCCATTGATAGCAAAGATAAATAGGAAAAAGGTACCAAATATGACCTTTTATTCACCATTCACAGATGACTCATAAGCTCAGCAGACAACATATCGGACTCGTCATTGAATTTTATTTTCACTCAAGATGCATACATGAAAGAAAAGGGCTTGGACATTGGACCCAGGCAGACCTGACTTTGACTTGAGGTCCCATCTTCCATTCACTAGCTGAATAACTTTAGAAAAAGTCCTTGCAACTCTCTGAGTCACAGAGTCCTCATGTGTAAAGTAAGAACAATGCCAACCATGACCCAGTGGTGTTTTGTGGAAAACAAGAAACATATATAGCAGTTCCTAACAATGTTTGAAGCAAGATAGGGTCTGAATTGATATTAGTTCCCCTTTCTTCCCCCATGTGTCTATGCAAAGCAAATTTGTTTTTGGCTTTGAAACATGAACTTTCTCCTCTCCCCCATCAGAACGCATTTTTCAAGCTGTCACAAATCTGAGAAGAGACACTAAGAAATGATTTCAAATAGAGGTATCCATTTAACATCGGAGTTTTTGGAAAGAAAAATTCATAATTATATGTTAAACTTCATTTTAATTATATTAACAGTGGAGATGCCAATTTTTTCTTGTGCTCTCCTTTTTTACATTTCATATCTAAGTAAAACTGTATCATTTTCTTTTTCAGAAAGCCCTTGGGCTAAATGACAGGGTATGGGATCAATTCCAACTGCTATTCCTGATCTGCCCCTTAGCCTGTTCTTTAACAAGGCTGATAGGTCAAAGATAGAAATAAAATTCTCAAGTCTTGGCTTAGCTGGATCCTGTCCTTAATGTGCTGAGAGACTTGAAGATGTGTTTTACACTTTGCTGGGTGGGGGAGGGGTGGGGGGGGAGGAGGGGAGAGGTGAGGAGAAGGTTTTATAAGAAATTTTTCTCCACATAGTTTGGTCAGAGTACTGCAATCATTGTCATAAGCAAAAGGGAGAACAATATTGACAGAAAGGAGACCACTTTTATGTTTAGAAGGGAAGATGGCGTAGAGTTAAGTGAATGTCATTCGCTTTAAACTAGAAGTAATAGGCAACACGAGTTTTTCCAGGACTTCTGCTACCGTGGGGCTCACAAGTGTGTGTGTGTGTGTGTGTGTGTGTGTGTGTGTGTGTGTCTGTTGGGGGGAGTGGGTCATTAGCTCCCGGCCCCAGGTACAACTCACCCAGTTGGAGCTGTTCGCACGTCCGCTCTGGGTTCTTTCCAATCCTGCATCTGTAAATCGCCCCAGGATTGACCACTGAAGTGTTGGCGAGCCAGCTGGCCGTGGGCGCCCCGACTACGAGCCTAAAGGGAGCAATGGGCACGTGCGCGCAGACGTGAGCCGTGCTGCCCACTGAACTCCGGGTCTTCACGGACTCCTCCGCCCACCACTCCGCGCACCCAACCCGCCACCCCAAACTCCAGGGCCTGGCGCCAGAACGCACCCCGGGTGCTGCCACCCCAAGATAAGTTAGTTTCCCGAGCATTTCTCTAGCGAGCTGGCCGTCGCAGGGTTCCCCTCCTGCCTCCCGCGGAGGGAGGAAAGTTTGAACCGGGCAGGGAATCCCTGAGGCGCCTTTCGCTCGCCGCTCTGAGATACCGAGGGCGCCGCCTCCGACCCCACTCACCATCGGTTCGCCCCGTGGCTGTGCAGCACCACCGAGTAGCCGAACAGGGTGTCGGCGGGGCCCTTGTAAACCATTGCGCTCTCGGTGTCCACGTTGTAGGGGCGCCCGGTCGGGACTCCCAAGCACAGCAGTAGCATCACCGCCTCCCATACGGCGGCCCCTCGCGGGCCCGGCCCGCACCTCGCTTCCGCAGCCATGCGCTCTCCGAGGGGAACATTCAACACCAAACGGCCACTGTCCGTCCCAAAGTTGCGCGGGATGAGACGGTCGGCCAAGGGGAAGAGCGCCCCAAGAGAAGAGGCTCAGCGTGTCCGGCGCCGGCAGGCGGGCGGGCGGGAGGAACGGGGGTTGGGGGGAGGGACAGAGGGAGGGAGGGGAAGTCAGGCAGCGGCGGGCGGAGCGATCAGAGGTGGCCGGGGATGCTGCGCGCTCGCCGGCCCCCACGCCCCGTTTCTGCAGTCTGGAGGTGCGGTGCTCACGTGGTCCCGGGGCGCGGGCCGCTGGGTGGGGTCCCGGGCGCAGTGCGGAGGCGCAGGACCCGATGCCGTCTCCCCGCGCGTGAGACTGTAGGGGGCGCTAGGGGACCTTGGCTGCGCAGAACGCGCGTCCAGGCCGGGGCCTCTTAGTCCCGGAGCACGGGATGACTCTGGGCTCCCGGGACTGCAAGAGTGGAGCCGGAAGGGGTCCGGGGCTTCGCCTTTTATCCGTGATTGAGGCCTAGATGTTAGCGGCGTGACCCCAATCCGACCCGCGCGCGCCCCACTATGAACGCAGAGGCTCCTCGGCCTGCCCGGAGTGGCCCAAAGGCCGGCCACAAACCTGGGCGCCGGGAGGGACTGCGCCGGGGAACTGTCCTGATCTTTCGTTGATAGTTAAGCGGTAGACCTGATTTTGGGGGCATAAGCAACCACTGGGGAGCCACAAATTAAACACAAAGCGCACTCCCTGAAGGCGCCCGATAAAGACGTTATGGTATATCACTTCAAGACTCAGAACCCTGCACCCTTCTATGCCCACTTCCTTCCTCCCCATACTTCCTCTTAGGTCCGGGCTGCTTGCTTGAGGAGCAGTGGCTCGAGCTGAAAGGCACAGGCGGGCAGTTTAGGTTGTTGCTGAGTCCAAGGGCGAGTCTGGGTTAAGGAAGCACTGTGACTTACCTCACTTCAACGGATTCCTCCCTCCGGTTCTTGATGCTCCCCCTTTCCACGCATCCACTCAGTTCCACCGGATACACCTGCCATCAGGGCTTAGACCCAGCTGAGGTCAAGAGTCAGACATCATAATGAGCCTCTGAAAATGCGCTGGGGACCCACAGCACAACACACCTGAACTGGGTTTGATTCTCGTCCTAATTAATCCACGTGTGCCTCAGGTTTCTTTCTAGAGCAACCAGAGACAGCCATAGATAATTAGGCCGGTATTTGCAGGAGATGCAGGTACAGTTATTAATTATTACTGTATGGAAAAAGAGAGAGAAAGAAACAGCATTCATCAAATGGTATGTGTGTGCGCATGTGCGTTAAAACCATACTGAAATAGCACCTCTGAAGTTGTAAAGGCAGACACGTAACTAAAATACTTGTTCACTCACTCAGCATATTCATTGCGCAAGGCACTTTGCTAGGTCCACGGGATGCCACGGTGAACAAGGCAGGAGAAGCTTTCAGGAAAATTTTCAGCCAAGTGGTAGACAAACATTTACTAACTAGAGAAAGTTCTGGATGCTTTAGTGACAGAGTTGAAGGACAAGGAGGGTTGTTAGGCTAAGCACTTTGAGAGGAGGGATGCGGGACAGGGCGAGCAGGGCCAGGCAGAGGAGAAGAGGTGGTCTTGGCTAGAGCAGTTAGCGGCTCCCACACAGGATCGTACAATATGAGGCTAAGTAGGGAGGCAGGGACACGCTGTGAACCTCCTAAGCCAGGCCAGGAGTGTTTATGCTGGAGCTAAAAGGAGGCTGTTGGAGAACTGGTCTGGATCAGCTGCGGGTTTCAGAAGCCCTCACACACCCTCCAGGCACTGGCAGCGTCAGAGCCACTGATCTGAACCCCTACCTCTTTCTTTCCCTCCTTTCACCAGAATCTTATACAATGAAATCCACTCAACACAATTCTTTCACGGGATAACTAAGAGGAGAGTGGCCAGTAGAGCACTTCATAGGGCAGGACCTAATTTCTGTGATGGTCATTATGGTTATGACTTCACTACACGTGCAGAAACAGCCACCCTTTATGATCTCATACACTATGGTAGCCCTGAGTTTTCTTCCTCCAAGGCTTAGAGAACAGTCCATGTTTCCTAAATTGGGAGAAATAAAGGGTATTTAACATTGCCATTACAGAGCCTGAAGATACTGCTATAACCCCAATCAATTACTTTTGCAGGCAAGAGTGAGAATCAGGTGGGGGGTGAAGAGCATGTAGGCAGGAGAACAGAAAGACTTCTTTAAACTTCTCATGCCTATCACTCACTCTCAACTGAACCAAAATATTCAGTCATTCAATTAATGTGTCATTTGATTAATATGTTTCAAGTGCCCACTGTGTGCTAGGAGATGCGTTAAGGTCTCAAATAAAAGACAAAATACAAGTGATTTCTATCCTTGGTAAGAAGTCCTCCCCAGTAGAGAGGATTCTAATATGGGCTCACCCAATTTCTCAGCTGTTATCAAGAATGAGCATTTCTCCTTGAAAGGCTCTCTTTTCATGACACTTTTTGAGCCGTTCCCTCCTTTCTATCTGGCCACTCCGAGTTTCCTTTGCTGGCTTCTTTCCCTCCACCCTAAGTGTCGGAAAGGCCTACGGCTCCATTCTGAGCCCTCTTTCCTTCTCTTTCACTCCTTCTTAAGAGCTCTAACCGATTTCCTGTATCTTTAAGTACCAACTAAATAATCCCGCTAAATACCACCATGATTCCCCAGTTCGTGTCTCCGGCCTGGACCTCTCTTCTCAGCTCCAGACCCATATGTTTTACTGCCTACCTGACATCTCTACTTGGATGTCTACTGGGCATGGCGCACGTAACACGTCTAACACTGAATTCTGACCCGTATCTCAACTATTCCTCCACTCAATCTTTCTTTCCCAAAAACAGCACTCCATCTGCCCGGTTGTTCAGACCAGAAACTTGGAAAGTAATTCTGAGTCCCCTCTCTCTATTCCCCACATCTAATCCATCAGTAATTAAGTTCTATTGATCGACCTTCAGAATATATCTCCAGCTCATCGGTTTGATGAGCTGCTTCTGCCCTGCTACTACCCTCTTTCAAGTACAGTAATCTCATCTGAGCTGTTCAGTAATCCAAGACCTGATCTCCCTATTCATCCCATCCCCACATCATCGATTTTCTACATAGAAGCTAAAGTGAATTTTTAGAATTCTAAATCAAATCATGCAGGCCACTCCCTTGCTTAAATCCTTTTTTTTTTAGACTTATTATTTATTTATTTTGGCCGTGTCGCGTCTTAGTTGCGGCACGGGGGATCTTTCGTTGCAGCACGCAGGCTCTTCATTGTGGTGCGTGGGCTTCTCTCTAGTTGTGGTGCTCAGGCTCCAGGGCCCACGGCCTCTGTAGTTTTACATGAGCTCTAGTTGAGGTGCGTGAGCTCAGTAGTTGTGGCTCGCAGGCTTAGTTGCCCTGCGGTATGTGGGATCTTAATTCCCTGACCAGGGATCAAACCCGCATCCCCTGCATTAAAGGTGGATTCTTTACTACTGGACCACCAGGGAAGTCCCTGCTTAAATCCGTTAAATAGTTTCCCATGCTCTTCTAGTACAAACCACACTTAACATGGCCTCCAAGGACTGGCCTCTTTGATCTGGCCTCTGACTACACTGCCAGCTCACACTGGCTTTCCTTAAGTGCATCAAGGTTTTTTTCACTCTCTGTGCCCTTGCCCATATTGTTCCCTCTGCCTGAACGCACAGCCTCTGACTTCTCACATGATTCCTCTCTTTCTTCAGTCTCAGTTGAAAGATCTTCTTCTCACAGATGATTTTCCTGCCCGTCCACTTAAAGTACGTCACCATATTGCAGAGCATCCTGTTCATTCTCTTCATAGCTCTTTAATGTATAGTCACAGGTGTCTTTACCTTTTCATTTTGTCTTCCTCTCTAGAGCACAAGGGCAGAACACATGTTGTGTTGTTACGTTATTCACCACTCTATCTCCAGCACCTGATAAGCTACCTGACCAACAGCAGGTGTGCAGTCAGTATTTTGAATGGCCCTTGTATGATTTGGACTTTTAACATCACTAATGTCACGAACTGAAAGAAATCTGGATATTTATAAGTCTATGTTCATGCATTATGGATGTGTCCTTTGGCAGATTCAAAGATATACTATAAAACATGGGTCTTACTCTTAATCAGCTTATAATTTATAAGGAGAGATATGATATGCCTTGAGAAAAAGAAAAGAAAAGAAAAAGCAACCAGAAAAGAAAATTTGGAATAGGGAGGGAGAGAAGAATGTGTTTGGATAATGCTGGCTGGGTTCTAGAGATGAGTCTGAGATATTAGTGGAACATCCATAGACATGTCTAGCAAGTCGTTTTTAAGATTTTTTTAAAACGCTTTTTTATGTTTTCTTTAATAGATCTTTTTAAATTACCAAAGTAAAGCATGTAACATGTAAAACAATTAGTGATGCATAAAGAATATATTTGTGATCTCTTCCTGCCTCCCTCTAACCCAACCTTCTAAAGCGTTCCCTTTCCACAAGTAAAACAACTGCTTCCAAGTGCATGTCTCAAGGTCTGCTCTTGGGGGATCTGAGCTACGACATAGGAGATAATTTTTTTCACAGGAGTAAGGTTCCCAACATGAAACAAAAAGCTCTTTTATCCTGATAGGTAATATCAGTCCAAATTTCCTGATGCTTGAATATAAATATAAACGACCAGGTTCCTTTTTAAAAAAAACATGAAATAGTGCTTCTCCTCATTATAAGAGTTCTGAAATCTGCTGAGAAACTGTGTAAAACATACTTCAGAATCCCCAACCCTGGAAGACCTGGAGACTGGGGCATTTATCCAAGGACTCACCCTCTACTGGTGGAGGGCTAACCTTGCCACACTTACAGGTTGCACCTGTTCACAGGCCAGCACGTGCCCAAATGCCAGAGGAGTCCTCAGTGGGAGATGAGGGACACAGGCACCTGAGCAGGGAAGCTGCCAACCTTCGGAAACTGTACTGGGCGGGGGAGCTCTGGGAGCTCAGGTGGCCCAAGGGGCGGGAGGCATCGACAGCATTGGCCACAACTGCCAATCAAAACCATACACGGTTTGTTAGTGTTACTCAAGCTTGGTTTTTAATCTCTTAAGTTTTCTCTGGTTGGCTGGGAAAACGAGTGAATGTGGATAATGCACTTTAACGCAGTACTTAGAACATAATCAATACTGAAAAAAATAGTAGCCCTTTCTCCTTCATCCTTCTTTTCTTGTATCATCATCGTTAATGATGCAATTTGTATAGAAATAAACTACCAACGGAAATAAACTCTGCATAGAAATCTGAGTTCAGTGCCAGTGACTCATGTGGAAGGTTGTTTAAGTTAATAAAAGGCATTTTCTGTCTCTATTTGCTTCTGTTTATTTATTCACTCATTCAACAAATATTTATTGAACACTTATTATGTATAACTGAGAGATGTTATGCATAACATGGCAGACAGATTTGGGATTCTTTTCCTTTTGATACTTTTATCCCCTTGTCACTTTTCAGTACATTGACATACACAAGCAGATGCTTTTTTTTTTTTTTTTTTTTTTTTTTTTCAAGCAGATGCTTTTTTCTACAACTATGAATACATCATTTCCCTTTCAGAGACCCTTAATGGCTCCTCCCCCAATTCAACCCAATTAAATTAGAATTTCTTGCCTGGGGCCTAATACCCTCCATGCTGGGCCTCAAACTTTCTTTCAACCCATCCCAAACATAGCTTATTTTTCCTTCCCTCTGGAAATGTTCCCTTTAGTTTGGGAAATTAACAGATCAAGAAATAACTATTTGAGCCAGTAGGTACCAAATACCATACAAAATGGTGCCTAACAGAGAAATTCAACAGACAAGTTTCTTCTGGCTGGATTATTCGGGGCAATTTTTCTGGAATAGAAGGACAATTTTGAGAAATTTCATTTTTTATCAGTCTTTTTTACAACTCCTGAAACTACTGATACTTTATAACTTCTTAAACTAAGTCTATTTCATGCTTCAGTTCAGAAGAAGAAACAACTGCTTCTCTTGTTACAGTGTATAAAGGACCTGGTATAAAACCATTCCCCCTCAGAGCACATAGTTATTATGTGACAACATTCTATCTCATAAGTAATCTGATCTGGAAGATTGGATTTGTGCACTGGAATGATTTAACAACTGGTCCATGCAAGATCTCAAAGGTTCACAAGACACACAGTTTACAGCATCACCCTCTTCTATTATCAGAGGTTAGAGTCCATGTAAAAGGGCTATACAACAGCGTCTTATCTGAAGCCTTTCATACGCATGACCTCATCTTGAAAAACCGAGTTCCTAGGCACTTCAGAAAAGGACATGGTAAATAAAGAGTGTAAAATTGATTAATCATGGGTAAAGTTTTATCACACAACAAACGTTTATGTACACATATCCCAAGTACTCTGAGGATACAAGAAGTTAAAGATGTGCTCTTATTCTTGAATAGCTGGCAATCTAGATAGATAGATAAATCTGCCAATTTAATTTAGATAGACAGCACATGCAGACCTCAAACCAGAAAACAATTTCAAAGCAACTTACAAAATATGTTGTGAATATAGCAAAAGCTATATAATGCAATTGCGATGTTTTCAGAATAGCAAAAGGTTTTGTTGGGGGACTAAAAGAAATAAATTTAGTTTAATCTTACACTTATGTTTCTTTTGTTTTGTTTTGTTTTTTTAAAAAAATCAGAGCAAACTGGGGGAACACAGAGATTAGTCTTTGTAGACTAGATAAAAGAGATAAGAAAACATCAGAAACTAAAATATCATCAGTAAATAGGAGGAATGTAAACAGTGGAAAGAGGCTACACCACTTTGTAAGGACAATAGTGCAAAATAAGAGAAATAATTTAATGCACCAAAGTTCCCTGAATTACTTAAAATCCCAAAGAAACTTTGGGAAAATAATTATAATTTGGATTAGTAAAACGTAATGAATAATACTACAAATACAAAAATAATTTCAGCTCTACCTCACATCTATGCATTAGAAGTCAGCAGACAGCTTGGATGTTCTATTTTTGGAGCACACTGAAAAGCTTTGTTTATAACAGTTGCACAGTATATTGACCCGATAAAGCAAATTCCCTCTGTTTACAGAAACTTAAAGCACTATTTTGGTTTTAAAACCACATGCTGTTCATAAGGAACTCATCAGAATTGTAGATGAAAGTGAAAAAAAAAATCTCAGACCCATATTTTTTATTACTGGCCAAAGGATGGTAATACTAATTCAATACAATTATATATATATATATATATATATATATATATTTATATTTATATTTATATATGGTGGATTGTAGAGCTACTTCTTACTCTTTTCATTGCTTCACGTAAAAGTCAGTAAGCTTTTTAAAAACCAGTTTTAGAAACCATACAGGGATTTAGGAGACATGAAACTGATAATGGAACTGCCCTTATATTTTTACAGCTTTTTTTTTAATCCATCTCTATTGGAGTATAATTGCTTCACAATGCTGTGTCAGTTTCTGTTGTACAACAAAGTGAATCAGCCATATGCATACATATATCCCCACATCCCCTCCCTCTTGAGCCTCCCTCCCACCCTCCCTATCCCACCCCTCTAGGTGGTCACAAAGCAGTGAGCTGATCTCCCTGTGCTATGCAGCTCCTTCCCACTAGAGCTAGCTATTTTATTAAACTGAAAGGGTTCACTTAGATTGTCACTAAAGTTTTCCACTCTCCAAATGTTATTGTTTTAAGTTACCAGAGAATACTGTTCATACAGAGCCTGCAGTAGGAATCAAAAAGCACACACAGACAAATAGGCAGGTGAAGGGCATTCAATTCAGTTGCTAATTCTTTTCAAAAAGGTGAGATGAGCAACTGCAAGGAGAAAAATATGAATCTTGAATAAATGTCAACTCTACATGTCTATATGTCAATGTCTATAATTGGATATCTTATCTATCATTTATCTTATCATATGCTGGCTTAGTTAAGTATATGCAAATAGAGAAGTTTAACTCATATATGTGTCTTCTGATAAATGAGCAAAAAGTAAATTGTGCTTGTGTGGGTCCTTACAATTTACAAAGTACATTTTCCAAGCTGTGCTAAAGTAGATGTGAAGTAATTATCAATAAAGCTTGTATGGCGCAAAAGGAAATAATACAAAATGCAACATGGTAGCCAAGACTACATTTTTTAATTCAAAACCAAAAGCAAAAATAAAACCCCATGGGGACATGATTTTCCTCAGAGGCTTAATCTGGAATTTCTTCTTCTCATCTATAAGTGAGCAAGTAAGAGCAGTACTGCAAAACTCAGAGATGAAATGTCAAAAGTCTAGACAGATCACAGACAGACCTCAGGGACAGGGAGAACCGCAAAGACAGAGCATTCCTGGAGTAGTACAGACCTGACTAAAATGATTTTGCAGTGTAATTGGAAAACACTGGAACCTCTGTTATTAGAGATTGGGCTTTGAGTGAAAAACTGAGAAGTCTCCGTATTTAGAATGAACTTTTTTTCAATTAATTTTTTTTATTAGAGTATAGTTGATTTACAACATTGTGTTAGTTTCTGCCGTACAGCAAGGTGAGTCCGTTATACATATACATATATCCACTCTTTTTTAGATTCTATTCCCATAAAGGTTATTACAGAGTACTGAATAGAGGTCCCTGTGCTATACAGTAGGTTCTTATTAGTTATCTATTTTATACATAGTAGTGTGTATATGTCAATCCCAGTCTCCCAATTTATCCCTTCCCCCCTTTTCCCCCTTGGTAACCATAAGTTTGTTTTCTACATGTGTGACTTAATTTCTGTTTTGTAAATAGGTTCTAGAATGAACTGTCTTCTAAAAGGAAGTGCACCTCAGGTCCTATTAATGTGATACAAGTACAAACCAGGGCATGGAGGTAAAGGATGTACAGGAAGCAGGTCAAAGAACAGATAAGAAACAGCATTGACCATGCCAGCAAGAATTTTCTTGGCCACGACTGGGTAAAGATTATTACTGATTCTTCAGGGAGGACAGATTGAAAATTACTATCTGAAATCTAACCTAGCTGATTTTTAAAACTTAGTAGTACTGTAAGTCACATGTAGTTCACATTACTCTGTGAGTTTAGTCAATCCCAGTTGATGTTTTATTACCAGTACAAAGTACTGAGATGCCAGCTTTAATTATACCTAAAGCATCTTGACTAAAAATTGCAGTCACTACTCTGCTGCCTAGAATACATACCAGTTAAGTAGGAGGTAATGTTATTTTACCAAGGCTCATTCCTGACTACTTAAATACTTTATACTATAGGTTTACATACTCTAAGTTTATTGATCCTTAGAAGAAAATACTGTTAGGTAGAATGATTTATTTCATTTTAGAATAATTTATTTCATTTAAAATACTGTTAGGTAGGATGATTTATTTCATTTAGAGGTGAGGCAATGGCTTCCAAAGTGTTAAGGGCTTGCTCAAGGTGAGGGACTACATTCCTGACCCTTTCATATTCCCTTCCAAGGAAACTGGATTGGCTTGTCTAGAAAGACTGCTGTCAGAATGGGTGCCAGGGCTTGGGTCTCTGGGAACAGAATTGGGCAAAAAATAGAAAGACCTTCTTAAAGTCTGAGTTAGAGAAACCAAGATGAATCCATTTAACCAAAGAACAGAAGTGGGGAAAAAAGAAAGCAGAGCTAAGGTTCAGGAAACAGGCAGATTGACAAAACAGGAGCAGGTCCAAATGGTCCTGGGCAATTGCTGTGAACAGAGCGGAAGCATGTATGGCTTGTCTCGACTGGCTTTAACATCTTAAAGATGTGGAGATTGCCCGGGGAGGGTGTTACAGTATTAAGTGACTGAGATAGAATTCAAGGACTGGTCTGCAATTCAAATGTACTATTTTTTTAAAAGTATTTCTTTCCAACATACCCCAGTGCCTATGCTATCTGTGTATACAGAGGAGAAGCTCAGTATCTAAAGACATCTGAAAAAGAGTCTACTCTGAGTAATCATCCCTGATTCCACCAAGAAACCTTGCCTTTAAATGTTGGCAGTACTTACTTGTTTAATTCCTAGCTTAGTTGATTTCAGATTCACAACCTTCCCCTTGTTTTCCTTGTAAACTAAGGAAGCCTTAGGAAAGCAGACTCTGAACCACTCTCTCTGTCAAGGCAGTTTTGAGAAGCGACCCTGCCTAGCCTAGTGCTTTTCATGTACAATAAGGGTCAGGAATCGGAAATGAGGCTGAAGGAATGAAATTGAAGAGAACGATTTTCTAGATCCATGGAAGTCAGATCTTAATAATGAGACTTTATTAAAAATAATTCCTGGAGTACCTGACCTACCTACGTTCAGGTATAAATGTAAAACTGAATCTATTTCAACCTTCATTCAGAATAATTTTCAGGTTATTGGCACTTAAGACATAATTATCCCTTGTAACAACGGGGTAATCGTTACTGCCAATAATTAGGGGTGGGCTATACTAACATTTAATTGAACTCCAGTAAGTTAATAGCATAAAGACTGCACTCCAAGGCTTCAGCAAGCTTGCATAATTCATTAGGGGCAGTGGACATGGGCCCTGCAGTAGACAGAGCAAGGTCTGGGTGGGAACGATCCAAAATCTTATCACATTGCTCTTCTACAGCTGTCACTTCTACAGGCCTCGCCTTCTATTCAGACGTGGAAAAAGTTACTATATGGCTTTCAGCCGTTAAGTGATTTTGGAAGTGTTCATAAATCTTTACGAAATCCAATTCAGTTTCCAACTAGGAACGGTTTAGGAAATGGGCAGAAACACTTTCATAGCTCCACTGAAAAATCTTCATTGAGTCAAATGAAATTTTAGCGGCTTGACTGAAAAGAATCCTTGCTTTGGGATCAATGTCCATATTGACAGCAGTTGCTGCCAATGGACATTTTAGCAACTTGGAGTCCTTCAGGCAGTTTATAAAATAAAAACAATAGAGCAGAACGAGGGTGGGGCAGGATAAACCTTTTCCACTGCCCTCATAACAGACTCTCATTCTAAACCACACTGTCGATAGCATCAGACTATTTTTTTTTTAAGAAAGAACTGGAAATTTTTATTCGAGCCAAATATGAGGATTATAACCCGGGAAGAGCATCTCAGAAAGCTCTGAGGACTGTTCCGCCGGCTAGAAGTCAAGACACAGTTTATATAAGTTTTTTTTTTATAAATTTATGTATTTTATTTGTTTAGTTTGGGCTGCATTGGGTCTTCAATGCTGCGCATGTGCTTTTCTTTAGTTGTGGCGAGCGGGGGCTACTCTTCGTTGTGGTGCACGGGCTCTAGGCGCACGGGCTTCAGTAGTTGTGGCTCGCAGGCTCGTGGGCTCTAGAGCACAGGCTCAGTAGCTGGGGCACACGGACTTCGTTGTTCCGCGGCACATGGCTTGAACCCGTGTCCCCTGCATTGGCAGGCGGATTCGTAACCACTGTGCCACCAGGGAAGCCCCTATATAAGTTTTTTGAGACAGGGGGCTGTATATCGATGAGGTATTATTGACAGTTTACATGATCCATATCTAAGTACCATCGTGGTGGGTCATGTGACCCCCTACAAGATCAAGAAGGAATGCTATCTTCCAAGGAGTTGTCTTGTTGCTTCTGGGAGAATGTTGCTCTTTATGGCTGAATATGCATTCCCGCCAATGGGAGAGGCCTGGTCAATGCACAATGCACGATGGATGGAGGTAGACAGGCAGCCAAACGGCAGAGAAGAACCTTCATGTTTAAATTTTTCTTGTCTTGCCACAAAATAGGAACTTTATTTCACACCAGTGACCCCTGAGTACATAGGAAGCCTCAGGCAAAGTCCTGCATGTCTATTTTTTTTAAGCCAGGAGAACTGTCTTAAAAAAAAAATCCCAGATTTCATAACTTCATTAGATAGTCTTTCACTAAAAGGACTTCCAAACAGCTTTTCAATTGAATTTAGGGGAATTCCTTGTTTTTCACAAGAGAGAACTCAGCAAAAAGAGACAAGAGATGTACACAGGCTAGGGATATTGTTTGAAGTGAGATGGTAGTGTGGCTTGTAAACAACATCAAAAGGTCTCCTAAATGGGAATTGAAGTGAAAAGAGAAACATTTGTCTGAGGGTAAGCCTTCTTGTTCTTTTATGTTCCTCTGTATTTGTAACTCAGATGTCTGTTCACAGATAAAATCTGCCTCCTTCTTTTGGAACCTCCCTGACCACTTGTCAGTGCCCATATCTTAGGAGATCTGCTTCCTCTCAGGTTCCCCCATCACAAGAATGACTCTGATATCCTTCCTTCAGCAGTCCATGCTGGAACGCTGTCCAGTCTCATTTTAAACCTGGATTGGTCACGATAAACTTTAGGCATCAACAAGTAAACTACAGACAAGTTCCCTGTTTTCCTTGAACTCATCCCATGCCTGTATATTCATTCTCTCAGTGAATATTTACTGACACCTACTCTCTGTCAGGCACTGTGCTCAGAGCTACAAAAATAAACATAATTAAGACAGGTTGCCACGCTCCAGGAAATTACAGTAGATACACATGAGATTACCATGAAACAAATAAAGAACTACATTTTTTTAAAGTGCAATGGAT
This sequence comes from Phocoena sinus, assembly GCF_008692025.1. Taxonomy (NCBI): domain Eukaryota; kingdom Metazoa; phylum Chordata; class Mammalia; order Artiodactyla; family Phocoenidae; genus Phocoena; species Phocoena sinus. Next base: position 52,656,334 of record NC_045769.1, read on the forward strand.
GGGTTGGTGGCACAATAGGACTGCATGAAGTTACGTGGTACAGTTAGGGAACGTTAGGCATGTGGCATAGAGCAGGGAGTGGTAGGAAAAGATGCAGAAGAGGTAGTCAGGGTTTAGATCGTGGAAACCTCATTGTCCTGTTAAGTAGTATGAATTGTTGCTACATTCAGAAAAATATTTTATGCAATACCATAATATGCCTAGAGAGATCGGAGTGATAGGAAATCAGATGCAGATAGTTTAGTCAAATGACTGATGTATTAAAATAGGAGAGAAATGCCAAGAGCCTGAATTAAATCTTAAAAGGCTAAAGAGGAAGGAATGGAGGCAAGGGCAAGGGAGGAATTGAGCACGGTGTCACAGTTCTGGGGCGACTGGGTGCTGCCATCCATTGTGATAAAGTGTGAAGGAGGGGAGCCTTTCGGATGGGAAGATAATCACAGCAGGGGTGGTTGTGCTGAATCTGAATTTTCTGAGAGACATCCAAGTGAATGTGTTCTAGAGACAACTAGATAGACAATTTTGGGGCTCAGGAGAGACACTTATGCTACAGATATTATTTCGGTAGCATCATTAATATAAAGATGGACAATGGAGAGCATATGTAAAGAGAATAAAACAGAGCTTTGAAAGAATCTTGAAGGATACCAAAGTTTGGGGTCACGCAGATGAAAAGCAAGCCACGATCGGTCTATGAAGGAATCATCAGAGAGGTGAGAGAACCAGGGACATGTCATGTCTCAGATGACCAAGAGGACGGCTCCCACTGAATGTTGCTTTTTCCATATGGCTGGTTTCCTCAATTCCCTACCCACTTTTTCCACCAGCATAGGCCTCATTTTCTTTCTCCCTGGTTACTATTGGGTTGGGTTCTGTAACATCTTACGGAAAAACCCGAACAAACTTTTGGGCCAACCCAATACCAGATAGCAAGCCCTCTCTCAAGTCTCGACTCTACCAGCCTTAGTTCTAACTTTTAGTTCCCTTTCTGCTCCTCTAGGGATGGCAACTGACGATGACCACTCCCTACAAACAACTTCACTGCCCCCAGTTCTGGCTACCTCAGCCTCTTCAAATTTAGAAGGAGTTGGTTCTTCGAAGGAGATGATGGATATATAAACCTTAGTGCTTGTAAACCTCACATGGAGAACACAGCTGTATTGGAACAGGAGGGGAAGCAAGAGGGTATACACAGGAAGGCCAAGTCTTGGGCTCAGCAGGGGAAGAATGAAGGCAGCTAAGGACATGGTTGCTCTTCAACATAATACACCAGGCCATGTTGTCAGATGCTAAATCTTCCCAGTAGCGCTGCCCCTGTGCTGGGCTGAGTGATCGGCATGGAATTCTGTTGTTGGGTTATAGAGGTCAGACTCTGAGACTATCAGAGGTTCTTGACATTTTAAGGGAGCTCAGCCACCCAGGTAGTTTGGCCAAGTGTTTGAGAGTGGGCTGAGTTTTGAATAAACTTGGGGATTTTAGAGAAACATCGTTCAGAATTTGGTTCAGAATCTAGGATGGAAGGATTTCAATGAGGCCATAGACTTCCAATAAAGTCGGGGTTTTGTTCTGGAAACTCAGTGGCTAAAGACTTGGCTGTTTGCATATTTGCTAATGGATGAACTTGGAACTCAGGCATCCCCTGCTCCCTTTCTGTCTCTATTTCTCCTCTCTCTCTCTCTCTCTCTCACACACACACACACACACACACACACACACACACGCACGCACGCACACACATAAAGGTTTGTAACCTTGTGCCCTACTAAAGGAAGACTAGATAGATGTGAATTAATTATCTATTCAACATTTGTACATCAGACCTGCACAAGGTGTGGCATGTATACTGCACTCTAAACATTATTCTCAGTCTATTGTCGCTCACACATTTTAAGTGGGTGCACAGGGAAGGGGCTGGGCTGTAATCGCAGTGTCATGTTCTTAGGGAAACCTGCTGATCACCCCAGGTGGTGGCAGAACGATCCTCAATGATAGCAAAACACCTGGAGAATGTCTTCTAAGACAGAGCTTCTCAAAACTTAATGTGCCTATGAATCACTTGGAAATCTTGTTAAAATGCAAATTTTGATTCAGCAGGTCTGGGGTGAGGGCCTAAGATTCTGCACTTCTAACAGGTTCCCAGGTGATGCCATAGCTGCTAGGCTATGGATCACACTTTGGGTAGTAAGGTTTTAAGAGGATATTCTTGGTTGAGTTTCATTACACAGTTAGACCAGTAAAGTATAAAATCTACTGTCAGTAATGCCAGCAAAGAAAATCTGAACTGAGCAGCTAAGTGTGAGTCGTTCTTTTCTGTCAACATCTTGTGGTTGAAAAATTAGACTATGTAATGAAAATCTATTTTGACATTTAGTTATAAGCCATATTAATCCTTTTTTTATGATGAGATAAAATTTTGAAGCCTGTTATCTTTTACTAACAGAGTCAATGAATTACAGGTAGAAACCCCATCTCATTCTATATGACTGTCTGTAAATAGTCATGGTAAAATTTCTAGTGTAGTTCAGATTCTTTATTTAAATACTTTTTTCACACTAACAGAATAATTTGTACAGAAGACTGTTAGCTGTTTCTTTCCTTCCTTCCTTCCTCCCTTCCTTCCTGCCTTCTTCTCTCCCTCTCTCCCTCCCTCCCTTCCTAAAAGGAGAGTAGTAGCTTCCATAATAACTTAAGTTCATAATGAGTCTATTCAATAAGGGGGAAAATCCAGAAAGCAATTTTCTAACTGGATCCTTATTGAAATTTTAATTTGAATGAGTCTTCTAATTCTTGAGAATGAATATGATTTCTGAGAATCCAAATCTTAACATCAAACATCTGTATTGATAGATTCTACCAAGTAGTTGATCTATTTTTATCTCGAAAGACTTCAACACTTAAATATTTAGTTGTTTGCAGCCTGCTGTGGGCTGAGTATATCAATGATGTACCATGATTCTGAAGAACAGTTGATTCTAAAAATTCACCCCTTTGTCCAATATTACCATAAGTGATATTCTGAAGAAGACTAATTTTGTGAACCAGATTATTATTCCCCAAAGGGGAATTCTGTGGTTATATAAGTTTGGATTCTTTAACCCTCTCTTAGACATCCACAAATTTGAAAACTTCTGAAAATCAACCTGTTGTACTCTACCACAGTATTTTCTCAAATTTGTTTGTCCACAGAGTACACTTTGGGAAATGTTTCCCCTTTCGATTTTCAATCTTTTTCCATATTGGTTAAATTTTTGGCTTGAGGAAGACCTCGATAGGATGTCACTCCTTCTCTCATCAATAAAAAAGAAAGCCTTCAGAGATAGTCACATGACATTCTCTGAAGTCTTTTTGGAAAACCAGGACATTCCGAGCTGTGTTGGCCGAGGGGATGTCTACCAAGGGAGGATGGAGCGGTCAGGATACAATTAGACCCGTCCCGATTCGTCACCTGGCTGGCACACCAGATGAATGTCAGAGAGCTGTGAGCAAGGAATGAAAGTGAGGATGGCTTCTGGGAAGGCAACTAGCAAAGCCTAGAGGAGATTTTTCTTAAAAAATGTTTTTACCACCTCCACCCTTTTCATTCTGGTTCAAGTCACCATCTTTTCTCATTTCTTTAAAAGCCTTTTTACTGGTGCTTCCACTCTTGTCTCCTTACCATCAATTCTCCACATAGCTGTTGGAGTGATCATTTAAAAACATAAATCAAGTCATGTTACTTCCCTGCTCAAGCCCTTCCAGTGGGTTTCCATTTCATTTAGCACAATGAAATACAGCTCCTTGGTCATGGCTAACAGGCCTTGTGAATTTCTGTAACCTCACCTCATGCTTTGTTCAGTTCATTCTAGTCCTGACCTTTTTGCTGCAAGTTACATCGAAATGCCAGACTTTTTTTTTTTTTAATTTTAAAAATTTACTTATTTTTGGCTGCATTGGGTCTTTGTTGCTGCACGCGGGCTTTCTCTAGTTGCAGTGAGCGGGGGCTACTCTTCATTGCGGTGCGTGGGCTTCTCATTGCGGCGGCTTCTCTTGTTGCGGAGCACGGGCTCTAGGCACGCGGGCTTCAGCAGTTGTGGTGCGTGGGCTCAGTAGTTGTGGCTTGCGGGCTCTAGAGCGCAGGCTCAGTAGTTGTGGCACACGGGCTTAGTTGCTCCACGGCATGTGGGATCTTCCTGGACCAGGGCTCGAACACATGTCTCCTGCACTGGCAGGCGGATTCTTAACCACTGCACCACCAGGGAAGCCCTAGACTATTTTTTAAATCTTGTGTCCTTGGTACTTGCTATCATCGGCCCAGATTTTCACATGACTTGTTCCCTTATTCCCTGCTATGGTACCTCCTCAGGGAGAACCTCCTTGATCAGGCTCTCTAAGACGCCTGCTCTATTGTTTTGAAATAGATTTTTTGTCATATACTTTTACACTTCTCTATTTTCTGCTGCCTCCACTAGGATATGAAAACATGAGCTGCTCTTGTCTATCTCTGTGTGCTCAGCACTTAGAACAGCGCATCACATAGTGTCTTGAAAATATGTGTGGAATGCATGAACAAAATCCATAAAGTTAAAAGAGAAAACCATCATGGCCATTTAAGAGAGAAAGCGGTGGGTTGTTTGTAAAGAACATTACAGAGTAATAGAAATCATTTGGAAATCACAATGAGAACTCTGAATAGCAAAGTTCTTGCTGACATCTTTGATCTCTTTAACTCAGGGATGAGGCTAAACTCACTGAGTGTTAGCAAGGCTAAAAACATTGCATTTTTAGTATTTATAGGATGGATAAACAACAAGGTCCTACTGTATAGAACAGGGAACTGTATTCAGTATCCTGTGATAAACTATAAAAGAAAAGAATAAGAAAAATAATATATATGTATAACTGAATCACTTTGCTGTACAGCAGAAATTAACACAACACTGTAAATCAGCTATATTTCAATAAAATTTTAAAAATTGCACATGCAAAACTTGATTTTGAAGTTGTGTCTTTGACTCCATTTGAACCCCCATCTGAGCCTTCTGCTGACACCTCTTGCATCTACAACACTATCATGTTGATAAGGGAGGGCTGCCTATAAAGATTTAAGATTGGAGCACTGATTCTTAGAGAATACCACAGATTGAAATGGACAAAAAAAAAAAAAAACCCAAAAAACAATGCCCCCCCTCAAAAACCCACCTCTGAATTAGACAGGATCTAAGCTGTCTTCTACATATTAGGTTTTGAATTCATTTTCCACTTAGCCCAAACTAATCCTTCCCTTACTTTCAAATTCTATTTGCAAGACTCTTCCTTAACATATATACACTACCAAATGTAAAATAGATAGCTAGTGGGAAGCAGCCGCATAGCACAGGGAGATCAGTTCGGCGCTTTGTGACCACCTAGAGCGGTGGCACAGGGAGGGTGGGAGGGAGACGCAAGAGGGAGGAGATATGGGAATATATGTGTATGTATAGCTGATTCACTTTGTTATAAAGCACAAACTAACACACCATTGTAAAGCAATTATACTCCAATAAAGATGTTAAAAAAAAATAATAGGTAGGTTAAAAAAAAAAAGCCACATGGCTGAATAAACAGGTGATAGAGTGTACAGATACTAGGGTTATTAGACATGAATCTTAAAATAATCATGATTAGTACCTAAATGAAATTAGACTTTCAAGAATTACACTTTAAAGAATCAGAATTTCAGCAGAAACCTGGAAATTATAAAAAAGGAAATAAAAACTATAATTAAAAAAAAAGACTTCATTAAAAAAAAATCTTCTCAGACCTTAAAATTCAAGTCTAGATTATTCATAAATTTAACAGATAATTTTATCTGGGCTGTGCATTGTTTCACATACACAGAAACCAGATTAATTTTCCTTATATGCAAGAACATTTTGAGTTAGATAGATGATGTTGTCAGACCTTAATACTTGGCCTGATTTCTGTTCAAACCAGAATTTTTAAAGCTTACGGCTTATCTATCATACCTTGTTTCTTACAGTACATATTAAATTCAAGGAGCAAGATTTATACTAGAAGTTAGATTGGAAATCTGGAATTGATTAAAGACATTCATTTTTAACTTATGGCCTTAGTCCCAGAAATTTTATATGAGCAATGTAAAGCATTCCAAGCTAAGAGAAAAATTGGATTAAAATGAATATGAGGTTATTTTTCAAAAGGCTTTGTAGTTATGTCAATGACCTGATGATAAATGTTCAAGTAAAATCTGCACCATGAAGAAGGCTTTCTACATATTCACAGCAGCCTGGGCACACCACAGTCTGCTTTTGGACAGTAGACACAGAAATGTAGCATGAGCCACGGCTGACTAAGACGTCGCTATGGCAGGGACTGCTGGCTGTTCATCACAGTTCATTCTCCCCTTAAAGTAATACAGCTAAGCTAGGGATGTGACCACAAAGCAGGGGCTATCTTTCCTAGCACTGCCACTCCTCCCCCAAGTCCCTCCTCTAAACATGGCTCTGTGACTTCATTCTCACCAGGAGAAAGTCACTGGAAGTGCTGCATGCCTCTTCCAGTCCTGGGACTTCAAACATTGTGCATATGATCCTTCAGGCACTTTCTCCCTCAAAAAGCTGGAAAAAACTCCAACCTTCCTTAGAAAATAAATATTCCTTATGGGGTAGGGGAAACAACCCAGATGATAATTGGAGAAGAAGATGGAAGAAGCCTGGATATCTGAAGCATATGCAGGATAGCAGGATAGCAGCCTGCCTACTTGCCCCAGATTGATATGTGAAGAGGAAATAAAAGTCATTTTGAAGACTTTCTATCGTTCAGACTCCCCGGGATAGCATTAGAGCAGCTTAGTCTTTTACACTACATAATACAGGGGTCAAAGCCATCTTTGGTGCCTACTCCTCTTTCAGGTTCTGCTCTGTCTTCATGATGCCTTTTCATTCACCCGGACTCTCAGAAGCTACGTGTACGTGTGCTCTGTGCCGGGGTCCTTCCTTCATGCTCTCGGCTTGTTTGGCATGTAAGACCTGAGTCCTGTTGCATTTAGTTTTAGCCATCTGACACTTTCAGAAAACTCTGATAAACTCAGTCAGTTTTTAGAAGCTTATAGGCCATTACTTCTCTGAAAGGTACTTATTTTTCCTAAGAGTTGCGACTTAATATAAATGGAAGGATTTTTTTTCTCTTGGCAGAAGTTCAAGCAGAAGCCCACAGACCATTCCAGAGTCTGTCCAGTTAAATTCTATAATTCTAGACCTCCCCTCGTGTATGAAAAGGAAAGAACCTTTGCCTCTCAGATTCTCAGGCTACAGCCAAGCTCAGGCTCCCCTCTTAAGACAGAAAGAGAGACGAATGGGAGGCCAGACCCTTCATCTCATCTCTTCTCCACTGTTTCTCTAGCTGGCTAGAAGTAAGAGATGACCCAATTTTTAATCTGAGAAACAGGCTTAATTAATAATATCGCATGGTCATGAACTGCATAAACATTAATGACTACCTGCTATTTCTAAGCAGACTTAACCAATGAGATTGTGTGACTCAACTTAGGTTTTAGAGGTTTCCATTTACTTGTCTCAATGTATTAGACATTCAAAGTTTCTTAGATTCTCCAACTTCATCAGTCTTTGTGAGGCAAAAAGTGAAAGAATCTGTAAACAGCACTGATCAAAGGAAGTTCATGTTCCCTTGGGCACCTTTATCGGAAATTGGAGAATAACAGGTGCTCATCTCACGACAGTCTTTATAACACACTTTACAGTGCTTTTCAAACGCTGGGTGCTATTCTTCAGCGGTACATGACATAACTTACTGGGTTATGGTCAACATACAAAAAATAGGATGAAAAGAATAGAATAGTAAAATAGTGCTTTAGCTATGATTCCAATAAGTACTGTTTTGTGAAATTTAGTTTCAATTATATATAAATGTGAAGGGGTGTGTGTGTGTGTGTATTAGTATACTGTGTCATGATGCAAAACTGTATTTCTTACTCTTAAAAACAAAGCCTTTTCAAAGGCTTAATTCAGCACATCGGCTCATTTTGGAAACAGGATGGCTGCTCTTCATGGGCACTGTCTATGGCCTTAGTGTCACTGAATGGAGTCTCTTGACTTGGTCTTGAAAGTGCTTCAGTGCCACGGAATTGTAAACTACATATTTACGAACCAGAGAGTCAGCTCCAAGGCCATCCTTTTGCAAAATTATTTAATTCTTTCTGATTCTATAAAAATCAATCTCCAAATCCCAACAATGCTCTGGTTTACTAACAATAATGTCAGAAAAGAAAAGAAAATGACCCCACAATATATATTTATCTATGGTTACTAACTGAGTTAAACACATGGAATAAACACGTGGCCTCTAATTTTAAATTTCCTTAATCATAGACAATCTTATGTTGTACTTTCTCACAGTACCATGCAGTTTTTTACCAAGAAAGCTGCAATGTACAGGTGAACAATGTAGATGATGGATTATATACTGCAGTAAAAGGAATTTGGTCAGCTTTATGCACAAATTCATTTGTAGATTCTGCTACAGATTATCTTTTGAGGTAATAACGTTAGGGAAACATTTTCATTCTAATTACAAAAAAGTATTACTTGGTAGAACTCAAATACCTTAAAGTAAATTGTGTACTACATTTAGATTTTAGATTTTTATGTATAGAATTATTTATATTCCAGATGAAATACTTAGAGCTAGATGCATTTGTTTAATTATTGTACATATTAAAATGTATAAAATATTTGCCAATACACTCAAAAACATAAATCAAAGGAAAGGAGAAATTCCTGATTGCCTTAGTTAGAAATACTGACACACTAGTTTATCTTATGAATGATCATACCCAGTAGCTTAACTAATAACCTGCACCATTGTCTATTCTACAGTGAAAAGAAAATTTGAGCACAAACATGACTGAACAATGAGCAGATGAAAATGTTTACATTGTTCTGAAAAATGGTTTCTTTTCAACTCTAAATATTCTGCTTTTCAGAAATCAGTCTTCTAAGAATAACCTGTAAACTCATTAATTTGCTCAAAAGTACCAACTTTAAAAATAAAAAAAAGGGCTTCCCTGGTGGCGCAGTGGTTGAGAGTCTGCCTGCCGATGCAGGGGACACGGGTTCGTGCCCTGGTCCGGGAAGATCCCACACGCCGCGGAGCAGCTGGGCCCGTGAGCCATGGCCACTGAGCCTGCGCGTCCAGAGGAGGCCACGGCAGTGAGAGGCCCACATATCGCAAAAAAAAAAAAAAAAAAAAAAAAAGAAAGAAAGAAAAAAAGGTAAAATATCAAAGCTCATGTCTTAAGAATAGCTTATAATAATTTTATTCTAATATGCTGCTCTTAATACTTCAATCAAGAGCTCATTATTGTATATTTGAAAGCTTTATGAAACTGCTTTACCTTTTTCCTATATAATACTATTGAAAATGGTATTCAAATAATTTATAGGCTTCATGTATCCACTAAAATTTCACCATAAAATAAATCATTTGGGGCTAAGACAGTTTCTGTGAGCAGAAAAATATCAGAAAATATGCAAAAAATAAAAAAAAAGGGGGGCTTCCCTGGTGACGCAGTGGTTGAGAGTCCGCCTGCCGATGCAGGGGACACAGGTTTGTGCCCTGGTCCGGGAAGATCCCACATGCTGCGGAGTGGCTGGGCCTGTGAGCCATGGCCGCTGAGCCTGCGCGTCCGGAGCCTGTGCTCCGCAACGGGAGAGGCTGCGACAGTGAGAGAGGCCCGCGTACCGAAAAAAAAAAAAAAAAAAAAAAAAGGGCAAAGAAAACGGGTATTTTCCAGGCTTCTATAAAATATAATGTGCGATTATTCAGTTGTGGCCTATGGTGCAGTTTATCTTTTTTGCCTGATCATCTGAAGAGAGGGAAAGGCAGAGAGGAAGGGGAGTGGCTTGGTAAGCAAATGAAGAATGCCCTGCTTGGCGCTGTTTTGAAGCACTTGAGAAGTTCGCGAACACTGTAATTGCAACACAAAGGCCACCCCTACTCAGCTCGACCTTTGATATGAAAACTACAGATAGCTTCTTCCTTTAATAAAGCAGCATCTCTAGAGAGCAACATTTGGGTCCTGCTGGTTTTGGAGTTAACACCTTTCTCCTTTTGCAGAGGACATTTTCCTCCTAGTAAATTTGGATCACAGGTGGTTTTACTGCTTCGCCTTGTGGCTCCTTGGCAAGCCACCAAGCAGCTTTAGTGCACTGGCCTCCCAACCCGGTGAATCATTAAAACAGGTGGGGGTCAGATGGGTGGGTACATGAAGGGATTTCCAAAACCGGAGATTTTATTTCTATCCCTTAAAAAAAAATCCCTTAAGCTGCCTTTGAACTTTGAAAGATAACTTTTGGATTATCGTTTTCTTGTTATTTGCAAGATGTGAACAGTGGCCATGCTATATCCGTGAGCTGTAAGCTTAGTGGTATGTAATAATTTTGTGGAAAATATTCTGTGGCCTCCCAAATAAATAGGTACACGTAAAGTCAATTTACCCTATAGAAAATGCTATCTTTAACAATCTGACACTGGACTGAGTCCCAAGTATTCAAGGTCTCAAGCAACTCCAATGACCAGCCCAAGGAGGAATTTGGCAAACAGAAATTTTCTATGGAAAGACTGGCCTCAGTGTAACAGGAAAGGGATGGCACACCAATAGGGTAAATGAAGAATATTTAATCAAGGGACTACCTAACAGTGTGAGGTCAGGGTTACAAGTAGGTAAAAAGTGGCAGAGCGCCAGTATCACCACTAGACCTGAAGGGCAAGGTGAAGAAGCAGTTACTGGGACCCGGAGAAAGAGGGAGCTCCAGCTGATGAAGAGCTACACCATTGGAGGCTTTTCCCAATTGAGAAACCAAGCTGCTGACAACCCACCATCTGCTATGGAACAAAATCCCCAACTTCCTTCCCCTGAGCTCTCTAATCTTCTCCGTGCCTGTGTCTCTGTTACAAAGCTTAAAAACTTCCAAAGGGCAAATGAATCCCTCTGAGGTCATATGTCGAGGTTGAAATGAGGTTTTTTTAGAGGTCAGGTCTCTTCTTAGGTCACGTAGTTTCTCCTGCACATAAAGAAACTAAAAAAAAAAAAAAACTAAAAGAGAAGTTTGTAGTCTTTCTCTATTCTTTCAATATCTGAATAATTTTGTGGCACATACTTCATGTTTATTGGAAAAAAACATCCCTCGTTTGTTCTCTAGTGTTTCATATAAAACACATATGCAAATATTTGGAAATGAAATCCTGTGACTCATTTCTTTCTCTTGTAATTACGCTCCATAGATGTAGAAAATAGTTTATTTTCCCCTTTGAAGTGTGATACAGGGTTGAAAGTGCAGTTTCTCTGGAAATGAGTACTTGCCTGAGGGGGTCACATGAGTTCTACACATCCTGTGCTCTTGAGCTCTGTCACCCTCCCTGGTCATAGTTTCCCTCATTTACTTTCTCTGGGTAAGGCGTTATTTAACCAGATTTGTCTTACAGCCAAATATTAATATTATGGTTTTGATAAGTGTCTAATACATATCTACATCTCAGTGGTAACAGGATGTTAAGTAGGGCTCTTCCTGTTTGGGTTTTAGCTGAGACCCAAACCAGAGGTGACAAGTGTGCTGCCACCTCACAGTTGAGGTGCTGACTAGCTGGACTTGTACAGGAGGGGCTCTTGCTTCCCTCAGCTAACCATCTGATTCCAGCGTATAAAGCTTGAAAAGCTCAAGAGAGAAGAAGAGGTTTCCGAGAGGATTCTTTAGAGAGAGAGAGGCATCAGAGTACGTGTGGTTCTTTCTGGTGAGAGAGGGTCGAGAGGGGTTTCAAGGCCACACAGAGACTTTCATAAGTACTCCCTGGAACTACGGACGTACGGTAGACTGCAGTCATGCCTGAAAGCCTCATGAGGACAGGTGTCTAGCTGAAGTGGCCCACAGTGACGGAGAAAGCACTGCTCTTGGAAGTAACTGCATGGCCCACAGACAGAGGCCCACACGGGGGCCACGTACAGGTGCTGTCTGAGTTGTTTGGGGGGTTCTTCCCAACAAGGCTTTGGAGGGTCAAGGAGGCCTCATCACAAAGAGCCCGGATGTGACTTCCAGAGACTAAGAAGTTGTGGAATGTAAATGAGACATCTCTAGTGATGTGGGATCTCAGAAGAACCCAAGAAAATATCCATAAGGGAAAAGAGTCACTTTAAACACCTGCCAAATGCAGAGAAGTGAAAAGTCATGGACGTTTCAGTGGGGAGGGAAAGAGCTACGCCCACAAAACAGCTTTGAATGGCTGGGAGAAGAAAAAGAATAAAGTTCTTCTGTGATTTGTAAATATAAGTTTTACTTTGTTTAAAAAAAAAAAATGACTCAAATCTCCTTACATGTAGTGGGCATTCTTTCGTCAGGGGGAGAGAGCCTATGGAGGTCCTTTACAAAATGCTGTGTCCTATGCATCACACACACGTACACAGGCTCCCAACATCTGAACGCTACAGAACACTTCTCTATGGATTTCAAGCATCCTTTCTATTAATTAACAAGAATTTGTTATAGGCAGTGTGCAGAAAACTAGTGCAATAATTGGAAATCTGTGTTTCAGCTAGGTGGTGATTTACAATAAACAAGGACTTGGAATTTTCTTGACTGCTCTTCAAATATATGCCTCTGATCAGAGAGGGGACACACATACATAATGCCTCTCTGTCCTCTGTCCTTATAGTCTTTTCTAGGACTCAGAATTTAGGCAACAGCTCACACACACACACACACACAAACAAAAACAAAAACAAAAACAACCTCAGGCCTTAGAGTGCTTCTCTTTGTGCCAGAACACATTCTTTAGGGTCAGAAAAGGGTGTTCTCCCTTGAGAAGACACATTTCAGTCCCATCCTATAAACCCTCTTCTTAAAACATTTCTCTTCAAGTGTTATGACCTCACTGTAGCCTCTAAGTCCTTTCATATGTCTCACTCAAATTCCTCTTTCCAACTTCCCTATTCTGGTAAATGACAGAACTATTTACCCTAGTGACCAGTATCAAAATCATAGTCACGTTTTACTTCCTCTTCTACTTTGCCTTTAATGTCCAAGCATCCCTCTTTATATTTTCCAAACACCTCCCACAGCTATACCTTTCTTTGAAGTCTTATAAAGTGTCACCTGTTGCCTCAATTTGTTCGGTCTTCAAAATTGTTTTTTCATCTTCCAGCTCTCCCCTCTTCTGGTTTATCCCACTCACAGCAGGAAAATTACTCTCGCTAAAACACAACTTCTGTCTATCCCTCTGTTGTTTAAGAACATTCTGTGGCTTACCACTGCCCTCGGAATAAACATAAAATTTGGAGCAAAACTGTAACATCATCTATGATGCCGCTTCTCTTCACCTCGTCAATTATATACTTCACTCCCACTCTGTAAAATGCCTTCATGTCCTCAAATGCAATTTCATTCATTCATTAGAAAAATGCTTGCAATTCTGCTAGGTGCTGGGGATGCATCAATGAAAACGAAAGACCCAGTCCTGGAGCACACATCACTAGAGTCTAGAGGGACATGCACACAAGAAAACAAGTTTCACTCTGGGAAGTACCATATACTATCGGATAAGAGAGGCGCATAATATCCAGGCGTGGATTATCAGAGAAGGCTTCTCAAAATAAGTGATATTTACCCTGTGTCTTGAAGGCAAAGCAGCAATTACCCAGGTAGAGAGTGGACAAGCAGTGCCCCAAGAAGAAGGCAAAGACTGTGTGACGGTCCAGAGGTGAGACTGAGCATGGTCTGTTCAAGTAACTGAAAGAAACTCTGCTCTGTTGGAATTTAACATAGTGGTGCCTGAGAAAGAAGAGAACAAATTTGGAAAGCCAAGACAAAACATGTAGACTTCATTCTAAGAAAAATGTGGAGCTACTGGAAATTTTTAAAGAAGGAAAATATAATGAGAAGATTTATCAAAGAAATTACACTCTGGCTGAAGGTGCAGAATGGGCCAAGAAGGGATGCAGAGGACCAGGGAAAAAGCCACTTCTAGACCTAAATGTAAGTGTATGGTAGCCTAGACTTGAGTAGTGGGAGTGAGGATAAATGTAAACCACTGAAATTAGAAAGTGCTTGAGATAAAAATGATAGGGGTTCTCATTAGCTGTGAAAATGGTAAGTCAAGTTGAAAACCAGATTTCTTTTTTGGGCAATTGCAAGAATGACGGTCTCATTTACTAAAACAGGAAACATAAATGGAATGGATTTGAGATTAGAGAGGTTGGTTTAATTTTTGACAAGTTGATCTGGAGGTGTCTATGAGACTTCTAAGTGAAGCAGCACTATAGACAGACAAGGAAGTGGGCATGAAGCTCAGGAGAAAGGGCTGGGGCCAAAATATAGTCTTAGGAATCGTGAAGATGGTGGTGAAAGCAATAGGAATAGATGAGACCACCCAAGGGCACTGAGAGGAAAAGCAGCCTTTGAAGAGCCATAGCCCTGAAGAGCACCAGCATTTTAAAAAGGCATAGAAGGGCTTCCCTAGTGGCGCAGTGGTTGAGAGTCCGCCTGCAGATGCAGGGGACATGGGTTCGTGCCCCGGTCTGGGAAGATCCCACATGCCGCGGAGCGGCTAGGCCCATGAGCCATGGCCGCTGAGCCTGCGCGTCCCGAGCCTGTGCTCTGCAACGGGAGAGGCCACAACAGTGAGAGGCCCGCGTACCGCAAAAAAAATAAATAAATAAAAGTAAAAAAATAAAAATAAATAAAAAGGCATAGAAGGTGCAAAAGAAGTTGAGGAAGAAGACAAACAGATTGCAATGGCATCAAAGGGCCACAAAAAGGAGAGTTTTCAGAAGAGGCCAACATTTTTCAGTGCCATTAAGAGCCTAAGATAAAGCTGCAAAGCTGCATAGTAGGTTTGGCACTGAGGTTGTGCTGGCTGTCACCTCTGTGTCCGCAGCCTTCTTCATCTTGCTCCGTGCCCAGGAGTTTGCCCAGTGTGGATGGCCCCCATTAACTCTATCCTATCTTCTGTTGGAGTTAGACCAACGGTGGGCACTGGTAGAAGATAAGAAGGAGGGAAGAAGGGAGGAGAGGATATTTTCCCCTCGGCTTCTTCTTTGTGGATTTGCTTCCTTGACCTAAGGTCACAGTTCCTGTCAGGTAGTTCTCTGCTCACCCATCTTGGGGTAGGTTGGGAAAGAGCTTCCTGCATTTATTAGCTCTGGAGTATCAGGCTATCCCTTGAGGGTTCACTGTACTCTACCAATGGATTTTTATTGTCTTTTTAAATTTATTTATTTATTTATTTATTTATTTTTGGCTGCACTGGGTCTTCCTTGCTGCACACAGGCTTTTCTCTGGTTGCGGCGAGAGGGGGCTACTCTTCGTTGCAGTGCGTGGGCTTCTCATCGCGGTGGCTTTTCTTGTCACGGAGCATGGGCTCTAGGCCCGTGGGCTCAGTAGTTGTGGCTCGCAGGCTTCAGTAGCTGTGGCACGTGAGCTCTAGAGCGCAGGCTCAGTAGTTGTGGCGCACGGGCTTAGTTGCCCCACGGCATGTAGGATCTTCCCAGACCAGGGCTCGAACCCATGTCCCCTGCATTGGCAGGCGGATTCTTAACCACTGAGCCACCAGGGAAGTCTCTGTCTCTTTTTTTTTTTTTTTTTTTTTTTTTTAATTACATTCTCTTCAAATTATCCCAGCTTGAATGTCCCACCTCTTTTCTTTTGGAAACTTGATTGACACAATGGTCATTTGAGACTTTGCTGGGAGGCCTTTCTGGGGTGTGGTGGAGGCAGAGGCCAAATTACAGACGGATCAGAGTGTAAGTGGGAGGCGAGGAAAACGAAATGGTAAGGAGAGCAGTCTTTCTAAAAGATTGGCTATTAAAGGGTTCAGATAGAAGGGATAGGGACCATAGAGAAACATCCAGAGAGGTTTTATGTATTTTTTCTTGACATGATCACCAAATTATTTGTGAGAATAAGTCAGTATAGGAAGAGACGTTGAGGATACAGTGAAAGAAAGAATCACTGGAGCATGGTCCCCTAAGAAGTAATATGACCCCCGCCAATAGAAGGGTGAATCTGAGGCAGAAGGGAGGGAGGCACATATGGCTGGCACACAGGGGAGTCTGTACTATGAATGGGAGACTGAGGCTATTCTACCTTGATGGCTTCTCTTTTCCTTGTGAAGTTGAAAGTAAGGTACCTGATGAAAGTGAGAGTGATGAGGTTGCAGATTTTAAAAGAAAAGAGAAGTTCTAAGTATTTTGAAAAAATAGGATTATCAGAACTCTTTGAGAAGTCAGTTGAGTCTGAAAATCATGCATTTAGGCTCACACCAACATGTAAGTTTGTTTGAAATTTCTCCGGAGGCACTGAGCAGTGTGGGTTCTTTCAGAAAAGGTGAAGAATTAGACTGGGCCAAGGCTGGGTTTTTCCATGTACTTAAACTGAAGGACAATCGGAGAAGAGGGTAGAGGGATTAGGAAGCAAGCATTTGAAATAATGGAGCATAGAATTTAATTTGGATAGAGAAGGTAGTGAAAGAGAGAAGGGTCTAGTCAAGAGACTAAATGTCCCCGAGAGACTGAAGACAGACATGGTGGGGCTAGTAGAGTGGGACTGGTGATCAGAGAGCTGATGTTTGAACTTAATATTTCAGTAGAGCCCTTGTGAATACTGACAAGGTCCTGGATGATGGCTGATGTGGAGAAAATATAAAGGTCCCTGGACATTAGCCTTGATGGGTGATCCATGGGATAGATGGTTGCCATTCCTCAGGTAATGTCTTCTTTGCATAACCTGACTTTCTTTTTCAAGCATATTATTTATAATTAATGCCTCATATGCCATTTATCAAATTGCTGTAAATCACAAATATACATAGTAATATTTAAATGTGAGAGGGTTATTCTTTACAATTCCAGTTTTGAGTCATTTAAATCCTTTACTTAAACGTATTAACTTCAAAAATATCTTTTTAAAAAGAGAAAACAGGTGGGTTTCTTAAACCAGGCTGCCCAGAAAAGTTCCTCATTTGGTTTTCTAATTACAAAAGCACAGAAGGAAGGTTTGGTTTGAAGTTTTAATTTACCAGAGCTATACAGGATTAGTTTTTCTACATGCAATCCAGTATTTGACAGTTGTTAAATATTTGCTTTAACCATGAATTTATTTTGAGTACAACACAATTGCACCTACTATCTCTGCATGACTCTTTTAGGAATTGCCATACACTCATAATATTTAACTAGAACAATGAATGATTTAAAAATAGAAAATGCACAAATTACTGTACTCCCTTGGAAACACATAAGCTCTGACAGAAAGTGGAATAAAGTGGTTGTACAAAGAGCTTCAACATAATTTTTTTCAAAAAACCTTTTATTTTTGTTAGCTTTAAATATATTTAGCTCTTTAGTGGGATCTCTTTGGAATACACACTCAAAATCCAATACTGTGTATCAAGCCTATGATAGTGGGCCTTAACTTTTTTCCCTTTGAAATAGTAAGTTATTATATAATAATGATAATAAAGATTCACATCTTTGAAATTCATACACATATGCACATATTTATATATATGGACCTGTGTATAAGTTTGTCTATATACATATATGTGTGTGTCTATCTTTCAATTTAGCTCTAGATCTAGATATATATCTAGATATAGATATATACTTATTATATACTTATTCTGATCTTAGTATAAGAAGGTGACACTATTACATTGGATAAAAAGTTGTGATGGTCATTTTAAACTGGAAGCATCCTCTTACTCAGTTTATTATGTGACCAAAGAGTAACTTGGGTGATGGAATAAGGATACAGTGGGTTTCTGGCTGGAAATAAAGATACAGTGTGTCTTGGTGCCAAGAAAACAGATATGTTCAGTTGAACAAACATGAACTTGGTCTCATTAACTTCATGATATAAATCACTGTGACAACCATTCAGTCATTCATGAAACATTTATTGGAGGTCCACTCTGTGTTAATCCCTGAAGATAAAGTAAGTAAGATATGGGATTTGCCTAATATGGATTGGGTTTGTAACTGATCGAGTTTATTTAATGTCTTGTGTTTTATTTGTGGAAAAGATATATATTCATCCTGGAAATGTTTTTTATAAACCAATGTATGCCAAGAACTTTTTAAAATTTTAGTAGTTTTTAGTTATAAATTATACTGATTCTCATATATCACTCCTATTTACTTTATGAAAACTATGTCTTTCTATGTTGTCCGTTCTATGACCCAGAGCATATTTTGTTGATTATTTATATTTTCTTCAAAGTCTTACAGATTATTATTGTATTTCATAGCATTTCTTTTGATCCTAGGAAAAAAATATTTGTAATTACCAACAAATACTAAGATTTAAATGTAAAAACTCTCCATGTCTATGTATATAAGCTGAACTTTAGAAGAATTAGAAGAAAGATGTGGATATTCCAACTATGGGGTTTTGCTTTGATTCATAAATTGTTTTCCCCTCAACCATTACAAACTACAGATGCTACAGATGTGACCAAACACTGAGTGTTAAGCAACTAAAACTGTTTAAGCATGATTACTGCTTTGTTACCTTTCAAAACCTGTAACAATCCTCTACTCATCAATAATCTTCTGCAATGACAGATTTTCTGACCATTTCCAGGTGCATTTGAGGAGCCAGAATATAATATTTCTATATTAATGACAATGATTAAAGCACTAACTTAAATTATAGTTTGTTTAGGAAATATTTGAAATATGTAAAGACTACCAATAATCTTATTTATTATGCTAGCTAGTTAAATACCTAATTTTTTTGTTTGTTTGTTTGTTTGCGGTACGCGGGCCTCTCACTGCTGTAGCCTCTCCCGTTGCAAAGCACAGGCTCCGGACGCGCAGGCTCAGCGGCCATGGCTCACGGGCCCAGCCGCTCCGCGGCATGTGGGATCCCCCTGCACCGGGTCACGAACCCGTGTCTCCCGCATCGGCAGGCGGACTCCCAACCACTGTGCCACCAGGGAAGCCCTAAATACCTAATTTTTAAATTGCTAATCACATTGATTTTAAATACCAAAGATTTGGTTATTCATTTACATATTCATTAAAAACATTTTACAACATCATCAAAAATTAAGTAATATCCCTACTACTTCAATGCTAGCCACTGAGTGTACAGTGGTAAGTAAATAGAGTCCAGACACTCACGGAGCTTCTAGTCTGAGGCTGTATTATTCAGCCTTGGGTGCTTGTTAGAAGTACAGATGTCTGGGCCTTAGTTCAGAAGATATGGGATTTGGACTAGGAAACTGCATTTTTAAAAAAATCATCCCAGGAGATTTTGAAGCACATTCTCAAGTCTCCTTTTGATGGCTAGTCTTTTAGAGTAGATCTTTTGAAATGTTTATCAGATCATCATTCTTCTACTTAAAACCATCCAACAGCTGCCTGTCGAGTTTAAAACTTTCCAAACTGCTTAGCATAGCCCCTGCCTTCTTCTTTAACCTCCTTCGGCCAAGCTTTTCCTAATTGGTGAAACCGATTTTACTGGCTTGCTCTGTTCCTGAAAGCCAGCAACCTCATACTGTGCTCAGGGCCTCTGCCCTTACTATTCCCTCTACTTGGAATCCACTTCCTCTATATTTTCTCATCATTCAGACCTTGACTCAAACACCACCTCCTCATTGGCTTTTCTAGTCCACTCTTACCCTGGGATTCTCTACCAAATGCTTCCTACAATTGCCTGATATGACACATCTGAGCAAGGTGTAAAATAATGGATTTATAGGACTCACTCCACATGTCATCAATCTCCAAGCCCAGGAATCTGCATTTTTGACGAGGCACGTAGGTGAGTCTTATTATCAGGCCAATCTGGAAAACTGCACTATCAAATGTTCTAATTATCATTTTCACAGATGCTATCACTGTCAGAAAGGAGCTTTGTCTGTGTG
The DNA here is from genome assembly GCF_008692025.1 of Phocoena sinus. Lineage (NCBI taxonomy): Eukaryota > Metazoa > Chordata > Mammalia > Artiodactyla > Phocoenidae > Phocoena > Phocoena sinus. The sequence continues at coordinate 52,676,248 of NC_045769.1, forward strand.
AGAGCAGGAACTTTACGTTATTCCATTCTCTGCTCTCAGGACTTGTACATGGTCTGGGCACCTTGTAGAAATGGCTTAATAACTGTTTCTTGACTGAATGGATGAAACACAGGTCTAGGGGAATCTCCCCATGTGGTGTTTACACGGAAATAATTGGCACTATTTTTAGGGTTTAGCTATTGTTGTTAAAGATGGAGTTTAATTTTTAAAGGTTGATGTCAAGTGATTTCAACCTTCCTTGAGCCACAAAAGTATCTGTAGTTTGATACCAAAATAAAAATCTGAAATTTTTATTGTTCTTCCAATGGCTATGTTGATCCTCGAGTGACCTCCAAGGAAACTCAGTCTTAGATTTGATGGTTGTTCAAAATGAAGTGATCACTGACATCCAACTGAAGTGTCAGAATACCTAAGTAGTTATATTTTTAGGCTGAATTATAGAGGTTAAAAAAATGAGAAATATATGATAGCTAGAATACAGTTAGTTGCAAAGGAAAAAGAAATCTACGCATACAGATAGTGGTTTAGAAGATTTCTATAACAGGATGTTTTTGTCTACTATAGCCAAGTAACTCCTTTAAACCTTTCATCTGGTTGTTTATGACTCATACCCGTAAGGCCCCAAAGACCAGCTCCTCTCAGCCAAAGAAGATTATCAGTGGAATAGACAAGTTTTTCTCAGTGTGAACTTGCATTGCACATGCGCCCTTCATTGTTGTAACAACATGAGCACACCTGAGAGAGGGAGAGGGGAACAGACAACTATTTGTGATAGTTGGTGCACCCTAACTACAGTGCAAAACACATGTTGTTTTGCTCGCTATCTTGGTCAAATATTTGATACCCTTAATGAACACTCAGAAGAATCTCTCAACTCCCAAAGGGACTATAACTTCTGAATTCCCTTTGGTTAATCATATTGAAGAAGTTCAATAATTATTTGTTAGTTAATGAAACAGTCTTAACTGATTGAACAAAGTGTTTTCATTGAGTTACGTAAAAAACATTTTTCTACTATCTTTACTCCCTAGCTTAATATTACTAATAAGCATAAGATGACACTTGATAATGCTTTCAAATCTCCTATAGAATCCGATTAAGGCAAAAGAAGTAAACAAACAAAAGCAAAACTAAACACAAACACACACAAAGAATTCAAACATCTCAGCTATTTTGTTAAAATTCATGATTTTCAGTTTGTTTTCTCTCTTTTCTCAGAAGAGATGTTGATGTTAGTTTGAAAGATATTACTTACTCATCAAAATTGTGGCCCAATATAATATCTCTATTAAGTTGAATCTTGAAGCCCTCCTAGACACTTTGGATCTAGCTTCTTTTTAGAAGTCTCTATAGCGATTTGAGGCTTATTTGTTAAATGTGAGAGAGGAAACAGTAACATAAATTAATAAATAGACACACAAAATATTAGTATATGATTTCAAAAGATTACACTGAAAATAATCTTGGCCCTACACAGATTTAGTAGCACCTATCGATTAGGGAGGAACGTGGTGAATAACTAAAAGGTCTGAGAAGGTAGATTTTGGAGTCAGAAAGTTTTCTGTTTTATCACTCACTACTGATTTTCTGCCGTCATCTTGGGAAGAAGCTTAATTTTCTTAAGCCTCAGTTTCCTAATTTGTAAAATGGGGATATGACTTAATTCCTGAGGATTTTCTGAAAATTTAATTAGATAGTGTTTATTAAACTGCTCAGGAGGGACCTGGTATACAAAAAGGCTCAGGAAATTGGTGCTATTATTTAAATTAGTTTAAAATTCTATGAATTCTCCACCTTCATTTTGGGAAGGCAGTATATATTTCATATTACATAAGTTGAATATAAACACACATACATACTAGCTTCATATATTACAATTATAATGTATGTATACCTATATATGAAGTTTGTATAAAAATGAGTGTGTCTGTAGCCCTAGACAGCTCTGTATATGTGTGTATTTTGGAAAAGTAGATATTTGCATCAAGTTCATTAAAATTGAAATTCATTTTAGGGCTAAGAATTAACATTTTATTTTCTCTCTAAAATGTCACACAACTTTGGATAATTTTCTACAATTACTTATAATGTGATAAAATGTTATTTACCGATATTATTATGCCTCAATTTACATTACACATATTAAAATTGAAATTTATTTTAGGGCTAAGAATTAACACTATTTTTCCTCTAAAATGTCACACCACTTTGGATAATTTTCTAGTTACTTATAATGTGATAAAATGTTATTTACCGATATTATTATGCCTCAATTTACATTACATATATTATTTTGTATATATAAAAACATTTTAAAATAAGAATATAATAGACTAATAAAATAAGATTATTTAACTTGTATAAATAGGTTGAAACTTACAGCATAGTACGACAAAGGTTATATTGATAACAGAATATGATTTATCATGAGGTGCTCTGTTTAAAAAAGCAAAACCAAACAAAAAATAATTTAGGAGAAGGTGATGAAGTAGTTGTTAGATTTTTAATCAGCTATTTTTTTTTAATCAGGCTTTGCTTCTGAGGCTTCTACTTGTTAATGATTATAGTTCCAACTATGTTAGCTTAGTGGACATTCACAGTACTAGAATCTGCGTATCACTGTGGGAAGGGAGTGGAAGTTACATTTTCCTAGTCTTCACTATTTCAGTCAATCAATCAACATTTATTAAATATTCATTCACAAATATACCAACTATATGCCAAGTACTGCTCTAGCCAACCATGAAAAGATAGAAAAGGTCCTTACTCTTGTTAAATGTATATTCTAGTCAAAGGAGATGGGCACTATAGAAGTAAGGAAATAAACTAGGTGAAAATCCAATAGTGATGTAACAATTATGTTGAATGAATGAATGAATTCTGTTGCTCTAGTCATAATGTGGGTGATCTATATTCCTCTAGGTGGCCACTTAAATGTTCTCTCTCAGTTACTAAGAATCTAGAAGCTCAACTCCTCTTAGGATCACTTTTCCCCTAGGCATAGCCCTCTCTGGTAGGATTTAAAAGGGCTCCTGGCTGGGGCTTTCTCTTGTGCCCATCATCTGGTCAAGAGGTAGCACTCGTGTGTCCTTTGTCATGGTAAATTCTGGGAGTCTAGGCTGTTTTCAACTCCGCGTCTTCTTCCTGCTTGTCTCAGAGCATCCAGTCTTCTTCCTTCAGACATTTCTGGGTGTGAGTCTGTATCCCACAGTTTAAGGGGACATAGGTCAAGATCACTGAGTAGTCTTACCAAAGTCTCTGCAGCAGGCAAAAAAGAGGGGGACATAACCCCCCTTTCCTCTTTACTGTAGAGATTTTGGGGGAGCAGCACACCAGCAATTCTCTCTGAAAAAATAATTTTTAATCTCCAATATCTCTTTTGCCTCCTCCAAACAATTTTATAGACTGTAAGTTGGCAGTTAACCAAGAGTTGCAAGACCAAGTTGTCAACTCCCTTGAAAAGTCCTGTGTAGGTAGCCTAGCACCTCACTTCAGAATACTGAAGTATTCTTCACCTCTCCTTTTTGAACTCAGCTAAAACTTAGGTAGAGTCCCAGTTTAAGGTCTTGTAACTATTAGTGCACTGCACTAATTACAGTTAATAAAGTTAACTTTATTATTATTTTAGTTAAATTTTAAAATTTTATTATTATTTTAGTTAAAATAAAGTTATGTGACAGAATCAGTGGACAGCTCCTTCAGAGTGGATGGTTCAGGAAGGCTTCTGACAGAAAAGGATGAGCCATGAAAATATCAGGGAAGAGATAACATTTTGAACAGAGAAAAGAGCTGGTGAGGAAAATCCTAAGGGAGGAAAAAATGGCTTGAGAATGATCACAGAAGAGACAGTCGGCGAGCACGGGTGGAGCGTGTGGGTGAGGGGGAGAGATAAAGTTAGAGAAGTGGTCAGGGGCCAGGACTTTCGTGCTCCATAAACCAGAGCAAGAAGGTTTTTTAGTTGATGGATTGGAAGGGGGAGAAAAAGAGGAATCAAAGCTAACTCCTCAATATCACCAAGTGAGTCCAGGCTAGTCATAGAAACAAAGGAAAAGTAGAAAAGCAAGGTCCTGCCCTTTTATGAGAAGGAGTCATGTGGCTTGACATCAGGCCAAGACTTTTCAGTTCATGCTAGTAAACTTTTGCACAACATATGGCTACCGGATTATCAGGTTCAAATGTTCACTTTTTTTTTTTTAAACTCCCCTCTTTTTTTTTAAATAGGAGATGGAGCAATCTGCTCTCTTTTTATTTTAATTAGTTTATTTATTTTTGGCTGCATTGGGTCTTCGTTGCTGCATGCGGGCTTTCTCTAGTTGGGGCGAGCGGGGGCTATTCTTTGTTGCGGTGCACGGGCTTCTCATTGAGGTGGCTTCTCTTGTTGTGGAGCACGGGCTCTAGGCGTGTGGGCTTCAGCAGTTGTGGCTCAGGGGCTCTAGTTGTGGCACATGGGCTTAGCTGCTCTGTGGCATGTGGGATCCTCCTGGACCAGGGCTCGAACCCGTGTCCACTGCCTTGGCAGGCGGATTCCTAACCACTGCGCCACGAAGGAAGTCCCAAATGTTCACTTTTTGAAAATTAAACATATTATTCAGTCATTTAAAAGGTTTAAATTCATGCCATTTCCTGGGCTCCTTCCTTTGCCACCATAACAGCTGTTCTGGTTAAGAGTCTGCCTTATTATCTGCTTGAATTTCAGCCTTGATTCAGAATGTAAGGGGTTACAGAGTCCTCTGTGCTTTAAAATGACCTAAACTTGTGTTAACAGTCAACAAATGACTCAGAGGAAAATAAGGAATTTCACTCTAGACTCTCAAGAGTTAGGAGCTCAGATGCCGGCTGTGAGCATTCTCAGAGGAGCTATGCTTTCTCCAAAGCTGCACCTCGTGACAGGAAATGTCAGTAAGAGGATTATGAATGTCTATCTATATTCAGTCATGTAAGCTGAAGTCAAGGTTATGAAGGAAAGCCATGGAGATAAAGGAATTGAGTTAAATTTGCACTAAGAAATGAAAGTGTGATGAGTAAAGAAGAAGTCATAAGATTTCATGAGTTCAAGAGAGAATCTTTATTTTCTCCTACTTTGTCAGAAAGTGGCCAAAGGAGGAATCTGGGAAGTTCATGGGACCTGGAGAAGAGATGGAAAGCAGAAATATTAGATGCTGAAACACTGTTTTGGGGCATGGTGGTTAACAGCATGGGCTCTAGAGCTAAATCGCCTGGGTTAAGCCTATTTTCTCTCTGAGAAGTTGTGTGACCAGCAAGTCATTCATCTCTCTGTGCCTCAATTTCTTAACCTATGAACGGGAGTGATAATGCTCCAGACTTCCTAGCATTGTAAGCATTCAATAAGTGTGTGTGTATGGAGCATTTAGAACATGGCCCGCACTGCATGAACAGGATTAAACATAGGTAATCAGGGACTCTTGGGATCATACCGAGGTGGTTTCCCCAAGTAAACCTGCAAAAACAAGACTGGTGGACAGGATCCAGCTCCGTTTTCTTTGACAGGTGTTATCAGTATAGGCAATCTATACAGGTGACCTGTGTAGGTGGTCTATATAGAACTAGCGTTTCTGAGATGGAATGCAATCAGAAGCAAGGTTCACACATGGTAATGGATGATAAAATGAAAGGCTCAAATAGGATTATGTTAACCTAGGAGCACAGGGACACACAGAAAAGAGAAGGAACTGCAAAGTGAGATTGGTCTTAGATAGCCTGGTGAAAGCAAGCAGGAGAGGAGCCACAGGTTGAAAGAAGAGTCAAATGGGCAGGTTCAGGGTAAGGAGAAGAGAAAGGGTATGAAATCATTCAAAATGCAGATGCTAAGGCAGTAACTATACTAAATAAGTAAACAGATAAGTGGGTAGATGGCTAGATAAAAGATCTAATTCTTTTAAGAGCTGCTGCTAAGTGAAATGCATCAGTTTTGGCTACAGATGTAAACACGGGAGGAAAAGAGAAATGATGTGTTGAAACTGACAGATTGCTCACTTCAAAAAGATGAACTGTGTTATAGTGTCACCCACTGAGAGAGAAACCAGACCCTGGGGAAGTCAGTTCTATCTGTTCTCAAATAATTCATTGGGATCTGAAGGGTTAATGCGGGAAAGGGTGTTATTAGTGACAGGAGGCTTTAGTACTCTTCCTAATACCCGAGGCACAGACCAAACACGCTGCTCCAAGCATAAGGCTAAGATGGTAAATTTGAAAGAAATAGCTAAGTTGTGTCTGCCACATCTTTGTGGGCTCCGTTTAAACTGATTCAAGTGAAAAATCCTGGCTGATCAGCTTTCACAGCTGCTTTGCTATGGGGAGCAGCTGCTGTTAATACCACGTGAAATACTCACATGGGATGCCAACAGGCAGAGTGCGATTCAGGGCAGGGTACAGACTCAGGGGGCAGAAACTGGTAAGCACAGTGGGAAATGGTATTTCATGTTTCTGAATGGATACCTTTCTTAATTTATTTTAATTTTGTTATTTTTTAAATTGAGGTAGAAGTGATATATATGAGTTTCAGGGGTACAACATGATGATTCGATATTTATAGATATTAAAATAAGTCTAGTTACCATTGTCACTATATATAGCTACGGAATTTTTTTTCTTCTGATGAGAACTTTTAAGATCTCTCTTAGCACCTTTCAAATATGCACTACAGTATTATTACCTATAGTCACCATGCTGCACATTACATCATCAGGACATTGATTTTATACCTGGAAGTTTGTGCCTGTCGACTCCCTTCACCCATTTTGACCACCTGTACCCACCCCCTACCTCTGGCAGCCACCTATCTGTTCTCACCTATCTATGAGCTTGGTTTTGTTTGTTTGTTTTTAAGATTCCACGTATAAGAGAGATCATACAGTATTTGTCTTTCTCTCTATGGCTTGTTTCACTTAGCATAATACCCTCAAGGTTGAATGGGTACCTTTTTTAAAAGGCAAGAGTAGAGAAGCAGAGGTGATGGAATTATTCTGTCAAGCACTTTGTCAACAAGTAACAAGACACATCAGGCTTGCCTGACTCTCTGCTTGCTTCCACTGGGCATGAGTTTTCAGGATTATTTAAGTTCTAGTATGTAGTCAGGTATAGGTAAAGCAATGTCATGAATACAACTACGTTTAGCAAAATAGGATTCGCAATGCAACCAAGGACAAGAGAGAACTATAGGAAGGAGCCAGAGAAAGGTTGGCCACTGTTGAAATTACCACTGTGAGGCTCTCAGTTGTTATCAAGATGGCTGATAATTTCAAGATCTCTGGATTCCCCACCCAGGCACTTGAAGCCAGAACTGGGTTTAGGAGTGGAGAGGAATTTAAAAGAAAAGGGGGAACTGGGTGATAGTGGAACTGGAACTAACTACTGTGAGTCTAGGGAGGCGGAATGTTCAATAAGGACAGGAAGAGAGATAAGGGAAGATCAAAACATCATCTCTAAGCTGCAGGTGGAGCGAAAAATCTAGGATCAGAAGTGATGGATCTGTCATTGGGAGGAAGGGCATAGGCAGCAGGATGGGAGAGCTGGTGAGGGATGGCCTGATGTATTAGGGAGCCTAGAAACGTCTTCAGGGCCAAGGGAAGGTGGAGAGAGGGTTCTGGAACAGCTGTAGCTAAACCCATGGCTGAAGAAAGTTCATTATGGGTATATCACGGTTTAGGATTTGTCTTGAGAAAAGTCAGACCGGAAAGACAGTCAGGAAAGAGCCATCAAGAATTCCTAAGACAGCAAGATCAAGAGGCAAAGATAAGATGAAAAATCAAGAAGCCAGCTCATTTTTTAAAAACTTATATCCTTGGATTTAAATGTATGCTTACTGAACTACAAAGAATTTAAAAAGTTAGCAAAGCCTTCAAAACTTCTAGTGGGTGTAATCTAGATTTTCTTTACCTCCCCATAAACAATTATATAAGGGGTAATTTAAAATACACATTTAGAGCAGACTTGAATATTAATGTAGTATAGGAAACAATTTGGTGAGCAGGAAACAGACTTTCTCTTTATTGGAGCATCCTTAGCTTTATGAAACATTCTAATTTCTTTTTTAAAAGACTCTGGAGGAAATACAGGCTACTTTGCAAACTGAGTCAAGATAATCTGAGTCTGAAAAGTATGAGGAAAGGGGTAGACATGGAACGTGTACCCTAGAGGACCATAACCCCAGGCTTGTCCAGGTTTCCAATTTCGGTTCAAACAGGTCCTGGGCAGCCTGAGGCCAGATCTGCCTGCCAGGGGAAGGAAAGAAAAGTGAAATGGAACATAGGAAAGTTAAAATTACATTATAAACGGATCAGAAAATCCTCCTGTTTTGCTTAGAATGCAATATCAAGTCCTGATGCAATATCAAGGACTCGGTCTCCTAAGCATTAAGAACCATTTCTGAGGGCTTCCCTGGTGGCACAGTGGTTGAGAGTCCGCCTGCCGATGCAGGGGACGCGGGTTCGTGCCCCGGTCTGGGAAGATCCCACATGCCGCGGAGCAGCTGGGCCCGTGAGCCACAGCCGCTGAGCCTACGCGTTCGGAGCCTGTGCTCTGCAACGGGAGAGGCCACAACAGTGAGAGGCCCGCGTACTGCAAAAAAAAAAAAAAAAAAAAAAAAAAAAAGAACCATTTCTGAGCAATCCCATCCCATCAGGCATAGCACAAAACCTGACATTGCATTCAGTCCCTACCCTCTGATTTTGTGATCTACATAATAAATCCCTGAGTCCTCAAATCAAAATCTGTAACATGATTCATGAATACTAAATTTTAAGACACTGGCAAATATTACTTTCTACAGTATCAAAAATCTGTAGAACATTTTTAAGACCCCTGTGAAATGTATTATCTTGGTAATCTGGAAAAACAAGATGCTCCGACAATAAGAACCACATACTGTTTACTCAAAATATCATCCTGACCCAGGTTAAGAAGACTTTCCATAAAAATTCAGTGTCAAACTGGCAAGAAAAGCAAAGGATAACCAAAGCTCAGTTGTATGTTAAAGACACTGAATTATTGACTTCCTGAAGGGATTTTTCATAGAGAAGACTTACAGATGACTGGAGAATTCTTGTCCACATTAATTAAAAGGGTGCATAGATGTTTTCTTCAAGCAAGCACAACACCCAAACTCATTTAGCAACAGGGGAGCATGTTATTTTCTCTAAAAGTTCCAGAATGTAAGCTTAGTTACTAGAGAGAGGAGATTGCATAAAGGATTATTAAAGATGCACAAAACATTTTGGGAAGACTGCTCAAAATGAACACTATGAATCAGAACTGTTACATTTCAGATGCTTTTCTCTCACTATCATTCACTATATTGTTCCTTTATACCAACTTTTGTTGACAATTATATCAACTTTCACTGAGTTTTGTTGATACTAGTATTTCATAATGTCTACCAGTTTATTTTTATCTTTTTTCCCAACACTCCCATGTACACAATGTGGGTATCTTCCATTCTGGAAAGAATTACCTAAAGCAGTGCTTCTCAAACTATCTACACTGAAGGACCAGCTTTTTTTTTTTTTTCTTTTGCGGTACACAGGCCTCCCACTGCCACGGCGCCTCCCGCCGCGGAGCACAGGCTCCGGACGTGCAGGCTCAGAAGCCACGGCTCACGGGCCCAGCGCTCCGCGGCATGTGGGATCCTCCCGGACCGGGGCACGAACCCGTGTCCCCTGCATCGGCAGGCGGACTCCCAACCACTGCGCCACCAGGGAAGCCCATGGACCAGCTTTTCTGATGTTTTGTTTTCATTCTCAATCTATTGTGAATCCTATCACGCAACAACGGAAATGAATTACTGGCAAAATGAAATTAATACAACGAAAGTGTAGAGACATAAGTCACATTTTTATTATTAAATTACTTAGTTATATTGTTGTGTCAAGTTGCTTCAAAGGTTTTTAAATGCTGACTCCAAATGTTTCCATTTATCTCATTATACACCAGTAACAGTTCTTGGATTGGCAGTGGTCCATGGTTCACAGCTTGAGTAGCACTGACCTGGAGGGTTCAGATTAACCAAAACTATCATGATCACCCATAGTCCCGAGAGACACTGAATTATAGAGATCCTACTCTGTATAGTATACAGAAATAAACAATGGCTTTTATTTATCGAGCATGTTTTTACTTCCCAAAGTGTTTACATGTTCACACTCCCATTTATCTTCAGGCAGACTACGTGACAGGTAGGTGAAAGTTCATTACTTTATCAGCAAGAGACCAACATATCTTCATCATGGAAATGCACACACTTAGGTGCACATGTTTTAGCCTACTATTTTCTAGTACTACACTGTAAAAATATGGATAGAACACACCCTGTGCAAACCACACAGGTCCCTGCGTTACTTATCTTTTCAAAAAACATTTACTGAGTGCTCAAATGTGCCATGCACTGTGCTTGGCCTCATATGTGAGTAATCTGAGAGGCGAATAAGATGTTTCTTACACTCCAAGAGGGCAGATGATACAGTCAGTTTAGTTCAAGGCATAATGTAACAGAGGTAATATAAGTACTAAACCAAGTGCCCTAAGAGTGGAGAGGAAGGAGAGGTTAGTTTTGCCTGGAGAAAGTAGCATTGGGGTTTGGTCTTGATGCAGTTGTGGGAATTGCTGAAATGGATTTTTGACGAGGAGGTAGCATAACACGAACAAAGTGATAGAATTATGAAAAGACAAGGAGAATCTAGAAGCCTGTCCTTCCTAGCTCCGACTTTGGTTATGTGAGGATGGCCTCTGGGGAATAAAGCTGGGAAAGAAGGTATATGCTAAATCATGGAAAAGTGAGTCTGGATCCCTTTTCCTTCCCACTGGTATGAGGGCACTGCTGAGTGGAGCCTCTCAGCTCTCAATCCTACTCACTTTGACTTAAGCCTTAATCACAGTCCCCAGAAGGCAAGCTTAACCATACAAAAGTTAGCAAAGGATAGATATTAGAGAAGATATGATGGGGAAATTTAAAAAAGAGAATTACATCACACAATACACAATAAAACTTAACAGAAGTCCTGATTAAACATTTACATCCTTTTCAATGACTCACCAAGTTTCTTACTGGCTACCAAGACAGTTTATCTCTCTTTTAACTTCTCCTTCTCTCTCTCAGACCAATTAAAAATCTCTCTTCTTATGTAATCTTGTATTACCATAGTCCTCATCCCATTCCATAAACGAGGGACTATCATTAATATCATCTCCCTTAGAATCTATACAGGGAAAATATAAATAACATTCAGATCTCTTTCTTTTTCTCTAACTTGATTGGAGACACACAGATATTTATTAGACAGTGGTTGGCACTGAAATCGTCATGTGGTATAAGGGCTGGGGGACCAGTGGCAAGAAGAGGAAGCTGCTTCAGAGTCAAGAAGCAGAGAGAAAAACAAGGATGACAGAAAACACAAGGTGCTTGAGACGGACAGAAAGAATCACCCCTGAGCATGACCTTCAGATCCACTTTTAGCTCCAGATCTACTTGGACTCTTTTCCTTAGATACATATACAGTGGTCCTTTATAGCCTTACAGTACATCTCTTTTAATTGAATTTAGCTCAGTGAGTTTTTTATTATGAAGATGCACCACACTTCCTACTTGATTGTAAAGGAAGAGAAAAATAATTGCATCAATCACCTTTAAAAAATGTCCAAGTCACACATAGTATAAAAGAGACCGAGGGCTCCCCTGGTAGCGCAGTGGTTGAGAGTCCGCCTGCCCATGGAGGGGACACGGGTTCGTGCCCCGGTCCGGGAAGATCCCACATGCCGCAGAGTAGCTGGGCCCGTGAGTCATGGCCGCTGAGCCTGCGCGTCTGGAGCCTGTGCTCCGCAACGGGAGAGGCCACAGCAGTGAGAGGCCCGCGTACGGGGGAGGGGAAGAGAGAGCGGGTATTAACTGTGTTAAGCATACTCTAGGCTGATCTTTCTCTCCCTTGTTTTAATGAAGCAGAGGCTGGGCAAATACAGGTTTTTGTTTGTTTGTTTGTTTTTTGGCCACGCCATGCAGCATGCAGGATCTTAGTTCCCTGGACCAGGGATTGAACCCGCACCTCCTGCAGTGGAAGCGCGGAGTCTTAACCACCGGACCACCAGGGGAGTCCCACAAATATAGTTTTAAGTTGCAAATTTTAGAAGTTATATTTTCTAATAAGAGGAAACTGATGAAGGAAGAGGAAATACTCTGGAAATAATGGCATCGGCATGGTGGAGGCACGTACTGCTTTCAGGCTCCCCACAATTCCCTCATTTTATGAAACAGAATGGTGAAGAAAACCTAATTACCTATTAATTCAGACGTGAATTTAGAACTAAAGTAAAAGGGATTATTTTCTTCTCAAATGGAGTAAAAATGTAAACCTGACAGGTATATGATAAAATCACAGAATCTCAACCCTGCAAATGGTCGTAGGCTTTTCAGGCTGAAGTATGGGAGATGCTCTGTGTACTCAGGATAGAGATTCTTCCCATCAGCCATACTATAACATCATCTGTATTGTCACCTTTGGCCATGAAGGACAGCAATAAATATAGTACTCTCAGGAAAGCTTAGTCAGGGTTCATGGACATACCATCAAGAGAAGAGGTAAAGTCACCAGCATGGGACAGAACAGGCTCTAGGTTTCATAACACTGTATTTTATGATAAAAAGTGTTGGTAGCTAATAAAATTCAGTGATTATGACATTATTTCCCCAACCATACTTAAGGTAATACCAAGGTTACCCAAAGCAGATATTTTAATGAATTCTTAAAGACCAGAAGGCATTTTTAGATTTCCCAGCTGTAAGAGTTCTAAAATATAACTGTTAACATTCAACTCAACAGAACAGTAAAGCAAAAACGTTTATTGCTGGTGACATTCCAGGGAACACTTAAAATTGCTTTATGGCCTTTGGTAATGAGAGTGGACAGCAGTGTAACAATACATAATAAGGTGAGTTTAGTTTTATGTCCTGAGAACAATCTGCTTTACCCTTACTGTTCAATTCTTTAAACTGTTCCTGATTTAAGTAATTACAAAAAATAGCTGGCAAGTGACAGTTCTAACCACTGCAGCAAATGGACTATGTGGTAGTGTTGAAGTCTACCCCTGAGCACTGTTATCTTAGACTTCTAGGGAATTTAGTGTAAGTGAAGGGGTCTAATGAAACAAATGCCTCCTGACTTACACTAGACTTGTAAGAATCTCCTTCAGGCAAGACCCACTCAAGTTTGTGGCCAGTGTTTTTTTCCAAAGGGTAGTACATATAATAACACTGGTGATGCCTGAGTTGCTATTAGGAGATACAAGAAAAATCATATTTTGTTTTAATAGTTATATTTTTATTTGGAGATTGGTACATGAAAATAAAGACCACATCAAATCTATGATTTCATGGATATTGTTGCCTGAGATGGGTTTGTTTAAAAAGTTCACATAAAGAAAAATATTAAATAAATAATAGTGTAAGTGGTATGTGGTAGAAAAGGCAAAAATTTTTGATGTTGGTGTGTAAATGACTGTGGTAGGTGGTCTCCAAGATGGCCCCATGGGCCTCAACGCCTGGTATTCATGCCCTTGTATAATCCCCCCAACACACTGAGCAGGGCCGACATGTAACCAATAAGCTCATATAACCAATAGGCTATTGTGGAAATGAAGGAGTGTAACTTGCAAGGCTAGGGCAAAAGTCATTAAGGCTTCACCTTAACCTTTGATTAGTCATTCTGAGGGAAGTCAACTGCCATGCCATGAAAAGCAGCCCTGTGGAGAGTCCCCTGTGCTGAATAACAACTGAGTCCTCTTGCCCACAGCCCAGTGAATGCCCCAACACCTTGACCATCACCTCATAAGGCACCTAGGGCCAGAACCACCTCATATAAGCCATTCTTGAATTGCTGACCCACAGAAACTGTGTGAGGCAATACATGCTTATTGCTGTTTTAAGATGCTAAATTTGGGGGCACTTTGTTATGCAGCATTAGATAACTAACAGAAGATAAAGAATACCATGATCAAGCCATCCTTAATAGGGAATCCCATTCACCATTGCTCAGATATAGCTATGTTTTCTCTTCTCTTGTCTGAAACTTCTGTTACATGGAACTGAACTGAAATCTAACAAAAAGTATACCTCTTGCTTCTGCTTTTTACTGAGCCCACCCACGGTACCTCCTATCTGACAAAGTGTTTACTATCACTTACTCCAGACAATGAAAGAGTTATAGGCTTTTAACAAAAGCAGACTCTGTAGCCAAGAGAAATAGTACCTTCCAACGGCAGGCTGGTTTGAGAAGATGTGATGTGAAGTTCTGAATTCCATATGTTAAATGAGCTACTGTTTCTCCTGTTCCCCTTCCGTTTCTAAAAGGGTCTCAAAGCAGCTGCCACCTCTAAGCTCTACCTTCATGTGAGATTTTATAGTTTTCCTGGGCCCCTAATTGAGTCCATGGTAAATTCATAGTTATTGTTATAGTTGTTATTTAATGCTTTTTTTAAAATAACAACTTCAAAAATACAGTTTAGGTATTCTTCTTTTTAATTAACTTTCTCCTCATGTCAGTAGAAGCAGGTTGCATTAAAAAGTGCCTTGAAACATTAATCCAGCTTCTTACCTTCACTCAGAGGATTTGTTGGGAAGATTTCCAAGACGCTGCTATTCTCTCAGATTAGGGCACAAAGGGCTAGTGGAAAGATCATGGAGATGGGAGGGAGAATTCAGTTCATTTTCTATATTTACTCACATATTCTCACTTTTTTTATTTCTCAATTATTTTCTCACCACCCATGGAAGTTTCTTATTAGGTCTTGAGTACGCATGTTGAAAATTAATTTGGTTTCCACTGTGTTCTGCTATGTCAGCATTTCCATAATTACACCCCACCATTGGCTGTCTCCCAGATGATTGCTAAAATTATATGTCATGGGATTTAACCACAGACCAGATCACAGTGTTTTTTAATCTTCACTAGAATTCCTTCCAAATAACTAAAGAGCTAATCATCCTAACTCTTTAATTAATTTATTTATTTTTGGTCCCCAGTTTGGGCCTTTTTAAGTACTTCTCTTGAACACAGGTTCCTTTATCTTTTCAATTTTCAAGCTGCTTTTGGTTCATCATTTGGGGTAAAAGGAAGAGGGCTTGTGTTTCTCCATAACCCCAACAGAAGAGGATCCACGAGCCAGTTTCACTAATAATTTGCAGGATATTCTGATGTACAGATATATTATTTACCATATAATAAACTTATTGAATACCTACTTTTGTGACTACCTAAATCTCACACTATCACTTCTTGATTCTAGCTCAGGAACCATGTTTTTTAGTACCCACATCACAAATAATCCAGATGAAAGCAAATACTGCTAGTGATATAAACTAAATTTACCAGGAAGGCTAACTTCTAGTTCTGGTTCTAAATTTCTAACCATGACATGGGTGAGTCTCATCACTCTTCAGGTGCCAGCCATGCCATTTGTAAGACAGGAAGGTTGGAATAAATGACCAAAGGTCGCTTCCAGTTCTACAGGCCTAGAGCCTCTGTAACACTGACGGCAGCTCAAGATGCCCACATTTACTGTGGGCACATGTTCCCCCTGCCACTTGGTCTTGGTGTTCATGCTTGCTGGGCCAGCAGTTCTGCCTATACCTTTTCTTTGCTCTGTCCCCGCAAACCATATATATATATTTTTTGGGGGGGTTTGGTTTGGATTTGGTTTTGGATTCCCCATCTTTATTTCTCCCTCTAAAGTCTCAATGAGGGAAAGGGAACATGATAGAGATTTGCTGCCTCTTGATGTGAATTATGCTCTTCTAGATTCTTTAGAAAATAGACCTGCAAAAGGCCCTTCAGGAAACTTGTCACCCAGTTATTCTTTATGTGCATATCAGCTCTTACTGGAATGTTCTCTTTTCATTATTTGGTTGTTTATTGATTTTAGGTCTCCCCCACCAAGATGTACTCTCCATAAAAATAGCCATCTGTGTGCCCTATTCCCTGCTTCAGCCCCAGCACCTAGGCCATTGTTAGACAAAACAATAATTGTGGTTGTTTGTATCAACCTATATACTCAATATGCTAAATTAATTAATTGAACCAGAATCCCTTCCAAGGAAATCTGGCTTTTGAGGGAAGTATGCCCCCAAAGACATCAGAAGTATTTAGAAGTAGCAGTGGTTCAGAAAACACTTAATGTAGTCACATTAAGTAGTCCCCAGTGTGATATGAGGCAGAAAATCGAAAAGAAAGAAAACATTCCTAGACAGAGGAGTGTCTAGTAAACCTTCTCTAAATAGTTTGCAGCTGTGTGGCATGTGGTTTGACTGGATAAACAAACTTAACAAGCACATTTGGGTTGGAGAATGCTGACTATAACTGTACTTTACATCTCTTTCTGTGGTCAGACACAAGGTAAAAATCGTAGGGGTGCTATTCTTCATAACTGTGTCATCTTAGGTTACAGAAATCCCACATTAATTTGAGTTCTATAAATACAGAATTTACGAATCTAAAGCTGACTTTGTTTTTTAAGTAGGTGCTGTTTCTGAGAAGAAATATTAAATGAAAGGGAGGGAATATAAATGAAATTTTGAAAACTTAAAATTCATGACTTAAGGACTTGTTCTGCTTTGTCATTTGGTTTAAAAGAAAGAATGAACTCTTCCAAGTTCAGTAATAAATTGTGTATTTGCCTGGTGTTTTGAAACTTCACTGCTTATTTATTAATTAAAAAGTCCCTCGAGACCATTATGCAAGGGGATACAAATGTAAAAGATTAAAAGGATTGATAAAAGCTCAATTATTTGTATTCCTTTTATATAAACCTAAAATTTAAAGATATGACTCACCGAAAAATTATGTCAGAGAATTTTGTTTTTCCATAAAAAGAAAAATAATTATTCTGAAGTGTCTAATTTACAAAACTGCTATGTCAAAGTGAAGATGTTTTGAGGTTCGTTATCTCATAATAAGCAAATATAAGTCACAGATTATGACAATGCTATCAGTACGGTGGCACTATTAGTGTTTCTACTTCTGTAACTAAAATTTTAGTTCAGAAATTATTACAAGCAGAAGTTTAGGAATATATTTTAATGTTTCTTCTAGTACTTTATAAAAAAAGTTTATAGATATTTGATTGAATGGATTTGGCAGTCAACATGCTTTTTTGATGAATGTGAGAGGAATTTGGAGTTGAATTAATGTGATCTGAAAATCTAAGTAATGTTAATGAAAGTCAGTGACAGAAAGTAACATTTAATTTCCACATAATCCATTAAATACATAAGATAACCTCAAATTCCTCTGTGACACAAGACATATTTCATTTACCACAAAAACTTAATTTTTTAACTTAGAGATTTTTCATACGCTAGTGCATAAAATTATAAAAGCAACAGAAAAAATAGAAGGAAAAAGTAAGCCATAGTGAAACTATGAGGAGAGAATCACTGTTAATATTTTAGAGTATTTTATTTGTGCTGTTTCTTTATTTTTAAAAACAAAATTAAGATTCTATAAAATGCACATACTTTTATATGCTAGCTTTGAGAAGAAAACTTAAAATTAATTTTTTCCTAATTATAAAAGTCATATGTTTGTTGTAGTAAATTTTAAACATAAAAAAAATTAAAAGAAAAAATAAGAACTACCCAGAATCTCATTCCTTAGAGAACACTAGTTGGACCAAAATACACATTGGGATTTAATAATTGATACAAATGGCAATGCAATCAGTAGGTAAAAGAAGAACTATTTAATAAATAATGTTGAATAAACCAAAAGAAATATATGGGATTCATACCTCACCATGTACACCAAGATAAATTTCGGTTAAATGAAAGATATAAATGTAAAAAAAAGTCATAGAATAAAAATGGGAAAATTCCTTTATAATCTTAGGGAAGGAAAGACAAACTATGACTCATAATCGAGCTATAAAGTATGTATATTGCATATATATTAAAACACATGCATGTTAAAACCTAAATATCTAAAACTTAGGAAAAGTCAAAAGAAAAATGGCAAACCAGAAAACATTTGCAACTCATATCACAGACAAAAAGCTAATCTCCCTAATATATACAGAGCTGCTAGAAATTAAAAATAGACAAAGGGGGGCTTCCCTGGTGGCGGAGTGGTTGAGAGTCCGCCTGCCGATGCAGGGGACACGGGTTCGTGCCCCGGTCCGGCAAGATCCCACATGCCGTGGAGTGGCTGGGCCCGTGAGCCATGGCCACTGAGCCTGCGCGTCCGGAACCTGTGCTCCACAACGGGAGAGGCCACAACACTGAGAGGCCCGCGTACCGCAAAAAAAAAAAAAAAAAAATAGACAAAGGGTATGAACACTCAGTCCATGTAAAGGGAAAAAATGGTTCTTAACACACATGAAAAAGTACTCCAATTCACTTATAATAAGATAAATTCAAACTACACTGAGGTATCATTTTTTACCTAGAAAACTGATAAAAATCTAAATATGATAATACACTGCATTAATGATACTTTGGGGAAATGAGTACTCCCATACATTAAAGATAGAAGTAAAAAATTGTACAAATACTATGTGGTACAATTTGACAGTGAATATCAAAATCACAAATGCATATACTTTTGGACCCAGTAATACCAAATCTGGAAATTTATCCTACAAATAGAGTTCCGTCATTCTTTGAAATAGAAAAATATTGAAAATAATCTCAATGTCCATCAATGGCAGACTGGTTTAATAAGTTATGGTGTATCCATAAAATGGAATACTATGTAGCTATATATTAAAAAAAAAAGCCGTACAAAAGAATGAAAAATATCTGTGAAAAGAAATGAGTGAAAAATCATAATTAAAGATCTCTCAGGACAAATTTTAAGTAAAGAAAAGCAGACCATAGAAACTGAAGTTTGTGGTGAAACTTGGGTAGAAAGATTTGTAAGTGATTTTATATCCTATGCTTTTCATTCTTGAGCTATTAACTTTCAGCAATCTCTAGCTTGGTTGGAATACCATTTCTAGGATTATTTTTTTTTACAGGTATGTGGGCAATACATTCTGTAAAACTTTGATTAAGGTTTACACATCTGTGAATGTAGTTCTGTTGTCCTCATACATGAAAGACAATTTGGCTGTTTATTAATATTTGGGATTACAATTTCCTCCTCAAATCTGTAGATGTTTCATTTTCTCATTTTCTTCTGACATACACTGTAGAGGAGAAATCTGAGGACTGCTTCATTTTTAGTACATTGTAGGTCTCTTGTTTTTTAAATTTCTGGGCTTTCTTTTTATTTTTATGACTAAAATTTGTGTTACACTTAGTCCAGGTGTGAATCTTTTTTCAGTGATTTTGCCTAGAATGTGGTGACCCCTTTTGACCAGCACAGTCAGGTCATTTTTCTTTTTCCTCTAAAGTAAGTTTTTAAGTTACATCTTTAGATGTTCCTTTTCTAACATTTCATGTTTTCTCCTAAGGAACACATGATTCTATGGTTAAATCTTTATTTGTTTCATGTATATCTCACCTCCTTCCTTACATTTTTTGATCTCCACATCAGGAATTCAATTTTGAGAGTGTCATCAATCTTGCTCTTTACCACATTCTAATGTGGATGTAATTTTGCTATTATACCTTAAGATTTCTCGCAAGGTATGTGTGTACTACTCACTGTAAAATAATAATAATCTAATAAATAGGAATAGCAAGAACAATAGGAAGAGGAAGGTCGTAGAATACAAATAGATGTCATTTATAAGAAATTACTTAAGATGAGGTGAGCAATAAACCCTTTAAATATTATTTTATTTAGAACTCAACATGAACCCCTTGAGAAGATATGAAAGCCACAGTTCTACAGAAAAGGGCACTGGGACAACATAAATTTATTTGTTTAAGATCATATGACTAGCAGATGGAGGAGCTGGGAATTAAAAACAGATCTGATGACTCTAGAGCTGGGCCATTTCTTGCCCTAAGGAGTCTTTTGGGGTCACTTTTAGCAAATCCTTCCTATGTAATCGTCTAGAAATTCTCTCCTCACGTAAACCTTCCTGAGTGTCTGACACAGTGTTGCTATGATGTGCATCAAACAGATGAGCAAAGAATCATTATGTCACTCAATGCATATTCTGACACAGGGTAGGTCAGGCAAGAAACCAATCTAGTAGTCATGTGTAGATACTACCTTGGGTTGTACATAATGACTCTAGGATACTGAAAGAGGAATCCAAATGAAAAAAAAAAAATACTGTTTGTGTGATGCAACAGACAGGAAACACTTACTGGTGGAGTCATACAGGAACATATTTACATCTTCCAAGGTCTGGTTAAAGTCCCACCTTCTCAGTGAAGCCTTTCCTGATAGTCCAAATCATCATTTTCTTCTCTGCTTTCAATTATATTTACTTTCTATTAATGTCTCTTTTTCACATCCTGTCATAACATAATCTTGTTAAACTTTTTCAAGTGTTTATAAATTGTCTGCTGAATAAGCCAAGCTTCTTGAGGGACAGGCATTCTGTCTTACCTTTCTTTTTATCATCCTGCTATTGCTTGGTACTTGGTGTATGCAAAGCCACCCAAAAGAAGTTTAAGTTGGACTGAAGTGATATAAGAGTAGTAAGTGATCATAATAGCTTTGTAAGGATGATCACTGTAGGGTTCACAAGCTACACTTTTTCCTTTTGTGAATACGGCTGAAGAACCAAAGTCGGAACTTTCATCAATCAAGGTCCAGGGAGGAAACAGAAGGCTCTCTCAAAGAGATGATTAGAGAGGTTTTAATGAAGAGAGTATTTTCAGAAGTGTGGCAGGGTTAAGGACCAACAAAGAATGGTAAAGTACTCCAAGGGCAGCAACCTTGGAAAGCCATTACCACCTCAAAGCCTGAAGGGGCCAAAGCATGGTGGTGATACTGAGTCTGATGAGAGCTAAGTCATGGGAAATGGACCAACTACAAGTAAAGGAACATATTCGCAACCAAAACACATTCTAGCTCTTTCCCTATGGCTCTCTCTTTGGCTTTCTATTTCCTTCCCCTCCTCCCTTCTCCTTCTCTTCTGCTCTCTGATACCTACCTGGTCCCTCCCATTGGATGAACCCAAGAGAAATTAAAAAGGTGAGGGAGTTAAGATGATGCAGTTGGTAGAAGTCGGCCTACTGGAGGCTAGATCACCATGGAAAAGAGCAGAGAATACACCTAAAGGACAAATGGAGGATAAACAGCACAAGACTCCTTCTTGTTTTCTGTAGATATTACTATTTATAAAACTTGTTGCTGTATATGACTATTTTTACTAAATAATAAAAGGATGGTCACCAGATACAAAATTATTATCTATCACCAAATAATAATGTGTACAATTCATTCATCATTTGTTTCATGTGTGTTTTTAAAATTTTCCTCAAAATCATCTTATATTGTTCCACTGATTTTATATTCTTATTAGAGTTGCTATATTTTAAATTATTCATCTAACGATAGTGAAAATGGAACTTACTCTTGTTTTAACGTATGATTTTCAATGTTAACCTTTACTTCCTATTGAAGTCTATAATTCTTCACTTGGTATGTTCTTCAGGATTATTATTTTTATTTATTTTTTTTTTTTGCGGTACGCGGGCCTCTCAGTGTTGTGGCCTCTCCCGTTGCAGAGCACAGGCTCCAGACGCGCAGGCTCAGTGGCCATGGCTCATGGGCCCAGCCGCTCCGCGGCATGTGGGATCTTCCCAGATCGGGGCACGAACCCATGTGCCCTGCATCGGCAGGCGGACTCTCAACCACCGCGCCACCAGGGAAGCCCTCTTCAGGATTATTTTGACCTTCACTTTTTCAAACTACATATTTACTTTAATTATTTAAAGCATATAAGAAGATACAATTATTTTAAAAATATTCTTTATGAGAAATGCAGAAGTGTATTAGTACATTCCTTGCTTATGGGCAAACTTATTAACACTGTTTAGTCCTCAGAAACTAGCAAGAAACCACAATGGCCTGAGAGGCTGAAGACACCACGGGGCCCTTCTAGTAACACAAAAATAAACTCCTAACATACTCTGCAGGACCAAGGGTCCTTGACTCACCTTTTTAGCACCCCATGTTCACCTGCTAAATGAGGCACAAATTTTGACACTCCAGATTCAGTGTAGATTTAACTTGTCCCCCTAAAGTCACATTTCCTATTTTAATGGATATGTTAGAAGAATGCAACCATTTCTACGCTGATATAATGACTGACGATTGGCTACCACAACCCTAAATCTGCCTTTCACATTACCTGAGTAGCTGGTATAATTCTATTTATTGGGATGGAGAAGACCTGGAAGATCTACAGAGAAGAAGAAAATTTAAGGGTTTAGTTCTGACTTGTTGAAACAAAGGGGCCTGTTCAGCTTCCTAGGGAGTAACTGGCTTTGGCATTCACAGAAGAGGCCTGGACTGGAGATATGAAAAGGGAAGCTGTCATCATAGAAAGTGCTTAAAGCCATGAGCCTGAATAATATCACCAGGGAGGAAGCAGAGTTAGAGACCTAGTATTTTAACAGCTCTTCGTGGATTACATTAGAGAAAGGGAGCTTTCCAGATTTTAAAATGTATTTTTTAAACTGTAATGATTAAAGCAACGTGATATTAAATTACAATAGAGATCAATAATAAAATGTCCAGAGACTCAAGCATATATGGGAGTTAATACATGACAAATGTAACATTTCCATATGTAGAACAGACACAGATTATTCAACAGAACATAATCAGCATTGGATTTCTTCTCTATTTTTCTTTGGATATTACTATTTTAAAAAATGTGTTGCTATTTTGATGATTTCAACAAACAAAACTGAATAGCTAAAAACCTGGAAAAATGTTAGATCCTGTCATTAATCTATATGGAATTAATTTTGTTGTAACTTACAAACAAATACAAGTAAAAAAGTTGTTTTTGTAATTCTGGGGTAAGGAAGGTATACCTAAGCATAGCATATAAGATAGAAACATATTTAAAAGTTTACAAAGAATGAATAATGCAATAAAGCAATAAATAAAAGACACACTAGAAAAAATGTTTTCAATGAAACTGACAAAGAATTATTTTCTCAATATAGTATATGAAGATTTTTTTTCTTATTAGTCATCCATTTTATACACATCAGTGTATACATGTCAATCCGAATCTCCCAATTCATGAAGATGTTTTATAAGTCACTATTAAACAACTAAATACATCCATAGAAACATAAAGGTTATGTCAAACAGCAACAACAAAAAAATCATGAAAAATATGAATGGTAAATAACTTGTAAAACAATGTTTGGGATATTTAATCATAAAAACAAACTAAAAACATAGTGAAATACTATTTTTCATATTATTGGATAGGCAAAGATATCACTCAAAATATATATCAAAAGTCCTAATACTGGCTAGGGCAGATACTGTTTTCCAAAGAGAGCAGTAGCAATATATAATCCATGTCGCATTTTTCTTATAAGTGCAACATCAACTCTCCTCCATTGAGCAGTGGGGTCTATGTCCCCTCCCCTTGAACCTCAGTGACCTTTTCTTTATTTTAAAATTAATTTATTTATTTTTGGCTGCATTGGGTCTTCGTTGCTGTGCGCGGGCTTTCTCTAGTTGTGGCGAGCAGGGGCTACTTTTCATTGTGGTGCACGGGCTTCTCACTGTGGTGGCTTCTCTTGCTGCAGAGCACCAGCTCTAGGCACACAGGCTTCAGTAGTTGCAGCACGCAGGCTCAGTAGCTGTGGCGTGCGGGCTCTAGAGCGCAGGCTCAGTAGTTGTGGCGCACAGGCTTAGTTGCTCCACAGCATGTGGGATCTTTCCGGACCAGGGATCAACCCCACATCCCCTGCGTTGGCAGGTGGATTCTTAACCATTGCACCAACAGGGAAGTCCCAACCTCAGTGACCTTTGTAACTGCTTCAACTAACAGAATGTGGTGAAGTGATACTGTATGACTTCCAAGGCATAAAATACAATATGGTTTTACCTAGTGTTCTCTCTCTCTTTCTCTAGATGTTTTCTCCTGAAACCCAGCCACCACCATGTGAAGAAGGTAGGCACTCAGCCAGTGCTTAACATCAACCACCAGACACATAGAAATATGAGTGAATGACCAAGTCTTCATATGACCGTAGCTCCTAGACTTCTAGTCTTCCAGCTGAGATCCAGATATCGCAAAGTACAGCCAAGCCAACCCTAGTGTGTCTGAATTTCTCACCAATGGAAACCATAGGTAATAATAAAGGATTATTGTTATTCAAGCCACTAAGTTTGGGGGGGTGAGTTTTTAAATGCAATAAAGGTAAGTAATACACTGGCTTTCAGCACCATATGTCAAGTCTGAATACAGGGCATAACTGTTGACTAATTTATCTTGAGGAAGCACTCAGACAAGTGCACAAGTATTTACGTACAGCAAAGTTGATCATAGCTCCCAATTTTTCACTCCTATAAGCAAGATAATGTCAAACAATTTGGAATTGCTTAAATAAATTGTAATATATCCATAAAATGGAATGCTATTCAACCATTCAAAATATGTGGTAAATCTGTATTTGACATAGGAGTTCTTCAATTGATATTATTAGGAAAAAATCAGATTTCAAAATATTGTACGTATAGAACCCCATTCTTTGGGGAATTTTTTCTCTTTATTTAGGTACAGAAAGTCTTTAAAGATATGCATCAAAATTATAATGGCAGGGCTTCCCTGGTGGCGCAGTGGTTGAGAGTCCACCTGCCGATGCAGGGGACACGGGTTTGTGCCCCGGTCCGGGAAGATCCCACATGCCGCAGAGCAGCTGGGCCCGTGAGCCATGGCTGCTGAGCCTGTGCGTCCGGAACCTATGCTCTGCAACAGGAGAGGCCACAGCAGTGAGAGGCCCGCGTACAGCAAAAAAAAAAAAAAAAAAAAAAAAAAAAAAAAAAAAAATTATAATGGTAGATATCCTTTATATCAAGTAAAACAAGCTATTTCTATTTTAGAAATTATAAAGAGAAAACCTCAAAGCATTTAAGACATTTTTCTCAATTAATGCTCACAGGTGATGTGGGATAGGCGTTACTAGTGCTTTTTTTTAAAGAGATGAGCTGCACATGTCGTATTTTGAAAACCTGTAAAATGCTGTCCTTGTCCTTCCACTCCTCCTCCATCTCCTTTCCTATTCCTGATCAAACCGCCAAGTGTGTCTCTTGCTCTTAACGTCTAGCAAGATGGGAAAAATAATTTACCTGAGTGAGTGTGCACAGATACTACCCTGGAAATAAATGTCATTGTTTCATGTTATTGTTTACACATTGGAAAGATCCTGCATAATATTATTATGCCTATTTCTATAAATGGGGAAAATGTCTCAGAAACTTTAACTGGCTTGTCCGTTATCAGTCAGAAATGATTTGAAAAGAAACTAGATACGCCAGCTCCAAATTTATGACCTTTGCACTGTACTAGGAAGCACTGCAAAGTGTTTCACATTTCTACTCTACTAATACTAGGTATCATGCAAAGAGAACCACACAGTCATATTGCCCTAGACATTATAGCCCATGTCAATTAATACTCATTTACTTTAAGCAGACCTATGAAGGTAAAAAATAAAATTACATGTTAAATTTCACAAATAGATTATTATTGAAATCATAGAGTAAAAAAAAAGAAGCTAGAAGTTAAAGTGTTAGTTTTAAATCTGTTTTAATTATGTACCAAGTGAATTCATTTATTTCGAGGACCATACCTACACCGTTTATTGAATACATTCTACCTATTTTCCACAGTCTAAAAAATTTACCAGATGGAGATTATTTCAAACCTTAATAATGCAGGACTGGTCCAAGGCATAATTGTGAATTCAGTAAAATTTATCTTCATAACTCATTCATATTTCCTTTATCCTTCAGATTTCATTATCTAGACATAAGGACATGTGTCTGTTTTCCCCACGGGAAGCTCTGCCATAAAACTACTGTTAAAGTATATTGTCTGGCAATTCTATATCACTGGCCCAGAAGTAAATAAAATTTTTTGACAATTACAGTTTTAAATTAGTTATCCCGTCTTATAATGTTTGATTTTTAATCACATTGTTTCAGGATGCAGCATGGAAATAAGCCAGTGAGACTTTTCATAAATACCTTGGTAATATTTTGCAAAATATTTTCTACCTTTAACATAACTTACATAGAAGTGTGCCATTGATTAGGGAAATGTCAAAGAAATTATCAACTATAGCTCACATTCTATATTGAGGAGGAAACCGAAGCTCAGAATACCATTACCCAAGGGTCAAAAGCTAAATAAAGAGTATTAGAGCCAGAATTAGAAATCCAGTTTCCTAGATCGTAGTCTACTTCCTTCTCTCCATGGCTCCATTTCTACTCTATGGCAACACCACATCTGCCTAGCTGTATCAAAGAAAACTAGTGACTACTTTAGTCCTCCAGGATAGGTTGTCTGTTGTCTGCGGGATATTCGTAACACTGTGGTTGTTGCTGGATTCTGTCAAATTAACAAGACAGTTCTCAACGTGTGCTAAGGATGTGCCTCATGCTATAGACTGCATCCAAAGCCATTGTTTAATTGAGTGGTCATGGCAACCTTCCTAAATCATGGCAAATGATTAAGCAGCATGTGGTACAAGTGGGACCAGGAAGGCTCAGGTGTAATAAATGACTGTCCTTTAGAGAGTCATTTCTTCATAATAGGGAAGTAATCCATTAGGGAAATAAAAGAAACTTTGTAGCAATGAAGCATATTGAAAAATCTTTTATACATAAAATCCTTTGCTTCTTGTCTGAATTAAAGCAGGAACCAAAGATTCATTTCCCTGAAACTTATCAAAACCATGCAAATTCACTTAAGATAGAATTATTCTTTGCCTTATTATTAACATTTTGGCATGAAAATAGCAATTACTTTCCATAAAGAATTTTAACTTTCCATCTGAAGTGTATTTATTCAATTCAGATTTTTATGCTTAAATACAAAAAAAAACCAAGCAAACCTAAAAAACTCAAAGGAAAACTTAAAAAGTATGATATTATTAGTGTTTAGAGAAGTGTGATATAAAGCAAAATGTTGAAAACCCAGGTAATTCATAAAACAGAAGAATTTAAACAATAAATGTGTTGTCAGGAATAAGTCTATAGTTACTACACCAAAGGTAATAAGCCAAGGACAAGAATATCAAGAATGTAAGTCTATCCTGCCCTATAATTTTTCTTAAAACCCACGTACATCTTGTCTGTCATCTATCATCAGTTTGCATATACCATTTTTAAGCATGTTTTTTCTTTTTTGCTACATATTAATTTTTTTAAACTTTTGTGGGTAATAATTATAAATGGATATACCAAAATTCAAGCTGCATTTTTATTCTTCTATTATTTTAGCATTTTTAAATATTAGTGAATACACTTCATACAAAAGCATTTCTGTTAACATTTGTTGGGTAAAAAGTGGTTTGAGGATACAGCACAATCTAATGGGAATCCCAAAATGAATAATAATTTAAATCTCTAAAAGAAAAAGAAAGAAAAAAGTTTATATATTACATGCCCACATTAAAAAAAAAAAGTCTAACATCTGGGAGTCACGATTAGGCATTCAATTAAGGCAAATGAATGTCAAGAATTTCACATGGATTCCATTAATCAGATTTGCTATTACATCATTTCGAGTCCTTTATTTCTCCACTTCATAAATAATATCTCTTCAAGGACCTGCCTGTGGGTGAAAATAGGACATAGGATTTATATTACTCTGAAGAAACAGATGCAGAAGGGGTATATGCCTGCGAGGCTCTCTGCTCATCACCCATACTTAATGCATTGGGCTACGAGAAAGTAGGTTGATTTGAAATGTAAAAGGTTCATGTTTTTCCTTTAAATATGGACTTTTTCTTTAAAAAAATCTTTTGGAGTTAAAAAAAAATTGATTATTGGCTTCCCTGGTGGCACAGTGGTTAAGAATCCGTCTGCCAATGCAGGGGACACAGGTTCGAGCTCTGGTCCAGGAAGATCCCACATGCTGCGGAGCAACTAAGCCCGTGAGCCACAACTACTGAGCCTGTGCTCTAGAGCCCACGAGCCACAACTACTGAAGCCCATGCTTGGGCCTAGAGCCCATGCTCTGCAATAAGAGAAGCCACCGCAATGAGAAGCCCACGCACCGCAACGAAGAGTAGCCCTGGCTCACTGCAACTAGAGAAAGCCTGCACAGAGCCACGAAGACCCAATGCATCCAAAAATAAATAAATAAAATTAATAAATTTATTTTTAAAAATTTGATTATGACACAAGTCTTGGAAAGATTTCTGAAAACCGGACAACTTAGATTAGTAACTTAATGTAAAACTGTGAAACATAAAAGGTAATAACATACTTCTTCTACAAGTGTAGAATAAGTGCGTGTACTTAACTCACTAATAAGGAAACCAGGAAGATGATAACACTGGTTCAAAGAGTATTTGAGGACGTGAGTATTTATAGGAAATGAGGAAAGAAAACCAGAATAAGATTGCTGAGTCAGCTACAAAACAACGTAATATTCTATAGTCAGTAAAACCATAACATTTGTGGTTAACTCTTCTACGAGGAAGAATTCATTTGTATCTCTACCAAATAAAAATCTATAGTTAACATGAAACACAGAGTCTGGGCCTTAATCAGCAGTTAATAGTCACATAAACAAAGCTCCATTCCCCTAGATGAACAATGCTCCAGTATAACATTGAAAGAAGTTCTACTTTGTCTTATTCCTAAATTTTGGATAATTTTTCTTAACACAGTATTTAGAATGATGGTATTATGTCTGACAGATCATGTTTATCAAAGGAAATAGACCTACAGTTCACCGGTTGAGTTATGAATAGTAACCACTGAGCCATTAATTTGTGTTTTAAGAAAAGAAAGCTATAAAACCACTCTAGGGCAAATCAACCAAAGACATCCTACTTTCCGGTTTGAAGTAAAACTATGTTTAAAGGTTCTGAATCATGAAAACTCTTAAATTATGTTCAGAAAACAGTGAGAGATTCAATGTGACTAGAGTTTAGAAAGTGCTTGTCTGATTCTAGAAAGTTGGGCTAGAACTGCAAAGGCCTTGCAGGTCAGAATAAGGAACGTAGACTCTTTTCTGAAGGTAATAGGGAGCCTTTGGGTGTTTGCAAAGCAGGAGTAATATCGTCAGACTAGTTTTAAGGAAGGTTCTGATAATTTCTTCTCACATATTTTATTGCCCTTTTAAAATTTATTTTCTTTCTAGCTTATCTGCAGTGTTAATAACATGGTTTTAGTTGTATACAATGTTGATGTGTGGAGGATTGGGAGAGGGTAAAATAGGATCACTGCTCATAGGCTAACTAGAGACTTGATATGGGTGAAGAGGAAGTTAAAAATGTTCTTTCCCTGTCAGTGTGAACGTGACAGTGTGAGGCATCCTTTACCGTTAACTTTGACTATAATCATTGGCAGTGGGGGACAGGTGGTGAGAAAGTTTTTTTTATTAATATCTAATTTACATATGATACAATTTACCATTTTAAAATGTACCAGTTATATTTTTCAAATGTTAACAAGACTGTGTACCCACTGTCACTATCTAATCCCAAAATATTTTCATCAGCCCCCTAAGAAATCCCAAAGCCAACAGGAGTTACTTCCCACTTTTCCCTCTAGCCCTTGGCAACTACTAATTAATTTTCTGTATCTAGAGATTTGTCTATTCTAAATATTTCATATAAATCAATTCATATAACATGTGGCCTTTTGTGTCTGGTTTCTTTCCCTTAGCACAATGCTTTCAAGGTTCATCCTTGTTGTAGCATGACTCAGTATGTCGTTCATTTTTATGGCTGAAAAATATTCCATTGTGTAGACATATCACATTTTGTTTATGAAATCATCAGTGATGAATATTTGGGTTGTTTCTCCTATCTTGCTGTTATAAATAAAGTTGCTATGAACGTTTGTGTACAGGTTTTTCTGTAGATATATATTTTCATTCTCTTGGGCATATCCCTAGGAATGGAAATGTTGGATCAAATGGTAACCCTATGTTTAACTTAACTGCCTAACTGTTCTCCAAAGTGGCTGCATCATTTTACATTCCGACCAGCGATGTATGAGTATTCTAATTTTTCCACATCCTTTTGTTCAATTTTTGATTACTGCCATGCTGTTGGGTGTTAAGGGTTATCTTATTTTAGTTTTGATTTAGATTTCCCTGATGCCAAATGACACTGGACATCTTTTCATGTGCTTCTTGGCCATGTATATCTTCTTTGGAGAAATGTCTGTAAAAATCCTTTCTCTCCTTTTTTTTTTTTTTTGTGGTACACGGGCCTCTCACTGTTGCGGCCTCGCCCGTTGCGGAGCACAGGCTCCGGATGCACAGGTTCAGCAGCCATGGCTCACGGGCCCAGCCGCTCCGCGGCATGTGGGATCCTCCCAGACCGGAGCATGAACCCGTGTCCCCTGCATCAGCAGGCGGACTCTCAACCACTGCACCACCAGGGAAGCCCCCCTTTCTCCTTTTATTCGTTTTGTGGTTTTTAAAAAATATTTGAATAGTAACAGTTTTATATTCTGAATTCTAGACTCTTACCAGATAGATGATTTGCAAATTTTCTCCCATTCTGTGTGTTGCCTTTTTAAGTCATATATATGACTTTTTTAAGAGCAGTTTTAAGTTCACAGCCAAACTGAGAGGAAGGTAGAGATTTTCCCCCTATGCTCCCTGCCCTCACACATGCATAGACTCCCCCTACTATTAACATCTCCCACCAGAGTTACAAGTAATGAACCTCACTGACATATCATAATCACCCAAGGCCTATAGTTATGGTTATTATGGTTATGGTTATTAGGGTTCACTCCTGGTGTTGTATATTCTATGGGTTTGGGGCATGTATAATGCCATGCATCAACCATTATAATATCATGCAGAATGTCCTGAGAATCCTCTGTGCTCTGCTTATCCCTCCCTCTCCCCACTCCACCACAACCGCTACTCTTTTTCCAGTCTCCATAGTTTTACCTTTTCCAGAATGTCATATAGTTGGACTCATACAATATGTATGATTAACTTCTTTTCAGTTTGACTTCTTGCACTTAGTAATACTCATTCAAGGTTCCTCCATGTCTTTTCATGGCTTGATGGTGCATTTCTTTTTAGTGTTGAATAATATTCTATTGCCTGATGTACCACAGTTTATTTATCCACTCACCTACTGAAGGACATCTTGGTTGCTTCTAGGTTATGACAATCATGGATAAAGCTGATATAAAACACTTGTATGCAGCCTTTTGTGTGGGCATAAAGTTTACAACTCCTTTGGGTAAATACCAAGGAGCATAATTGCTGGATTATATAAGAGTATGTTTAGTTGTGTTTTTTTTAATTTTTATTTTATATTGGAGCATACTTGATTAACAATGTTGTGTTAGTTTCAGGTGTACAGCAAAGTGATTCAGTTATACATACACATGTATCTATTCTTTTTCAAATTCTTTTCCCATTTAGGTTATTACAGAATATTGAGCAGCATTCCCTGTGTTATATATATAGGTCCTTGTTGGTTATCTTTTTTTTTTTTTTTTTTGGCGGTACGCGGGCCTCTCACTGTTGTGGCCTCTCCCCTTGCGGAGCACAGGCTCCGGATGCACAGACTCAGCGGCCATGGCTCATGGGCCCAGCCGCTCCGTGGCATGTGGGATCTTCCCGGACCGGGGCACGATCCCGGGTCCCCTGCATTGGCAGGCGGACTCTCAACCACTGCGCCACCAGGAAAGCCCTCTCACTGTTGTTTTAATTTGCATTTCCCTGATGCTCTATAATGTGGCGCATCTTTTCATAAGCTTATTTGCTATCTTTATATCTTCTTTGGTGAGGTGTCTGTTAAGGTCTTGGTCTCATTTTTTAATTGGATTGCTTGTTTTCTTATTATTGAATCGTAAGAGTTCCTTGTATATTTTGAATAACAGACCTTTATCAAATATTTTATCTTTTGCAAATAGTTTCTCCCAGTCTGTGGTTTTGCCTTCTTATTCTCTTAACCCTGTCTTTCACAGACCAGAAATTTTTAACTTTAAGGAAGTTCAGCTTATCAATTATTTTTTCACAGTTTGTGCCTTTGGTGTCATATTTAAAAAGTCATTACCACATCCAGTGTCTGTGTTGTCTTTTCAATTTCTTGATAGTGTCCTTTGAAGTAGAAACATTTTCGATGTTGAATTTCAATTTATCTATGTATTCTGTAGTTACTTACTGTTTAGGTGCCATATCTAAGAAAATATTAGCTTATCCAACATCATGAAGTATATACCTATGTTTTCTTTTAAGAGTCTGATAGTTTTAGCATTTATATTTAGGTTTATGACTTATTTTGACTTACTTTTTATATATAATATGAAGAAGGAATCCAATTATTTTGCTACTGGATATCTAGTTGTTCCAGCACACTTTGTTAAAAGACTATTCTGCATTGAATTGTCGTGGTATCCTCCTCAAAAATTAACTGACCATAAATATATGCTTTATTTCTGGACTTTCAATTCTATCCCATTGACCTATATCTATACCTTTATCTATAAACTCATTCCAGTACCACACAGTGTAGATTAATTTCATTTTATACTAAATTTTAGAACGGGGAACATGTGAGGCTTCCCTTTTTGTTGTTCTTTTAAAAAATTGTTTCAACTATTCTCCATCCCTCGTACTTTTATATGAATTTTAGTACTAAATATCTTGCCAAGTTCTGCAAAAAAGACAGCTGGGATTCTAACAGGGTTTGCATTAAATTTGTAGCTCAATTTGGGGAGTATTCCAATCCATGAACATGTGAAATCTTTCCATTGAAAGTCTTCTTTAATTTCACTTAACGATGGTCTTGCACTTCTTTTTTTTTGTAGTACACGGGCCTCTCACTGCTGTGGTCTCTCCTGTTGCGGAGCACAGGCTCCGGATGTGCAGGTTCAGCAGCCATGGCTCACGGGCTTAGCTGCTCCGCGGCATGTGGGACCTTCCCAGACCGGGGCATGAACCCGTGTCCCCTGCATCAACAGGTGGACTCTCAACCACTGTGCCACCAGGGAAGCCCTGCACTTCTTCTTTAGTTACATTTATTTCTAAGTATTTTATTTTTGATGCTATTGTAAAGGAGTTGTTTTTTTTCAATTTCATTTTCAGATTGTTTACTGTAAGCATAGAGACATATAATTAATTTTTATGTATTGATTTGGTATCCTGCAAGCTTGCTGAACTTGTTTATTAAGTTTAATAGTTTTTTTTAGTGGACTTCTTAGTATTTTATATGTACAAGATCATATTATCTGCAAATGAGAGAGTTTTGCTTTTTCCTTTCCAATCTGGATGGGTTTTATTTCTTTTAAAAAATATATTTGACCTCAGAGTGGGAGAATATATTTGCAAATAAATCAACGGACAAAGGATTAATCTCCAAAATATATAAACAGCTCATACAGCTCAATATTAAAAAAACAAACAACCCATTCCAAAAATGGGCAAAGACCTAAATAGACATTTCTCCAAAGAAGACATACAGATTGCCAACAAACACATGAAAGGATGCTCAACATCACTAATTATTAGAGAAATGCAAATCAAAACTACAATGAGGTATCACCTCATATGTCCAGTCATAATGGGCATCATCAGAAAATCTACAAACAACAAATGCTGGAGAGGGTGTGGAGTAAAGGGAATCCTCTTGCACTGTTGGTGGGAATGTAACTTGATACAGCCACTATGGAGAACAGTATGGAGGTTCCTTAAAAAACTAAAAATAGAATTACCATATGACCCAGCAATCCCACTACTGGGCATATACCCAGAGGAAACCATAATTCAAAAAGACACATGCACCCCAATGTTCATTGCAGCACTATTTACAATAGCCAGGACATGGAAGCAACCTAAGTGTCCATCGACAGACGAATGGATAAAGAAGATGTGGTACATATATACAATGGAATATTACTCAGCCATAAAAAGGAATGAAATTGAGTCATTCGTAGAGACGTGGATGCTATCCATGACTCAGGCAGCTGCAATGCTAACAATTTTCTGTAACTGTTTTCTACAAAAGCCCCAAAGAAAAGACTTTTCACACTGAAGGAGCTCTGAGTACGGTCAAATAAAGACAACCTTGCAAGTAGAGTGCTCTAGAGAACCATTAGATAAGTCAAATAATGCCCATTCTCTGGGAACAGAACTTTTAAGGAGTTCCAACTATGTTCTGCTCCTTCCAATGGCTGCCAGACTGCTGGTTTTCACTATGATTATGGGCTGTTAGTTTTCAAGGCTACCACTGAGCTGGGAAGTGCAGATGAGAAGAGGGCAAGTTAAAATGCCACAAACCTTACTGTTCTTACCATGGCTCAACTATCTTTCTCAACTGAACAGTTTCTGAATTGCTGAACTTCTTTGGTTAATTTTCAAGAAATTGATTCTGACCATTTTTGCCAGTTTTCTCATTGCTTTTTATGAAGGAGAGAATTTTCAGAAGTTCTCACTCTGGCACTTTTGCTTATGTCACCTGATGAGAGCTTTTTAAGAGAAGAACAAAAAGAGAAAAGGGATAAAGAAGAGTATAGGAAAAGGAAAATATAAGGAAGACAAAACTGGAAACTTCCAAGCAGCTTGAAGTTGCATGAATGTCACTTCTCTGTACACAAAATTATAATTGCTTCTTAATACCAATCTTACTTGCAGAATTTCAAGGCCTGAATATTTCTGCCCTATGTAAAGCTTGAAACTTTTCTGTGCCCTGTTTCTCAAAGTGTAGCCACTGTTCCAGTTAGGCAACCCTCCTGTCCACATCTCTACCACCCTGATCCTTCCTCCTACTCATACCCACCCACACTGCAGCTTATTGCTTCAGTCTCAGGCTCTGGCTGGAGACTGCTGTGCTGGTGCCATCACTGCTCTCAAGCAGGAGGGAAATATGGGCCTAAGTCAGCAGTCCCCAACCTTTTTGGCACCAGGGACCAGTTTCATGGAAGACAATTTTTCCATGGACTGGGGCTGGGGGATGGTTCAGGTGGTAATGCGAGTGATGGGGAGCGGCAGATGAAGCTTCGCTCGCCCACTCCCCACTCACCTCCTGCTGTGCAGCCTGGTTCCTAACCAGGCTGTGGACTGGTCCTGGTCCATGGCCCAGGGATTGGGGACCCCTGACCTAAGGGATTATCTGTGAAAGAGCCAAAGCAGAGACAGATTACTGTCCTGCCCACATCTGGGTTGCTGATTTCCAGCCCAAAGATTTTTTTTCCCTATAGGAAAAATTTGCTTATTTCCCTATAGGGACAGGAAAAAAGTTTCTCCCAGTTCGTTCAGACTACATGGAGAACAGAGTGACCATTAGAATCAGTCAGAAAGAACAAGTAGACCAAAGCTAATCTAGCCCCGGTGTCATACTGCTCACTGAAGCCAGTGACAAGAGAAAGTTGTGACCAGTGATATCACTATGAGTTGGGTCCTCTCTCTAATGGAAAGATGCCTTGGCTGGAAGATTTTAGACCCTGTACATAGGAACAAGAAACAGATGAGAGCACATATTTAAGAAGTGAAAGAAAGTATAGGTTTGAAGAGAAAGGAGCAAAGTTAAATGTGATTCAGTAGTTTTTGTATCATTGTTGAGTCTGAGCCTGGTGCCAAATGCAAACCAAAAGACCTCTCCTAGTTGTCTGGTTCATACGGTAATTAGTTATAGTTTTATTCAAATTAATAGTTTTGCAAAACAGGATATATTAACCCAAATCACTTGGGCTAATTTGGGTTGTTTCCAAAGTCCACAGTTAAAAAGAAATTATTCCCTTTATAATAAAACAGAGATACCAAAACCTAATGCCTTCAAATGATCATTGGCTACCATTTTGCTACCCAATCAACAATTCTCATTGCACTGGGCTTACCTGGGAACTGTCTATCCACATTCTATCAAATTGATCCTCAATCTTATTAATCATTTAGATATTAGGGAAACCACATTTAAATGGTCTTTGTAGCAAGGATTTTTACTACCTCTTTTGAAAGGTGGATAAATATTCAACTGATATCTAATAGGAAGTTCTTCTGATTTCACTGCAGAAAAAAGACATTTATATGTGCACAATTTCAAATTATGGTAGAAAATGTTAATCACTCATTCAGTACTTTAACTCAAAGATTATATAAATAACGTTCTCTTTAAAAAAGACTAAAAATGATAGCTAGTGGGAAGCAGCCGCATAGCACAGGGAGATCAGCTCCGTGCTTTGTGACCACATAGAGGGGTGGGATAGGGAAGGTGGGAGGGAGGGAAATGCAAGAGGGAAGAGATATGGGGACATATGTATATGTATAACCGATTCATTTTGTTATAAAGCAGAAACTAACACACCATTGTAAAGCAATTATACTCCAATAAAGATGTTAAAAAAAAAAACCCAAAATAAATGGAAACAAATTTCTGATTTTAAACTTTTATGGAAAATATACTTTTAAAGAAGTGTGAAAATTTGAATACTTCATTATTAATGAAAATGAACTACATTTTCATAAACTCATGATAAACTGTTTATTAAGGAGCTAAAATCTAGCAATTTCTAAAAATAATAGGATAAAGATTTATCTGAAGAAGTCCATGTGTTTTGATGTGGTATTAGATCTTATTTTCCACATACTAGGCAAAATATTCATAAATGCATTTTTATCTTTTCACTTGAAAAATGAAAAACTGTTGGAGGCAATATGTTAATTTAATTGCATTTTTTCTTGTTTCTGACTAATCTTGCATACTCAAAAAGGAAAACATTTGGGATTACTCTTTATGCTAAATTGATAATAACTTTAAATAAATCATTGGTATTATCTGAACACGGATTTCAATCTCTTGATTGAAAAAGACATTAAAACAGATCTTTAGTCATCTAATGACAGGAAACCAATTATCATAGTGGGTCAGAGAGAGTATGGTTTTCATTTAGAAAATACTCTGAACACAGTAAATTAGGAAACACTTTTGAGGAAGAACCTTGGAGGTATCAATAATTTTTTTCAACTATCATAAATTGTAAGAGACACTCCTGAATGCAAATCTGGCCACTTTCCATGAATTTGGTGCAGTTGTTCAAAATTTTTCCAGAACTGAAAGAGTCAGTGTCTCTCTTGACTCCTGAAAAAATTCACAAACAGCTGGAAACTAGGTTGGAACGAGACACTAGCAATTAAACAATTAAGATTTTAAAACAAATGCTTTTGTGTAGAAAACATTATTTTTCTACATAATTAATAGCTCTAATGTTATCTGCTACATATTCAAAGTGAGCAGAAAGGCAAACGTTTCCTCAGAGAGCACCCAGATCAAATACCAGTAGACTGACCGTATAACATCCTCAGAGGCAAGCTGAGTGCACAATTGCCCACGGAGCTCACCAAAAGGACAGATATTGCTACTAGAGTGTTCCAAGGCTTGGCATCTGGGTCTTGGCAAGCCCCAGAGATAGCCTTGGGTCTTGTGCCTATTGCTAAAATAAAACAGGAAGGAAAGTTCCACAGTACAGAGTCTAAATGACGCTGAAAAGATATATAGGAATGAAAAGTAATTCAAAGTTTAACAGTAGCTTTTAGTAAATAATTGGCTTTTCTATACCAATTAAATATACTGGGAGAATGTCAAAATAGTTTCAAGCCTTGGGATAATTTTTCGTTGACTTTAAGCATGTTCTAAGTTAATTGTACCAATCAATTATATTATTTTCCAGTAACTGAGGGTACACATATATCTTTAGTGTGAATAATAAGAGAAGGAGGGCAGCCATAGTCTTATTCTCAGATTTCAGGTAGTTTTAGAGTGCTGTGAACTATTCTTCATCCCATTTCTATGAAATTTAAGGTTTGACATGTAGAAGTCATAATACAGCTGTTGGAATATAAAAATGAATTGTTTTAGGTATCTGATTCTGTAAAGGTACTGTTTTTCTTGGGGCTATAAATTGTAGATTTATAGATAGATTCTGAGAAGTAGCATGGTAGTAAGAACTTTGAAAACTCATACCTTTAACTCAGTAATTCCACTTCTTAGAAATCTGTCCAAAGACACTAATTAGATATGGACAAAGATGTATTTGTAAGGATGTTCACTGTGAAGGTAAATAGCTAAGTAATAATACAAATATCCAATCACTGGGGATATTACACCCAATAGAGTATTCTGCAGCATTAAAATCATTTTTAAAACTGTTTCATAGAAAAATGCTCATGATATATTAAAGGCAGAAGACAAAACTATATAAACAACAGAACCCCAACTTGAAAAAAAAATCAGGTGTATACTGACTCCGGACTAGAACAAATACATAAAAGTATTGGCGTTGTTATGTCTGGATAGTGAATTATGGGTATTTTACATTTCCGTCTTCATTAATTAGCATTGTTAATATATATTTTTAAAGATCATACAATGAACATTTTAAAATAGGCAAATAGGAATTAAAAGAAAGTGCGTTATTACTGTATTAGCAGGATGTATATGATTTGAAAAGGCTGAAAATCAACCACAATTTCTTTAAACATGAAACACTGTAAGTTCTCTAGAGGCTCTTGGGAATGTCACCCAAGCATTAGGATTTCTTTTTCTTTACTGGGGATATGGCAACAAATTCAAAAAAGAATCTTGATACTATTGCTCTGGTACAAAACTTCAAAACAGGAAACAATTTTATGGTCAAAAGTGACCTCATGATAAAATCAGTTTATTTCAATTTATTCCAAATGTTAAACCACTTGCAGTTTACTTTCCAAGATATATACCTTGACCCATTTCTCCTATACTTAACACTGAAAATTAGTCACAGCATTCTTATTGGGCATCTGTTTTTTAGTTAGAGATCTTCAGTAATCTTTATTTTGTATTAGCAATTTATTTACCTCTAGTGCCTCTTAAGAATATTTATCATTATATCAAAGAATTAGATTATATATATATTTCCAAACATATCTGAAATTTGAATATTCTAAGTATTTAATACCTACATGTTTTCATACAAATTTCATGTTTAATCACAAACATAAAGCTCTTCTGCTTCTAATACCCTCCTGGCAGCTGGCTTAGTATTTTACTTACTCAGGGTTTAATTTTCACTAAACAGATTTTTTAAAAATTCCAAACAAGATCATTGTAATCTCTGTTAGATGCTCATTTAGCAATGTGTCTGAGAGGTGGGGCTGACTTTCAACAACGGCATCAGGAGAACATTGCATTAAATCAGGTTCTCTCTCGTTCTGAGGATGGCAGTGCAAGCTCAGCTGGGCCCCATGGTCCTCAGCCCAGCCCTCGGCAGAAGCAGTGAATTCAGCCATAACTACAGCAGAGTCTGATCATTCTCCTGATGAAATTACACTGATCTAATTTGCACGCTGTGAAGACATTTGGCACTGGCTGGATCTGAGCCTTGACATCTTCATTGGAACTAAAAGTACACTAAGAACTGACATTACATTTCACATTCTCTTCTGCCAGGTTGCAGCATTTCGTCCTCTTTAAAGGCATTATTTCAAGAACATTTAATTTGGCTTTGACATGCCTGCCATTTTGCTGGGTGGAACATACTGCGCCAGAAAAGCTCAGCTGCAATAAAGTTTGGCACCAATAGCCCACCATATACCTGCACCATCCTGGGCAATTTAATTGGCATTCAGTGGGTTGATAAATGGATTGGCTTAATGAGACAATATACTTGACATATGCAGGACTCCCCTGAGGAATCGGATTCATTTTTTTCACCTCACACATCAACATGTTACAGATACCAACACAGTCACCTCTAGCAGTTGTGCTATAGCCAATGGATGACATTCACTGGGCTGACCAACAGCACTGTCATCTTTCAACCATCTCATTCCTTTCTCCCTCAGCACCAAGCAGAGTATGGCTTTTAAATTTTATTGCCTTTCCAAGAACATGGTATATCTCTCCATCTATCATCTTTAATTTCTTTCATCAGTGTCTTATAATTTTCTGCATACAGGTCTTTTGTCTCCTTAGGTAGGTTTATTCCTAGATATTTTATTCTTTTTGTTGCAATGGTAAATGGGAGTGTTTTCTTAATTTCACTTTCAGATTTTTCATCACTAGTGTATAAGAATGTCAGATATTTCTGTGCATTAATTTTGTATCCTGCTACTTTACCAAATTCATTGATTAGCTCTAGTAATTTTCTGGTAGCATCTTTAGGATTCTCTATGTATAGTATCATGTCATCTGCAAACAGTGACAGCTTTACTTCTTCTTTTCCGATTTGGATTCCTTTTATTTCTTTTTCTTCTCTGATTGCTGTGGCTAAAACTTCCAAAACTATGTTGAATAAGAGTGGTGAGAGTGGGCAACCTTGTCTTCTTCCTGATCTTAGTGAAAATGGTTTCAGTTTTTCACCATTGAGGACGATGGTGGCTGTGGATTTGTCATATATGGCCTTTATTATGTTGAGGAAAGTTCCCTCTATGTCTACTTTCTGCAGGTTTTTATCATAAATGGGTGCTGAATTTTGTCAAAAGCTTTATCTGCATCTATTGAGATGATCATATGGTTTTTATCCTGCAATTTGTTAATATGGTGTATCACATTGATTGATTTGCATATATTGAAGAATCCTTGCATTCCTGGAATAAACCCCACTTGATCATGGTGTATGATCCTTTTAATGTGCTGTTGGATTCTGTTTGCTAGTATTTTGTTGAGGATTTTTGCATCTATGTTCATCAGTGATATTGGATTGGAAGAATCAACATTGTGCAAATGACTCTACTACCCAAAGCAATCTACAGATTCAATGCAATCCCTATCAAACTACCACTGGCATTGTCCACAGAATTAGAACAAAAAATTTCACAATTTGTATGGAAACACAAAAGACCCCGAATAGCCAAAGCAATCTTGAGAAAGAAAAACGGAGCTGGAGGAATCAGGCTCCCTGACTTCAGACTATACTACAAAGCTACAGTAATCAAGACAGTATGGTACTGACACAAAAACAGAAATGTAGGTCAATGGAACAGGAGAGAAAGCCCAGAGATAAACCCACGCACATATGGTCATCTTATCTTTGATAGAGGAGGCAAGAATATACAGTGGAGAAAAGACAGCCTCTTCAATAAGTGGTGCTGGGAAAACTGGACAGCTACATGTAAAAGTATGACATTAGAACACTCGCTAACGCCATACACAAAAATAAACTCAAAATGGATTAAAGACCTAAATGTAAGGCCAGACACTATCAAATTCTTAGAGGAAAACATAGGCAGAACACTCTATGACATAAATCACAGCAAGGTCCTTTTTGACCCACCTCCTAGAGAAATGGAAATAAAAACAAAAATAAACAAATGGGACCTAATGAAACTTAAAAGCTTTTGCATAGCAAAGGAAACTGTAAACAAGACCAAAAGACAACCCTCAGAATGGGAGAAAATATTTGCAAATGAATCAACAGACAAAAGATTGATCTCCAAAATTTACAAGCAGCTCAATAACAAAAAACAAACAACCCAATCCAAAAATGGGCAGAAGACCTAAATAGACATTTCTCCAAAGAAGATATACAGACTGCCAACAAACACATGAAAGAATGCTCAACATCATTAATCATTAGATAAATGCAAGTCAAAACTACAATGAGATATCATCTCACACCGGTCAGAACGGCCATCAACAAAAAATTTAGAAACAATAAATGCTGGAGAGGGTGTGGAGAAAAGGGAATACTCTTGCACTGTTGGTGGGAATGTAAATTGATACAGCCACTATGGAGAACAGTATGGAGGTTCCTTAAAAAACTACAAATAGAACTACCATAAGACCCAGCAATCCCACTACTGGGCATATACCCTGAGAAAACCATAATTCAAAAAGAGTCATGTACCAAAATGTTCACTGCAGCTCTATTGACAATAGCCAGGACATGGAAGCAACCTAAGTGTCCATCAACAGATGAATGGATAAAGAAGATGTGGCACATATATACAATGGAATATTACTCAGCCATCTAAAGAAACGAAATTGAGTTATTTGTAGTGAGGTGGATGGACCTAGAGACTGTCATACAGAATGAAGTAAGTCAGAAAGAGAAAAACAAATACCATATGCTAACACATATATATGGAATCTAAGAGAAAAAAAAAAAAGGTCATGAAGAACCTAGGGGTAAGACAGGAATAAAGACACAGACCTACTAGAGCATGGACTTGAGGATACGGGGAGGGGGAAGGGTAAGCTGTGACAAAGTGAGAGAGTGGCATGGACATATATACACTACCAAACGTAAAATAGACAGCTAGTGGGAAGTAGCCTCATAGCACAGGAAGATCAACTAGGTGGTTTGTGACCACCTAGAGGGGTGGGATAGGCAGGGTGAGAGGGAGGGAGACACAAGAGGGAAGAGATATGGGAACATATGTATATGTATAACTGATTCACTTTGTTATAAAGCAGAAACTAACACACAATTGTAAAGCAATTATACTCCAATAAAGATGTTAAAAAAAATTTTATTGCCTTTTGTATTTTCCCAGACACAAAGGAAGAAGACAGCCCCCATGCGTTATTTATATAAATCTCTATTTTCCAGGAGATCACGCAGTCTTGTGGTCTACACAGGTTGGTTTTACCTGCTATAAAACCATGACAGTACTATAAAATACAAGTAATAATGAATTCTAGGTATAACTACTGACGTAGTCAACCATGTACAGGAGCAAGTAGGTGCCATGCTATCTTCAGAAATGCTGGTTTCAAGAATGAATTAATTACAACAACAAAGAGACACCATTTTTCACTATTCAGATTAGCAAAGATTAAAAAGAACCATAATGCTGAGTGTTGGCAGGGGAGCAAGGAAACAAGGGCCTCATGCTCTGCTGGTGGGATTCTAAATTAATACAACTTTTCTGGAAGGCAAATGGCAACATGCATCAAAAGCCTTAAAAATGGGCATAGCCTTTGCTAAGCATGTCTACTTCTGAAAATGTATCCCAAGGAAATAAAGATATACCTAAGATGGAAATGATCATCACAGTGATTATAATAAGAAAAAATTTAAAACAATCCAGGTAGCTAAAGAAAAGGAGATTGCCTAAATGAAATATGTGATGCCTGTGTGCTACAACACTATATAGACATTAAAATGATGTAGTAGAAATATTTGTCCTGAAAAAATGTTCTTGATGCCTTTTATGCCAGAAAACTACTAGCTGCATAATTACTCATCTTTCTGTGAAAAATTTATATTAAAGATACGTATAGTCACACTCAAAAAAGCAAAGGATAAATAGCAAAATAGTAATAATGCTTGCCTCTGGAGGTGGGATCAATTAAAGTTTCTTTTTAATTTTTTCTTGATGCTTATCCTTATTTTTAAAGAACTGATTTAGTTAAAGGATTTAATTCAGATGGCATTTTAAACTTGTCAAGGAATTGCATTCTGACAACAATATGATTTTTTTTTTTTTTTTTTTTGCAGTACGCGGGCCTCTCACTGTTGTGGCCTCTCCCATTGCATAACGCAGGCTCAGGGGCCATGGCTCATGGGCCCAGCCGCTCCGCGGCATGTGGGATCTTCCCGGACTGGGGCATGAACCCGTGTCCTCTGCATCGGCAGGCAGACTCTCAACCACTGCGCCACCAGGGAAGCCCAACAATATGATTTTTAGAGATTCTTTTACTGTGTCATAAGTCAAACCATGCTCACGTAATTCAATTCTTCTTATGGTCCTAGGTCATTTAAGAAGTTAGTTGCATGGCTGCCCAGAAAGATAATTCATCCTAGACAAATGAAGTTTCTTTCTACCTCCAGCTTCCTGGAATTTCTCAGTTCACTAGTAACAGCTTAGTAGTAGAAAGCAGCAAATTTTTAGAACACAATTGACATTCAAAAGAGTTCTGGAGTTTACATCTAGTCACAGTCCTCATTAAATGAAAACTGCTAAGTCTATTCTGGTTTTGTATTTTTACAATGCCAAAGATTTGTAAAGAGATAGAAAATATAAGGATGCAGACATGAAAAGCTTATTTATTTAGATTTGCTAAAGACCCATGGGATCCATACTGTGCCTGGCAATAGGAAAGATAGGGTACCTGCCTTCAAGTCTCCCCAGGCAAATAGAAGAGGAAAGATAATCGGGATGAAATGAAAGTGCTGTAAAAAGGAGATCCGCTTAGGGGAGCAAAGTGTTCCATGAAGACCAATTAGAGGGCTCGGTCAGCATTCGACCCAGGCGGGATGAGGTGCTGTATGAAAGATGTCCAGGGAAGCTGCACCGCTCACAGCTTAGCTGTCCTCTGTGCCTTGACACTACCTGCCTCTGGCTTCCTTCCTGCCTCAGAGGTGGGGAGCCCACCCACGAGCCACTGCTCATTTCAGCTGGGGGCCAGTTTGCCAGTATGATGCTCTCCATTCTGCTCCAAAGGAAGTTCCAACATGCAAATAAGCCCAAGGAAATGAAAAAATGAAACGGTGTGTGACAGTTTCTAATTACTGCATAAAAACAACATATGGAAACTTCA
This sequence comes from Phocoena sinus, assembly GCF_008692025.1. Classification (NCBI taxonomy): domain Eukaryota; kingdom Metazoa; phylum Chordata; class Mammalia; order Artiodactyla; family Phocoenidae; genus Phocoena; species Phocoena sinus. The sequence goes on from NC_045769.1 coordinate 52,720,799, forward strand.
TTGTCTATTTCATCTCCCAACATGTACCGTCAAGTCAGACTTCCTTTACTCTATCACTCCCTCGAGCATTTGGACCTGATTTACTTCAATAAGAAGGTTAACAAAAAACCCAAAAAACAAAAAACACTTTCTGATGGGATAATAGTGTTTTTTTTTTTTTTTTAATTTTAAACACCTTGATCATTGGGAGGTTTTCATAACCTTGCTCTATTTTACATTAGAGTTTTCTCATTGTATTCTAGTTAGTTAATTCTATTCCCTAGGGTTGTTCAAAACCTGGATTGAAGTTGTCCATTCTTCAGAAGTTTAAATTAACTATCCCTAAGTACCTTTTATCTACACTTGAATAGGTCCCTAATCACTTATTAGAGAAGGCAGGAGGATGAATTCAGTACCTGTAATCTGCTGGAATATTCTAAAGGCATATGAATGGGAGGTCAAAAAAGAAAAGTAAAGCAGTGCTTGGTGACCTCAAAAACAACAGGAAGGCAAATAAAAAAGCAAAAGTTAGTGGGTTCAAGAGACCTGGAGTCTGGCCCCGGCTTTGCCACCACTATACCTGTGTGATCCTAAGCAAATTCTTCACTTCCCTTATCTCCTGCTTTAAAATAGGACTTAGGCTATAAGATTTCTCAGATTCCTTTCCTCCTTCCTGCATTCTCAGACTATATGGACTGATTTAAATACTATCTCTTTTCTATATGGGACAAGATACTGTTCACCAAAGGTTGCCTGCATTTCAGTGCTAACCTTAGGGTAAAGTTTAAAAGTTGAGACAAGTCCTGGGCAGCAAGGCGTACATCAAGTGCCCATTTGCTGAAAGCAAAACCTTCCAGTTTCTCCTCTCATCCCCCCTGGCCACAGAAGCAGAGTCAGTTAATGAATCAGAAAAAAGCTGGTTACCAGATGTCCTGGCTTATTAACACGCACATCACATTCTGTAATGGCATTCACGGAGCAAGCTGTGTGGAACTGAGAGATGGCACAGGAAAAGTTCTCCTCTCGGATGAGCTTCAAAATGTGGGTGTGCTTTGGTGAATTTCAGGAATGGTGGCTGCACAAGTTCGTTTAAGCCCTTGTCAGGCATTCTATCTGGTGGGAGCTTGCCTGTGTTACAAAGAACCCTTTCTCCAAGGTCATAGGATATCATGCCCTTCTCAGTCCCTCCTCTTTCCTCTAATCTGTGCAGAATTGCTGACATGAACTCTTATATGCAGCAATGCAAAGGAATAGCCAATTCTGTTTGATTGGTTTTCACCACAGCTAATTTTAAAGCCACCCATTATTCAGCTCTACAGTCTAATTTTATGTTAATATCCTGAAAGTTGTCAAATCTTGGCAAAACCTATGCATAAATTACACAGAAAGTAGCTCACAGGAGGGGGAAAAGTAATGACTGTCATGGTTAGCCAAACCCATTAATAGTCTGACAAGCAATAACCCAGGAGCTCTGGTCAACTGCTGCAGACATCTGTGAAACTTTTGCAATTAGTATCATTTTTTCCGTTGGAAGAGGTATCAGCTGCGAAATAGCATGCAACTGACTGATCATTATTAGGTCTGCCGGTAAGGATTGGGTTTATCATCTCTCTTGGTTGACCACTGCCCTGATTTTTATAAAAAGCCACTTTGTTTTTTAAAGTAATGCCATGTTTCTCAGCACTGAGATTAGTATTTAGAAGATGGATACCAATGGTGTGTGGCTACTCAAAAACTAAAAATAATAAGATGCTTCAATCTCTAATTCATTACTGATTTTTCTCCCTGTGAGGCTGGGAAGAAATAAGATGGAGAGACTAAAATCTCTCTTCAAAGCTGCACCTTGGGTCCTAGGCTTGCTGGTAGATCACCTTATTGTGCCTTCTCCTACCTTTTTCCAGGCCATTCCAGCACATTTTTTCTGTGTGTAAGGGCTTCAAGGGTAAAATAAATGTATCCACCCACTTGGTTAGTGTTCTGTGACCTGCTGATGGTTAAAAATTTTTGAACATCACTTCATATATAAGTGTGTGTGTGTGTGTGTGTGTGTGTGTGTGTGTGTGTGTGTGTAATATACACACATACATAATCTATTGCCCATTTTCCTAAAGAATAGTGCTGGGAGAATTAGCTGAGTTTCCCGGTATGCCTATAAAGGCTACTCAGTCTTTCCCCACAGCTGCTATAGCTGATGCATCTAGTATAGTGCCTGGCACCGAGTGGATACTCAAAAATGTTTGTTGAATGAGTGGATGAGTGGATGCGTGGATGGGTGGATGGACGAATGTTAGCAGGGTATGATCCCGTTTAAGACCCTGCTATTGTAGCTCCAGCTGATGATTTCATGCAGAACTTCCTTGCTGCTAAAATTCATTGCCCATGTATAGGGTTTTCTCAGAGAATGCCGACAGACAACTTGCTCTTCTTAAAGCTTATAGCAGTCAGAAATGCCTGCCTTACAGAATCATTTGGTAAACAAACTTTCCAAGCTCCTGCTTTGCACCAGGGATCAGAAGATGAATAAAGCACAGTTTTTGCTGTTATAGAGCTCTCAAAATATTCAGAGGCAGCCATGTAGAAAGGTGATTCCAACAAAACATGGCACATACTATAATGCAGGTTTCAACAGACTTCACGGACCAGCATGCTCTACCTGGTATTTCAGGGAAAAGCATAGTGGTAGAGACACCTGGACTGGGTTGTAGTAAAAAAAAATGGCATGGCAGAGGAGATGAGGAAGGGCTTTCAAGGTTCAAGGTCTGCATGTGTGGAGATACAGAATAGTAAAAGGCACAGAATTTTAGAGAATAGTGAGATGGTCGGTGGCTAGAAGCAGAGGGCATGGGACAATGTGGCAGGGGATGAGGCTGGAAAGAAGAACTGAGGGAGGATAAGAAGTAGCATTGGTGCCTTACTAGTGACTGCGGAGTTCACCGTGCAGGCAACTGGGGACAAACGGAAGTCTTAACCAGAGAAACAACTCTGTAGGTATTGTCTACAGTGGCCAGAAGGAATGGGGGAGGAAAGTGGGAGAGGAAGAAGAGAGGGAGTGCGGGGTAATTATAGAAAAACATTTCATGATATACTCAGGATATATGCCCAGGAGTGGGATTGCTGGATCATATATCTAGAGAAAACCATAATTCAAACGGATACATGCACGCCAATGCATGCATGGACATATACACACTACTATTCATGGAACAGATAACTAATAAGAACCTACTGTATAGCACAGGGAACTCTACTCAGTACTCTGTAATGGCCTATATGGGAACAGAATTTTAAAAAGAGTGCATACATGTGTGTGTATAACTGACTCACTTTGCTGTACCGCAGAAACTAACACAACATTGTAAATCAACTATATGCCAATAAAATTTTTTTTAAAAAAAGTCATTTCAGGAGCCTCATAAAGAGACAACCAGAAAGAAGAAGCAACAGATTTTAAGACATCTCTGCAGCAGAACTGTCAAGACTGGGTGACTGATTGCATGTGGGGTAAAATAGATATGATAGAGGATGACTCCCAGCTTTGTGTAAATGGTAAAGCCTTTAATTAAGACAGGGACACAGAAAACAGCTGGCTGGGGTAGGTGTAGGAGTGAAGGGATTGCAAGGACATAGGGAAAGACAACATGTAAATTTTCCAGAGACCAGTCTTTGGAAAATAACAAGTAGCTCTACGTCAAACCATTTCCAACTACCACTGATAAAGCCAATGAATCAAAAGAGAACAAAACCCAAATCTAACAGATGTTTATCAAAGGCACACACAACTGGAAAGATCTTCCTTTTAAGAAACCATCAGGGTGAAAAACAACTAAAATATACAAATAATAAATTAGTGCTTTGAACTTAAAGAAAAAGAGCTCATTAACAGGAAATTATTTACAACCTATGCGTTCCGAGGTTTCTGAACTGATGGCTGGACAAAATGCTCAACCTGACCTATTTCTTCTTCCTTCTCTAAATATTACAGTAACATTTACCAAATGAAAATGTTTTTCATAAAATACAAAACCTCGCAGACAGTCACAGTCTTCAATTTGGCAACACATGTGGATTTCTCTCCAGCCTTGTCAGACAGAACATATTCTGGACAAATCAAGAAAGAAGGACGTCCCGGAGCAATCGCAGAAATGAACGCCAGTTGTCTGAAAAAGAAGTTTGCTGTCATCTTGGGACACATCATTTCTAGAAACAATGACCCATTTGGCAGCCTCACACATGTTCCCATCTCTGAAAGCTTTCCAACATTCCAGGCCCTACTTTATTTAGGTCTGGGATTTTCTTGAGTATAAATCTTTGGTGAAGCAAGTGCAGAATCTTAATTCCATTCAGTATTACTCATTCCATTCACCCTTTTTTTCTTCCTTGTGTTACCGACCCTTGTTTCACTGCTTCAGAGACCTTGTCTGGGCACCTCATATCACATGACAGCACTGTGGAATGTCTAATTATGTCACTGTTGAATTTATACAGCTGTCCTAGATGGTCTGTTAAACAGTGCTGGTCCTGTGACTTTTGAAAACAGCCTTTGTTACAGGGAGGATATGGCCTTCCTTGTAAGAGAAAGTTTCATTTTGGACCAGTCAACATCTGAAAGGCCCTGGCCCTGAGTTAGTATTATTCAAAATAACAAGCTCTACTTGTTCAGTTTCCATTGAATTTCTATTGATTACTTAGATTATAAAGGGTAGGGAGTTATGTGTCCCTGAAATCAGAAAATACTCCACCTGTCTTCAAGCATCTGACAATATCACACTTCATTGAATTTTCAGACTTTAAAGGGTTCTCTTACAATACAGTGGGGTTTTCCAGAATATGTGAACTCTAGGTCAAAAGAAATTTCCTGGATAATTTCTAACCTATAGACCTAGGTTGAGAGAGATTCTGGGGAGCTAAGTGTTTTCCCTTTTGAAAGGGAGGTCAGACTAAGTTTCAGGGAAAGGATGTAGGGTCACAGAAGGAAGAATGGTGATCCAGTCAAAGGAGAGCCCTTTGTTGGGGAAGCACAAGGTGGTGGAGCCTCTGGAAGCAAAGAGACCCTGTCTTCAGTGAAGGCCTTTGACTTATGAACTCATGATCTCCTTTATGAGATTTTCTTCAATGTCAATTGCTCTTTTGTTCATGTTTGCTTCTTAACCTGATTTCCATTGCAGGGTGACAGTTTTTCCCCCTCCCCTTCTTTTGGATCTTCAGATACAAATAGTCAAAATAATTCCTTCAAGTTCTTTGTAGAAGTAGGCTGTTTTATTTTTTCATTTCATTCAGAGTCACAGTTTGAGTTCTAACTGTGTTGCTATGAAATGAATGCATTGTTTTCCAACATTATCATAACCAGAACTAAGAATGTGCACATTGCTCTTCATCTCATAAACCACTTTCACAACACATCTCATCTATTAATGCATAATCCTTGAATAATTAATTTGACACCACCAGAAGTAACAAATTTTAAAAACTGAATCACCCTTTCTCAAAAGATAGTTTGTAGATACGTACATAGGACAAATAAAAATAATAAAATGTTAAAAGTCCTTCCTGATAATTAAATTTTAAAATTTACCCCTTTGTCCTGGTCCCAAACATCCTTTAGGAAAAGGGTAGAGTTGAAGTCTGTTTTCAGATTATATGTTTGAATCTAAATGAAGCAACATTTTGGTTGTTTATTTAGCTAAGAAGAATTAAGCTAAATTTTCAGCACTTACGAGTATTTAGGAAAAAATGATTGTTGGTATTTTGCAACTACATCAGTTAATGTAACTCTGTGGATACTTTCAATAAGCTGATGACATAATTGTGTGAGTAGATATATTCTTTTTAAACATTATTGCATTTCAAATAAAAAGTACACAGAATGTACTACATTTGAGTGACTATCACTTTTTCTCTATAGGATGAATAGGCTAATTTATAACTTGCTAAGAGTCAATGAGGCCAAATGCTCTGTACAATATAGAGAAAAACACCCATCATGAAATGGCTGAAGAGTACAAAGGGGTCATTGATTTATAAAGTGTACAATCTTTTGGTTCTCTGCTTTATATTACGGTCATTCCTCTAAAACACTTTTATTCCTAGATCAATTAAGTCAGTAAAAGTGGTGGCATGTAAAGAAAGCCTAGGCTCACATTTGGGCCTAGGATCAGTTCTTGAGTAGTTCAAGGTTATGCATTTATGATTAGATAGAACTTCTGACCCCTCCCACTGACCCTGAAGAAGGACTGGAGACTGTGAGATATCATCCAATATCCATTCTCTCCTTCCGGGAACACATTTTTACTTGGGGTAGAAACGCAAGCAACCTAAAGATGACACTTTTCTTCCTCCCTTGCAGTTAGGTGGCCAAATGACCATGAGATAAGAGAGAGTTCTGGGTAGTTGCTTAAAGGGAACTTATTTAACATGGACGTTTAACTTTTTGTCCTTTCTTCCTGATGTCTGGACTGCAGATGTGACGAAAGGAGCTCTGGTTGCCATCTGGAATTACGAGGTAAACTTGAGGATGGAATGGGAGTCAAAAAATGAAAGGATCATGGATTCCTGACAACAGTGTTGCTGTTACACGGCCTGGGCTGCTTAACTCCAGACTTCTTTCTATATGAGAAAGAAATCAACTCTTACCTTGTCAAAGTATTATTGCGGGTTCTCTATTACATGGATTCAATCCAAGGTGATAGGAGGATAAGTATTATTTCAGTTTTGCGATTACTGGGAAGGGCTGGATGACCTTCAGTTTCCCATTATATACAGAATTACATATGACAGGACATGATAATAATAATGACATTATTCCTATTTAATAAAATCTCTGTTCCAGTCACTGTTCAAAGTACTTTTTACAGTTCTTTTACAGATTATATACATATATATATATATATATATATATATATAGAGAGAGAGAGAGAGAGAGAGAGAGAGAGAGAGTGTGTATAAGTACAAGATATCTTGCACCCCTGAAGAGTAGGTGTTATTATTATCTCTGCTTCATGAATAAGGAAACTGAAGAGGTTAGGGAGCCACTTTTAAATGGTACAGCTAGGAACTGAGCCCTGGACCGGTCTATGGTCTTAATCATGAAGTTATACTGCCTCCCAGTGAAGTAGCTAGCCATCTCCTGAGCATGTTTCTCTTCTGAAAACAGTATATTTTCATCTTTTCTTTCTTCACCATTGATACCCCTTTGATATGAGGTGGAAACTCCACACCCTAGAGCATGTATGTAATGACTCCTAATCCTGTCTTAACAGACTTAGTCACAGAGCCCTAGAGGGCTACCAGCTTAGCAAAATGGCTTCTGAGACTCAACACTGCCAGCCTTAGTTGGGGGGAAGGGGAGGGAGTAAAGGCCAAATGGGTAGTGCTTAGGGACATAAAGCATCCTATCACCGTGGAAAACCAACCAAAAACTAAGCATTTGTCTCCTAAAATTCTATTCACAGTCTGAATGAGTAAGGCGGTAAATAGTACATCAGATACTAAAGCAACCCTGAAAGGCTGTACGAAGATCCTTGAAACATAAAATCTCTTTTGAGCTATTATGTCTTCTAACTGTAAAGTATAAGAAGGCATGCTCTGATTCTTTTGTTTAAAATAAAAGAATTAATAATGCCATAGAAAACAATAGTTTCTCTTCTACTGTTGTTTTACGTTTTGTTATTGTTGCTGCTATTCATTTGGCATGGAACCTCATCAAAAAAGACATAGAAGAACAGACCACTAAAATTGGATCGGTCCTTTGTATCCGTCAGAATATTGTAGGCTAGATACAGAAAGAATAGAAAAAAGAAGAAGAAGAAAAAGGAAAAGATCTGCAAATCTCAGAAGCCCCAGGTAGTTGGTGATAAGAACTGCTGATGAAAACAATCAGGCACTACACGTTAGTCAACAATTTTTAAAAATGAACTCGCACCTAGTAACAGTCAAGTCTAAACCTCCTTTGGCCTCATATGCAGATAGAGTTAAACCAGAGAAAATGCTTACGTTCCGTGAAGCTCTCAGATAGCGACTTAAAATGCCTGCTGACAGCAGCCTGGTTTAACTCCAAGAGACTAACCATTTCTGGCAACTGGATTCCAAAAGGGAGAAGGACATGAGAAGGAGGTCCTTCAGAATAGATTATGGCGGATATCCTTGCCCAGGAAAAGGAAGGCCACTGCCTCATTGTTTGTGGGCGTGTGGAGAGCACAGCATCAACAACATCCCGAGTATGCGGGGACTGCTTTACAAGGATTTGAGAAACAAAAATAGAGGAAAAAGAATTCTAAAGCCTGACTAAAGCTTGAATGGCAAAAGTAGACAAATACATAAGTTGTGAGCTATTTCCTGCCACCTTCTACATATACTGTAATACAAATGGTACAAGAACAGTACTTTCCCTCATAATACTTTGATCAACAATGCTTTCTTTTCTCTCTCTAATTCTTTATATGATATCTTATCACAATGCGTAGTATCCAAATATTTCAAAATATCCAGGTGCCTGAAGGAAGTTTTCATTCCATAATCTACCGTATATAAAATCATATAATTCCTTCCAGGATCAAATATAAACAAACATAATTGCTACTTTAATGGCTATATCCAATGCAATTACTACACTGCCATAATTTTTAAAATTATTTTTGTTCTGGGCTTCCCTGGTGGTGCAGTGGTTGAGAGTCCGCCTGCCGATGCAGGGGACACGGGTTCGTGCCCCGGTCCGGGAAGATCCCACATGCCGCGGAGAGGCTGGGCCCGTGAGCCATGGCCGCTGAGCCTGCGCGTCCAGAGCCTGCGCTCCGCAACGGGAGAGGCCACAACAGTGAGAGGCCCGCGTATCGAAAACAAAAAAAAAAAATTATTTTTGTTCCTTTTATACTTTTAAATGTGGTGCATTTCAGAGACAGCTAGAAGTCATTTTTAGCTAGTTAGCTGTTCTGGGCAGATATAATGGCCCTGATGTTCAAGGTCTTGTAGCTGATATGAGTATATTTGTATTCAACATTAAGACCATTACTATCAGGCTGAATTACTCCTTCCTACTTTCAAGATGCCACAATACAGGCGTGCTTGTCTATTCCTCTTAAAGGCACGGGGGTAGAGCCAGGTTGGGATGATGGTATGAAGATGGAGGGAGCAGACAGAGTTGAATTCTCTGTATCTCTGTAAACTTCTAAAAGGTTTTCAACCTCTGGGGCCAGTTACTAGGGATCAACGCCATTATTAGAAACTACCACTGACAGCATAGAGTTTTACCTGTAGTCCTTTGTTTATACGTCATTTGTTCAAAGTATCATTTTCCTAGGATTGTTTTCTTATATCCTTTTAGAAATTCTGATTATTTCCAACCCAAGAGAAAACTTATTCAGGGAGTGGTAGTGAACAGTACCCTTTTGTGATTCCATATTGCTTCAGTTAGAGTTTTTCACTAATGACAGCAACAAGGGAATTTTATGGAAGGATGTGGAGGAGTTCATGGAATTTGAGAGGTAACTAGTCAACCAGGTTTGAAACAAGCAGGTCCTGGTCCAGCTGCCACAAAAGGACATTTCTTCTGTGCCTGCAACACTGACCAAAATTCACAGTCCCAGGAGAGAGAGTTTTGTTTTTTTGTTTTTTTGTTTTTTGTGGTACGCGGGCCTCTCACTGTTGTGGCCTCTCCCGTTGCGGAGCACAGCCTCCGGACGTGCAGGCTCAGCGGCCATGGCTCACGGGCCCAGCCTCTCCGCGGCATGTGGGATCTTCCCGGACCGGGGCACGAACCCGTGTCCCCTGCATCGGCAGGCGGACTCCCAACCACTGCACCACCAGGGAAGCCCGACAGAGTTTAATTATCAAATTCAGTTCGAGGCCTAATGGAATCAAGTGAAAGGAACAGAGGGGAAGGACTGCACTCAATGGGGAAATGACAATTCCCCAAAGGAAAGAATGATAAGAATAGAGAATGGATGCTCGCTGGCCAAGAAGCAATAAATGTCCACCTCCCTATTTTTGCTTTTGTGGGATAGATGACGAGACTTGCTGACTGTCAGCAGGAGTACACCACTGAAGAAAAAAAGATGTATTGAAAGACTGAAGCTGAAAAACGTGGGTATCCTCATGCTAAAAACAAATAAAAGAAAATAAACTATCAGTAAATAAAAACAAAACAAAACCAAAGCCTGCCTCTGAGTTGGAGTTAGGCTGTTAAATGGCAGTATCATGAACATTCTTTTCACCATTGTTTTTACCATGAGATTCTGGAACATAACTTGGCAAGGGATGCCAGGTGGTTCTAAAGGTGCTATCAGTCTGCTTGTCCAGTAGGGCTACCGTCTTTTGCCGTTTCATCCACTGTTACTTATTTACTTCTATCTCCAAGGCATGAGGATATAGTTTGGAAGCTTCGGTAGACTTCAGTTAAGTGAGAGATTGACAAGACTGCATCTGGAAGACCTCTTTTAGCTGCAAGTTGGTGCAGTTGGGGCATGGAGTAATTCCTAAGGGATTCTTGGTTTCAAACTGAGATGTGACCAGAGAAGGTAGAAGCACAAGTAAATCAAATAATTAGGGAAAACATATCATAGAATCATAAAATGTTATGGTCATCACAGACTCACACTGATTTGGAATGCCAAACACTTCGCTTATAAACTCACCTGATCTCACCCTGTACTCAGGGTACACATCACCCAACACTCAAGACACTCTGCTACTGGTCAGCTGCAGAGAAAATTACCTTTTGGCTTTGTCTCTTCCAAACCCATCTACTATAACACTGTTCTCATTATCTTTCAAAAATTTCAAACTGGATCCCTAAGGCTCCTAACAGTCTTGCTCCAAAAACATTTATTCCCCAACCCATACTCTCTTCTTCAAGCCACAGTGACCTTCTTATTTTCTCAAGCACATCACCATCTTTCACTACTTCATGACTTTATATATGTGGTTTCCCTTTTCTCAAATACACTGACCTTCTACCACACTGAAGAACTTCCTTCTATCCTTCAAAACATTTCATCCCTTTTTTATCTTTGACACCTTCCTGAAATCCACCAAAATGAGTAATTCTTACCTTCTGTATTCCCGTAACACTTTGCATTTCTCTCTTTTGTAAGATAACTTTCATTGGCTTTTAGTGTTTATACGCCTAGGTCCCTCAGGCTTCATGCCACCTGAAGGTAGACATACATCTTATTCTTTTTTTGATTTGTCCTAACTTAAGAACAGTATGGCCCATTGAAGATGCTCAACAAATGATTACTGATTGGCTAAGTGAACGCCAGCTGAATTTCAGGGTCTCCTGCCATAATCCCTGAGAAAGGAGGCATCTTTTGACTCAATGTTATATTTTCCTTGCTACTAAAAGGTGTGCGTTTTGAGATTTGTGTGTATAGTGTATGGCTTAACTTCACTTGAGATATTAAGATGAAATTTCTAGTTTTCCTTGTTTCACCTTGCTTTAGCCTGATTTGTGTATTGGTCTTTATAAATGTAAATTAAAGTCTTATGCTATTTAGGGAAGCTGAGATTAATCAAAACCCCTGTGCTTTAAAAAGAATATCCATATTTATTATTTGAATTATATATAATTCTGTTTATTTAACAACATTTTTCTGGATACAGTTTTGAATCTCATTGACTAGATGTCCATTTTCAACCCCGTCTCATCATATAGTATTCACAGGAGTGTTTTGTTTAAAAATGCACAAAGGTATCTTATTAAATAATGTCACAAACATGAAGTTCATTATTATGCAAATGCCATCCTTGGAACAGATTTGTTAATTGCGACTCATTTGCATAATTAATGAACTCCCAAATGAATTATGCCTTTGCAGATTTGTGCAGCATTGTTTTAAAATAAATTATAAAATACATGTCAAAGGAAGAGTGCTTTCTGGGTTCCCACAGCATTGTTTGAAAATTAATTACCAAATGCTTGTCAAATTAAAATGAGTTTGTAGTTTTTACAATGTTATTTTAAAAGTAATCACAAAATAAAATGTCACTGCATTAAAGTAAACAACTTATTATCTTCTCCAAAAAGAACCACAGAAAATAGCATTTTAACTTCAATTATATTGTTTGGTATAGTGATTCTAGTGTTTTATTCATTTCATCTTTACACTGTGACTTAAAGTTGGTAGTTGTTAGCATGTTAACGTTTTGGTAAATTGAGATTTAATTTAATTTTATTATGTAGCTTATTTTATACGGTTGATGATTAATGCATTGCGTATGAACCCAGTATGGGTTTATTCATGATAAATTGGACTTAAAGAACATTTAAGGCCACTTAAATCTGTTTTATAAACAGTGTTCTTAAGGTTTATTTTATGGGAATTTTGACAGCTGTCAGTAATAATGATTAAAAGCATATAGCTTGGATGTTTTCCTACCTATTCAACAAATAGGGTGGTATCATTCCTTTCCTTGGTGCAGTAAAGGCTTTGGGCTTCCCACACTACTTTCTTCACTCTATGGGAATTCTCTGTTCTTGTACAGAGACCATAGCTACTCCCAGTCCTGGACTCTCCAGTCCACAGGCAACCTCCATCCACCAGGAAATTAGATGGGAAACACCAGTATATCTGAACAATGATTTGGCCAAAATGCCTTCTGAAACAATAGATTTGGTAAAGAGCTTTTAGGAATTAAGGTCGCCAAACAAATAGCTTTTCAAAACACTAAAATACAACTATAATAATCCTTGCCTAGAGGTATGAGAACATCTAACAATAAAACACTCACTCACTTAAGTTTGTTTTAATAACAGTATCTCTTCTTTGCTCATCTCTCCTTCTCCCGATCCTCCAAACCAAACCTGTGGTTTATATTCCATTTTGTCACTTCTTGACCATAGAATGTAGATCCATGGGGAAAGGCCTTTGCTTGACATGACCGCAACTATGCAAGTTGATACCAACGAGACAATAATTCTTAAGTGAAAAGATAAAACATTTTGCTTCTGTTTTTTATTCTATATATAGCTGCCCTTCTAAACCCCACGAGCTACTCTATGTTGCCCTTTCTATAAACCGATAAACATAGCAACCCTTTTTAAGAGACAATATTCCTTCTACTTCATACCTGGTGTGTGAATAAGAACTCAAGCGGCTCATGCAGATATATGAATTTGACTTCTTGCCATTTCCTCTTCAATTCTGGCACAGATATTACTCAAACACTTAAAACATTTTTTTTCCGATCAAATCAAATGTAACTACTATTGTCTAAGCTGTGATGCACATTTCTTTGCTTAAATACCTTGGGGTGCTTTAACTTGACATCCTTTTCTAAAATTCTTTATCACTATGCTCATAACTACAAGACAATAAAACGTCAAATGGAGACAAACTATCTCATGACTAAAATTTTTAGTGGGCTAATAACCACATGCTGAAATCATAAGTTAATTTGTATAGATGCAGTCTCTTTCATTACGATCATCCTTTACTGTGAGAGAGCTCCCACTGCATTAAAGCAGACGTGCTCTAAGTGAAAGAATTTTATCTACAGTTTTTTAATGAACTGTAGTCTGCGAAGCAGTTGCAGACATGCCAGTCTTTGGAAAAATTTTCATTTTGATGAGAACAAAAGGAAACAAAGACAATTTTTGTTGATTGAATGTCAACCCTTTGGGAAGCTTTGTAAGGATTACAGTCTACTCGTGATATAAACTTCATGGCTGCTCTTTTTTTAGACTGGATTCATTTTATTATACGAATTTCAGAAACATGGGTAAGATTGCTATCCTATGACTTATCAGAATCCAAATTTTCTTTATTAAAACTATGGCTTTTTAACTGAGGTTTGATGTCAAATTATACAGAATGTCATGTATATTGAGAGGAAAATAGAGGGTATTTTTTTTTAAGTTCTCTTGGAGGCCCTTTCACGTCCTTAAAAATGGGACTCTATTGTTTTCTTCGGAGGCTTTGCCAAGCTGCTTGTTGTCCGGATCAAGGTCAGAACGATAAAACCCAAATATATGTACCCTTTATTTCTAAGAGTTTTACCAAAGAGAAATTGGTTTAATGTTACTTTGTAAACCAAAGCCATTCCTGAGGCTGCAATGTCTAGAATGTTAGCTTCCTATGATTTCTGTTCTACTTATCTAAAATCTATTCCTGTCTTATCCCTATTCTGATGATATTTCTAGGCATTAAGTATATGCTATTCCAAATTTATAAGTTGAATATATACTCAAGCTACAAGTCAGAAAAACTTTCATTTCTCCCCAAACAAGTGCCAGGTTATTTTTGTATTATCACTAGGCCTAAATAGAACATTTTCTTCAGAAACAGTTCTGGAAAAGAAAATATCTTATTTCTAATAACAGGAAAAAAAAATCTCTCATATTAGACTTTTAGATAACATTGTATATACATAAGCATGGACATACCATTGCACTTTATTGTGCTTCACTTTACCGTGCTTCACAGATAGTGTGTTTTTTTACAAGTTGAAGGTTTGAGGCAACCCTGCATCAAGCAAATCTATCAGTGCCATTTTTCCAATAGCATTTACTCACTTCATGTCTCTGTGTCACATTTTGATAATTCTCACAATATTTCAAACATCTTCATTATTATTATATTTATTATGGTAATCTGTGATCAGGGATCTTTGATGTTACTGTTGTAATTTTAGTGGGGGTGCCATAAACCATGCCTACATGAGCCAGCTTCATCGATAAATGTTGTTTGTGTTCTGACCGCTCCACCGACCGACCGTTCCCCATCTCTCCCCCTGTCCTCAGGCCTCCCTATTCCCTGAGACACAGCAGTAATGAAATTAGGCCTATTAAGAACCCCCAAACAGCCTCTAATCGTTCAAGTGAAAGGAAGAGTCAACTGATGCGGCAAACTTCATTGCTGCCTTATCTTAAGAGATTACCACAGTCACCCCAACCTTCAGCAACTACATCCCTGATCAGTCCTCAGCCATCAGCATAAAGGCAAGACCCTCTGGCAGCTAAGAGATTACAACTCGCTGAAGGCTCAGATGACAGTAAGCATGTTTTAGCAATACAATAGTTTTTAAAGGTATGTACATCATTATTTTGGTTATAATGCTATCGCACACTTAACAGACGATAGTATAGTGTAAACATAACTTTTTTAATGTACTAGGAAACCAGAAAATTCACGCGACTCACTTTATTGTGGTATTTGTTTTATTGCGGTGATCTGCAACCGAACCCAGAATATCTTTGAGGTACGCCTATAACTAAAAACTTCAGTCTTTATGATGGAGGGAAATTTCTAAAAATTGCTCAATATTATATGGGTGAAATCACTGAATTTTATCTTTAATTTTTCCATTAGGTGTTTAGGTTGTGTAGATACATAGCCAGAGTGAATAATAGGCATTCTATGGCTTTGAGAGTAACACAGAATCTCATCTTGTTTATTGTCTTATTCATGTGAGTACCTACTGTACTTTCTAAACCTTGTGACTGAATGATTCGTAGACTTACTGTATATTCAGGCATATAATATGAGATCTTTCTTCTCTAGCGTTCAAGTTGAAATTCATTGTTGATCTATGTCGACTGTGGCATGACAGAACACTATTTTGCAGTTATTTTTAATTAGACTTAAAATATTAATCCATTTGCGTTTCTGTATGGAAAGTACTTGGAGGAGGTGGGAACTTAGTGAGACATACAGTAACAGCATTTTAATTAATTTTATAGAGAAGTCACTTTAACTTGAAGGGCAGAGAAGGTCTGTCTCTAACGTCCCCCTTTGTGATCTAGAGGAGAGAATTCACAAGGGCTACAACTCGCAGAGAAAACTGAAATCCCTTTATGGTCTGGCTCCTCTTCCTAACCGCAAATGGATAAAGGGTTTGTTTTCTCCTGGGTTTGAAAAGCAAGTCAACTTGTGACTCTCCTTTGGATCACGGACTTCTGCTAGTAGGGCTACCACTCTGTACAGAGTTTTGGTGAAGAGAATGTAAAGCAGTTAAAGAAATTATATCGGTAGTTGTTCCCCTGTCATTCAATTTCAGGTTTCCTTCTGAAGAGAGGTCTCTTAAAGAATTTGTCAAGGATTCTCTGCTAAGATTATTAGATGGCTAATATTAAGGAAAAAGAGTGACTTTTACCTCAATGGCATTTTAGAAATTGATTAGTTAGAATCCTATTTTGTCAGTATTGTTGCCTTCTTAAATCACCAAGGAGCATCGAGAACTACTAATTTGACTGTGTATAAACTATGAAGATGGGACTTATGAATTTGGCAGTGAAGTTGATCCATATAATCTGAGCCTTAAAGGCTCTTTTAGCTTCTTCAATTTGGTTCTGTCAACTAAAATGGCAGGGAGTAGAAGAAGCAGATGCCAGATCATTTCTCCCTTAGAGAAACAGATGACTTGCCCCAAATCTACACACTTGTACTTGAACCTTTCTTGATTGGTGGTCTCACAATTTCAAAATGGTTCATTGTCAAGTTGTGACTATCTCAGAGACAACTTAGATGGTTCTCTAGTCCCTTATACTTTATGAATCTTAATGCATTCCATTCAGTTCAACTGCAGTTCATCAACAGTGGAGCCCCTACACTGGGCCAGGTACTGTGCCAAGCACTGAGGTACCCATATGAATAACACATAGTTGCTGTCCTCAAGGAGCCAACAGTCTGTGAGGGAGACAGACAACTGAAATGGGCAATTATCGTTTGATACAGAAAGTTCATTAGTGGCATTGTGTGGAAAGCCTGCTAGCACAGCCTGAAGAGAAGCGGATCAGAGAAGAGAATGCTTCCGATTGTTCCAGAATCATTGGCACGTCCCCTGCTTAATCCTTAGAAGTCATCTGACCCATATGATCCTATATGAAAGGGTAATAGCGGAAAGCTGATGTAGAATTGGTGATTGCCCTGTACAATAGCCCAGCACCTTGCATCACAGGTAAATACGGAAACAGAATTATAGACTGTTACACTGTTCATTAAAGACAAACTCAGCCAAAATTCTCCACTAATCAGACTCTTAGGTGATCCTATGTGCTCTATACTTAGAGAGCCTCAAATAATTCTGAATGGCAGTTTTATGGAGATTTCCTACAGATTACATCACTGACTTTTTACTGTTTGATCGTCATTTCTACTGCTCCCCTCATTAAATGCCAAAATTTTTTCTCCTTTCACAAAATCAAGTCAGTGCAGAGTTATATATACTATTAGCTTTCAACTGAATGTCCATGAGCAGGAAAACATAAAAGCCATGTCATAAAGCAATGAAGAGCTAAAATCTTTCTCCTTTAGTTCTTAAGAGTAAATACTAAGTGCTTTACAAAATAACTCTGTTTGGTAATTATAATTATGCCCATTTTAGAGAGGAAGAATCTGGCCTCAGAAAGGTAAACCTTGA
This sequence comes from Phocoena sinus, assembly GCF_008692025.1. NCBI lineage: Eukaryota > Metazoa > Chordata > Mammalia > Artiodactyla > Phocoenidae > Phocoena > Phocoena sinus. The sequence continues at coordinate 52,738,127 of NC_045769.1, forward strand.
CCAAAGTCACCAGCAGGTCATACAACAGTGCTCTAGTTCTTTATCTATGCGTTTAACTACTGTGCTATGTAAGTTATACAAAATAGCCATACCAAACTTGTAAAACTACTATGTTGGTATATGCTTCCCAGAGTCCTTCTTAGCCTTATCATTTTTTAGGATTTAAATAATAGTAGAATGACATGTCAAAATACTAAAGAAACTGAAATCCCTACAGTAACACAGTGTGACCTGACATATACCTCTGATAGAACTTCACCGAAGGTGCTAGCTATCAATTGTCACTCACTTCTATCCTCAGTGTGGAACAATAGCAATAAAATTGAATCTCCAGCATTGGCACACTTTCCAGTGATTGGGCAACATCTCTCCGTATGGTTTTCTTTGTGAGCCCGAGCCATGGCCCCAAAGGACAGCATGAGTGCTGATTCATTCATGTATTCAGCAAATACCAGGGTTGGCCAAAAAGTTCATTTGGGTTTTTCCATAAGATGTTACAGAAAAACCCGAACGAACTTTTGCCAACCCAACACTCATTCAGTAACTACTGGGCATGTGATTGTACCAATGAACAGACGGTCTGCCTTCATGAGCCTACAGTCTAGTAGAGAAGACAGATATGAATAACAAGTATATAAACAACAGTGTTTCAATGGCAAAGTACATACAACTGTGGTTGGTCTGAGCTTCTCTGGAAAAGTAACATAAAAGTAGAGATTTCAGGAATGAGTGGGAGTTAGGTAGTTGAAGATGGGAATAGGAAAAGGTAGAAACTCTGTTGAGAAAACTGGACTTTTGAAGACTCCAAGGAGAGAAAAATGATGATATAACTAGATGTAACTTAGTCTAGAATAAGTCTGGGATGGCTGGAACTAAGACATCCAACTAAGAAAGATCGGAGAGAGAAAAAATAATAATGATAATAGCTGATATTCATCTGGAACTATTATGCATTATTTTTAGCATATTACAATGTACAATCTCATATAATATGCATAAAAACCCTAAGAGGGAGATATTCTTATTATTATCCCAATTTTACAGATGCAATAACTTGGTCATGGTTACACAGTAGGTAAGGGAGTAAGTGGTAGAACTCTGAAGCTCAGGGTTTTGATTCCAGAGCTCACACCCTTAACCAGTAATCTCTGTCACCTTTGGACTATGATGAACCTTTTAGGGCATAAGAATTTTAGTCTTTATCTTATAGGCCAGGATTCTCAATGTATGCTCCCTATCCCAGACCCAGCAATCTGTGGTTCCACAAGCCATCCAGGTGATTCTAATGATCAGTAAAGTTTGAGAACCTCTGATATGGGCAGTGAGAACTCCTGCAACATTTTTAAGCAGAGAAGTGACTTAGATGATGTTCCCTGAGAGCTGATCATTCTTATCCACATAACCAAAGGGGAAATCAAACGGTTGGGTCTAATAGTACTCTCTTCAGAGGGAAGGAAGACTCAAGCTTTCTCATTTTCCTCTCTGCACCTGCAAAGTCACATGTCTACTCCCCCTTACTCACAGAGAATGAAGTTTTAAAAAATGCTACTAAAAGTGGCAAGACTAATGGAGCCTTCTATTAGGGAACCTTAACCTGACTGCTGAATTGAGAAAGATAAAAATATCCTTTGTGATCTTACTGCAAGAAAAATGTCACTCATCAGATAGATGTGACTTAGATAAATTTTAATCTATTAGAATTGCTTAGTTTTATGAGCAAAAGGAGTGCACATATAACAGTTATAGATATTTCTCACTCCCTTTGACCAAACACTTTTTTCACAATAGCTGCAATAATAATAATTATATATTTTTCCAAAATACATTTCATAGTATTATGAGTTACATAAAATTTTCACTCCTCTAGAAAGGGGTCAAATCATAATATGAATAAAAAATCCAATATACTAACAGAGGGGGGAAGGAAGGAGGGACCTTGCAAGAGAAGGACTCCAATAGCAAAAAGAGAAACACAGATCAATGTTCTAAGCTCTGCCTTCATGTGACTAAACACCACTGCATTTGCCTACAAGTACCCAAACCACTATAACTTAACCAATACCTTCATGTTTAGGTGAATTATCATATGCTTACTAATGATAAGTGAACGGAGATAAATTTATCCATCTTAATTCAAGGAGACTATATTGGAAATTATCACATGATTAAGGAAAATTCCGAATGAGGAGGCAGGTTATGTATCAGAACAACCAGAGAAAAATCACTTGGCTTTGGGGAAAGAACACAATTGATCTCCATCATTAATGACAGCCTCTCCAAGTAGAGGCCACTCTGACCCGGCACATGGCTCCCAAGGAGGAAGCATGCCAAAGAAGAAGTGAAATGAGGATCACAGAGAACATGCCTACAGAAGCGGTCCAGATAACCTGCCTGCTGCTGCACAGGCAGGCTGGGAGGGCACGTAGCTTCCTCCTTCTCACAGCTAGGAAATCAACTGGTAGGAGCGGCTGCCAAAAGACTCAACCTTTAACTCAAGAGTTATTAGAGGGCTTCCCTGGTGGCGCAGTGGTTGAGAGTCCGCCTGCCGATGCAGGGGACACGGGTTCGTGCCCCGGTCCAGGAAGATTCCACATGCCGCGGAGCAGCTGGGCCCGTGAGCCATGGCCGCTGAGCCTGCGCGTCCGGAGCCTGTGCTCCACAACGGGAGAGGCCACAACAGTGAGAGGCCCGCGTACACCCCCCCCCCACCAAAAAAAAAGTTATTAGAAATAAACTTTCAACAAATATTTATTGAGTACCTACTATATGCCAAAGAATGTTCTAGATGATTAGGATAACTCAGGAACAAAATAGAAGCAACAGATGGGAAGCACTGTTTTGGGCCTGACACTAACTACTACATATATTGATGGAATAAATACCAAATGACAATAAGCGCTAAAACGTGTAAAATGTGGATCCCTATTCTGGAGGAGTTTACCATCTTGAATGAGTGGAGGCTGAGAAACATAAAAATGGTGACCTACCATGTGAGGTAGCACTCAACGTGTAACAGAATGCCTGACACAGTGATTCAAACAGTTGGATGTTGAATACATGGGTTTGTGTCACAGAAGAGACCACTTTGAACTTGGGGTTCATGGAAAGTTTCATAAGGAGCTAAGTCTTCAGTGGGCATCACCACCAAGTTGAGAAAAGCAGAGAAGGGGATTTGGGAAAGAAAGGGAAGGATGGACGCTCTCTGTATAAAATCTTTTCTTGAAAATCATTTATGTATTTGTACTATCTACATTTATCAATCGAGAATCTGTTGTGTGCTGGGTGTTTTAATACACACTATGGAGTGTACAGTCAAAGAGAAATTTCACCTCAAAAGTTTATGGACTAGTAGGAAAGTTTTAAAAACTTGCATGTCACTAAAATACAAAGTAGAACATTTTAAGAGTCATAAATAAGAGAGGTGCTGATAAAGCTCTAAAGGAGAGAGACATTCTTACAGCCGGTTATCAGAGGAGGCCTCACAGAACAGCTGACATTCAATGGGGCCTTCAAGACATGAATACATGAATGAAAAAGTAACTTAACAGCAGAATCAGAAAGAAGCCTGATGAACAAGTGGGAGCGTCCTTTCAAAGGTTATTGCAATAGTCAAGGTAGGGTAGTCTAGGTAAAGATCCCAATATTGATTGACTTTAAAATTATACTTGGCCACATCTGCTTTCTTGTTCTTCTACCATCTCCTATAAATTATTTTGTTATCATGTTTGAATCACCAAATCATGATACAACATGAAATTTTCTTTATTATTTAACATTTAGCATTCATATCCTATTAGGAGTTTTCTTATTTTAATTTTTGAATCTTTTGATATATTTGAGCCCACCTTCTATCACCAGACTTGATTATTGGTTTCACTAGTGTTTAACATTACTTTTATTATTACAACATGATTTTTTTTTTCTTTTGCGGGATGCGGGCCTCTCACTGCTGTGGCCTCTCCCGTTGCAGAGCACAGGCTCCAGATGCGCAGGCTCAGCGGCCATGGCTCACGGGCCCAGCCGCTCCGCGGCATGTGGGATCCTCCCGGACCGGGGCACAAACCCGCGTCCCCTGCATCAGCAGGTGGACTCTCAACCACTGCGCCAGCAGGGAAGCCCTTACAACATGGTTTTTAGTGTACATTTCCTTGGTGGCCAAGAGTGGTATTGCTTGGGATTGATGCAGCCTAATGCATTTCATACAAACCTGAGGTGACATCTCTAACTCCTGAGCTATCCAAAATTCCACTTTTAAGTCAAAATCCACCGCGCAATTTGGTCAAGATTTGCACTTACAATTTTAGATGTTTTCCCTTCCAAGGTAGTCTCCCAACCAGGTGTGGCCCAAAAGTCACAAAGAAACAGCACAGAAGACATCCCTAATGGTGCTGATGATGAGTGGGCGTTGGTCTAGCTATAAGTTGGGAATAAAGGGTCAGCATTTGTAAGGGTCAGAGGGAGGGGAGTAAAGCAATAAAAAGTACACCTTGGTGGTCACACAGGTCTTCTGGGGTTAACAGAAGAAAGAAAGAAAGAAATAGAGCAGGAATGAACAAGAATGCAAGAATGTAGGAGAAAAACCTCAGAGTCAGTAAGAGTATAGAGATGAACAATTCTGTCCTGGACCTGCTGTTGGATGTGCATAAGTACATGGGGTTGACCCACCGGTCAAAAAATGAGCAGACATCAGCAGTGTCCTCCCCAGTATGCCTGGCTCGTGGCATGTCACGGGCCTCTTTAGAACCAAGACCTAACTCTCAACATTTTCTTACCTTATCACTGTCCCTTCGTGGTTGCCAGCTGAAACCGTGCACCTCAGACTGGGACTTGAACCCACGTGTCAGGACTCGAACCCAGACAAAACCCAGACTGGGACTTTAACCCACGCAGCCAGGACTCAAACCCTGCCAAAACCCACAGTCTTCCAACTGAGATCACACACCTGGTTTCAGGACTTAATGAAGCTCAGGTTGTTGATGTCTCTTCACAGAAAGAATTCAGTAAGAGACAAAGTGATTGATAGGTAAGAAGTGGATTTATTTAGAAAGAAACACACTCCACAGACAGAGTGTGGGCCATCTCAGAAGGTGAGAAAGGCCTAACATATATATTTCTAATGATTTATTTTATAGCTGTACTGTATGTGGCAAATTACTGTGTTGATAACATCAAATTGAAAAACACTGAAATATGAAACTCTACTAGAACTGTATTTCAGTCATCCCGTGTTCTGTCTCTGACAGCAAAAGTGAAGTATATGAAGTGCCTGATTTCTCTCTCTGAGGTCAACTTTGGGAGGTTAAGGAAGTATCTGAAATAGTATCGTTTGTCACAATACATTTTCTCTATGAAGGAGTCTGAGTATGTGCTACATGAATAGTGGCGTGAGGCTGACCCTGGCCACGTGTGACGGCAGTGATTTGGCAGTGCACTAAAACCTTCACCAGTGTGAGAATAAATGATGTCCCCATCTGTATATGTCCACAGTGGCAGGACGTCTGACACTCAGAGACAAAGGGGGAGGGACTGAGTCTGGACTGAGCAGAGGTTTGGAGGAGGGGAGAGCAGCTTATTACCGGGGTCCCCTTCTGCCTCCTTATAGGGGCCCCACTATGCACAACAGCCCTAGGAAACCCAAGGGAAGAATGAGCGGAGGAAACAGGGTTCTCCACTGCTTTCTATCCATCCACTCTGTGCCAGGAACATAGTATAAGTTAAACTTCTGCCATGAACCTTGACTGCTTGAAGTTTATTATATAGTGGCAGTGACAAACATGAAATGAATCATTATATGGTTTATTACATCACTGCCACTGTGACGAAAGCTACAAGGTGAGGGTGCAGAGTGCTTTCAGGGAGGATGACTAGAGCAATGTGCTGTAGCAACACCCATCACAAGAAAAGAAGAAAATAGAGCCAATTTTCTTTAAAGCATAACAATTACTATCAGAATAAATCATAAAATTCTATTTTCTCAGAGCAACAGCGGTATAGGTGATATCATAACGACGGCAAGGAATTTAGAAAACTTTGGCTACGTGATAAATCATACACTGAACTAGGCATAAGATTTTTTTTATCATAAAAATGACAAGGAATCCCTGGAATCTCCCCCCACGAACCACCATCTTTTAATAATATATATTATTCCTCACAAAAAGAAGGAAATCGCATTTGCGCTCGTATGCACCTGTGTGGCTAGTCAATTATTCACAAAGCATCATGGATCTGATACATAGTTTCTCTACCTAATTCTGTTAGACAGTCAATTTGTAATGCTAAACAAAATGTGCACAGGAACCTTAAATATGGCATCACGGATATTCTCTGAGCATCCATTTATTTGTTTACTGAGGGATATTTAGAAAAATCAGATGTGGACACACATCATCTTAGCACATGTTCATCTGTCATCTGGAATTGCCAATAAATATATTATTTAAAGAGCAGTGGTTAAGAATAGAGACCCTGATAATGAGAGAATCTAGCAGTAGATCATGTAAATGATTACAGAGCTGTACAAAGATGACTACCAGACCAGCCACAAAAAGTATAACAGGAACAACTCTTGATTATTTGTTAATCCTTTAGGCAAGCAGTTCTCAAAATTTAGGGGGCATAAAAATTGCTGGATGAACCTATTAAAATACAGATCAGAGACTCTGATTAGAGGTTCTAACCATGTAATACAGGGGGAAACTCCAGAATCTGCTTCTTTAACAAGCATCCCAGATAACCCAAATGCTACTCTTAGACAGTATTCTGACAAACAAAATTTTGAACACTCTTCAAGTTATCATCATCAAGGATCATCCCCCTCTCTTGACTCCAGCCGTCCTGGACTACCTTCAGTTCCTAGAACAAACTATGATCTATCTCTCCCAGGACTTTTATATAAACAGTCCCCTTTCTAGGAATGATTTTCCCATACTTCTTGGGCCAACTCCAACTTCTTCTTCAAGTGTAAACTGCATCTCCCCAGGGGAATCCCCTGCCTCTGCAGAGTAGGTTAGCAACTCTGGCCATACACTCCAATATACCCTTTACCTCTCCTTTTCAAACATGTACTACTCCTATTCAGTGTCTGTCTCTTCCCACTTGCCCCCAACTCCAAATCATGAGCTCCATGGAAGAAGACATCATGTTTGCCTTGGTCACCATTACATACCCAACACTTCTTACGGTGCTGGGCAGAGTGGCCATTCAGCATGATTTAATAACTGAAAAAATGGATGAATGTTAGTATGCAAATCTCCTCATGAGAGGCAATACTACCTGCAATTCCTCATTTATCTGTCATTTAGATCCATTTTTAAGAATAAGGTTTAGGGCTTCCCTGGTGGTGCAGTGGTTGAGAGTCCGCCTGCCGATGCAGGGGACACGGGTTCGTGCCCCCGTCCGGGAAGATCCCACATGCCGCGGAGCGGCTGGGCCCGTGAGCCACGGCCGCTAAGCCTGCGCGTCCCGAGCCTGTGCTCTGCAATGGGAGAGGCCACAACAGTGAGTAGGCCCGCGTACCGCAAAAAAAAAAAAAAAAAAAAAAAAAAAGAATAGGGTTTAACAGGGAAGAGGATAAGGATATTTATTTTGGGGAAGAAACGGGAGAATGTGAGGTTAAAAATAGCCCACCCTTCAACTTGCTCTGTAACTGGCTTGAGATAAAATGCTACAGCCCATGTTGATCTGGGGAATAAAAATGCTTCATGCACTGCTCATTTATGATCTGCAGATCATACATTGATGGCTACTTATCCTTATCAGCACAAGTTCTTATTGTTAAGAGTTATTAAACACCAACCATGTCAAGGGATTGGGAGAGGCTCATGGAAATTATCCCTGAAGATCTTGGGAGAAAAAAATGTGATGGTTAATTACAGATTATTAGATTTTGATACATTCAATTATGGCTAGTAGCATGATCTCTCAGAATAACAACAAAAAAAATTGAGAAAAATTATTTTCAATTGATCTTTATTCATGAAGTCAACCAATGTACATTAAATAAGCCCCTACTGAGTGCTAGACAAAATGAATAAAACAAAGGCCCTGTACCCAAAAGGTTTTTAATCTGGTTGGTGACTGTATCAGATTTTTTCTAAAAACACCTGGGCAACAAACAATGACAGATCTCAATATTACACAACAATGAACATCTGTTCTGTGTCTGCAAGGTTCAGCTTATCTACACTGGGTTCACTCATGCATCTGAATGTAACCTGGGGGTAAGCTAAACCAGGCTGATTTTAGCTGGGTCAACTTGGTTCTGCTTCATATGGCTTTCACCCTCATTCTGGGACCAGCCGCCTAGTCTGGGCCTGAGATTTCATGGTTCATAAACGTAGTCTTAAAAGTGCTTCTTCAAGTCTCTGCTTGCATCACATTTACTGATACCCTATTGGCCTAAGCTAGTCACATGCCTGAAATTAGAATCAAGAGGCAGTGAAAATACTTCATTTCTTGATAGGAAAACTTCAAAACCACATAGCATAGGGTGTGGATACAAGGAGGGGAGGAAGAATCAGGGTAAGTAATGCAATCTATTATAGTAATATAAGAAAGGAAACAAAAGATTAGGATCCAGTAACAAACTTTGAGGAGTGTCAGGATCGAGCAAATCAAATTTATTCCTTTGTTTTTGCACTCTGTTTTTAGTACAACTCTGGTGACTTATTTTAAAACCTCAGCAGTAAGTCAATATGTTTGCTTAAGCTTTTCTAGTTAGTCAAATTTAACTTATCTGAAGGATCAAGAACTCTCCATAAGCCCTTATATCTAAAGTTTGCCCAACATTAGAAAAACATCAAGTAGCAAGAGTTTTAATATCATGGTATAATTGCTACGGAATAAAAGTGCCTTAACGCTATTTGAAAGCTACTAGGTATTAGGATACTACAAGGAGGATGCTCTGAATTGTGTTTCCATTCCTTATTAAGATGCTTTGTGTAATTAGCAGTGTTTCTATCAGAATAAATAGTAATTTGGAATTCATCCTAATTAAAAGCCCAAATGAAAAAGAAGCATTAGTGGTGAGTAGAATATTAAAAGAGTCAAACTTCTCTAGGGTGGCTATGTTTGTGCAAGTCATTGCAATTTAAATCAAATCTATAGAATCCATGTGGAGTAAAGCAGAATAAATAGAGAGGAAATTTGTGGGAGGAGGAGCCAACAACACAAACAGACATCTAGCCAGAAGGGAAATTCATTTCCAGTTTTCCAAAAACTCTAAAAATCAAACTAAGTTCTGTATATATTATCATGAAATCTGCTTTGGCATCTTAAAAAATAAAAAAGTAAATACATGTTTTGAAAAAGTCATTATTCATTTTTTTGTTACTTAGTATCTTATACTTCTGATAAAGATGGATGCTACAAAGTGGAAAGTGTAACTTGATAAGATATTACAATACTAGAACTATGGATACCCCCTTCTATAGGGAAGGCTGTGAAAGCATGTCTGATATAACTTACCATGAGTATTCAAGAGAAGGGATCTCACCACATCACCTGGATCTAATTTGTTACTATGCTTCCAGCACCATTTGCTTCAGTGTCCACTGGTCATACAGCAATGATTTGGCATGCCCAAACAGAGTCACACTGAATCTAGATAATGATAACTGGTCTGGGACATTCAAAATTAGTTACTTATAATGTCTGTGAGAGAGTCAAACATGACAGTTCTGGTCTATGCCTACTATAGAAGCAAATAGTTGTTGGCTCAGGATAATATAAGTGTAGATATTAAGACCTTATAAGCTCCTACAAAACAGGGAAGATTCTGGTGTAGTGGGAAGAGCTATGACCTGCAAAAAATGAACCTCTTAGGCAGAAATACTGATCTCTAGCATTACCTCATACCATATGCGAAACACCTAAAATTATAAAACTTCTAGGAGAAAGTGCAAGAGAAAATCTTTGTGACCTCTGGTTAATCAAAGATTTCTTAGATAGGACAGTAATAAACTGGACTTCACCAAAATTAAAAACTACTCTTCAAAAGACACCATTAGGAAGACAAGCCAACGTCTGTTAGCAAAACACATACCTCTTAAAGTAAATGATTCAGCATATATAAAGAATTCTTATAACTCAATAAAAAGAGAAATATCACATTCTTTAAAAAAAATTACAAAAGATTTGAACAGATACTTTATAAAAGAAGAAATGCAGGTGGCAAAATAAGCACATGTAAAATTTCTCAACATCATTAGTTACTAGCTAAAAGCATAATATGCTTTTATGTTACTGTACATCTACTCTATTAGCTAACATTTAAAAAAACTGAAAACGCCAAGTGTTAGCAAGGAGGCAGCACAACTAAAACACTCATACATTGCTAGTGGGAATGCAAAATGGTACAACAATTTTGGAAAACAGTTCAGTAGTTTCCTGTAGAAGTCAACATATACCTAACAAATGATGCAGAAATTTCACTTCTAGATGTTTACTCAAAAGAAAAAAAATCTGTCTGTACAAAGACCTGTATAAGAATGCTATAGAATCTTTTTTTTTAATAATAGGCAAAAACTAGAAATAACCCACATGTCTATTAATTGGTAAAGAGATAAACAAATTGTGGTATATCTATAAAATGTAATAATATTCAGCACCAACACAAACTACCTCTACCTGCACCAATACAAAAGACTAGATACTTTAATATTTCACTTATATAAGAATCTTATAAAGGCAAAACTATAGAGAAAAAGAAGAGATGAGATATTGTCACTGATTGGGAGGGTTGAGGGGATTAACTACAAAGGGCCATGAGAAAACTTTTTGGGAACATGGAAGTCTTCTGTATCTCAATTGTGGTGGTGTTTACACAACTATTTACGTTTACCAAAACTTATCAAACTGTAGAACTAAACATGAGAATTTTACTCTATGTAAATTATATCTCAATAAATCTGACCTTAAAAAAAAGGAAGAAACAAACAAACAATAGTAGCTTAAACCAGGGTCATAAGAGAGGAAATGAAGAGGAGAGGAAGAGTGGATGGGAGGCTGACCAAAATGGTGATACAGCTAAAAGGATACAAACTCAATTATACAATGAATAAGGCCTGAGGATCTAATGTGTACAACTTAGACGTTCACACCAAAAAGAGGAAGGTAAATATGTGAGGTGATAAATGTGGTTAATTAACTAAATGGGAGGAATATTTTCACAATGTGTACATATATCAAATCATCGTGATGTACATTTTAAATATCTTCCCGTTTTATTTGCCAATTATACCCCAATAAAGCTGGGAAAAGAGTAACTGAAATTAAATAAGATAATATTTGTAAAGAATTTAACACAGTACCTGACAGACAGTATGGACTTAATAAATGTTAGCGCTCATCATTTTTAGCTTGCCCAGGTTAAAGTTTGTGGAGCAAACAAAATCAACTATGAATAACACCAAAGAACTAACTACAAACAGTGTTAGGGAAGCTTAGTTTTGTCTCTAGACATTAGCATAGTTTTTGCTTTCTTTTCAACAAAGCTTTGTAGAAGAACATATAAAATGTCTATGATTAATTAACTCCTCCAGTACATCTTCACTGAGTGCCAGACATCATGCTACACCATAATCTAATGGTAAATAAGATACCATTTCCACTCTCAACAATTAACTTGTAACATAGCAAGTAAGACGTATAAGTAAACATGCAATGACAATAAAGGGGAACCTGCTATAATACAACAACTGACCCCTCCCAGTAGAGCTTAAGCATAGAAGTCAAGAAAAAATTTATTATGGAAATTCTAAGTAAACTGAGGTAGGAAATTATGTAAACCTGGTAGGAAATTACGAATACAGTGCAAAGGTAATAGTAGGTTGTGGGAAGATGGAAGGGAAGAAGAACATTTTATGCAAAAGGCAGAGTTTGCTTGAAAACCCAGACACAAATGTTGCCACAGTGCATTCCCGGTATTACTACAGTTGAGGAAGGAAGATGTGTGCTGGGGCACACAGAACTGCAAGGTGAGGCTGGAGAGGAAAACAGGGTCCAGGTTAGTTTGGGCTTGGCAAAGCATCCTAAGGGTTTTGAACTTTATCCTTAAGATTATGGGAAACCATTGAAGTATTTCAAACTAGGAATGATCCATTCTGATTTGTGCTTCGGAAAATTACATTGGCTTCAATTTGGAGGACTGAAGAAAGTGGGGATCAAAAGAATGGAAAGACCTATTAGAGGCAGTGCAGTGGGAATGGAGAAAAGTGAAGGATTCAACAAACTCTTGTAAAAGTATAAAATTCGGTGACGGATTGGGCATCAAGGCTGAAAGAGTGGTAATAATCAAGAATGATGCCCACATTTCCTACTTAGGCAACTTGGAGGATGATGATGCCAATTATTAGAGCTAGGAAATACTGGAGAGGGACCATGATGAAAGGGAAGATGAATACATATAATAATATATATGGTCATAATATAAAAATGCTACTAGTCGTATGATATATCCAGCTCTTTAAAAAAAATAGTTCTTAAATCCTGAACTGTAATTCTTATAACGTTAAAAACCTTTAAACTTTTTACTTTATGGATTATTTTCTTCCTAAGTCTATTGGCACATATTATTGTCAGAAATGGACACTAAGAACACTGGCAGCAAAAACTGCTTATTGCAAAAATGATGGTTAATGACTCATAATTTTCCTTTTTGCTTTTTGTGCTCAAGAAAGAAATCAGCCACATACCTGAGTATTAGGTGAAATTAAGTTTTACTTCTTGTAAATTGCCCTCTTTCTTCTTTACCCAGCTTTACCCATGACTTTGTTTCCTTTCTACATAGCTATGCAATTATCTGCTTATATTCATATTGATTGTTTTCTGTCACCTAGTATCATGTCCTTCTACCTTGAGGACAGAGATGACGCTTAGTTATTTCAAAGGATCCAAGTACCTTAGAAAATTTTATGAATTATTTGAGTACTTAATCAACATTTGCTAAATGAACAGGGTCCAAATCCTTCAGTCTGAGTGACTAAGGAATCCGAACTTGCTCATCTAATAATCTGACTTCAGAAGTCATTCCATTTTCTTTATACTTTGTTAAATCCTTTAGCACCAATCTATATTATTAGAACAGATGATGAAGTCTTATTCTGAAAAATCAATCTTTATTTGATCTGTCTGACCTTGTTCCCTTTATTTTCTTTCTAATTATTTAACCTTAGTCCTTTTAAAACTTTATGAGGAAAGATGATTTATCCTTCAAGATGCTTAGTCACGCAGACGTTAGAACACTTAAGCTATAGTTGTCCAGGGTGTGAATAAATGGGTGTCTTTTTTGAGTGATGAGACCACAACACATCTTCCCAGTTGCAAAAGCACCACCAAACACATAAACCATAAAAACCAAAATATATGACTTTCCTCAACCGTCACATCTCAGTTGTAAAAAGTTAATATGCTCAGGTGAAGCCACAATATGGTGTTACCAGAACTGTACAAGAATGCTGTAATCAGAACTTGAATTATTTTGGCTTTGGTGATAAATGTGACTTGTGGCATGGTTCAAACTGGTTCATTTTAAATTCACTACACCTGCATACTTTCCTGGTACCTAAAAGATTCTTGTTTTTTCTTTTTCTTTTCTTTTATTAAATTTATGCTGTCTGATTTAGAAAGTGGTGTTCTGTGATCGGGTTCTAGTAAAAGATTTAGTCTATTCATACACATGCTATCTGAAAAAAAATCCATGTCCTCTATCTTAGACGAAAGACATAAAAAGCAAAAGGAAGGACACTGAAACTGAGTGTTCACCTTGAGTCACTTCTGAATGTGATCCAGCACAGGAAATGGCTGCAGAAGCATCAAGAACATCAGTGCTATCTGAGCAAGTCTTACCTGGCAGCACGGCAGAGTTCTTGACTCATGGAGGAATTCGGTACGGAGTTTGGGGAAAAAAAGGAAATACATTCTAGAACTTCTACCTATCAGTATTTGCCTTAGAGCAGTAAGGTAGTCTAGTAATTAAGAACTAATGGGTAAAATTTGTTCAAAAATGTCAATGAACACCTGCTTGTTTGGAAGCATCTCTTTTCAATATCATATACTTTTATAACTTATATGCCTCTGAATCAAAAACCATCAAGCATCACTTGACTGTATTATAACAATTATGAACATGGTCAGTTGGTATATGTGCTTCTCCCCTAGAGTATGTATGTGCATAAACAGGACCCCTTAGCAAAGTTTAATTCATGCCTTGAATCTCAAATAATTCAAAACTTGGTCCTATTCCAAGGCCTATAGATCTTCTTTGGTAAAATCTGAGTTGCCTCCAACTCCAAGTCCAATTTCATATATTGGACTTCTTTATAAAATGGGATGTGTCCATTAATACATTTTCTATATTTGAGAAATTGTATATTTTAAACACGTGATTTAAAAGAGCTGGCCAAAAACTGACTCAGAAATAAATTCCTTGCCTTTCAGATTTGACAGATGCAGGAGGCCTATGAGGTGGACCAAGGAGGGACGAAGAACTAGCTCATGGGCGGGAACCGCCTATGAGTAGGAAGGGCATGAGAGACATGTTCCTTTGTGAAATAAATTAGGTGTTTACCTACCTCTCGTTTGGCTCTCTATGAAATAGAGAACCTGCATCAATTACTTTCCCATATCATCAATTATCCTCTGATAAAAATAATTCAGTTTTCTGAAAATATAAAGTTCTGAAATGGTTCCATGCCCAGGAAAATGAACTCTTTAGTACTGAAGTGAGCATGGAATAGATAGAAACACTTCTTTCTTGATGATTATAGGGAATGTGGGCTAATTGACAGTGTACCATGTGGAATAAAAGAATTCTTTGATTGTGATATCTACATATGCTAAACAGCTAATGCAAAAACAATGAACTTTTGGATAAGTTGTTATAAGAGTAAACAAGATGATGTGTGTGTGGGAAAAAAAAGAGTAAACGATGAGAAAGAGCAAAAAGAAGGAGAAAATGAAAATCACAATTTAGAGCAGCTGTGCAATCTGAGGGACTCGGCAACTATTTTGGGTCAACACCAATTCAACATCTCTTTAAGGTACAAAGAGCCTCCACTGTGAATGTGACTATGTGCTGACACAGAAGCCTATCCGATAACCTATGTATAAGTGACAGCGAAGACAAAACAATTAAGACAAACATTTCAGCACATAAAGGGTTATAAAGCACCAGATCGCATAAAGCTTAGCCACTTATTCTCAAGAATTCTGGATAGTCTGCATTTAACTGTATTCTTACTTGAACTGGGTTCAAACATTTTATGTATTTGAAACTCTTGGTTCAATTAAAATCAAATGCAAAACATAATACCTGAAACAAGTAAAAATAAAACTTCTTAGTTTAGGGGTGAGAGGTAAGATTGGTGGCCTGAAGTCCCACCTACTAACAGCCTTTTATTCCTGCCTTGCCTGGGTGCTAGCTCCCCAGGGAAGTTCTGTGGAACCTCTATGGCTCTGAGGAGCCACATGACTGAAACATTTAAAAAGAAAAGCATTTCGGTCATATAGATTGGAGATATTTTCTGCTCAAATTAGACCTACTGTTTGTCAACTCCCGGATCCCTGACAAAAAGACAAGACTTGACTCACATCGATATCTAGCTAACATGGCAGATTCAACGAATCTGTTCATCACTGCTGTGTCTTAACCCTGCTAAAGTGCTGGTAAATCAACATCATCATCATCCACGAAGACAAAAAAAAAAAAAAATCCACAAAGTAAAGTTAATGTCAACAAATTGTAAGAAGATAGAAAGTTGAAATCTGTAGGCCCTATGAAAGTGAACTGATTTGTGCCACAAAACCCCAGAAAGACTAGAGAATTGGAGACACCAGGTTCTGAAGATGGGAGTCAAAAGAGGGGCTATAGACAAGAGGGTTATTTGAGCTAAGCAATTACCCCTCAATTATCTTTCCAGGAAATAAAAGGTTTAATCTCTAGTGAGGCCTCAGACTCAAAGATATCTTCTTGTAAAAGAAAGGCTCTTAGCCCTCTTTCTCTATTTAGCTACCAGAACACTGGAAATGGGTGACTCCACACAGGTCAGAGGCAACAGGAAATGCTAAGATGATGGCTTTGCACCGCTCCTGGAGGGCAGCCAGTCTAGAACAAAACAGAGAAGAGAGGGCTACCAGAAAGCCTTCTCCAGGAAGGACACTTCTCCTTACTAGCTTTAAAGAATTGTGTAGAAGTGTTAGTACGATAATAAGAAACTATTAAAAATAAAGAATACTCAGTGCTTGATTACCATTCAGTTGGAAAGCAACAAACATAACTTTGGAAAACTAGATTTCTAAAAATCATTTCTTCTTGTTCTTCGAAAAAATAGTTACCTTCTCAATTGTGTCCTGTCTAGATTAATAAAAAATCATTCTGTGTTTTTAATGACTACTTTGGGAAGAGAGAAGTGATATGAAATCTTACAAGGACAGTTAGGACTAGCAATAGATACCGCTATTGTTATGGATAATTCACCCACAGATAATGCAGATGGTCTTTACCATTCAAATAGAATTCCTCCTTTGATCATGTATTGCCCAAATTGAATTTCTGTACACATGACACCGTTTTAGAGTATAATGTAAAAAAAAAAGGAAAAAGAAGAAAGCCAAATCATTTTCCTTCATACCCTGTATAAATGGAATTTGCCCTCTTTAAAGTCTTAGAGTGGTTACTTACTTTCCGGCAAAACCATCTGTAAAGATTTCCAACTGGAAATGTATTTTGCATGATAACAGGTTGAAGTCATGAATCACTTGGTAACTCATTAGAGTGACTAGCATCAAAGGATCCCTTAGGAGTTTGGGGGAAAGGTAGTTAAGCAATTAATGAAGTTATTTAAAATCCTGCTATGGTTGAGCCTGTTTTGAGGACTGCTGGGGATTAATATTTATTTAATAGATTGTCTGTTTCCATGCCAAAGAAAGAAATGTGACAGAAGTCACCCTAGTCTAAATGTAAAAAAGGTAGCCCATTTGAAGCATATTTTATGCTGGTAGTTGACACCATTATAGTCTGTACCATTATATCACCATACAAAAGTCATCATTCTCAAGCTGAAATTAACATTGCTGTTGTTTTCGATTAGAAGAATTGGCTCTAAATCCAGCAATTCTCTGCAGTGATTTATATTTTAGTAGCTGCCATTTTGCACCAGGAGGGAACATGTCAGAGTATAACCGCTCTCTGATGAGACGTAAGCTATTAAAATTGATATGAGATGGCAAAATGGGAGAATAGCAATGCAGGGGTAAAGTTTTCACGTGAGAACAGTCTGTTATGACTTCATTCCTGAGACTCTCCGCTAATCTTTATGTTTGATTCAGAACCTAGTTCTTTTCATGGAAATGTACAGGATGAGAACCATTTCTTGCATAAAGTACTGAAAATGTATTAGGTGCTAGAAAGATTGTAAGAATATATGATGGCTGAGTTGATTGACAGAATGAAAGCTCCCAAAGACATTTTAGGAATTTCCTTAATTGTATCAAGATTTACTTTCATACGTGATAGCCCCACTTTATCTCTAATCTGTTTTAAGGAGTAGTTAGTGATTTCACCCTGAGGTCCAGGACTATGAACTCAGAAAAACTCATAATCTTTGACCGTATTATTTAACTCTTAAACTGTCTTTATCCCTGAAAACAATCAGAGGCCTCTGAAATCTCTATTTTGGATCTATTTTGCTCACCCTTGAAGCACTTCAAAATAGGGCCACCTTTAGAAGATAATATCGTATGAGTTTAAATTTTGGAGGGCAAGGGCTGCTTCCTCTTCATTTTCATATCTGTGGCACAATACCAGACACCTAAATTCATGAATAAAGTCCCATAAGTGTTAAAGTCTACGGTAACATTATTATTAGTATACACAAACATTAAATACCAATAAATAAAGCCTTTGGGGGTTGATTCCTATCTCTGGGTCTTGAAGAAAATGTCTTGTAGGGCTGGGGCACTCCCCATACCCTACTTCCAGGATGCCTTTTTACTCCAAGTGTTCATGTTTGCTCTCAAGGACGGGTTATTCTCTTGTCTAGTCTCTAAGAGATGGAGTTGCTGCCAAAGGTTGGTAACTGTTTGTATTATACTACCTCCGGTTTGCACATCCCTCTGTCCAATGCAAAACAAATAAAAAATAAAATCATCACCTTCTAACTTTGCAGCAGTGGCATGGTGGTAGCCATGGTGAAGTGGAATGTAAGTTTGGAGATGGGAGAGTAGAGTGCTTGTCTCATCAAAGGCATTAGTCAAGTGATTGAGACGGTAGTGAGACATAGAAACAAAACTTTTGGCAACAGCATCTAAGCATCAGGAAACCAGCTCAAATGCCTACATCATCATAAGGTCAGGATCTTGAAGTGCATAGTTAACCCCTGTGAAATGTCATACAGAATAAGTAAGGCAAGTTAGACAAATAAAGCATGTGAACAAGGGGTCTTCGTTATTACGACTGAATCACAAGAAAGCATTTCAGGCCATAGCATCAATTTACAGCTCGGCATCTAGGAATAATCCAATGCCCAAATGCCAAAATAATGTCACCTGTTAATAAGTTAGCAAACCTATTAGGTTAATCCCATGGCAATCATTTTTCTCACATGTAACATTAAAAACACTGTTTTTACCCAGTTCAAGTAAGAATACAGAAGATGTGGGCGAACCTGTGTATACTATCCCCTTTACCCTACTTCTCACCATCTCCTTCCCAATCACCCATTTAAAAATAGATAAACCAAGAACCTCCTGTCATTGTCCTTGGAAGGTACAGTTATTTTGTGCCTGAGTAAAGGCCACTGTATAAAATAATAATAGTATTACTGTATCCAAGAGAGAAGTTCTGAGAAGGATTTTCACCATGCAACAATTCAGAGACCCTCTTCATCTGTCTGGAGGCTTGGTACTTCTCATCGGTGACTCTACCAATCAAAATAGGACACATTTGGACCTTTCTCCCGGATATTTGAATGTCCAGGTCTCTCACAGGTACATTTTCCTCTTCTCTATGGTTATTCCTCCCCTGATCATAAGAGCAACCAGCTATATAACTTAGTCTATTTTGAATACCACCTAGTCTGCTTTCCTCATTCATTCTCCATATCTAGTCTCCCCGTACAATGCTAGTGTTTCTATAGAAACACCATTTAAGCTTGGAATTTTATCTTTTTGACTCCTTTCTCTTGTCTGACATTCCTAATCACAGTTTCTAAACTATTCACAAGCTTCCATTATCTCTTTCCTTCTGTGATTGTAATACTCTTCTAAAGGGCATCCTGGATTCTAGTCCTTCTTCTGCTCCCAACCATCTGTATGTACTCTCAGTATAATCTTTTCAAAATTAATCTCCTGGTTATTTTACTCTCTGCACACCATAGCAGACAAAATGCATGATACTGCTTGTCACACCAGTCACACAGAAGGATTGCATTTCCAAGCCACTAGATTGGAACCACATGGCTGTATTCTGGCACATAGAAACATGAATTGACACAATGCATCACATCTGGTGATGACACCTGAGAGCCACTTTCACCTCTCCCATCTCTCTCTTTCCCTTCCTTGATGATCTGGGAAGCCATGTCATCAGAGGGCAGCAGCATCAGATTGAGGGAGCCTGGATACCCAGCTGATTGGAGAGAAGAAAGACATGACCACCCCACGGCAGACTTCTCACAACCAAGAAATAAATGTTCTTATACTAAGTCACTGACTTTTCAGGATTTGCCTGTTGCAGAACTTGAGTTATTTACTTAATATTCTCTGAAACCTTCATTTTATTTCCAGGAAACAACCTGTTACTTAGACAATTAAGGTTCTTCTTGATATGCTTCTAACCAAGCCAAGTGTGGATGAGATGCCAGACCCTGAGTTTAATATTTTACATATAACCTCTCATTCACCTTTATAACAACCTAATGAGGGAAACTCAGGTTCCAAGAGGTTAAATAATTTACACCAGCTCACACAGCTAACAGAGTGGGTGGGACTAACACCAAAGCCCACGCTCTTTTGACTACACCTAATTTTTCTATCTCTTTGGCCAGTTGCTCTCCTGCTCTGTCGTCCAATACACTTGAGACTGCCTCACATCATACCTTCCTTTAGCTGTGGGTCTAGTTAGAAATAGGGCCTCGGTTGCCTGGGAGTGATTACAAGCACTGAAGAAGTTCTTTCCGATTAGAGGGGCAGCTATTGAGCTGCGCTCATTAAAGAACTGTAGTGCACCACGTAAAGGGAGCCAGGTTTCGTGCCACAGTTTCTGGGGTCACAGCAGGTCTATCAGCAACAAATCTTACTGCTCTGTGAAAGGACGTTATAAACCAATACACGTGAAGGAGCCTTGAGAAGTTACGCAGCCCTGTGCAAACGTGCAGTGGCGTTGTAGATTTACTTTCTCCCTAAGTCTGGGAGTGACATCACCTGGCCACCGAGGCAACAAACATTAGGAGCCTTCCATCCTGACTATCAAACTCATCTAATAATGTTTCCATTAATAGCTGGCAAAGCTCCGCTGAGAGCTGTAATAATCCCAGGGAGCTGTGTGAGCCGTTCTGAAGAACAAGTGTTGGTACAGAAACAAAGCAGAATTGAGAGCTCATCAACAGTCCTGGGCAGACCTAGCTTCTAGGGCAGAAGTGGGCTTCATGTGCAAAGATTTATATCGGGTTAAAACATCCTATTTTATTTAAACAGAAAGTCTCTGTTGGTAGCCACACAACTTGGACCAGATAGGAGATTTTCTGCGTGTTACTCAGCGTAAGGACATGCAAAAGTTTCCCAATATGATATTCTTATAACTTGGAAAAATTAGCAACTCCTACCATGCAACCCTTGGATCATGTGCTAATGAAGAAGATGCTCTAATAATTAGGCTTAAAGCCCACTGAATGTAACACCTTCCAATTAGCACTCCCCAGCATGAATACTGCCATTATCATTAAACAACAAAGACAAAAATGGGTATCAATCCACATAATAGAAAATAATTGATGAAGTTGGAGGGCGTGATTATTTGTGATTACTTTACAGTCATGCACAGAAAGTAGGAGAACCACAGCTAGTGGTTAATCTCTGGCTACCTCTTTGAAGATAATGAAATTGGCTTCCTACTGATGATTATTCATTAACAATGAATTCTTTCTCAGTGATCTGCCTCATTTTCAGCTTCTCACTACAAACACGCAATGGAATAATTACAAGTGGAAATGAAAAAGCAATTAGTGGCAGATAATGCCAACATCTGATTAAAAAACAGTAGAACAGATTAGCAGTTCTATAACTGCAAGTCTGCTGCCTTCAGTAGGGAGGTGTAAGTCACCCAGTTATATTGCACTTCAAGCTGTGCTTTCTCTTTTATTGCTTCCCCTCCATCATGGTCTGCCACATTACACGCTCCCTTTTATTCTAGGGGGCATTGGCTTGTTGTAAATACTTTCTACAGACTAAGTAGTATTTGAGATGATTTGTGATCCTCCATGCTGAAATTCTAAAAGGCACTGTCTCGTAATATGATGCTAAAACCTGTATCTATATACCTTTCTTTGGGGATCACAGAAAATACCACCATACATTTCTTTACATTTGTTTCAGCTTAACCCCTGTTAAGTGTCTTCAGAAGAAGAGTATCACTAAATCGAAAACAAGCACCTTCTTTAAGCAGTTTGGCTCTTTTCCTACCTGCATCCATGGTTGTCTTGGTCTTATAGGTTGGTTTCTCGCCTTGCAATAATGTGGGACACAAACTGACAGTGGATTTTTACTTAACATTTACTAAGGGTTAAGATCTGGCTGCTGTATAAATAATCCTTCAATAAAAGGCTTATAATTTCACTGTTCTCAGCGTTCCAGCTGGTGTGTCAGCACTTCATACGATGTAGAACTACGCAGGGAGTGTCAAAACCATCAATTCAGGAGGCAAATAAAAGCAATTCTCTTTAAAATAACTTGGCATATGTGTTGATATGAAGGTCTGGTAAGATCTTGTCATTGAATCTGACATGGTAGGAGTGTAGACCAGAGCTGCTTTAGGAAATCAGCTTTTGGAAAAAACTATGTACTTAACTATAAAATTATTTGGTTTTTATTATTTTACCAGATCCACAAAGATCAAAATAATAAAGAAAGAAGGCATGAAATGGAAATAAAGCAAATTTTGATGAGCTGATATTTAGCTGATATGTACCAGTAATGGTGTTCCTTATGACCAGTTAAATATCTGTTAAGACTGGTCATTTCTTGTTCAGCATGGCTGTGGAAGATTTTGGATATCACCATTTAATATAATAAAATGTTATTAAGCATCTTTTATGTACCTTGAACTGTGTAGGTACATTGATATTAAACGTAGTATCCTAGCCTTCCACCAGCTCAAAATCTAGTGGGAGAGAAAGACATGTACATAAGTGGAATAAAATGTGACGATTGCTACATCTGGGGCATTTACAGGGTATGAAAGGGAGTGTGACAAGGTACAAGCAGGAGCAATAGTGACTAGAAAGACTTTGTAAGCAGATAACGCTTGAATTAAATCTTGGAAGGTGTTGTTCTTGCAGGGAACGACAGAGCAAAGGGCATTACAGGAAGTGGGGAATATATGAATCAAGGCACAGAGGTAGGACACAGGCTGGCATGTTTGCAGAATGCTGGTGATTAAGTACAGCCAGCCAGCAGGGGGTCAGGATGAGGCCTGCAAAGAGAGAAGCTGGAAAGATAGGTAGCCCCCTCACGGAAGGCTTATATGCTGTGCTAATGAATTCAACTTTAGGAATTGAAAACCCTTCTGTTTCCTCAGGCAGGTATTTATTAAGATAAAATTTTTATGTCTCTACAGAATTCAAAACTCACAAGTCACACACATACGTGATGGAAAGTTCTCTATAAAGCCTAAGTATCTTGACTTGAAACGTGGTTGTGTATTTCTTAGAGTAGTAACATAAATTGATTCATAAAGACAATGCACCTTGGAGCTATCTCTTTAGTATCTTTATTCTGGAAAACTAAAATTCTGTCATATCAATGGGAAAATCTCTGAAAAGTAGGAATAGAACTATTATGCCTTTTATAAATTAATCACATACTTTGATTTTGTAAAATGCAAAGTCTAACAAGGTCTCACTAGCTATGTGATCTTAGTGAAAATTATTTAATGTCTGCATGCCTCAGTTTTCTCACAAGTGGGTTGTATCTGTTAAGGAGCTTAACTAGAGAACAGGATTGATTAATAAACCAGAAACCTTCATCTGCTTATGAAGTCTCTCTGAGATTCATATGCCACAAACCTTCCATTAGGAAGTCTGGTTAAATATAGCAAAGATAGAACCAAATAAAATGAAACATCAGTGATCTTCTTAAGAGAAGATGGATTGCAGGTGAAAGTAAAGAAATACATTTTTGTAAACTCTGCTAGGTGCTCACTCACATACCTTGACTTGGAGGGGTGAGAGAGGAGGTGAGGGCAGGCCATGGGAGAGACAGGGACCAACAACCTTGAAGAACTTTTCTCTCTGATGTGGATCAACAGCACTGTTAAACTCCCCATCGGAGCTGGAAGAAGAGAAACGCATAACCTTATCAAACTCCAAGTCGGGGGTGTCACGATTTTTCCGGACGTAGATTCTCAGTACTGTGAAGGGTCCAGTTGATATTAGGAACCTCCTTATGAATCGTAAAGTAGCCCCTTATCTGGAGTAGTAAGGCGGGCTCTGAAAGAAACGTTGACCAAACCCTACTTAAAGGTATGCATCCTTTGTCACAAACCAATACTAATCAGAGGTGGTGCGTGCGCGCGCACGTGCACACACGCACACACGCACACACGCACACACACACACACACACACACACACAAGAAACCCAATTCTTTTAAAATCAATTTTCTCTGCTCAGTGCTTGCACCTCTTCTCATCTTTAATTTACACTGATCCCTCAAGTGGTTTTAAAGCTCATCTCTACGCTGATGATTTCCAAATTTATAACTACAGTTCTGACTAAATGTGAACTTGATTTGTGGATGCCCCTGCCCACTCAAGCAGCTTCATGTGATGACTAATGAGTATCTCAGAGCATTAGGTTTTAAACTTGACTCGATTCCAGTTCCTCCTCACATCTGTCCTTCTCCCTAAGTTTTCTTCATCAGAGAATGACAGCGAAAACCCAGGGCTTGCCCTGGACCCTTCTCTTTATCTTATACTCTAAATCTAACCCATCAACAAATATTGTTTACTTTGCCTTGAAAGAGTATAAGAATCTGACAATATCTAATCTCTTCCATTGCTACCACCACTTACAGGCCTCTGGCTATCATCCAAACCTCTGCAGTAGGCTTCTACCTTGTCTTCCTGTTCCACTCTTGCCTACCCTCTCCATTGGCAAAGGAATCCTTTAAAACACAAATCTTAATACTTCCCTATTCAAAATCTCACAAGGCTTTGCATCTCAACGTAAAATCCAAATGCCATGACCACCAAGCCTAGTTGTGATTGGGCCCCAGGCCACTTCTCCAGTCTCATTCCCTACCACTCTTCCCATCACTCATTCTCTTGGCTTTCTCAGGGCTCTCTTTGTTGAGGGGATGAGAGACTAAGTTGGTTCAGGGAAGACAATCAAGAATTCCGTTGCAGACACATTGATTTTAATGTACTTGTGACATGTCCTAGGGACGTCAAGAAGGCAGTTTCAACGTGGATCTGGAGTCCCAGCAGGAAGGTCTGAGACTAGAGATATATATTTGCACGTCATCTGCACATAGCGTCATTTGAAACTCTTGGCATGGATGTCCCAGAGAGAGGAGATAAGGGATCTAGAACCACAGTATATCAAAGTCTGGTAAAGAAATATGACATTATAAAAGAGAATGATAAGCAGCTTCCAAGAGGGAAGGGGAAAATTGGGAGAGTGATTTGGTAGAAGCCCAGGAGGTGAGAAATGCGGACAGCTGGTATCAACAATTCTCTTTCAGGAAGTTAAGATAGCGAGGAGGAGATGACGCAGTTGTGGGAGAGTGACGTGGGGTCATGGAAAAAATGTTATTTTTATGGGTGAGATTTGAACATACTTAGAAGCTGATAAGAATTGTACATTTGAAGGGAGAGTGATAATAAGTAAACGTTTTTTTAAAGAGGGAGGGAAATAAATAACATCACTAGTTTGAGAAGGTGGGATGCCTTGGAATCAGAAACACAGCTGACAGCTTAGAAAATAAACATTTAAGGAGTTTTTCAAAAAATATTTGATGGTGGATGTCTAAATACAAATATTATACCTTAAAATTACAAGAGAAAAAAAATAAATGAAAGAAATCTCAGGTAATACAGTTAAAGGAAAATAAAACAAACAGAAAACACTGAGAAGCAAATAAAATTAAAAGACAAAAGTACAGAGAGAGAGATAAGGAGTAGGAGAGAGGGTCATTCTAAAAAAAAGACAATAAAAATTATATATAAAATAGATAACTAATAAGGACCTACTGTATAGCACAGGGAACTCTACTCAGTACTCTGTAATGGCATGTATGGGAAAAGAATCTAAAAAAGAGTGGATATATGTATTTGTATAACAGATTCACTTTGCTATGTACCTGAAACTAACACAACATTGTAAGTCAATTATACTCCAATAAAAATTTTAAAATAAAATAAAACAAAACAAACCACCACCACACAAAAAAAAAATAATAGGATAAATCCATTACTGAAACAGATTTCCAAATATTTGGTCAAAAAATGAAAACCTATATGCTACATACAATAGATCTATAAGTGACACACATAATAAAACAAAAGAAAGAGTGAATGAAAGGAAAATGTTGGAACATATTTATTATTTATTTATTCATTTAGCAGTTTAACTTGTTTTAAAGATGGCTACAGTCTAAGATGAAAGTATAATTGTTATAACCTTAAATGCTGAATAATTTAGTATCAAAGTATTTATGAAGCAAAACTAAAAAAGAGAGAAAAAACAGAAAAGTAATGAGAAACTTTAGCTCTCATTTTTAAAGAAGAGCAGATAAAAGTGAATAAGGATGTAGAGGACATGAATAATACCATTACTGAAGTTTATTTAACCATTATACCATGAGTTCTATACCCTATAAAGAGGGATTCACCATTTCTCAAGTGTCTGGAAAATTTACCACAAAATGGTCATATGTAATAACCCCCTAAAAACCAATACAAATATCCTAAAATAGACATAATATAAGCCATTTTCATAGATCACAGTACAATAAAATTCCATAAGTAACTTTAGCTCAACAAACTTTTGGAAGGAGCCATTTGTAGAATGTGTTTTAATAGAATATGTCAAGGATAATGAAAACTGTGGTGCTTACCCACTCACCAATCATTCTCCCTGGACAAGTATTTATGGAGGTATTTACCAAGCAAATATTAATAATTTTCAGAATATTTTCAGTGACTACTTTCAATGACTTTTTTACAAGGTTATTCAGACTAATATAATAATCTAGCTTACTCCAATCAGGGTATTTGTCCCACAGATTCAAATCTGCAAATATCACATTCATTTTTGATTTCATGTGGAATAATAATAGAAGTTTGTTTACCTTGAAAGAGTAAATTTAGTCTATTTAAAGGAGAGAAGATATATCACTGACATGCTGATTTGCAAAGCCAATCTAAATTATGTATATGTTCCTACTCATTGTGTAGATATTATCACCAAAGACATGAAGTTTTTCTCCAAATTACCAAAGAAAACAGTAATTGTTTGTAATCAATGCTGATACTTTCTCAAAGGTGAGAAAAAGTAGAGCATTCAATTTGCCTGTCCTTAATGTAACTGACAATCATTACAGCTTCATGAGGTCCTCTCCCTTAAAATTTTAAAAACACCTCTGGAGAGCTTCTAGGATGCACGACATAGTGAGTAGATCTTATTTCCAGAACAACAGCTTGAACACATGGAACAAGTTGTTCTTTTTGGATACTACTGCCTTAGCACCATCTGTGCATAACCCAATACATCAGTTCCATGTTATTGTTCACCTTGAAGTTATCAATAATTTTAAAGTTTCTTCCGAGTTGTAAGAGTTAATAAAGATTGGCCAAACAACATTTCTTCTCGGGGTCCTTTATCCAACTCATATCTCAAAACCACCAGAAGATCAGCTGACCAGCTAATATCAGGGAATTCATCTTAGAGTCTCCAGGGAGTATTATGGACATTTTTGTAATCAGGATAATAAATGCAGCCCCATATTTGGACTGTATCTGTCGTTGTCTGATATATTATTATATTTGACAGAGTTGCTCCACCAGATTTTTTTTCCCTTGCCTTGTCCCAGAGAGCATCACTTGCACTGTTTGGAAGCCAAACAGTAACGGATGTCTCATCAATAACTTGGGCAACTCTAACTCTGGCAATTCAACCTAACATTGTAAACAAGACTTCCGCGACTTCTGCAATTTCATCTCCTACCACCCTGTGCTGATGTTCCTGTTACTCGTATGTCTTCAACACTTCCCACAGTAGTCCTTGTACATTTCAAAACTGACGTTTGAGACAGAATGCTTTCTTGCCAGAACTTTGAATGTCTCCAAACATGCTGTATCTAATGGAAGAATTTACATTCATTTTCAGTCCACTAAAATCCAAATATCAAATAATTTTCACTATATTTGCATGATATATTTTGTTTTCTTTACAGCTAGTGTTTTTACAACAGTAACAGGTGGTTTCAGGTGGTTTATCAATTTGACCTTCCTACTATTCTGAAAGCATATGACTGATGTCACTGCAAACAGCACTGCACCTCTATTTCCATCAGCATCTTCAAGCAATATGCTTTAAAAGACATATTTATAAAGCCCTGGACCGTGATAGGTTCGAGAAAAAAGGAAATCAAAGAGTGCACAGTCCCAAATGCAGTTTATAATTGATATTTTACAATTCAAAATGATATGTAGGTGCATCAAATGAAAGAACACCGTAATTACACAAAAATTCAGTATATGAGAATCCATTTTAGTGACCAAACAAGCTGTATCATGCTAGCAACCTAATAGTTTAACTTCAGAGGGTCTTATTAGGTATGTCTGAGCACCATCACAAGATTCATGTGGCCTATGTAGGTTGCCCCCTGTGCTAACTACTTTAGCCTCACCCCATGTAAAAATACATGAAATCACTGATTTGATTAAAAGTTAAAATTTTAGAATACACATTTAAATCAACTACATAAATCCCATGGTATGCATATCATACATTTTGAAATACTGTATGTTTAAAAGTATAGATGCTAAAGTCTGATCTTCTGTGATTAAATTTCAGCTCTAACTAGTATTTCATACTAGTAAACTGCAGGGGGACTTCGTGGAGGCACAGTGGTTAAGAATCCGCCTTCCAGTGCAGGGAACACGGGTTCAATCCCTGGTCCGGGAAGATCCCACATGCCGCGGAGCAACTAAGCCCGTGCGCCACAACTACTGAGCCTGCGCTCTGGAGCCAGTGAGCCACAACTACTGAGCCCACACGACACAACTACTGAAGCCTGTGTGCCTAGAGCCTGCACTCTGTAACAATAGAAGCCACCGCAATGAGAAGCCCATGCACCGCCACGAAGAGTAGCCCCCGCTCGCCACAACTAGAGAAAGCCCACACGCAGCAACGAAGACCCAATGCAGCCAAAAAAATAAAATTAAATTAAATAAATAAAAATAAATAAACTGCAGGACTTGGAGCAAGCTATTGATACATAACTTTTCTAATTTTCAGTTCTTTGACCAATAAAAGGAACAATAATAGTATCCTTTTATCATTGAGTTATTGTGAAGATTAAATGAAATTATCCATGTGTAGTGTCTGGAAGATACTAAATTTTTAATAAATCTTGACTACACGATGATACAAGAACTAGGTTCGTATAGGCTTTATTGTTGTTGTTGTTAACTAAGAATATTAGGATTTGTATTTGCATATCAGCCCATTAACAGTAGTCCCTAGGTGATTAGACAGCAATCACTGCAGAGAACAAAAAACAAGTTAGCCCAGCTGTACTAAAGCGACTTTTAGCTGGAAGAGTTAATGACTAAAGCTGAACTTTCTATGTATTGTCAAAGGTTGTGCACAGTTGTATTTGCATAAATAGTTATACAATTTCTCATGGTCATGCAACAAATAATATTGATAGTTAATATTAAATTGAATACTGGCTATACGAGCTGTTTTATAGCTATTACCTAAATGATTTCTTACAACGTCTCTGGGACACCGTGTATCATTACTTTTCCTATTTCAAAAGCAAGGAATCTGAGGTGCTGAGAAGTTATATGATTTGTCCATAACCATAGAGCTAGTAACTGGGAGAACCATGATTCAGATAGAGTTCATTCATAACCCCAGGAAATGAGTTTGTGACTTTTATATTTTGTTGCCATTTAACAGAAACTAACTCCAGAATTCAGTTGCATAACAATATTTCCTAGGGATAATCTAGTAGAATCACATTTCCAGAATATTGGGAGCTTTTGAAAAATTAAATATCCCACAATTAATAGAGATTAATTTTAGAATAATTGCTTTAAAGTTAATAAATGTATGAATTTTTCTCTGTTGGACGTTTTATTCACTTTTAAGCACATCTGTTAAATATATTAATGACATATGAGAGAGAGGCTAGAATAATTCTCAGCAATCATTAGGATCATTTTGCTAAGCATTTTGTACTCTGGGTAGAAGTTCTCTCTTCTACAATTACAAGGTTTCTGAAATAGTAAGAGTGCAAAATTCAGAGTGATTAAATCACAACTTTATTCCACCATTAAGAAATTTTATCATAATGGGGTTATACTGTACCTTGAAATATTCCATCATAAATTTTTGATTTTTCGTTCATTTAAAAATGCATGTGGGACTACCCTGGTGGTCCAGTGGTAAAGAATCTGCCTTCCAAAGCAGGGGACGCGGGTTCAATCCCTGGTCGGGGAACTAAGATCCCACATACCACAGGGCAACTAAGCCTGCGCGCCACAACTACCGAGCTCGTGCACCTCAACTAGAGAGCCTGCGTGCTGCAAACTACAGAACCCATGTGCTCTGGAACCCATGCACCACAACTACAGAGCTCACGCACCCTGGAGCCTGTGCCACAACTATAGAGAAGCCTGCGTGCCGCAACGAAGAGCCCACACGTTGCAACAAAAGATTCTGCATGCCTCAACAAAGATCCCATGTACCGCAAGACACGATGCAGCCAAAAATAAATTTTAAAAAATAAATAAATAATAAATAAATCTTTTTAAAAAATGCATATGTTAGTTATTTACTGGACACTGGGGAGATGCAGTGAACAAGGTAGATAGACAGATGCCTGCCCTCAAGAAACTTATATTCTAGCTTGTCAATACAGTCATCTGATAAAAGAATTTCAGTAATTTGGAAAAAAGTAATCATACTGAAGGTAACTTTCTAACAGCTTAAATGTTAATAAAATTTTGAGTCTTATGGTTCAGTTTCTAGTATCTCACAAACAGAAAACAATTATGTAGCTAATACCAAAGAGGTCAGAAAAAAAAATCCAAGATCTTAAGAGTAATTACTTTCTCCCTGAAAATAGGTAGATAATTTGATAAGTCACAATTTAATTTTCCTTCAATTTCCTTTCTCAATCATCAGTGTTTTATCACTACCGCCCAACAGGCAATGGGAGTCAAAATATGGAGCAGAATATTGTGGCAGAAAAGGCAATCAACTAATTATGAAAATTATATAAAAATTGAGAGGCTGAATGGAATACAATGATGTATGATAAGAATCATCTTTTAGTGGTGCTTTATAAAACTAGGGCTTATCCAGAAGGGTACAAAAAATTCTATTAGTAAGTTTACTACAGCCTGTTCATATGACACTGGGAATATCTGGGGCCAGGAAAAATTATTTGTATTTTGTAAAGACGTAATCGTTGAGCCAGTACTGTTGGCCACATTTAGTTTTCATGGTCATAATACAAAAAGATTTGCAACTTTTATTTGCCCTATTACTGTCTGGAGGATAAACAGTAATATGGATAAGCCCTCTTTATTCTACCAATGATTAAACAAATTTAACTAAGCAAGACTCAAAAAATTTTCTAAATATTTCTTTAATGGAAAATTTCCTGTGCCTTCTTATTTGACATTGTTCAAAAAAATAAAAATCCCTACCTAGTTAAGAAAATGCAAAGGTTACCTTCTAAAACATTATTGGAAAAAAATTAAGTTCCTTGTACACCTATTAGGCACCGAGGGTTAAAGCCATCGTTCCCATCTTGGATTCGTATTAGAATGCAAAGCTTAAAAAAAAAAAAAAAAAAAAAAGTGATACTGGCACCCCAGCCCAGAACAAATAATCCAGAGCCTCTTAGTAGGGCCCAGGTGTATTTTAAAGTTTCTCAGGTGATTCTAATGTACATCAAGAGTTGATAACCACCATGCTAGAGAAATAATCCTGAAGGGGAAGGAAGTAAAGTACAATGAAACTTGAACGTATTGTATTAGATCTTTGGTATATAATAGAGATATAATTTGAATAATTTTAAATTTTCTAATAGCTACATTATAAAAAGTTTTTAAAAATGGTGAAATTTAACAATATATTTTATTTAACCCAAATATTAAAATATTATTAATATATTATTTATCAAAATATTATTTCATCATGTAATCAATAAAATTATTAATAAGATAGCTTACATTCCTTTTTGTACTAAATCTTCAAAAGCTGGTGAGTATTTTATATTTACAGTACATTTCAATTTGGAATAGCCATGTATTAGGTGCTCAAGAGCTACAAGTGGCTAAGGGCTACCATACTGAGTAATGCAGCTCACACATTGCAGTGTATGATGTATAAAACCCTTACCGTCATTGAAAATACTTACTTTTAATATATTATAAATTATTATGTACATTAACAAACAATACTTATCAAAGCATATTTTTAAAGAATTATTTTCTTTAGATAAATTAGGGATGTAGATTCCCTCCCTCTCTCCCTTCTTTCCTTCCTTTCCTTCTTTCTAAATACATATTTCTCTTACAAATGAGTGCACACTGTATATACTTTTATAATTGTTTATATAGTGTAACAGTATAAGATTGGCTGGATTTGTATACTAGTCTCACTACATTCTATCTTGGTCACTAAAGGAAACCTTTCTATATCCCAGTTTGGTTTTTTTAATCTGTAAAATGAGATTAGTAATAGTATATACGTCATAAGGAGAGTATAAAGATTAAATGAATTCATTCAGTTAATTCTTCAATAAACGATGCGTTGTTATTACTTTAATGGCTTCATAATTTTATTATTATTGCTTTATGTATTATTTTAATACTTCTATGTTATTCCACACTATGGATGTAGCAAAACTTAGTTACCAGTTTTAAAGACACTCGAGTTTTTAATCATCAGTATTATAAAAATGCTCCAGTGTACATAACATTGTACATGTAGCATTTTAGCCATGAACCTGTACTTGTAGAGGATAAATAGCTAGAAATGGAATTTGCAGAGCAAATTTTACATGCTTTTAAAATTCTAATGTATATTGCCACAATTGCCCCTCACAGCGGCTCTACCAATTTACTACCTAATAACAATATGCAACAACGTCCATTTTTCCTCTCATAGGATGTTAAGAATTTAAGGTATTTTTTAAATGACATCTGAAATGCATTCTGATTTAAGATATATTTCTGTGCTTGACTGAAGAAAGCATATTTAACTGATTTGAATGAAAGGAGATCACCAAATAGTTTATTTTAGAAATTTTAAAATGTAGATCTTAGAACTCTTAGAGAATTAAGAAGAGATGTAATATAGGAGAAAAATAAGAAAAGATATCATCACTTAATTTCTCCCATATTTCTTCTATCTGATTGGAGAGTACTAATATTTCAATGTCTCACAATAATTAACAAGTTAATCTCACAAATTTATCACTTTTAAAAGTTTAATTATGTCTATAGATCATTTTGGATCACTTTACATTCAATTAGGAAATAAAAGTGGTGGATGTGTGGTATTATAATTTAATTTCTACATTATGGTTTTATAACTAACTCATATTATTAAAATAACTTGTCTCAAGACTGGACTTTTTGATTACTGATCTGCAAATTTTTACAGACTATGATTATAGAGGACTAATGAGGAAGCTTCTGGGAACCCCTTTGTCCTTATTCTGGTTAGATCTGTAACCCCTGGGTCCTGCAGGGCATGAGTTGTGCCAAAGGAGTGTGCTGTTTAGGGCTCCCCTCTTATTAGCAAGAACAAGAGAAAATAGGATGTCCCAGAAATTTTCTGGCAAGGCCATAGCATACAGTTAAGCAAACTGAATAAATCTGACAATATTATACCTAGGAAGGCAAATTAAAAAAAATTGTGCTCTAGATAGATTGGAAATATATATATATATTAAATTTTCCCCACTTGTGGCCACTGAAGCTTTGAACACTTGCTTTCTCTCCTGGCTTTGTTACTCTCAGTAAAGAAAGAGGTTCCTGCTGAAGACTGAGTGAGAGGTTAAGTGCCCAGAAATATTACACCAAATCACACTACTGTAAAGGGAGAGAGTCATCTGCAACAACATGGACGAACTTTGAGGGCATTATGCTAAGTGAAATAAGTCAGACAAAGACAAATACTGTATGGTCTCTCCTACATGTGGAATTAAACACAACAACAACAACAAAAAAAAACCTCACAGAAACAGAGTTTGGCCTTGTGGTTACCAGAGGCATAGGGTGGGGCAAAGGGGAACTGGAGGAAGTTGGTCAAAAGGCACA
Source organism: Phocoena sinus (assembly GCF_008692025.1). Lineage (NCBI taxonomy): Eukaryota > Metazoa > Chordata > Mammalia > Artiodactyla > Phocoenidae > Phocoena > Phocoena sinus. The sequence goes on from NC_045769.1 coordinate 52,771,914, forward strand.
AACTCCCAGGTACAAGAAAAAGAAGTCCTAGGGATGTAAGGTACAAAACGATGACTGTGGCTCACCCTGCTGTATGACATACAGGAAAGCTGTTAAGAGAGTAATCCTGAGAGTTCTCATCATAAGGAGAATTTTTTTTCCCCTTTCCTTCTTTCTTTTCTTTTTATTTTATCTATATGGAAAAATGGGTGTTAGCTGAACCTATTGTGGTAATTATTTTACAATGTATGTATTGAATAAATCAAACCATCATGCTGTATGCCTTAAACTTATATAGTGATGTATATCAATTATTTCTCAATAAAACTGGGCGGAGGAGGGAGAAAATCAACTATAAAATAGCTTCACTTAGGAAGCAATTGTTCAGAAGAGATTTCCTCCTGGATGTTTTCCAAATACTGTCTTTAATGGAAAAATAAAGAGGCAAAAAGTTCAACACTGTGACTGAAAGCCTTCTTTCAGAATCCTCCTTTATTTATGATTAATATTAGCCTTATGAGTTCTTCCTGAATAAGAGTATTAGGTACATAAAGGGGTAGATATCCATTTTTAAATACATATAAATATGGAACAGGCATGTGGGGAAGGGAGAGAGTGCTTAAAAATAAGAGAGATACTATAGGGAAACAATACCTGAAGGGAAGGAAGAGAGAACAGATGACCCTGAAAAATGAAGCATGTTGTTGGTAACAGCTACAAGTCTATAGAGTCTCTAATAATGGATAACGACAAACTACCCACGTCATACGGCTTCCAGGGAGGCATAATCTGTGTGTTCATCTCCACAGTGATATCACTGAACAATATTCTCACTTTTCCTTAATCTCCTCCTCATTGCTTAAGTTGAAGTAAAATGGGGAAAATCTCAATAGACAAACTGTAAAAGGGATACATATGACAGAGAAGATGTATCATGACAAACTCCATTCAAAAGAATTAAATATCTATTAGACTACGTATTTTTATATTTTACATTTCAGTCTTAATTGTATCCATATTCTCTAATCCTATATTCATTTCTATAAGTAAAGAATGGGAAAATATACTCTTGCTATGTTCCAAAATTTGATAAAATATTAGTTATGCATTCTTTTCTTTGTCATATTATATACACAGTATGTAAATTTTATTGCCTCTTATAACAAAAGAAAAATCATTATTCTTTAATTTTTTTTTTTTTTTTTTTTTTTTTTTTTTTTTTTTGCGGTACGCAGGCCTCTCACTGCTGTGGCCTCTCCCGTTGCAGAGAACAGGCTCCGGACGCACAGGCTCCGGACGCGCAGGCTCAATGGCCGTGACTCACTGGCCCAGCCACTCCGCGGCATGTGGGATCCTCCCAGACCGGGGCATGAACCCATGTCCCCTGCATCGGCAGGCAGACTCCCAACCACTGCGCCACCAGGGAAGCCCCATTATTCTTTAATTTGTCTTTACTCTTAGGTTCTGTGATATCGGACTACCACACCTAAAATGACTTTCCACTAGGTAAAATTGTAGCTAAGCTCAAAAATTCTATATGAGAAAATCAACCTGACACAAAAAAGTTTTGTATCTGTTTACCTATGTGAAACTAAATACCTAAATCAGGAAACACGGAGAACGTGTTTTATAGTTGGTGTAAATCAAAAGCATGCTCAACGCTGAACAAAACAAATCCCCGAGCTGTGCTATTTTAGGAAATTTTTCTATAAGCAAATACCTCATCTAGGCATTGATATTGTATTTCTACACTGTGCTGTCAAATACCAGTTCTCATAACTGACATCACTAAAGTGTTCTGTCTCTCACGTGTAAGTTCACTGGTCCTTTATCACGATCAGACATCTCTATGCTATGTCTTATAATCGGCAAAAGAAAAGTCAATGAAGCCAAAGAGTTGTTTTTTTTAAGTGAAAGTTGCTCTTGTGCATTAAAATTCAGGAGGTTCCAAAGCACATTAGAAAGGAGAAAAGTAGAGAAGAATCTGAACACTGATAGCAAAGAACTTCCCCTCCTACTAGACAAAATAATGTTGAGGTAGTTAGTTTGTATTTAATTTGACTGCAATCATCAGTTCAAATAGAGAAACTTAACCACTCTGGTAATACTTTCAATAAGGTAAAGAAAAAACAAATATTGAAAATCACAGTGTGAGAAAGAACCCAAAACATGCATTCGTGTGTTTGCATCTCTGAATTTTCAGCAGTTAAGTACCGATTTCAAAGGTTGTGGCACGGAGCATGGAGCAGGTGTAATGCTGATGACATCTGCCATCTCCTTTTTCAGAGCCTGCTGGTTGGTATCACTTTTGTCTTCGCATATCCCATACTCAATTTCCTCATTTATAAAGAGAGGGTATTTGATTGGGTAGTTTCTAGAATCTTCTCCAGCTCTCATGTTCTTAACTCTACGCAACAACCTTTTGGAGGCAGCGTCCGTGTGGGAGGAGAGTTCAGTAGAGGGAAATACACCTCTGCTGACCATTTACTTACAGTAGCTCATTCTATCCCCCAAACCATGCTTCCACAATACAAGCCTTCTCTTTCTGCCAGATAAAGAGTTGGTGCTGAGAAGCTGAGCAGCTGTCATCACACAGCTAAAGGGAACAGGAAAGTTGAAAGTCAAATCAGTGATCTATGGCCCTAAGCCCTAGCTCTTTCCACATCAGCATGCTGCTTAACATTTTATTTGACTTTGCCCCAAACTGTCTGGGAAGACCTGATTTGAACAATCTTTAGATTAACAGAAACTCCTTTTCAAAATTCTAATGTTCTCCTTCTGTTGCTGTTGAGCCTTCCATCTGATGTTTTGCTCTTCTGAGACCAGTGTTTATGTAAACCATTGACTGTGTATGTTTTCTCAAAGACACACTGCTCTGTGAGAAGAGCTGAAAATATTACTTTAAGAAAGCTATAGTTTTCTTAAAGCAGGTGAATAAATGTTTATACCTGCTTTTGTTTTTTATTCACTATTACATAAAAACCATACTCTGAGGTTCCTGAAAATTAGAGTGAATTTTGCAAGCCTGTATGATTAAGGTTAAGCTAGCTTCTGTCTAGCAAAGAGAAAAGACACAGCAAGAAGCACCTATTATAGCTGCAGTTCTCCCCCCTGACTGTGCACCGTGATGGAGCTGAACATCGGGGTGCACCCAGCTCTCCTGCCAAGTATTTGTCATAGAATTAATACAGATTGGAAAAATAAAAACCAGTCAGCCCTCAGGCACCATGTTAGATGCTAGTGTAAACTAAACGGACATGAAGCTGTCCTCAAAGAGCTTAGGCTATAAAGCTTGATCATTCAGTAGAATTTCCACTAGCCTCACCTGGCCATTTAAATATAAATTAATTAAAATTAAACAGAATTTTAAAATAAGCCCCATGGTTGCACTAGCCATATTTCAAGGGTTCAGTAGCCACCTTATTGGACAGTCCAGATTTTAGACCATTTCTACCAATACCGAAAGATATGTTGAACAGTCCTAATGTAGAGTGAAATCGACATCTAGGAGCATGGAATGGAATCAAGGTACATCTGCCAGGACAGCAACTCCAAGCAGTGCCATAGAAATGGCAGATTTTCAGGTTGGGCAGGAGACTTGGAAATAGATGTAAATACACAGATATGCACATACACGCTGAAGTTCTATTTGTACCTGGGTCTTTTTCTATAATATAGAAATATTTCTACAATATCCAGTCATTCCACTGGCCCATCTCTTTATTATATGCCAGTACCACACTTTTCAATTACAGACAACTTATAGTAAGTTTTAACATGTTAGAGCTAGTCCCCATTTATATTTTTCTTTTTGTCTATTTCTTTGTTTTTGTGCTTATTTCTTTATTTCTTTTTTTAATTGAAATTTGATTGACATAAAACATTGTATTAGTTTTAGGTGTATAACATAATGATTTGACATATGTATACACTGCGAAACAATTACCGCAATAAGTTTAGTTAACATCCATCACCACACTCAGTTACATATTTTTTCTTGTGATGAGAACTTTCAAGATCTACTCTCTTAGCAACTTTCAAATATGCAGTACAGTATTAGTTAGCACAGTTAACAACTATAGTCACGATGTTGTACATTACATTGCCAGGATTTATTTACCTTATAACTGGAAGTTTGTACCTTTTGATCCCCTTCACCCATTTCACCCACTTCTGGCAATCACCAATCTGTTCTCTGGATCTATGAGTTCAGTTTTTTTTCAGATTCCATATACAAGTGAGATCATATGGTATTTGTCACTCTCTGTTTGACTTATTTCACACAGCGTAATGCTCTCAAGGTCCATCTATGTTTTATATATATATAACATATATATAGATATACATACATACACTTTATCCATTCATCTGTTTATGACACTGGTTGTTTCCATGTCTTGGCTATTGTAAATAATATTGCAGTGAACCTGGGGATGTAGATATCTTTTTAAGATGATGATTTTGTTTCTTTGGGATAAACGCTCAGAAGTGGGAAAGCTGGATCATATAGTAGTTCTATTTTTAATTTTTTGAGGAACTCCCATACTGCTTTCGTAGTGGCTACACCAATTTACATTCCCACCAACAGTTCACAAGGGTCCCTTTTTCTCCACACCCTCATCATCACTTATTTCTTTTCTTTTTGATAATAGCCATTCTGACAGGTGTGAAGTGATATCTCATTATGGTTTTAATTTGCATTTCACCTAATGACTAATGATATTGAGCACCTTTTTGTGTACCTGTTGGCCATTTGTATGTCTTCTTTGGGAAAATGTCTATCCAGATCTGCCCATTTTTTAAACAGATTGTTTGTTTTTTGCTGTGTTAATGAGTTCTTTATATATTTCGAGTTAATGAAGTTCTTTATATATTTTGGATATTAACCCCTTATCAGAAACATGATTTGCAAATATTTTTTCCCACTCAGTATGTTGCCTTTTCATTCTGTTGATGGTTTCCTTTGGTATGCAGAAGCTTTTTAGTTTGATGTAGTCCCACTTGTTTATTTTTGCTTTTGTTGCCTTTTGGTGTCAAATCCAAAAAATCATTGCCAAGACTCATGTAAGGAGCTTACCCACTATGTTTTCTTCTAGGAGTTTTACGGTTTCAGGTCTTATGTTCAAATTTTTAATCGAGTTTGAGTTGATTTTTGTGTATGGTGTAAGAAAATAGTCCATTTCATTCTTTTGCATATGGCTGTCCATACAGCTTTTCTCCTTACTGTTTTCTTTGCTATTCCTGTACATTTATTTTCATGCATGAACTTCAATAACTACTTACCTAGCTTTATAAAAATGTTTGTTGATACTTTTATCATACCTTTCATATTTATGTATTTTAAAAATATTTTCCGTATTTTAACCTAAATTCTCTTTCAGAGTATCTTCAGTTATAATAACACAGGTTGTATTTTATTTAAAAAGTATAATTTTTGTAATAAATAACAAATCAATAAAACCTACTCATATTATTATGAAATAGTTATTTCAACTTCAAAATTATATAAATAGCATGTATTAAGCCTACTGTGTGTTAAGAACATTACATGCATTCTTACTTGATAAGATTCTCACACATATAAAGTACAAATTATTACCTAGTTTACAGATGAGAAGTCTGAGGCATATAGAGATTATGCAACTTTTCCAGGATTTTAAACTAGGTCTATTTAAAATCAAAGCCTGCACATATTGAAAATATGAAACATTGTTTCCTTTAAAAACTAACTAACATTTAGTTAGTCATAGTTTAACATTTAAACCAACTCTAACATTTGTCAGAGTCTAAGTCATATGTAATTCCAAAAAGTGAATACATTTGGTTTCACTAGTGTTATATCAAGCTGACTAGAGATACAGGGATGATTTTTCTGAAAGTTATTTTAAAAGGTCAGTAACCACTGGAATGAATATGATAGTCCAAAATAAGATAATATCACACATAAACTCAAGAAAGTTGGGTTCCAGCCTGGTCACTGTTATTGCTTAACCAGGCACATTTTCTTGAGACAGCTCCTTTTTGTAACTGTCCTTCTTCTACTGTACAATGGGATACCATATCCATCTCTCAGAGTCCTTGCGGCAATAAAATGAGCAAACATGAAAATAATACTTGGAAATTTTTAGGCCAATGATATCTAGAAGCCATTTCAAAAGTTGATGTGGAAAACTAATACAACAGCTTCAGATAAAAAGACAATCATAGGTCAACTCCTCTCTCCAGATGACTCTGCCTCATTTAATACATTTTGTTCTTTTTATACCAAAGGGGTGCCTAGATGATCATTTAATGTTTCTAAGCAATCACATTTCTTTAATTTAGAAATAGCAATACTACTATGTACTTCCACGTAGACATTATTCATCAGAAAATATAACAATTTAAATTATTTTTACATAGAAAAAGTCTACTAAAAGAATACAGAAGGTCAAATTCTTGCAAAATGTACGTGGCTTTCATTTTCAATATTTCAATACTTCCTATTTTCATTTAGCTTTTTCTCACAAGACTTATGTACTTCTGCTTCTAATATAAACATTTGAAACACTAAGTAAACTTTCAAGAGGATCATTTCTTATTTTGCCCAAACTGCCATATACAGCTCTAGTTTCATTTCTGAGTTGATATAATCAGCTCTGAGGGGGAATTCATAGTGAGTAGCTGGGGGAAGGAAATTTACTTTCTTCCATAAAATAGAGGTTTTCTGACCCACCATGTATTTTATTTGGAGATTCTCTAATGATTAATTTCTCTAGATATGCAGCCTTACAAACTCAAGAAGCATGTGACTTGCTTTTGTTCCCTTTTGACCCCTTCCATCTTCCTGCCCGGCCATGACATTACCATTTTCCCAGTATCTTAATTCACTTATTCAAGTCTTTCTTTCACTATGTCCTTTCCATCTCCGTGGTCCTTATGAGAGAGTAACATCCATTTTATAGATGAGAAATAGAAGGCATATAGACTCTATGCAACCTGCCCAGGAGATTTAAGTTGGGTCTAAAGTCAAAGCCCATGGATATGAGAAAGCCACATATCTGCCACTTCCATCTCATCCAGGTCACCCCAGTTTAGGATGTCACTACCTTAAAATTAACCTAGTCTAGCCTCAGTGTAGCTCACTTCTGAGCCACTGCTCATCTTTTCATGGCCCTATACACAAATGCCCTCATGCTATCATCCCTCTCCCCTCAGGTCTGACTAAAATATTTTTCTTTGTCTCTCCGACCATTTATACCAGGGATTCCCACCTTGACTGAATATTAGAATCACCTCAGTAGCTTTTTTACAAATGTATTTATTTTGGGCTGCATTGGGTCTTTGTTGCTGCGCGTGTGCTTTCTCTAGTTGCGGCGAGTGAAGGCTACTCTTCGTTGCAGTGTGAGGGCTTCACGGGCTTCTCTTGTTGTGGAGCACGGGTTCTAGGCGTGCAGGCTTCATTAGTTGTGGCACGCGGGCTCTAGAGCTCAGGCTCAGTAGTTGCAGTGCATGGGCTTAGTTGCTCCGCGGTACGTGGGATCTTCCCAGACCAGGGCTCGAATCCGTGTTCCCTGCATTGGCAGGCAGATTCTTAGCCACTGCGCCACCAGGGAAACCCTGTCATCAGTAGCTTTTAAACCACAAAAATGTCCGGGCTTCACTTCATACCAGTCAAATAAGATTTTCTTGGGGTGGCTATGGGCATTCACTATTTCAGTGTGCAACTAGGGTTGAAAAGAATGTGTGCAAGCTTAAAACTACATATTCTTTAAATACCAGCCTGAGTCCTACTTTCTGAACTATATCAACCCATTAGGCTCTTATGAGTGCCTGAATACCTACTTAGAATTCCTTATATTTCGATTATCATTTAGAATTATTTCAGATTTGAGCGAGTTCTTGAGTACTTACCGAGTGCCTATTACTTGCAAAACCTTATCCTAGGTCTGTCATACCTGCGATCTTCTCTCTTCAACTAACTGAAACAACCTTGAAGACATAAGCTATATCATATTTTTCCTCTAACCAAAGCAGACCTAATACAGTTATAAATGTGTATTAGATCTCAATAAATACTTTTGATGAATACCTCCAGTGTTATATTTTATTCTCTTAACCACCCAGCTTTTCAGTACATATTTATTAAACTGCTAAGTACGTGGAAGATACTTTGATAGATTTTTTTTAGTTTTAAAGAATAATCTTCACATTGACTGGCTTACTTACTTCTTTTGTGGCTTTCTGTCTTAATGTTTTGAAGTGATTTTTTCTCTTTTCTATATTGGACAACGCACCCTGATACCTTAAATTTATTAGACACTTCTTATACGTCAGACATTCTTCTGAGTTATTTGCACTTACTAACTATTCAATATCCCAGCCTCATGAGACAGCACGTTCACAAGGAGTACCTTCTGAGTGGAGAAATGACTTTGCCAAGGTTACCTGGACCGTAAGAGACAGAGCTGGGACTCTAGCCCAGACAGCCTGGCCTCAGAGCCCACGACTGTGCCCTTGGCAAAGAGACAGTTTTTTCTAAGAGAGAGTTTTCAAGTGGATGTCTCCTCAGTTCAGGGAACATAGCCACAGTTTCCTTAGATTTATTGGATTATGTGTGCTTACTGACTTACGGGAAGAATTCTAAAATAATTATAAAGCAAAAACTGCCATTACTGGTACTCAAATTGATTCTCACTCAAACGTCATCTATATCACTATAACATTTTGCAGAAAAAAAGTTCTAAGAAGTTCAACAGCCAATAGGAATAGCTTAATTGTTTTAAAGTCTTGTCACATTATATAATTAAATAATATTTTGAATCTCTACAACTGCCCCCAGATGAAGTTTGCATTTTTTAGTGACTGGGAACAAACTTCACATTTCATGATTTTGTTGAAGAGGAAAGAAGCAAAGGTTTCAGTTACTAAGTAAACAATCTATTAATGTACATCCTGTCTAAAGAAGCAGAGAATATGAAACCAGAGGATTCTCAAGACTGAAGAAAGGGCAGAAGACTCACAGCTACTTAGAAGAACCTTTGTTCTTCTAGACATTTTTCTATCACCTCCCCTATATCATTTTTCTCCCTCCCATTTCCCCCTCTTTTCCTTAATTCAGTACCTTTTCTAGTTCTTTCTTCTATGTTTCATTTCTGAATCTCTTTGTAGCTATGAACAAAATTCTCTTAAACATGTACCTTAAGTAAAGACATTACAGAAATTCCTCAAAATAATAAATGTTCTTTTCCTTTCCTCATTTATCTGTCTTTCTTTATCCATCGCATTCTGCCCACCCACTCTCTGTTGTCCACCTTTGCTCCTTGGTAAAGTCTCCATATCTCACTTTCCATGTATATGAAATCACAAAGCAACTCCTTGCAATGAAAAACAATTCTTTATTAGAAACACCTAACTTAGGAGTTAGGAATTAGGTGCTTCTTCCTTGGTGAGAGGTTAATCCTCTTGAAAGCCCAGTATTTTTTACTTAATAAATTCATTATCAAGCTTCTCACCATATTTAAGCACAAATTAAGAGGAGGTAGTTTTTGAAGTCTGATATTTAGGCAGAATTGAGAATTAAAGCAACAGTGAAAGGGAAGACAAGTATTATGAAAACTCTCAGACATGCTTACAAACTATGCATCAAACAGACAGGAACATTTTGACTGAACTGTCTGTAAGGGACTAGGCATGTCTTCTGGGTCTAATCAATCCTACCCAGAAAATACTAAAGAACTTAACACTGGCAAATAAAAGTCAGAGTAGCTTCTTCTTGGACCCTATGAACTGCGTGTTTAGGACAACCCTTCCTAAATGTAGCTCGCTTATGGAAACTCATCCTATCCGGAAACCCTACCAACAGTTTGTTCACCAGGCTTAAGAAAATAGATAGTAAACATCCATGGTAAATAACAAATAAGACATTTCCTACTCTTGTGGTCAAAAGCAGAAGATGTTGATTACTAAGTCACAGGCAAAACAAGTATTCTTACCGTCCTAAATATGTAAGAACTTCCTGGTTAGTGCTTCTGTGTGTGTGTGTGTGTGTGTGTGTGTTTGGTATAACGAATAGTATGGTTGTTTTGTCTGAAGTACTCGAGCATCTTCAAAAGATAAGCCTAAAACTGTCAAAGATAAATATTTCTACTTCACACATAAAAATGGAAATGCAACTAAGAAGTGAGAACTCTCAGCAAGAACTATATTCATGTATATTTACTTCACAAATATGTATTGGGCACTTAACATGTGATTTGCAAGACACTGTTAGGATCTAAAATCAAGTTATCTTGAGTTCCCCTATTCAGTACTATGAACTGTTAATTAATAAGATTAATAAGTCTTTTGCAACATTAGCTTAATAATCTCTTTTCAGGGTGAACTTATATTCGTATTTTATTTGTTCAGGGAAGTAATAAACTTGCTGTAATATAATGGAAATTTGGAACAGCCTTGCTCACAGCTGTCAAGAGATAGAGAAAAACAGAAATAAATCCATAATTGGTCATCTTTTTACTGATAGATTCACATCTCAAACGGGCACTAACACCGTCTTTTAACTACGCTCACACTGCCAACTGAACACAAACTATGAAACGAGGAAATATCAAGACTTGCTCTTTCCTTACAGACCCCATTTGGTCAACATATCTCAACTGTTTTAACACATGCTCCTCAAGATAAGAAAGCATACCGCGTTACAGAGATATATATACTTTGAATTGTTACAACAGCTTCAAACTGTCACTGTGCTCTCCAAACCACAAACAATGCCTTCACTCTGCAGGGAGAGCAAGGGACCTGTTTTAAGCAATTTTCTCAAGCAATGGTTTTTTTTCTGTTGCCAGTTCCTCTGAGCCTCTGCCTCGTACTGAAGGTCAAGGACACCATTAGTGGGCACCTTTGAGGCTTCCCACCAGCTGATTCCCCTGGAATCCCTCTAAGTCATCCATAAGAGGACCCTGAGAGGCACACAGCTATCCTTTGTGCATTGGGTCCACAAGGAATCTTGTTTCAAAAGAGGTATTTAACTAAGCACACTAGTACTTGTCAGTTTAAGCCATGGCACTTGCCAAGGTAAATCATACTTAATATTCAGCATGATTTCCATACCTCCAATGAAAGGAGTAAATGGCTCTCTCTCTAGAAATGCACTCCTTCTTTAATATGCACTGTTGATACTGATGACTAATTTAAAGGTGAAAATAACTAAGATTTTAAAAAATTCCCAAAGTGCACGGTATTGTAACGGACAGAGCACAATCTCTGAGGTCAGGATAACTCCAGTTTGTATTCCATGGAGGAGCTGTGTGACCTTAGACAATTCACCTAATATCTCTGAGACTCAATTTCTTCAATAAAATGGGGAGAAAAAATACCTATCTCACGCATTTGGTGTGGGGTTTAAGTGAGGTCAAATGTCTGTCATACTGTGAACACATAGTAAATGTTAGCTCCTTTCCCTCATGTGAAAAAAACCCACTAAGTTCACAAGCTGTATCTTTGAACAACTTTTCTATTATTCTTGAGAGAAATTACCAAATTTAAATTATAATACAAGGAAATAAAATTTCTGAGGCAATTTTTAGGGCTTTTTACTTTCTGAACTAACACATATGATGATTTCAGTGTGTTTGAACAGCAGTTCAAGACACAGGAATAATTTAACTCCAAACAACCATTTAAGTTCTATTATTCAAGGTTCAGTGATAAAATGAAAAAAAAAAGTTACAAATTAAGTACAGTTATTGCCCCTTAAAACCCTATTTCCTCTTATAGCATAATGAGCCTGCACTTAAAGTCAGAAAAATCTATGTTTTCCCCAAGCGTGTGAAAAAGAACCTAAAACTCATCATCACTACCCAAACAGAAACTATATTTTTTTAATTTAAATTCTAGAAGACAGTGAAAAACATCCTGTGGTAATAAAAAGCCGTCCCCAATAGCTTGTCAAAGAAGCTGAAACTGCAATTTGTAAAGAAATTTATATCATTAACGGGGGAACTGATATGACACTCAAATCTCTAGTTCTAGCAGAGACTTCAAAGAATTACAAAAGTCAAACTGACTACAAAACCCAGTTTGTAAGCATGGCTAACTGAATACCATGGCAGCTGTGGAATCAGTCAAAGATAACAAAGGGGTCATTTCTGTGTCCCCTAAACAGAAGGGCTGCTGTCTGATGCCAGCTTTCCCCTTACTGCCTGCTGTCAGGGCACTCTGTAGACATGGCCGAGGAAAGGAGGGCAGGTAAGATGTGGCTCTAACTCTTGGAGCTCACACAGAGTGACACTGCGAAGCTGAGGCTCCGGGTCCCTGAGTGTCTTCCACCAACCTACCAAGGGCTGGGTAACGTTTTCTGTGCCCTTGATGTCTAATTAATATTTGAGCAAATAATGCTCGGACATGACTGCCAGTCCCTTACAAACTGGCATGTGGACTCTGGAGTAATTTTTTTGCTGTTTTTTTTTTTTTTTTTTTGCGGTATGCGGGCCTCTCACTGTTGTGGCCTCTCCCGTTGCGAGGCACAGGCTCCGGACACGCAGGCTCAGCGGCCATGGCTCACTGGTCCAGCTGCTCCGCGGCATGTGGGATCTTCCCGGACTGGGGCACGAACCCGTGTCCCCTGCATCGGCAGGCGGACTCTCAACCACTGCACCACCAGGGAAGCCCTGTTTGTTTGTTTTAATTTTTATTGGAGTATAGTTGATTTATAATGTTGTGTTAGTTTCAGGTGTGCAACCAAATGAACTAGTTATACATATATATATATATCCACTCTTTTTTAGACTCTATTCCCGTATAAGTCATTACAGAGTATTGGAAAGAGTTCCCTGTGCTATACAGTAGGTTCTTATTAATCATCTATTTTATATATAGTAGTGTGTATATGTCAATCCCGATCTCCCAGTTTAACCCTCCCCCCCAATCCCCTGGTAACCATAAGTTTGTTGTCAACATCTGTGACTCTACTTCTGTTTTGTAACTAAGTTCATTTGTACCCTTTCTTTAGATTTCACATAGAAGCAATATCATAAGGGCTCTGAAGTAATTTTATATTTTTTAATTAATTTATTTAGTTATTTATTTTTGGCTGCGTTGGGTCTTTGTTGCTGCATGCGGGCTTTCTCTGGTTGCAGCAAGTGGGGGCTACTCTTCGCTGTGGTGCATGTGCTTCTCACTGCAGTGGCTTCTCTTGTGGCGGAGCACAGGCTCTAGAGCACAGGCTCAGTAGTTGTGGCACACGGGCTCAGTAGTTGTGGCTTGTGGGCTCTAGAACACAGGCTCAGTAGTTGTGGCGCATGGGCTTAGTTGCTCCATGGCATGTGGGATCCCTCTGGACCAGGGCTCGAACCGTGTCCCCTGCATTGGCAGGCGGATTCTTAACCACTGCACCTCCAGGGAAGCCCTGTTTTGGAGTAATTTTAAATCCTGATTCTGCCAATTAGCTGTCTGGCCTAGAATAATCTACTTAATTTCCTCATCTGCAAACTGGGCACTATAGTAGCTTCTGCTGTATAGGGTTGTCAGAATGGTTACCTGAATTAATATCTGGCTGCTACATAGGAGGTTCTCTCATAGAGTTTCTTAAATAAACACCAAGCACCAAGATATTCTGAAAAATAATATCAGATTCATGCCAAAATCTTAAGTTCAACTAGGCAAGAAGTCAGAAAGATTTTAATGACTGAAATATTATTTCACTTATATTAATAAAGGTATTAATTAAATATCTACATGTATATATAAGTAGTATATATTTAAATATGTAACTATAAATCACATATTCTATACACTGTTTATTATCTATTTATTTAACATGCTAATGTACAGGGTTCTGTTTTTAAATGTGATCAATTTCAAGATCAGATTAAAGAAGTATTTACTGTGGGTGTATGTGTACACTATACAAATAGAATGTCTTTGTATACTTCATAACATTTTTATCCTACAATTAATCAATTAAGATTATGATTGACTCCTGTCAACTTGCCATCTGTACTGCATTATATTCAAGTGGTAAAACAGATCTTAGAAAGTTTGCTATGCAAAGTAGAGTCACTGACTAAATAACCTCTGTATACAGAAACAAAATTATGATGTGGTCATAACTTGAAATAATCGTATTTGTCATCTTCAACTTTTCCCTTTTACATTTTGTTTTTATGACAAGATATAGTTCCTTCATTCATTAAAAATATTGTAAGAGGATGATTTCTAATGAAACATAGGACATAGAGACTCTCATAATTTACATTAGAACTTGCAGTGTGTCTTGTGCATGTTAACTTCAAAATTCTTCACTCTTGTTTGCAATTAGGAGGAGTACAGAGCTGACAAGTGGCTCCACTCTTCCTTCTCTGTGAATAAGCATCACGTTTCTGTTGACGGACCTATGCTGCTGGATATTGGAACATATATATGTAAAGCATCATGGGGTATTTTTTATTTTTGCTTTTTAATACTATATTTACAATTAGACTATGCTTAGAAAAAGTAAAATACATAATCATAACCTAATAACCAACTGAACAACAATAATATAAAATCAATGATTATTTTACTCAAAGCTATACCAAATAACCAGTTTAAATGATTATTCATGTTTTACTCACTGAATTTATTAAATAGTTGATCAAACAGGCCAAACCAACATCAGACTTTTGCAATATATAAAGCTATATGCCTCAAAAGCAATAGCTTTTCCTATGGCTTAGGGTCAGATTTATAGAAGTTGAAAGCACTAAAGAACTATGTTCTCAATATTGGTGCTGAATGAAATCAACCATCAGTGGTCTGATATCATTCCTTTGCATTAGAAGGAGCATACGGCTAACTTATTCATTTTTAATCAATTTTTAGTTTGCTTCCTCCAGAGCGGGAGCCATGTCTGATTCATCTTTCTATCTTCCCAGAGTGTTTATCAAACATTATGTATAAGTAAAAGTACATTAACTCAAATGGGTCAAGCTGAGAGGCCCCACTGCAGCTCACTATAGAAGTACTGAACAACACAGATGTGTTTAAGTTATGATCACATTATTTGAGATATAGGGGCATGGTACTGAACATGTTTTTTTATGTACTGGAAAGTAACAATCACATTTAGAAAAGTAATATTTTCTGACTGGGGGATACAAATTCTACTCTCAAAAAATTTATAGTGTTATTTTTCTATCTTCTCCAATAAGAAGTAGTTCTTGGAAATTATTATGACCCTCAACTTGAATAGACACATTATTCCTTAAAACACACACACATAATGTGTTTCCTACCTAATTCCCTCTTGGTCTGGCATTCCTAGCATAAGCTGAAAATGGTTCTCCAGCTATCAAAGCAGTCTAATACTGGGTTAGAACTGAAGTTAAAATCAAAGCTCTCAAATGGCCTATTTGGGGAACCATCAATAAGCTGACCTCACAGTTCAGATGGGGCATCACTGAAGGGTAATATGTACACATTACACATATACAGGCTTAGACATATGTAGGGATGAGATTTTTATGCCCAAATTAGTCATTCACACTAAAGACCAATGCCGAACTTTTGTTAATAACCAAGGCGTAGAATACAGTCTGCTTGAGTGTAATACACAGTATAATAATGCCTGCTTCATTATAAGGACATCCTGGAAAAATTGTACAGAAGTGGTATTTTCAATAATTAGAAAACTGTTAGTAATCCAGGAGAAATTAGTAATCCAGGAGAAACTGGATGAGGGCCTGAACTACTATAATAGTACTGAGATTGGAGAGAAGTGGACAGTTTTTAGACACAGGTCATAGAATTGACAGGTCTTGGTGGTCCACTGGATGTAGGAAAAAGCGAGGAATCAGGATAATGACGAGGTTTCAGGTGTGACAGCATGTGTGGATAATGGTACTATTTACTGAGATCAGGAGCACAGAGGCTGAAAAGATAAGTGTACTTTGGGATGTGTTTGAGGTATGCACGGGGCATCCAACTGAGGATATCCAGTAAGCAGGATGTCCTTGATATGATAAGGAACTAGACTGGGAGTATAAATTGGGAAGTATTAAAACACAGGCAATCACTGAAGTCATGAGTGTGTATAAGATCACTCCAGAGGATAATAGAGAGTAAGAAGAGGGAAAAGCATAGGAAAGCATATCTCCATATCACTCAACTGGTCGCTAAGAGACGTTGCCTTATTGAAACACTGAAATACTGAAAATACATGCTTTCATAGCGTTAAGTGATGGTGTTTAATAGCAATGTAAAACTGCCAAGGCTATAAATTAATTTTGCTTTCTAACGTTTTCAACATCCTTTTGTTTCACAGTGTGGTTTCCTCAAGTTACCACACACATAACTCCCTGGGCTGTTGAGGCCAGTCAGTTTCACTTCATGCTACACAAACAAGCATGAGACATGAGGTTAAATCCTAACCACACATCTTGTTATTTACTTGTGTTTATACAAAACAGACCTGCACAATCAAGTAATTCAACTGGAATTATAAAAATCTTCTAATTTTTCACAGATAAAATTACCTGTGGAGATGATTGTGATATTTGTTTCATAACTGCCCATTTTTCAACTCACCAGTTTTCCCACATCAGCCAATAATAAAAGAAATAGCTGATTTGATTTTTTTGCTTTGTTTCTAACCTTTGACAAGAACATTAAGGACATTCAAGACCTCACTAATCACAGTATCTTTACCTCTGCTCTTTGTATGGTCCTATCAGTTACAAAGGACATTCAGCAATCTTTAAACTGTACATTGAGCTTTACCAAAGAAACAAGATCCCATGCATGTCTTGCTAATTAAATGTTAAACCAAACAAGTGTGCCACAAACAAAATAATCCCAGGCCATACATATTATTATACACAATTCTTAAACTATTTTCTGAGACCATTAGCATTGCATAGTTGGTATATAACATTATGAAATTGGTCTACTTAATTTTGGTAAAATCTTCTAATAGTTCAAGAAATATGAGTTGCTTCTTATTGTCTAGTTTATCAACCATTCCTATCCCTTGTCATTGAAGCCAGGGTTCCAAGTTAACTTTTTAAATTACCTTTTAAACCTGGTGGCCTTATGAAAATATCTAACCCCCTGTCAGTTTCACACACAGAGAATTAATCTTCATTTATGTTTTCATATATTTTAAAGTTCCCTGTAGGAAAGCCATTCAATCCTCTTCCTCAGACAAAATATCACTTATTTCTATGATGTAAAATATGTCCATTATAAAGTCAGATTGTTTCTGAAGAAAGTCTATGAGGCCATAATACTCATTATGATGGTATGGATATAACACACTTCGTGATGTTTGGTGTCTTAAGGTATTTTTGACTTCCCCTGGATGTAAAAAGGAATGAAAATGACATGCTCTCTCAGAGTATGTTAGGCAGGAATTGACTCTGAAAGTCTTAGGTTACTGCAGAGTTAAGAAACCATGTTAAAGATGGATCCTTTGAAATTGATTCCTGGCTGTGTTTCCAATAAAGGGTAAAGCTAGCGGAAAATCTTCAGGAATTGTCATTTTTTTAATAGAGTAATAGTCAGACGCAGAAAAACGATAGGGAAACTAATACCTTGGTTTGATATTAAAAAAAAACAGTCAAATTGCTCCTACCTGGGTAAGTGAAGCATTTTGCCTAGAATGAAAACAAGAGAAAAGCACATTGCCTGTCCCCGATAGACCCCAACTGGTTTGACTTGCCTTCATTAGTGTCACCTTTCTGTATTGGAATGAGATATGACTAGATGAACAATGATGATGAGTATGATCAAGTCTGATGGGCCAGTGTTTCCATTCAGGTCTGGTGGTTTAGTACTTCCTCACATTCTGTTCAGTCCAAATTAAAGAAAACGTTTTCCCTGTTTTATGTGTAAAATAATAAAAATTATTTTAATATATTTACTTTCTATTTATTTCAACCTTGAACACTGATGGGCTAATGTGTCATAAATATTCAGCCTCTAGGTTACCATAGGACTGTGTGTACAGCATTTGCTATAATGTAATTGAACAGTTTATTTGTCTACCTCCCTTTGACTAGGAGCTCCTAGAGGATAAGAATGCATGCAGACACCATGTCTTATTCATCTGTATAAATTCAACATCTAGAAAAGCATCTCGCCCATAAAAGGCAATAATAATAAGTGCTTCTAGGTAAATGTACTAGATATTCAAACTAAATGGATAATGATGGTATTAATTTAGAAAGGGAATAGAGAAGCAGTATGTAGAGTTATTAGAATACAGTTTCTGGCACAATCAACTATAGGTTTAGCTTTCAAACCTGTCACTAGCTGTGTGAATTGGGCAAATTATCTGGCTTTCTTAAACTTCAATTTCCTTTCTAAAAGAGGGAAATGGCCATGGCTGCCTTTGAGGATCAGGTAAAGATTAAATAAGAGAATGTATATAAAAGCACTTATCACTGATTGGGGTTCACAGTAAAGCTCTCAATAAATGACAACAAAACCAAAATAAACTTAAATAAACCAATATTTCTGAAAGCAGTATGTTTTTTCCCTACCCCCTGTTGTTAAAAAGGAACTGGAAAATAGTCAACTAAACACGCATGTTTATCTCTCTCTCTCCTATGATCCCATTTCAATGACAGTGAAGACTGACAAAAAGAATAAATCTGTGACAATGCTAAAAACAAAACCTTGAGAGAATGAGAAAAGCCACAGACTGGGAGAAAAATATTTGCAAAGGACACATCTGATAAAGAACTGTTAGCCAAAATATACAAAGAACTCTTAAAACTCAACAAGAATAAAATAAAGAATCTGATTAAAAAATGGGTATGACCTGAACAGACACCTTACCAAAGAAGATACTATATAGCTGGCAACTAAACATATGAAGAGATGTTCAACAGCATATGTTATTAGGGAATTTCAAATTAAAACAAGAGCAAATTAATTTCAAATTAAAACAAGCAGTACAAACTCTTATTCTTTGCTGGTGAGAATGCAAAGTGATACAGTCACTTTGGAAGACAGTTTGGCTGTTTCTTACAAAATCAAACATACTATTAATATACTATCTAGCAATCGTGTACATTGGTATATATCCATATGAATTGAAAAATCATGTCCACACAAAAACCTACACAAGGATATTTACAGCAGCTTTATTCATAATTGCCAAACCTGGAAGCAACCAAGAGGTCTCTCAGTAGGTAAGTGGATAAATAAACCGGTATATCCAGAAAATGAAATATTATTCATTGCTAAAACAAAACAAAACAAACCAACTAAAAATACAGGAGCAATCGAGTCATGAAAAGACACAGAGGAAACTTAAATGCATATTATTAACTGAAATAAGTCAATCTGAAAAGGCTCATACTGTATGATTCCAACTATATGATAATCTGGAAAAGGTAAAACTATGGAGACAGTAGAAGATTGGTAGTTTCCAGGGGTTTGGGGGAGGGAGGGATGAGTAGGCAGAGCATAGAGGACTTTTAGGGCAGTGAAACAATTCTGCATGATATTACAATGGTGGATACATGTCATTATACATTTGTCAAAACCCACAGAATGTACAACACTGAGGGTGAACCCTAATGTAAACTCTGGACTTTGGGTGATAAATGATGTGCAAATGTAGGTTCGTCAATTATAACAAACATACAACCATGGTGAGGAAAGTTGATAGTGAGGGAGGTTGTGCATGTATAGAGAGGGAATACATGGGAACTCTCTGTACTTTCCACTCAGTTTTGCTGCGAAGCTCAAAATTGCCCTAGAAAATAAATTCTATTAATTAAAAAAGAAAAAAACAATATTTTCTTGTAATTAATTAAAACAGAAATGCCTCTAACTGCAACTGTGCTATTTTCTTCAAAAATGAAACAAACAAAAAATCCTGGTTATTCACAAATAACATTATTTGCTATTTTAACTCTGTTAAACAATCAACCTGTTATCATACAATAATATTCAGGGTATTACTTCCAAATACCTGACATTCAATAATTTCTGGTTTCTTAATGAACATCTTTGATTTCTAAATATTTTACAACATCCCCTTTTCTCTTAAGGTTAAGTATTTCTGGGTTCCATTTTGTATTTCTGAGGTAGTACACCTTCAAATATACATAGCTAAGTAGAATATTCCTTTATAGCTTATAAAATGTACTAGAGATTAAATTTTTATCAGTCCGTATTCCCTGAAATATACAAACAGGAGCCTTATAAATCAATCTATATAAGTTAATGGTTTTCTTCTATAAACTGCTACTTGCCTTAGGTTATGTTATTGCTTAGTATAAGAAAACACCTCAGAAATGTTAGAAATATCAATATATCACTGCAGATCGATAAAAATCAATTTACTGATTAACATTCATCATTTTTATTTCCATTGAGAAGCAATTAATCATTATAGTAACCTAGCTTGAAACTTAGTCTTTAGATCATTTGTTCTCTTCATTGCTATGGTCTGACCCAAGATGGAAATAGAAATATTGATCTAATTTTTACCTCTTATTCTAAGTCTCTGGACACATATATACAACCCCCAAATAATACTGGATTTGAATTCTATAATTAAAATGTAGCCTCAAAAAAATTTCCAGAGCAGTGTCATATAACAAATATAAGACATACACACACAAAAAGAGGGAGAGTGAAATCTAATTTGAGGACAAAATAAAGAAGAAATGTGAAAATCTTCTTTTACCACTGTTTCCACAAGTCAAGTAAAAAAAACCAACCATAAAGCAAAAATTAATATTAAACAAAAGAGAGATAAAAATGGAGAAATATATATTAGCTAAAATAATCCGGCATAAAACTTGGTGAAGATAGTGATTTGCTGTGACATGCTGCATTTCTTTATTCTACTTTGCTAATTTTTGATTAGTGGAGGCAGAAGTGATGATTATCAAGGTGGAGAGAGGAGGGGATATGGCTGGCATAAACATGCATAGATGGGGATGAGCTAGTATTTTAGACTAATCATGGTTTAGAAAAAGAAAGAAAAATTTGGTATAAAATTCTTCACTTTCTTTTTGATACCATAGTATTCACATTTGTGTTGTATTATGGTTTGAAATATGCAGAAAGTTTATGTGAATAAAATGTTTATTACCTATCTAGATCTACTGTCTATGACGAGACTATCTACAATGCCATATAGTTCAACTAATTAACTCAATATCTGAATAAAACTGTCTAGAAAAATATAGTAGGGCTTCCCTGGTGGCGCAGTGGTTGAGAGTCCGCCTGCCGATGCAGGGGACACGGGTTTGTGCCCCGGTCCGGGAAGATCCCACATGCCGCGGAGTGGCTGGGCCTGTGAGCCATGGCCGCTGAGCCTGCGCGTCCGGAGCCTGTGCTCCGCAACGGGAGAGGCCACAATAGTGAGAGGCCTGCGTACTATGAAAAAGAAAAAAACCAAAAAAAACTATAGTAGCTGTTCTCTGGTGTTTTAAGAACTTGACTCTGTTTATCTAGCATTTTTTCTTTTAGGACTCTACCCCAGGCCAATCCACAGCATTCCTGCTTAGTCATGTGATTTGAATTGGGTATACTGCTAACCTACATACCCTCCTCTTTCCTGGCCTCATTGGAAGTTCCTCACTGGTAGCCTCACTGGGCCTACCTTCAGCCATGATGATTTGATCAGAAGTGAGGGATGTGACCAAAGCCAATTCTTCCCAAGTATTTTGGAAAGAATATCTGCAAAGATATTGTAAGGCTTCAGAAATATGCAGGGATCATACAAAGAATCTGTAAGCTCTGTGAATGAGATAAAGGAAGACAAATATATGAAAAGGCACACCATATTTCTGTTATGCATAGAAAGACTCAAAATTGATAAAATATTCTTTCTAAATGAATCCATACATATTATTCATTTTTGGCCAAAATAAATTTAAAAATACGTAAAACCAGAATGTTCAGTTTATCTGAAAGGATAAGTGCATGATAGCAGTTCAGATGGAACAGATGGATTAGATTTAAGTGTAAAAAGATGTAAAAGTGATAGGAAAACTTTAAGTGCAAGTATTATCTAAATCTTGAAGTGGAAAGCTTTTCTTGTTTGACATCACAAGATCATAAAGCATAAAAAATAGAGAGTTGACTACATATTTGTACAGAAGGTTATACAAAGTCAAAAGACAAATGGATAACTGAAGAAAAATATTTGCAACCTATGTGAGAGACACAGAGATAATATTCATGATATGTAAAGAAATAGCACACTCCAGAAACATAAAAGTAACTCCACAGAAGAAACGGTTGCATAATATGAAAAAGTAATCCCAAAGAAAATCACTGACTAATAATAATGGAAAGATAACCAACAAAAATGTCAACTAATGTGATATCATCTTTCATCCATCAGAGTAGCAAAGTCATAAAAATACTGGTAATTCCAAGTTTTGATCTGAGTGTAAGGAAATAAGTTTTCTCATATATTTTTGGTGATAGTGTAAATGAGTTCAATATTTTTGGAGTAAAGTATTTCTTTTAACATTGTTATCATTGCAAAAATATTCTTAAACCATTAAAACGTCCAACAAGAAGGACTTGGGGACTTCCCTGGTGGTGCAGTGGTGGAGAGTCTGCCTTCCAATGCAGGGGACACAGGTTCGTGCCCTGGTCTGGGAAGATCCCACATGCCGTGGAGCGGCTGGGCCCGTGAGCCATGGCCCCTGAGCCTGCACGTCCGGAGCCTGTGCTCTGCAATGGGAGAGGCCACAACAGTGAGAGGCCCACGTACCGCAAAAAAAAAAGAAGGACTTGGTTAATAAATTAAGATATAACAATAAAATGAATGGTAAACATACATTAAAACACATAAAAGACATCTATATGACTTTATGTGAAAAGAAATTCCTGCCATATTATAGGGTAAAAAACATAAACTACCAAAAAAAAGTTATAAAAACATCTTGACAAAGCCATGACTAGCTACTTCTCACTTTAAAGGTGGAACAGGATCATTAGCCAATGAATGTGTGCAGCCTCTAGAAGCTCTAAAAGGACCATAATCCTCAGTTACAACACTAATCTTAAGGGGGAAAGTGATCTGTGTTACCAGATCCCTAACTGGTATGATTTCCAGGAATGCATTCTCAACATAAACAAGGACTACCTGTACTATTCCAGAAAGTGGAAACGATAAAAATCAGCATTTGAGTGAACACTGAAATGCATCATGTAACCAACCACTGAATCAGGGTACAAGACAAACAATGATTCTAACAGAACTTGGGAAAGAGTACTGAATAAAATTTAGTATCTTGCTCCCTAACTTATCTTTGTTTATGACTCTGTAGGGAGCAAACTGTTTTCCTCAACTCTGTGACAAAAAGAACTAGGGAAGACAGGATAACCGAGAAGAATTTGGCCCTCAATGAATTCTCAGTAAATAATTTTGAACTGCCCAAAATAAAATAAAATAAACAAAATTGACACACCTTTAGTTAGACTCAACAAGAAAAAAAACAGAGGACTCAAATAAATACAATTAGAAATGAAACAGGAAACGTTAAATCTTATACCACAGAAATACAAAAAATCATGAAAGACTACTACAAACAACTACGAACCAACAAATTGGACATAGAATAAATAAATTCCTAGAAATATACACTCTCCCAAGATGGAATCATGAAGAAATAGAAAATCTGAAAAGACACATTACTAGTAAGGAGATTGAATCAATAATCAAAAACCTCCCAACAAACAAAAGTCCAGGACCAGAAGGCTTCACTGGTGAACTCTACCAAACAATCAAAGGAGAATTAATATCAATCCTTATCAAACTCTTCCCAAAAATAGAAGAGAAGGGAATACTTCCAAGCTCATTTTACAAAGTCAGGATAACCCTGATATTAAAACCAGACAAGAACACTGCAAGAAAAGAAAATGTACAGGCCAATATCCCTGATGAACATACACACACAAATCCGCAACAAAATATTAGCAAACCAAACTCAACAACACATTAAAAGGATCATACACCATGACCAAGTGAGATTTATTCCAGGGATGCAAGAATTGTTCAACATCTGCAAATCAATGTGATAAACCATATTTACAAAATGAAGGAAAAAACCATATGATCAATTCAATCGATGCAAAAAAGCACTTGACAAAATTCAACATCCACTTATGATAACAATTCTCAACAAAGTGGGTAGAGAGGGAACATACCCCAACGTGATAAAAGCCATATAAGACAAACCCACAGCTAACATCATACTCAATGGTGAAAACCTAAAAGCTTTTCCTCTAAGATCAGGAACAAGACAAGGATGCCCAATTTCACCACTTTTATTCAACATATTGATAGTATTCAAAGTGCTAGTCACAGCAATTAGGCATAATAAAGAAATAAAAGACAACCAAATTGGAAAGAAAAAAGTAAAACTGTCACTATTTGCAGATGACATTATATTATATATGGAAAAACCTAAAGACTACACCACACACACACACACACACACACAAAAACTATTAGAACTAATAAACAAATTTAGTAAAACTGCAGGATACAAAATCAATATACAGAAATCTATTGAGATTGGATCAAGATGGCACAGTAGAAGGAAGTGTGCTCACTCCATCTTGCAAGAGCACTGGAATCACAACCAACTGCTGAACAATCATCAACAGGAATACACGGGAACTCAACAAAAAAGATACCCCACATGCAAAGACAAAGGAGAAGCTGCAGTGAGATCATAGGAGGTGTGCAATCACAATAAAACCAAATCCCATAACCACTGGGTGGGTGACTCACAAACTGGAGAACACTTATACCACAGAAGTCCACCCACTGGAGTGAAGGCTCTGAGTCCCACATCAGGCTTCCCAACCTGGGGGTCTGGCAACGGGAGGAGGAATTCCTAGAGGATCAGACTTTGAAGGCTAGTGGAATTTGACTGCAGGACTTCAACAGGACTGGGGGAAACAGAGACTTCACTCTTAGAGGACACACACAAAGCAGTGTGCACATCAGGACCCAGGGTAAGGAGCAGTGAGCCCATAGGAGACTGAACCAGAGCTATCTACTGGTGTTGGAGAGTCTCCTGCAGAGGCCGGGGGTGGCAGAGGCTCACCGTGGGGACAAGGACACTGGCAGCAGAAATTCTGGGAAGTACTCCTTGGTGTGAACCCTCCCAGAGTCCATTAGCCCCACCAAAGAGCCAGGTAGGCTCCAGTGCTGGGCTGCCTCAGGTCAAAAAACCAACAGGGAACCTAGCCCCACCCATCAGCAGACAAGTGGATTAAAGTTTTACTGAGCTCTGCCCACCAGAGCAACAGCCAGCTCTACCCACCACCAGTCTCTCCCATGAGGAAGCTTGAACAAGCCTCTTAGAGAGCCTCATCCACCAGAGGGCAGACAGCAGAAGCAAGAAGAACTACAATTCTGCAGCCTGTGGGAAAAAAACCATATTCATGAAGAGACAGACAAAATGAAAAGGCAGAGGACTCTGTACAGAAGAAGGAACAAGATAATAGCCCAGAAGAACAACTAAATGAAGTGGAGATAGGCAACCTTCCAGAAAAAGAATCCAGAATAATGACAGTGAACATGATCCAGGACCTTGGAAAAGAATGGGGGCAAGATCGAGAAGATGCAAAAAATGTTTAACAAAGACCTAGAAGACTTAAAGAACAAACAAACAGAGATTAACAATATCATAACTGAAATAAAAAATACACTAGAGGAATCAATGGCAGAATAACTGAGGCAGAAGAATGGATAAGTGAACTGGAAGACAGAATGGCGGAATTCACTGCCATGGAAAAGAAAAAAGAATGAAAAGAAATGAAGACAGCTTAAGAAACCTCCAGGACAATATTAAACACAACAACATTCGCATTATAGGGGTTCCAAAAGGAGAAGAGAGAGAGAAAGGACCCAAGAAAATATTTGAAGAGATTATAGTTGAAAACTTCCCTAACATGGGAAAGGAAATAGCCATGCAAGTCCAGGAAGCGCAGAGAGTCCCAAGCAGGATAAACCCAAGGAGAAACATACCAAGACACATAGTAATCAAACTGACAAAAATTAAAGACGAAGAAAAAATATTGAAAGCAACAAGGGGAAAATAGCAAATAACATACAAGGGAACTCCCATAAGGTTAACAGCTTATTTCTCAGCAGACACTCTACAAGCCAGAAGGGAGTGGCATGATATACTTAAAGTGATGACAGGGAAGACCCTACAACCAAGATTACTCTACCTGGCAAGGATCTCATTCAGATTTGATGGAGAAATCGAAAGCTTCACAGACAAGCAAAAGCTAAGAGAATTCAGCACCGCCAAACCAGCTCTACAACAAATGCTAAAGGAACTTCTCTAAGTGGGAAACACAAGAGAAGAAAAGGACCTACAAAAACAAACCCAAAACAATTAAGAAAATGGTCATAGGAACATACGAATCGATAATCACCTTAAACGTGAATGGATTAAATGCTCCAACCAAAAGACACAGGCTTGCTGAATGGATATAAAAACAAGACCCATCTATATGCTGCCTAGAAGATACCCACTTCAGACCTAGGGACACATACAGACTGAGAGTGAGGGAATGGAAAAAGATATTCCATGCAAATGGAAATCAAAAGAAGGCTGGAGTGGCAATACTCATATCAGATAAAATAAACTTTAAAATAAAGAATGTTACAAGAGAAAAAGAAGGACACTGCATAATGATCAAGGGATCCATCCAAGAAGAAGATATAACAGTTATAAATATATATGTACCCAACATAGAACCACCTCAATACATAAGGCAACTGCTAACACCTCTAAAAGAGGAAATCGACAGTAACACAGTAATAGGGAGGGACTTTAACACCTCACTCACAACAATGGACAGATCATCCAAAATGAAATTTAATAAGGAAACAAAACCTTGAAATGACACAACAGACCAGATAGATTTAACTGATATTTATAGGACATTCCATCCAAAACCAGCAGTTTACACCTTCTTCTCAAGTGCACACAGAACATTCTTCAGGATAGATCACATCTTGGGTCACAAGTCAAGCCTCAGTAAATTTAAGAAAATTAAAATCATATAAGCATCTTTTCCAACCACAACACCATGAGATTAAAAATCAATTACAGAGAAAAAAATGTAAAAAATAAAAACACATGGAGTCTAAGCAATACGTTACTAAATAACCAAGAGATCACTGAAGAAATCAAAGAGGAAGTCAAAAAATACCTAGAGGGTCTTCCCTGGTGGCGCAGTGGCTGAGAGTACGCCTGCCAATGCAGGGAACATGGGTTCGTGCCCCAGTCTGGGAAGATCCCACATGCCACGGAGCAGCTGGGCCCGTGGGCCATGGCCGCTGAGCCTGCGCATCCAGAGCCTGTGCTCTGCAATGGGAGAAGCCACAACAGTGAGAGGCCCGCATACCGGAAAAAAAAAAAAAAAAAAAAAAACCTCGAAACAAACGACAGTGAAAAGACAATGACCCCAAACCTATGGGATGCAGCAAAAGCAGTTCTAAGAGGGAAGTTTATAGCAGTACAACCCTACCTCAAAGCAAGAAACATCTCAAATAAACAATCTAAACTTACACCTAAAGGAACTAGAGAATAAGAACAAACAAAACCCCAAGTTAGTAGAAGGAAAGAAATCATAAAGATCAGAGCAGAAATACATGAAATAGAAACAAAGACAACAGTAGCAAAGATCAATAAAACTAAAAGGTGGTTCTTTGAGAAGATAAAAAAAATTGATAAACGTTTAGCCAGACTCATCAAGAAAAAGAGGGAGAGGACTCAAAGAGATAAAATTAGAAATGAAAAAGGAGAAGTTACAATGGACACCACAGAAATACAAAGCATCATAAGAGACTACTACAAGCAACTCTAGGCCAATAAAATGGACAACCTGGAAGAAATGGACAAATTCTTAGAAAGGTATTACCTTCCAAGACTCAACCAGGAAGAAATAGAAAATACGAACAGACCAATCTCAAGTAATGAAATTGAAACTGTGATTTAAAATCTTCCAACAGGGCTTCCCTGGTTGCGCAGTCATTGAGAGTCCGCCTGCCGATGCAGGGGACGCATGTTCGTGCCCCGGTTCAGGAAGATCCCACATGCAGTGGAGCGGCTAGGCCCGTGAGCCATGGCCACTGAGCCTGCGCGTCCGGAGCCTGTGTTCCACAACGGGAGCGGCCACAGCAGTGAGAGGTCCACGTACCGCCCAACAAAATAAAATCTTCCAACAAACAAAAGTCCAGGACCAGATGGCTTCACAAGTGGTTTCTATCAAACATTTAGAGAAGAGCTAACACTCATCCTTCTCAAACTCTTCCAAAGAATTGCAGAGGAAGGAACACTCCCAAACTCATTCTATGAGGCCACCATCACCCTGATACCAAAGCCTGACAGGACAGAGATACTACAAAAAAGAAAATTACAGACCAATATCACTGATGAATACAGATGTCAAAATCCTCAACAAAATACTAGGAAACATAATCCAACAACACATTAAAAGGATCATACACCAGGATCAAGAGGGATTTATCCCAGGGATGGAAGGATTCTTCAATATATGCAAATCAATCAATGTGATACACCATATTAACAAACTGAAGAATAAAAAGCATACGATCATCTCAGTAGATGCAGAAAAAGTTTCTGACAAAATTCAACACCCATTTATGATAAAGACTCTCCAGAAGGTGGGCATAAAGGGAACCTACCTCAACATAATAAAGACCATAAACAACAAACCCACAGCAAACATCATTCTCAATGGTGAAAAACTGAAAGCATTTCCTCTAAGATCAGGAACAAGACAAGGATGTCCACTCTGGCCACTATTATTCAACACTGCTTTGCAAGTCCTAGCCACGGCAATCAGAGAAGAAAAAGAAATAAAAGGAATACAAATCGGAAAAGAAGAAGGAAAACTGTCACTGTTTGCAGATGATATGATACTATACATAGAGAATCCTAAAGATACCACCAGAAAACTACTAGAGTTCATCAGTGAATTTGGTAAAGTTGCAGGGTACAAAATTAATGCACAGAAATCTCTTGCATTCCTATACACTAACAACGAAAGATCAGAAAGAGAAATTAAGGAAACAATCCCATTCACCACTGAAACAAAAAGAATAAAATACCTAGGTATAAACGTACCTAAGGAGGTAAAAGTCCTGTACTCAGAAAACTATACGACACTGATGAAAAAATCAAAGATGACACAAACAGATGGAGAGATATACCATGTTCTTGGATTGGAAGAATCAATATTGTGAAAATGACTATACTACCCAAAGCAATCTACAGATTCAATGCAATCCCTATCAAATTACCAGTGGCATTTTTTACAGAACTAGAACAAAAAATCTTAAAATTTGTATGGAGACACAAAAGACCCGAAATAGCCAAAGCAGTCTTGAAGGAAGAAAACAGAGCTGGAGGAATCAGACTCCCTGACTTCAGACTATACCACAAAGCTACAGTAATCAAGACAATATGGTACTGGCACAAAAACAGAAATATAGACCCATGGAACAGGATAGAAAGCCCAGAGATAAATCCATGCACCTGTGGTCAACTAATCCATGACAAAGGAGGCAAGGATATACAACGGAGAAAAAACAGCCTCTTCAATAAGTGCTGCTGGGAAAACTGGACAGCTACATGTAAAAGAATGAAATTAGAACACTCCCTAACACCATAAACAAAAATAAACTCAAAATGGATTAGAGATCTAAATGTAAGACCAGACACCATAAAACTCTTAGAGGAAAACATAGGAAGAACACTCTTTGACATAAATCACAGGAGGATCTTTTTTGATCCACCTCCTAGAGAAATGGAAATAAAAACATAAGTAATCAAATGGACCTAATGAAACTTCAAAGCTTTTGCACAGCAAAGGAAACTACAAACAAGATGAAAAAACAACCCTCAGAATGGGAGAAAATATTTGCAAATGAAGCAACTGACAAAGGATTAATCTCCAAAATATATAAACAGCTCATGCAGCTCAATATTAAGAAAAACAACCCAATCAAAAAACGGACACAAGACCTAAATAGACATTTCTCCAAAGAAGACATAGAGATGGCCAAAAAGCACATGAAAAGCTCCTCAGCATTACTAATTATTAGAGAAATGCAACTCAAAACCACAATGAGGTATCAACTCACACCAGTTAGAATGGGCACCATCAGGCAATCTACAAACAACAAATGCTGGAGAGGATGTGACGAAAAGGGAACCCTCTTGCACTGCTGGTGGGAATGTCAACTGATACAGCCAGTATGGAGAACAATATGGAGGTTTCTTAAAAAACTAAAAATAGAACTACCATATGACCCAGCAATCCCACTACTGGGCATATACTCAGAGAAAACCATAACTCAAAAACACACATGCAACTCAATGTTCACTGCAGCACTATTTACAATAGCCAGGTCATGGAAACAACCTAAATGCCCATCAACGGACGAATGGATAAAGAAGTAGTGGTACATATACACAATGGAATATTACTCAGCCATATAAAGGTATGAAATTGGGTCATTTGTAGAGATGTGGGTGGACCTAGGGACTGTCATAAATAGTGAAGTAAGTCAGAAAGAGAAAAACAAATATCATATACTAATGCATACGTATGGAATCTAGAAAAATGGTACAGATGAACCAGTTTGCAATGCAGAAATTGAGACACAGATATAGAGAACAAATGTATGGACACCAAGGGGGGAAAGCAGAGGTGGGGGGCTGGTGGTGGGATGAATTGGAATATTTGGATTGGCATATATACACTAATATGTATAAAATAGATAACTAATAAGAACCTGCTGTATAAAAAACAAATAAAATTCAAAAATTCAAAAAAAAGAAATCTGTTGCATTTCTATACACTAAGAACAAATTATCAGAGAAATTAAGAAAATAATTCTATTTATAATTGTATCAAAAAGAATAAAATACCTAGGAATAGGTATTTTTATTTTTCATTGAAATACACTGAAAAGCATAAGACATTGATAAAAGAAATTGAAGATACTAATCTATAGAAAGATATTCTATATTCATGGATTGGATTAACTAATATTGTTAAAATGTCCAGACTACCCAAATCAATCTATACATTCAATGCAATTCCTGTCAAAATCCATATTCAGCCATAAAACAGAAGTAAATCTTGCTATTTGCAACAACATGGACAGACCTTGAGGGCATTATGCTAAGTGAAATAGGCTAGACTGAGTAAGACAAATATTAAATGGTACCACTTATATGTGGAATCTAGAAAACTAACAAAAACCAATACAAGCTCATAGATACAGAGAACAGGTTAGTGGGTGCCAGAGATGGAGTGTAGGGGTGGGTGAAATGGGTGAAGGTGGTCAAAAAGTACAAACCTACGGTTATAAGTGAGTCATCGGGATGTAATGTACAGCATGGCAACTATAGTTAATAATACTATACTGCATATTTGAAAGTTGCTAAGAAATCAGATCTTAAAAAAGTCATTACAAGAAAAAAAATTCTGTAATCATGTATGGTGACAGATGTTAAGTAGACTTATTATGGTGATCACTTTGCAACATATGCAAATATCAAATCATTATATTGTATACATGAATTAATATAATGTCTGTCAGTTATACCTCAATAAAAAAGGGACTTGGTTAACAAATTAATATGTAACAATAAGATGAATGCTAAATATCCATTAAAACATATGAGAGGGTCTTGTCTGGTGGTGCAGTGGTTAACAATCTGCCTGCCAATGTAGGGGACATGGGTTCCAGCCCTGGTTCAGGAAGGTCCCACATGCTGCAGAGCAACTAAGCCCATGTGCCACAACTGTTGAGCCTGGGCTCTAGAGCCCGCAAGCCACAACTACTGAGCCTGCGTGCCAAAACTGTTGAAGCCCAGGAGCCTAGAGCCCATGCTGCGCAACAAGAGAAGTCACCACAATGAGAAGCCCGCACACAACAACGAAGAGTAGCCCCCGCTCGCCACAACTAGAGAAAGCCCATGCACAGCAATGAAGACCCAACCAGCCATAAATAAATAAATAAATAAATAAATTTATTTTAAAAAATGAGAGATCTATGATGATATAAACTATATAATATGAAAAGAAATTCCTGCTATATTATAGGGTAAGAGACATAAACCACAAACAAAAGTTATAAAACCAAATACACAATTACAACCTAGCTCACATCTATTGTGTGCTTACCACATGTCAGGGACTATGGTACACACCAAGTGCTACATGTGCAAGTACACACTTAAGCAGGCACATACTCACAAATACTGTGTACACATGCATCAATCTTTTATTACCCTTGTGGAGTGGGAGTACTAGAGCAGAGGGTAGGATGGAAAGAGAAGGTTGACAGGTGGGGCTGTTCAAGGAGGATGAGGTTCTCTTACTACTACACAAAACAGTATTTGCTTGAGTTATTTTTACTATGCACGTTTTTTGCTTTATTATCAGGGGAAAATCAAAGATAGTTTCATCTTGAGAGAAAAAGAAATAGAAAAATATGATATTTTGTTAATTCTCAGAAAAATTATTCATTTATTTTCAAAAAGGTTATAGTTTTATGTGTGCTACTTTCCCAAATATAGTGTCTTTTTCATCTTTGTATCCCATATAGTTTCTTCACCTGAACAGTATTAATAAATGGTGGCTCCACTGAATGACAAGTTACTCTCATTAGAAAGTCTTGGGAATGATAATGTTTTGTAGAGTGGCTCTAATTCCACATTAAGAAATTATTGCTATAAAATATGCAGTTTTTAAAATAGGTATTGATACTTCTCCATAATATACTTACTTCAAATAATAAAAGTACAGTTTTAGTTCTTGTGAATAAAGTATCTCTTTGGACATTTAATATTTTCAAAGATAAACATAGCTCCTTTTGGTGAAGAAAAGTTAAAGTAAATTTATAAACTACATAATATAAACAAACATATGTATGCATACACATAATTTGGAAATCTTTAACATATATATTCTGAAACTGATAAATTCTAAAAGCATATAAGAAATATCATTTGTTTTACAAGAATGCCTGCAGCAAACGTAAGTTATGCCATTCCTCCCATTATCCTGTTTTAGGATATACTTGGGCTCACAAACCCATCATTAAAATGCTTGTCAAATAATAAAACACCTTGACTCTAGGGGCAGACTTATTCACCAAGATTGAAAATATAGAAAATGACCAAAAGGGGTCTTAAATTCAATTTTAAAATTCACAAAGAGTCACTGCCACAGCAAACATTTATAACCGAAGGCTTGACTTCCTGCTTGTCTGTATTGCTACCTTTTGCACCAGTTATGTTATGAAATATGACCACATCACCTCTGAGGTAGAAGATCATCCCATTCAATCAAACAAAATCAAATAACTTGAAGCGTTCTCACCCCTATGGGGTGGAGAACTGTCCTTCAACTGTCAGGTGGCCATGTGTCAAGGATCCTCTTGATTAAGACCTCCAGTATCTTTTGAAAAGAAATATCAAAAGCCAAATAGTATTACACTGCAGTCACACACAGAAATATGTGGATTTGAAAATCACAAATAAAGCAGATTGAAGGATTCATTATTTGACACCAAGTCAGACCACAAGAAGCCTACATAATTGACCTGTATGAATTTTATTCTTCATGGAGTTGGCTTCATTGAGTTGTATATTAATGATAAGACTTTGGTTTTTGTCAAAGGATCAAACATGAAACAATACATTACTATTTTCACTTCAGGAATATATTTTTGAAAATGTGACCCATCCTTATCATGAAATGCCCTCTATATAAATCCTCACACAAGAAATCCCTTGAACAAATTATTATTAAGGAAAACTTGGCCTGACCTGAATAGTTGCTATTTGTTTTTTCCATATAGATAATCAAAAGGCATGAATTGGACATATTCCTCTTTCTAATTTGGCAGTCATGAACCTGATGAATTTGAAGCTCAAATTTGAAAGCTCAAATGAAGTAATGACGTTAGTCCTAATGATATACAAAGACATACCCTCCCCATATGAACCCACACAGATACACACACATCCACACACATACTGATGACTTTGGCTTTCCTTTGTTTTTTATTTTATATGCTAAAAATAAATCCTGATTTTTCTCTTCTACTTATCATTTTTTAAGTTTTAAAAATAATTCATCTTTTGCAGGACAAAGAATGATATTCTACTTCTATCCTACTACTAGTAGTACTTCTACTACTTTCGGTACTATTATTAACCAACAATGATTTACTGATCATTTACTTTGAGTTCAGTTATCAGGTGAGCTAGCTATGGTCATTTGTGTATTACAAATGAAGCAAAAGGAGTTTAGACGGGTTAAATAACTGATCCACAGTGTCACCACTAGCAAGTGTCATATGCAGTTTTTAAACCTTGGTCCTAAATCTAATTTAATCCCATACACAAACCACTGTGGTATACTGTAAATCTCAAACATTGTGATGTTAAAGAAACTAGTAAATTCTATCAGTGTTGACAGTGTGATTCTTTGATATCATAAACAAACACTTGTTATATATCAGTCCTTACTCTCCATTTTCAGTAACATTTGTATCTTACAAACACAGATTAATACTCATTGCAGTGATTAGAGGCCATGCCCTCTTCTATCTTTTTACTTTATACCATAACAATTCAGGAGTTCAGTTCACAGTTGTGAGAAAGGAAATTGCTAATGTCAACCTAAAGAAGACTACAAATTAAACAAAAACAAATTAATATTACTTACCTATTCTAGGCTGAAACACTATACTCCTAGTCTCCTTACTAACGAACTCACACTGCTTTAGACTCCAAAGTCAAATGGCTGAGAGAGATGTTAGAAGAGTATAGTAAGTCTACCCTATGTGATTCCCCTCAGATCCTAACACCTAATTCTAAACTGCCATGTATGAGGAGTGCACTCTATTACATTTGCCTTAACGTAAAGTTAGCTTCTTTGCAATACTGTACTTTGAAAAATGGAACTGTGAATGGCAAGTAGAAGGTGTCCGTCCACATTTCCTGCTAAGCATAAATTAGGCTGTGGATTCCTGGAATACTGCCATGGAGACAGGTGGTCCTCTACATTTTTATTCAGGGCTCATATTTCTAAGTGCTGAGAAACCACAATGATAGATGACATAAAATGCATGGCTGGATATTCAAGGAATTAGTTTAAGTCAAGTGTTCATCAATTCTATCTTCTAACACTTGCTCTCTGGAGTTAGAAACAGAATTTCAGATGTCGTGGTCTATCAAGTCATGTCATGTTAGATCTCAAGGCTTTGTGTGGAATTTTCTTTAAGGTCTGCCCCTCATTTCCATAGGGAAATGAAGGCTGTTCTCACAAACATGAACCATAAAACTGGCAATTTAGACCTGTTTTCTCGGACTATTTATTAGCAAAATGAAACAACAGAAACCAGCTTTTAACCTTGCTTGCGCTACACACGTAGTGTGAAAATGTACTTTATTGCTTTACGTGTATACCTTGATAACGTCAACAGTTTTCTTTAATAGTTACTTCTAGTGTTATAAAAATGAAGAGGTTATGAAAGTTCCATATATGCTCAATTTGTACAAGCCCAAAATCACTATCAATCACTCTATCATTCTGTCAATCACCATCGAGTCATGCCTTTTTCTTAGTTTCCATATCGAATCAATCATATATGCTACTGATTTAACTTCCTAACAGTACTTCAAACCCATCCTTTTTCATCACCACTCTTATGGCCATTGTTCTGGTTGCCAATACCTCCAGTCTGATTAATTACCATGGTCTCCTAACTGGGTCTAGGACTGTCCTCTTTCCATCCATCCTGTATACTACCGTCACAGTGTTATTTCTAAGAGCCAGGCCTTAGGAATGCCCCCTTGCCTTTATTAGAATCCTTTAATAGCACCTAACAGGCTAAAAGGGATATATATATCCTAACTGCTTAGTAGGTCATGAAAGCCCCTTTAAAATCTAGCATCTGGGGCTTCCCTGGTGGCGCAGTAGTTGAGCGTCCGCCTGTCGATGCAGGGGACGCGGGTTCGTGCCCCGGTCCAGGAGGATTCCGCATGCCGCGGAGAGGCTGGGCCCGTGGGCCATGGCCGCTGGGCCTGCGCGTCCGGAGCCTGTGCTCTGCGACGGGAGAGGCCACAGCAGTGAGAGGCCCGCATACCGCAAAAAAAAAAAAAAAAAATCTAGCATCTGCGTACCCTTCTAGCCTTACCCACATCACTCACTCCACTCCTCCATAAAATGCTTTATGCTTAATAGATAAGTATTAATAATGGAATTATTTAAAGACACTCATACACAGAAAAGTTAAGTGACTTGTTCACTATCAGTATGAGCTTCTGTGGCTACCAAACATTTTTTTATTACTTTCTACATTCATCAAATCATAAAAGAGGTATTAAATCGCATTGCTCTTTACATAATCCATCCATTAGCTCACACTTTAAGGAGACAAATGTCTGTAGTCTTGAGTAAAATTTCTTCCTCCCTTCAATAAGATAGATCATAAAAAGTGAATGGAAATGGAGCCAGGTTCTGAATCAGGTTAGGAAGTTGCTTCTGTGTTCACACCGTCGATTAAAAACTTCCTCAATTTGGCATTTCACAGTATAAGCCCATCTATTCAAACCATGTGCTGTGAGCTGCCTTGCATACGCTTCCCCTACGGGCTATTTCAGGAAAATTACCAGCTTTCAAGTGAGGTCTTGGAGTAATATGTGGGCTCCAAGCAACTGTGTGCTACTTTACCATGATCCCTTATGTCTTTGACAATTTGCAATTCTATAAATCACAACATAAACATAATTTTAAAATAATTTTATTCACATGTTCCAACTCTCCTAGGAAATTCCACTGTGCTTAATAAATCATTAAATAAACCAAATGAAAGCAGAATGTGATATAAATAGACATGAACGGCTTTCCCTGGATGAAATTTAAGTTTACAAATGAGCCAGGAGACTTGACCAATGGGAAAGCAGCCAGAATGTCTCTGGGGGGAGAAAAGGCAATACACAAAAAATTGCATATGGTTCAATGTTAAAATATCTCCTGCCTATTTCCCCTGACATATTGATATAACTATTTAGCCTAATAAATGTATGTTTCATTTATTCTGAATCTTAGAAAGTTTTAATGTTACCCTTTGACAGGGATCATCATAGAGTAATAAGATTTCAGGCTCATGGAAGTTCAAAATAGTGAATTATGATTCTTCCTGCCTGAGTACTTTAAAGCTCTCATTGCTTTCCCTCTGTTCTTCAGCATCCCCAATATTTCAGGCATATACAGTAAATTAAATATGATTCCTTCCCTTGGTATTCAGTGACAATATGTGTTGAAAATTAAAGCTTGTCTTCAATCTTCTCTTCAACCTTGAAATTGCTAATTCTGGTTTTGATAAAGTTAAACATATAGCTAATTTTGTCAATAGGTGTTATGAGTATCCTTAAGAATATCACTTTGAATTAATTTTATCAAAAGACATACACTATGCAGCACTTTATGGTAAAAATAAAGTCACTGTGAACAAAAGATAGAATAATTTTCTCTGATTATATGAACAGAGAAGATTCAACCAATTTTCCTCTTTTATATCTTTAAATGATGTAGTCATACATATAAATTACTGAGTGGACAATAATGCTTAATGAAGAGAAAGGGAATATGGAGAAAAGTTTTCATTTTCCTGATACACTTTTTAAGTCAAGATTTTGCTATTTTGGTTGTATTTGGGATTGTGAGGCTCAGTCCTGGTTTAAATACAAACTAGTTCTCAGAGAGCTACCTAATCTCCACTAATCTTTGATTCCTTAATCTGGAAATTAAAAGGGTTGGATTGGACCATTTAATCTCTAAATGTTGCCTAAAGCCCCTTCTGCAGGGGCTTTAGCATTCTCCAATTTCATTATCCTTCTCGGACAGTATAATTTCTCAATTACATTGTGCTAATTTTATACCTGTCAGAAATGTCTTATTTATTTTATTTACGGTTCAATGTTAAAAGGAACATTTTCTTTGCATGAACACTGAGGGAATGTAACATTTTCCTATTATTCAGGAGAAAGAAGCACAACCCCAGAGAGACAAGATGCATTATTAAAACTCTTACAATTATTTTCACATATTTATTATGACCATACCTTGAGAATGGGGTATCTGAATACCCTATTTCTGATTGATAAGGAGACCAGTTATCTAAAGATTTTTTTTAATTGACTTTTCAAGGCAATAAAAAAAATTTAAAGACTTAAAATGGCCAAATATTTATGCAGTAGTTATTACCAAAAGATTCAGTGCTTTCAAAAAAACATGGCCTAAGTAATCTTCACATCTGGAGTAGGAATAGGTTCCTTGTATGTAGCAACATGATGGCACTAAAGCAACACCACTAAAGTAAAGAGAGCTACTAATTCTATGCTTAAGAACAGCAATTGAGTCCCACTACTCTCTATTGGATAATGAAGAAAATACTGTATAGTAGAAACTATCTCAGGATGTCTGCCCAGCCCATATCTTCTTCTTTGAGAAAACCCTCCACTATCACTTAGAAGCCATTTTTATACTTTGCTCCCTGCCCACAGCTGACTCGACCAAGACTGGAAACCCTGCCGTAGCATAGTAAATCCACTGGCTGAGCTGTTACAGTCAATACTCCTAATAACTGGGTTAAAAGACACTAGCCATTTGGTCAGTGGCATTCAAGCTGAAAGGACATGTAACCTAGGAATGAGTGCCATATGCACCCTAATGTATCAAGAGATGAAGGAGGGAAGGAGTACTATATTTCTACCCTTAGGTTATGTTAAAATAAATAAATAAATAAATAAACCTACATCCCCAATAAATTCTCTTTAACTCAAATTTGAGTTGATCGTTATTCCTTCTAGCAAATCCTTCCCTAGGACCCAATGACTCTCAACTCATTCCATGATTCTTTCCTTAAACTCTCTTTTACTGGTGTCTAGTAACTTATACCAACATTTGCAAAAGCAGATAACGGTATAAAACAATCATCTAGTCCCATAAATATAACTCTGACCAATTACATTTAATAAGATGTAATTTTTTTCTGAAAAAAATCGACGTCCTTCCTAGTCAACTTTGTGAAATAAAGTGTCCAGAGAGTGACTCTATGCAGATCCTAGATTTTCCCTTTCTCCACTTTCTCTGCAGAAAGTAAGCTCTGGCTCTACTAGTTTTTTTGTTTGTTTGTTTTGTTTTTTTGGTTTTTTTTAACATCTTTATTGGGGTATAATTGCTTTACAATGGTGTGTTAGTTTCTGCTTTATAACAAAATGAATCAGTTATACATATGTTCCCATATCTCTTCCCTCTTGCGTCTCCCTCCCTCCCACCCTCCCTATCCCACCCCTCCAGGCGGTCACAAAGCACTGAGCTGATCTCCCTGTGCTATGCGGCTGCTTCCCACTAGCTATCTACCTTACGTTTGGTAGTGTTTGTATGTCCATGCCTCTCTCTCGCTTTGTCACAGCTCACCCTTCTCCCTCCCCATATCCTCAAGTCCGTTCTCTAGTAGGTCTGTGTCTTTATTCCTGTCTTACCCCTAAGTTCTTCATGACATATTTTTTCTTAAATTCCATATATATGTGTTAGCATACAGTATTTGTCTTTCTCTTTCTGACTTACTTCACTCTGTATGACAGACTCTAGGTCTATCCACCTCATTACAAATAGCTCAATTTTGTTTCTTTTCATGGCTGAGTAATATTCCATTGTATGTATGTGCCACATCTTCTTTATCCATTCATCCAATGATGGACACTTAGGTTGTTTCCATCTCCAGGCTATTGTAAATAGTGGCTCTACTAGTTTTTATTAGAAAGTATCCATCATGAAAAAGTGATGGAAACTAAAACTGATTCATAAGAGTTTTTGTTATTTCTAATTATTTCCTAAGCCCAGGAAAGCACAGAACTACTTTAAAATGCTTTTTGCTTTATAAATTTTAATAAATTAGCATAAGAAATGGTTTAGCTTGTTTTGAAAAAGGACAAGAATATTACTTCTGACTTCAACAATCCATTCCCTACTTTAAATCTTTTTTTCTGTGTATATCCCTCTGGTTATATGGGGACATATGGATATATGATATCAACCAGAAAAGCAGAGCTAATATCAATGGCATAGAAAAGGGATTCATAATGGTGGATTGACCTTACACAACTATGAGAGCAAGTTAAACAATCCTTGCAAGAATGTTGCTTCTACATCTGGTGTTGGGCCTGAAGTCGGCAGGACAGGTAGTAAGGAAGGAAAGATGGACCTGTATTAGGGAGGACTGACTGGAACCAAAGTCAGTCTCCCAGAGCCTCCAACTTTGATGATGTGAATGGCCAGCAGGAGAAGCCAGTCCTCTTTATCACAGAGGTCAACATGCACCTGGCCAGGGAGTCAAAGCAGCTGAAGATCTGGCAAGAGCTAAAGAAGCTGCAGGCCCACCATAGTCCCAGGCCAACAAGGTGCACCAGCAAAGGAACGGCAACATTTGAGGGCTGCCAGCAGAGCACAGTGCCCTGAGCTGACCTTCCAAGCGTAAAATAATATGCCTTTTGCCTCAGTTCTACCTACCAAATCTCACGCACAATGTATGC
Organism: Phocoena sinus; assembly: GCF_008692025.1. NCBI lineage: Eukaryota > Metazoa > Chordata > Mammalia > Artiodactyla > Phocoenidae > Phocoena > Phocoena sinus. The sequence goes on from NC_045769.1 coordinate 52,812,521, forward strand.
TGCATCCCACATTAACCTGGAAGTAGGTAGGCAGGGAACTCTGGGAAATTCATTCCCAGCTTAGCTAAACTGACATAATACAAATCCACCACCTCACCTCGGTTGTTACTTGCTAACATCCTCTTATCAATGAGGAGAAAGAAACAAAGCCCAAATCTTAACTTCTTCATTTATTTGACAAGTTATTTTTACCTTGAAACAAGAAAAATTATAATATGGCCAAGTTTCAAGTTTCCAATTTTTTTCATCAAAAAACATTAACTTATGTCAATAGGTTAATAATTGATTGATGTTAATAATTAGTATTACTGAATCAAATTAAATTTGATTTAATTAGCTGCTTTGCAAACCACAACCTGGCACTTGACCTGAATCTTTCTTTTTATCCGTATCAGTGTCCCTTGACCATAAGATTGAGTCCATACTTACTTCTCATTTCCTTTTTCTTCCCAGCTCTCTCTTGAGTAATTGCCAATAATGCACAACACGGTGCAAACTATGGGTACTTCCCATGACTCTTTAAATTGTCCAAATTGTAAAGAGAGGGTGTCTGATGACAAATAGCTTGGACTTCTAAAATACACATCCAAATGGAAACTATGTTACCAGGGTTGTTGTACTGCACTCCTTTGAAGGCATAAACATCGCACTTACTTTGTTTTATACTTTGGCTATTTGCAAAGCTTTTGTGGGTTATACAGTTCATTTTTTATGTAAGATAAACTTGTCTCCTACTATTAGTAGAGCTCTGTTTTCTCAAACACAGTTTCTTAATGTTTGAGAAGTCATGGGCCCTCATGAGAATGTATGAAAGCTTTCCTCTCTCTCCTCATAAAAATACGGATAAATATACACTGTATACAATTTTAGCAGAGTCAGGGAGGACCCTCTGTAGCCCATCTACAGATCCTCTGAAATACTCATAGACCCCAAATTAAGAAATTCTATCCTTGCTTAATGATGATAGTTACGAAAAGGAATGCTTGAAATCTCTAGGATATTAATTCAAATGTATCATATTACATTGAAACATCCTTGCGGGGGGGATGCTTATATCAGGTTTTTTAAAAGCCTTCAAGCATATACTAGGCAATTATCATAACTCTGAAATCTGTTTTGGAGTTTAAAGTCTGTCCACCTCCATCCAAACTGTGTCTTTTATATTTTCATTAACGTTTGACCACCCACCTGGTGTTCTAACAAAAGTGCTTTGCACTTAACAGATGCCCAGTTCATGCATTTTAATACATTTTAAATTACCAGATAGTACATGGATATTTTATTCTTCTTATGAAAATGTTCTCAAATTTTCTAATCATATTTTTCCATTTGATGCATAAGCCTCAAAGTTATTTTTATTCCCATGTGGTACTGATCTAATATCAAAGTTTGGACACTGTAGACAATCTCCAAACAAGGAAGAGATTTCTGTTTTAGTAATTAAGCCTGGCTGCATTTGGAAAGTAGGTGCCCACAATTTAAAAAAATGTCCAGTTTCACATGGAGAATTCTTTTCAGCCTACACATATATGTATAGATTGTCTATCATCTAAATCACAAAGCAAGTTTCTGATTTTTTAATTTGTTCTGGCATGAAATTGAGTGTAACATCTGTTTTGCACATGTTTCACCTTTTTACCCCTTTTGCTCATTACCACAGTTTTTCTACCCAAAGGTTTCCAACTGCAAATGTTTTGAAATTTTGATCCCTCTTCTTCAAGATAAGGCATTTTTAAAAATCAGTTTACTATGCTTAAAACTCACTAAGAATGTTATAGTATCAAGGTGAGGAAAGCCCATGGATTAGAAAGAAGAATTTACATGGCTCTTTGTCTAAAACTGGCTTCTCTTTAGCGAGGTAGGGAGGAAAGATATAAACTATTACTAAAGTATTACTATGCCCTCCTGAGAGCTGTGGTCCTGCCACCTGGCATCTGTACAGATCAGGTGATGTAGGCACCCTGACTTCCTACATGGGAACAGCTTTGGGGGTCAGCCAGAGCTCTGTCTGCTTGAACTCCATCCAAATGACTCCCAGAAGAGTAGAAATAGGGAGAATGGGTTGAGGGACTGGTACTGAGAGGCTGCATCCAGAAGGTGAAGATCTCACAATATGATGCTACGATGGAGACAGAGGATAGCAGTGCAGGCTACATAATTTACTAAATCTTTTTTTCCCCCTTTTTTCTGCCCTCATATTTAAAGCTGGCAAACAGCTTTTTTTTTTTAACATCTTTATTGGAGTATAATTGCTTTACAATGTTGTGCTAGTTTCTGCTTTATAACAAAGTGAATCAGTTATACATATACATATGTTCCCATATCTCTTCCCTCTTGCGTCTCCCTCCCTCCCACCCTGCCTATCCCACCCCTCTAGGTGGTCACAAAGCACCGAGCTGATCTCCCTGTGCTATGCGGCTACTTCCCACTAGCTATCTATTTTACGTTTGGTAGTGTATATATGTCCATGCCACTCTCTCACTTTGTCACAGCTTACCCATCCCCCTCCCCATGTCCTCAAGTCCATTCTCTATGTCTGTGTCTTTATTGTGTCCTGCCCCTAGGTTCTTCATAACCATTTTTTTTTTAGATTCCATATATATGTGTTAGCATATGGTATTTGTTTTTCTCTTTCTGACTTACTTCACTCTGTATGACAGACTCTAGGTCCATCCACCTCACTACAAATAACTCAATTTCGTTTCTTTTTATGGCTGAGTAACATTCCATGGTATATATGTGCCACATCTTCTTTATCCATTCAGCAGAATGCCTAAATAGACATTTCTTCAAAGAAGACATACAGATTACCAACACACACAGAAAGGATGCTCAACATCACTAATCATTAGAGAAATGCAAATCAAAACTACAATGAGGTATCACCTCACACTGGTTCGAATGGGCATCATCAAAAAATCTACAAACAATAAATGCTGGAGAGGGTGTGGAGAAAAGGGAACACTCTTGCACTGTTGGTGGGAATGTCAACTGATACAGCCACTATGGAGAACAGTATGGAGGTTCCTTAAAAAACTAAAAATAGAACTACCATATGACCCAGCAATCCCACTACTGGGCATATATACCCTGAGAAAACCATAATTCAAAAAGAGTCATGTACCACAATGTTCATTGCAGCTCTATTGACAATAGCCAGGACATGGAAGCAAACAGCTTTTTAAAATTCCTTGTCTCAAAGATTCTTGAAACCATTTCCTGCACTCCCTGAAGAAATTCTGCTGAATGACTGGGAGGGGAGGAAAGAAGACGACGGTGACTATGAGAAAACCAAAGAGGGAAGGAGAGATTCCTGGGATTGGACACTGGATGGAAAGAAGTGCTTGGGTGCCTTGGGAGTGTGTGTGTTGGTGGGAGGTGGCTTGCTCTTCTTCTACTGGCCTGTATTATTGAGATTTTTATAAGCATTGCTTTCTTTTTCAAAAAAAAAACGTATTCACAATACAAAGATGATAACCTCTTTTAGTTCTGTTTTTCAAAATGAGGATGATTAGAAGAGGACCAGTTGGAGCCACATAATTTAGGTGCCTCAAGCTGTCTCTCTCCTAATTACTGCAAGATTTCATTTCAGCAACATTCTACGGTAACTTTAAATATACCCACACATGCTAAAGCATTTCTTGAAGTGCAATCTTCTATGTAAAATAATGCTATAGATGCCACAATAAAAGAAGCCAAACGTGTTAAAATACAAGGTGAAAATTAATAAGAAAGGATTCTCAGAGTAACTTTTTAACATATTCAATATGGTGTAAATTTATCAAACTTCTGGTTTCTCTCTGCATATATAACTGGAAAGCTCTAATTTGGCAGATGTCACCTTAAACAATTTTTTAAATTGTCAATTCTTTGAGAAATTTCCATAACTGAAAATATTAATTATATATGTGATGGGTGAGGAAATCACTCGTGAAGAAAAACAACCTGAACTCCACTATAAAACAATGCTGTAAATTGGTTGAACTACTCCTTGCTAAGCTACTTTCATAATTAACATTTAAGAGGGGTAAATTGTTACGATAATACTCCTTTTGCAAAACAGTAAGTAACCACAGAAAACAAAGCTTTCTAAATCTGCCTAATTGTATCTTCACTGATACGCATTTTTAGTGAAGAACTCAAAGTAACTGCTAACTCTGGAATAGTGGTGTATATAAACCAATATATTTTTGTTTATAAAACACACAACTATCCCTATGAGAGCATTCAGGAGGTGAAGTTATAGGACTCAACAATGCAGGAATTTCCCAGCATTTATGGCTTACACACATAATTATCTTCACCACTGGTTCTTTACGTTTAATAGTGAATGGCTAAATTTGGAAAGGCTGTGTCTTGTTAGTGAAAAATAACACTACACTGTAGCGTAAAGACTTCTTTCATATTCGGCAAATTTCTGAAACCCAGAGTGTAAACATGGGTGTAAAACAAATCCATGACAGCCAAAAATTGCATCTTTTAAGTAGTTCAAAAAAACAAACTTTCAGAGAGATGGCAGATATTTTTGTTTGGCAGCTTAGACCTACAGTACTTTCATCAATATCGGGAGGTTTTACTTTGAATTATGTCCTGGCAAGTTATCAAGATACATGAGAGTGTGACTATAAATAATGAGACAGATTTTCTATACCACAAATGGGAATGTTGACATTCTACCCATTATCTTGCATGGCAATTAATAATATTTTCACCGGATAATTTAGGGTGGTAAGCAAGGACGTGGAGCATAGGGCAGACGGCATCTGGCGGACAGGAGGATTGTATACCTGCAGCCCTTGCTGTTCCCGTAGGCAACTTACTCACTCTGAACCTCAGTAGTATAATTATACTAATTACCACAAATCTGACATCAAGATTGAATAATATTATGTCTAGAAAGCACAGAGTCCAGTATCCCACGCATGAGTCCTTGATAACATTGACATTACTGTGATCATTGCTAAGAGGCTGATGACCATTGTGGCACATGGCTGTGCTCTGCCCAACTCCCTCAGATCCCCTTTTTTTTTTTTTTTTTGCGGTACGTGGGACTCTCACTGTTGTGTCCTCTCCCGCTGTGGAGCAAAGGCTCCAGACGCGCAGGCTCAGCGGCCATGGCTCACGGGCCCAGCCGCTCCGCGGCATGCGGGATCCTCCCGGACCAGGGCACAAACCCGTGTCCCCTGCATCGGCAGGCGGACTCTCAACCACTGCGCCACCAGGGAAGCCCCCTCAGATCCCTTCTGATTTACCTAGATACAATGCTTTCACTTCCAAAACCCACACCTGCGACACTTCATAGAGGGCTACCCTTGGACTGCCAGAGCCTACTTTTCTTGCCTGGACAGACAGTGGTAAGTACCTGGAGATTTATGGCCTCGAGGTGGAGGCTGTGGCCACTGACTAACCTTGTGTGGTTATAAATACCCCAGTTCCCAAGACCGGGGCCAGGGTGATCAGAGGTGCAGCCCATGTGCTTCCAGAGCTTTTCGACAGGATTGAAGGAAAGTTAACCTCCCTGGAACTTTGCTTAAAACTGGCCCATCACTTGACCTCCTCCTCTTCCCAGTCCCTCTGTCTGTCCCTCTTCTGTTTTTCTCTGGGGGCATCTCTTAGTAAACCATTTTTCCACAAACCCTCATCTGAGGGTCTGTTTCTGGGGAACCCCAACCTAAGGTTGTGATGAAGGAGGAGAGAGAGGAGGAGAGGAGAAATGTAGAAGTGATGGTTAATTTTATGTGTCGACTGGGCCAAAAGTGCCCAGGTACTTGGTTAAATTATGTCTGTGTGTGTCTGTGAGGGTGTTTCTGGATGAGGTTAACATTTGAATCAGTAGATTGAGTAAAGCAGATTGCTCTCCCCAATGTGGGTGGGCCTTATCCAATCTGTTGAGGTCTGAAAAGAATAAAGCACTGAGCAAGAAAGAATTCACTGTCTCTACCTGCTGGTCTTCAAGCTAGGACATTAGTCTTTTCCTGCCTTTAGGCTTGGACTGGAACTTATACCACTGGCTCTCCTAGTTCTTAGGCCTTCAGACTGCAGACTCTGGGACTTCTCAGCCTCCATAATGGTATGAGCCAATTCTTTATAATAAATCACATATACTTATGTATATATACACACAAACATATATATCTCAGTATTGATCTCCCTCTCTCTTTCTCTCTCTCTCTCTCTCTCTCTATATATATACACACACAAACATATATATATATATCTGCTATTGGTTCTGCTTCTCTAGAGAACCCTGACTAGTACAGAAGAGGATTCATAAGTAAAGAAGTTCCTAACAGTCTTCACTTCCCTTAAAATAGAATAAGAATGGGTAATAGGAGGTAACAAGATTGAACAGAGAGAGTATTTCTGTGGTAGCTGATAGAGCCAGGACTAGCCCTCCTCTCTCTCTTCCAAAGGAATACATGGGGGCACAAAAAGTATGGAATAGATGACACATTCCTTCCCCATTGGAATTCTAATGTGTATAATTAATGTCTAGTTTGCAGCATTTCTTTGTACTAGTCTAGAATCCTGCTCCTGTGAGCTATTTAAAGTCAAGGACCATGTGGTCAGGGACCACCTGTGAATCTCCAAAGCTGACTGAATATGTGATGCATAAATTAGTGGCTGAGTAAATCAACAGAATGAGCTTCACAGAATATCTCCCCAATGCCATACTGTTTTCTTGGATATAACTTTCTTTATGTCTCTCAACACCAATATAAATTAATTTTGAAATTATTAGCTTAACTTTATTAGCAGACCAATGGCATGTATTACAAAAACAATCATTTCAACGTTAATGATTATTGTGATCAATGTAAAACACTTGGCAAACACATATGTCAAAAGAAAATAAAATTACAGATTACTCCATGAGTCCATAATCTAAAACTATTTACAAATAAAATTTGGGTTAATTTCTCTCTAGATTAAAAATAAAAAAAACTTTCCCCATACTTTTATTATTCTGTGGTATAATCACAACAATGAACATGTAGAACTACTTTTACCATTTAAAAATATAAAGCAAATTTTAAAAATAAGTATTTTTCACATAAATTTATAGATTCAAATTCTGTGTTATAATACTGCACAGCCTTAATATGTTATGTAGGAACATGTTATGAATATGCTATACTTGCTATAGATTTCATCTGCAAATGAATATTCAAGAATTTCTGAAGTTTTACTATTCTAGATTTATTTTCATATGATGACTGCATCTGTATGTACATTTTGAATAAATATCTGATTACTTTTAGAAATTTCAACATTTATTCATCCATTTAAATTATAATAGTTAATTTTTTTAACATCTTTATTGGAGTGTAATTGCTTTACAATGGTGTGTTAGTTTCTGCTGTATAACAAAATGAATCAGCTATACATATAAATATATCCCCATATTTCCTCCCTCTTGTGTCTCCCTCCCACCCTCCCTATCCCACCCCTCTAGGTGGTCACAAAGCACCAAGCTGATCTCCCTGTGCTATGTGGCTGCTTCCCATTAGCTATCTATCTATTTTACATTTGGTAGTGTATATATGTCCGTGCCACTCACTCACTTTGCCCCAGCTTACCCTTCACACTCCCTGGGTCCTCAAGTCCATTCTCTACATCTGTGTCTTTATTCCTGTCCTGCCCCTAGGTTCTTCAGAACCATTTTTTTTTAGATTCAATATATATGTGGTAGCATATGGTATTTGTTTTTCTCTTTCTGACTTACTTCACTCTGTATGACAGACTCTAATTCCATCCACCTCACTACAAATAACTCAATTTCGTTTCTTTTTATGGCTGAGTAATATTCCGTTGTATATATGTGTCACATCCTTGGACACTTAGGTTGCTTCCATGTCCTGGCTATTGTAAATAGAGCTGCAGTGAACATTGTGGTACATGACTCTTTTTGAATTATGGTTTTCTCAGGGTATATGCCCAGTAGTGGGATAGCTGGGTCATATGGTAGTTCTATTTTTAGTTTTTAGAGGAACCTCCATACTGTTCTCCATAGTGGCTGTATCAATTTACATTCCCACCAACAGTGCATGAGGGTTCCCTTTTCTCCACACCCTCTCCAGCATTTATTGTTTGTAGATTTTTTAATGATGACTATTCTGACAGGTGTGAGGTGATACCTCACTGTAGTTTTGATTTGCATTTCTCTAATGATTAGTGATGTTGAGCATCCTTTCATGTGTTTGTTGGCAATCTGTATATCTTCTTTGGAGAAATGTCTATTTAGGTCTCCTGTCCAGTTTTGGATTGGGTTGTTTGTTTTTTTGATATTGAGCTACATGAGCTGCCTGTAAATTTTGCAGATTAATCCTTTGTCAGTTGATTCATTTGCAAATATTTTCACCCATTCTGAGGGTTGTCTTTTCATCTTGTTTGTAGTTTCCTTTGCTGTGCAAAAGCTTTTAAGTTTCATTAGGTCCCATTTGTTTATTTTTGTTTTTATTTCCATTTTTCTAGGAGGTGGGTCAAAAAGGATCTTGCTGTGATTTATGTCAGAGAGTGTTCTTCCTATGTTTTCCTCTAAGCGTTTTAGAGTGTCTGGCCTTACATTTAGGTCTTTAATCCATTTTGAGTTTATTTTTGTCTATGGTGTTAGGAAGTGTTCTAATTTCATTCTTTTATATGTATCTGACCAGTTTTCACAGCACCAATTATTGAAGAGACTGTCTTTTCTCCATTGTATATTCTTGCCTCGTTTACCAAAAGCAAGGCGACCATAGGTGCGTGGGTTTATCTCTGAGCTTTCTATCCTGTTCCATTGATCTATATCTCTGTTTTTGTGCCAGTATCATGCTGTTTTGATTACTGTAGCTTTGTAGTATAGTCTGAAGTCTGGGAGCCTGATTCCTCAGGCTTCGTTTTTCTTTCTCAAGATTGCTTTGGCTATTCGCAGTCTTTTGTGTTTCCATACAAATTGTGAAATTTTTTGTTCTAGTTCTGTGAAAAATGCCAGTGGTAGTTTGATAGGGATTGCATTGAATCTGTAGATTGCTTTGGGTAGTAGAGTCATTTTCACAATGTTGATTCCTCCAATCCAAGAACATGATATATCTCTCCATCTGTTTGTATCATCTTTAATTTCCTTCATCAGTGTCTTATAGTTTCCTGCATACAGGTCTTTCATCTCCTTAGGTAGGTTTATTACTAGGTATTTTATTCTTTTCATTGCAGTGGTAAATGGGAGTGTTTCCTTAATTTCTCTTTCAGATTTTACATCATTAGTGTATAGAAATGCAAGAGATTTCTGTGCATTAATTTTGTATCCTGTAACTATACCAAATTCATTGATGAGCTCTAGTAGTTTTCTGGTGGTATCTTTAGGATTCTCTATGTATAGTATCATGTCATCTGTAAACAGTGACAGTTTTACTTCTGCTTTTCCAATTTGTATTTTTTTTTATTTCTTTTCCTTGTCTGATTGCCATGGCTAGGACTGCCAAAACTATGTTGAATAACAGTGGTGAGAAGGGACAACTTTGTCTTCTTCCTGATCTTAGAGGAAATGGTTCCAGTTTTTCACCATTGAGAACAACGTTGGTTGTGGGTTTGTTGTATGTGGCCTTTATTATGTTGAGGTAAGTTCCCTCTATGCCTACTTTCTGGAGGCTTTTTATCATAAATGGGTATTGAATTTGGTCAAAAGCTTTTTCTGCATCTATTGAGATGATCATGTTTCTTCTCCTTCAATTTGTGTATATGGTTTATCACATTGATTGATTTGTGTAAACTGAAGAATCCTTGCATTCCTGGGATACATCCCACTTGATCATGGTTTATGATCTTTATAATGTGCTGTTGGATTCTGTTTGCTAGTACTGTGTTGAGGATTTTTGCATCTATGTTCATCAGTGATATTGGCCTGTAGTTTTCTTTTTTTGTGACATCTTTGTCTGGTTTTGGTATCAATGTGATGGTGGCCTCATAGAATGAGTTTGGGAGTGTTCCTCCCTCTGCTATATTCTGGAAGAGTTTGAGAAGGATAGGTGTTAACTCTTCTCTAAATGTTTGATAGAATTCGCCTGTGAAGTCATCTGGTCCTGGGTTATTTTTATCGGAAGAATTTTAATCACAGTCTCAGTTTCAGTGCTTGTGATTGGTCTATTCATATTTTCTATTTCTTCCTCGTTTAGTCTTGGCACGTTGTGCATTTCTAAGAATTTGTCCATTTCTTCCAGGTTGTCCATTTTATTGGCATATAGTTGCTTGTAGTAATCTCTCATGATCCTTTGTATTTCTGTAATGTCAGCTGTTACTTCTCCTTTTTCATTTCTAATTCTATTGATTTGAGTCTTCTCCCTTTTTTTCTTGATGAGTCTGGCTAATGGTTTATCAATTTTCTTTATCTTCTCAAAGAACCACCTTTTAGTTTTATTGATCTTTGCTATTATTTCCTTCATTTCTTTTTCATTTATTTCTGATCTGATCTTTATGATTTCTTTCCTTCAGCTAAGTTTGGGGTATTTTTGTTCTTCTTTCTCTAATCGCTTTAGGTGTAACGTTAGGTTGCTTATTTGAGATGTTTCTTGTTTCGAGGTAGGACTGTATTGCTATAAACTTCCCTCTTAGAACCGCTTTTGCTGCATCCCATAGGTTTTGGGTCATCGTCTTTTCATTGTCATTTGTTTCTAGGTATTTTTTGATTTCCTCAGTGATCTCTTGGTTATTTAGTAGTGTATTGTTTAGCCTCCATGTGTTTGTATTTTTTACAGATCTTTTCCTGTAATTGATATCTAGTCTCATAGCATTGTGCTCGGAAAAGATACTTGTTACGATTTCTATTTTCTTAAATTTGCCAAGGCTTGATTTGTGACCCAAGATATGATCTGTCCTGGAGAATGTTCCATGAGCAGTCGAGAAGAAAGTGTATTCTGTTGTTTTTGGATGGAATGTCCTATAAATATCAATTAAGTCCATCGTGTTTAATGTATCATTTAAAACTTGTGTTTCCTTATTTATTTTCATTTTGGATGATCTGTCCATTGGTGAAAGGGGGGTGTCAAAGTCCCTCACTATGATTGTGTTACTGTTGATTGCCCCTTTTATGTTAGCATTTGCCTTCTGTATTGAGGTGCTCCTATGTTGGGTACATAAATATTTACAATTGTTGTATCTTCCTCTTGGATTGATCCCTTGATCATTATGTAGTGTCCTTCTTTGTCTCTTGTAATAGTCTTTATTTTAAAGTTTATTTTGTCTGATATGAGAATTGCTATTCCAGCTTTCTGTTGATTTCCATTTGCATGGAATATCTTTTTCCATCCCCTCACTTTCAGTCTATATGTGTCCCTAGGTCTGAAGTGGGTCTCTTATAGACAGCATATATATGGGTCTTGTTTTTGTATCCACTCAGTCACTCTATGTCTTTTGGTTGGAGCATTTAATCCATTTACATTAAGGTAGTTATCGATATGTGTGTTCCTATTACCATTTTCTTAATTGTTTTGGGTTTGTTATTGTGGGTCTTTTCCTTCTCTTATGTTTCCTGCCTAGAGAAGTTCCTTTAGAATTTGTTGTAAAGCTGGTTTTGTGGTGCTGAATTCTCTTAGCTTTTGCTTATCTGTAAAGGTTTTAATTTCTCCGTCGAATCTGAATCTTTGCTGGGTAGAGTAATCTTGGTTATAATTTTTTCCCTTTCATCACTTTAAATATGTCCTGCCATTCCCTTCTGGCTTGCAGAGTTTCTGCTGAAAGATCAGCTGTTAACCTCATGGGGATTCCCTTGTGTGTTACTTTTCCCTTGCTGCTTTTAATATTTTTTCTTTGTATTTAGTTTTTGATAGTTTGGTTAATATGTGTCTTGGTGTGTTTCTCCTTGGATTTATCCTGTATGGGACTCTCTGTGCTTCCTGGACTTACTGACTATTTCCTTTCCCATATTAGGGAAGTTTTCAACTATAATCTCTTCAAATATTTTCTCAGTCCCTTCTTTTTCTCTTCTTCTTCTGGGACCCCTATAATTCGAATGTTGGTGCATATAATGTCCCAGAGGTCTCTGAGACTGTCCTCAATTCTTTTCATTCTTTTTTCTTTATTCTGCTCTGTGATAGTTATTTCCACTATTTTATCTTCCAGTTCACTTATCTGTTCTGCCTCAGTTATTCTGCTATTGATTCCTTCTAGAGAATTTTTAATTTCCTTTATTGTTTTGTTCATCATTGTTTCATTGCTCTTTAGTTCTTCTAGGTCCTTGTTAAACGTTTCTTGTGTTTTCTCCATTCTGTTTCCAAGAGTTTGGATCATCTTGACTATCATTACTCTGAATTCTTTTTCAGGTAGACTGCCTATTTCCTCTTCATTTGTTTGGTCTGGTGGGTTTTTATCTTGCTTCTTCATCTGCTGTGTGTTTCTCTGTCTTCTCATTTTGCTTAACTTACTGTGTTTGGGGTCTCCTTTTCACAGGCTGCAGGTTCGTAGTTCCCACTGTTTTTGGCGTCTGCCCCCAGTGGCTAAGGTCGGTTCAGTGGGTTATGTAGGTTTCCTGGTGGAGGGTACTGGTGCCTCTGTTCTGGTGGATGAGGCTGGATCCTGCCTTTCTGGTGGACAATGTCATATCTTTAGCATCATATTTTATAACATGTTTCTTTAACTAATGAGCGGCAACACAGCATGAGGAGAAGAAGAGGGGCCAAGAGTCTGGAGACCTGAATCTTAACCATTGTGTTGTCACTACATACATATCTGAGTTGGGACAAGTTGCCATCTTTCTGGGCTTCAATATCCTCACCAACATATTAAAATGTCTGAATATCTAATATTCCATCAGTTTTAACACTGCAGTTTGCTACCAGAAAAATCAGGTTGAGAAGAATAGAAAACACAATTTTTCTATTTGAACACTGTAAAATTCAGAGTGATGCTGAATTCAGACCAATCCTAGGACCCGCAGCATATTGATTTTACAACCCTCTTTAAGATTACAAATTATAAATTCAAAACTAAGTACAAAAACTAGGTGTATTATTTTATATGAGAAAAAAGTGACAACAAAGTTCAAAAGTTAACAAATAGTGCACATATGAAAAATCCAAAAATAATATATTTTATTAACTACTGGACACAACTCTATATTCCTGAAGTTTTTGGCTGCGTACTCTTTGTTCCTCCATACGATAGTAATTTTGCAATGTCCAGAGAGAATACAAGATAATTTAGTCTTTCTTTTGCATGATTGTAAAATCATTTTTATTGATATCTTAGAAAAATTTCTATTGATTTTGAAATCAAAACTTTTCTATTTCATTATGATATGCTAAGGGGGGGGTTGACATTTTGAAGCTTCCGACAGTCTCCTGTCTTTCACTTTTTTTTTTTTTTGGCTTCCACCAACATACTTCATTGTAGTTATATCTGAACGTTGATCTGATTAACAATTATGAAAAATATACAAAATTACACTGAAATTAAGTCACACATGATACGTCAAACCAAAATCCATTTTTAAATTGATGCTCCACAGTATTGAGCCGTATAATCAAATTCCTCTTCTATCACACAGATCCATTTCCTGATAGGTTTCTGCCAATTTCCTTTCCTGTAAACTGAGTGGATTTTATAGGGTGATTTTTTTTCTTTTCACTATGAAAACTTTCAAATACCTAATAAGAGTACAATAATCATCCATGTACCCACCTCCTGAATTTGACAATTGTTAACATTTTGCCATATTTACTTCATTTGTGTATTATGTTTGTCCCTTCACAGTGCTGGTCACAATTTTGCATCATATTAAATCTGACTCTGCCAGACTTCCTTAGGCAAAGATGAATGAGACTCTCTAAGATATGAGATGATACGTTTAGATGCATAAAACATGCAACTTCTCACCCAGAACTATTCACAGTGTAACACAACAACAGGTTTTCTGATAAATTCTATTTTGTGCAATTCCAATATATAGTGCATATATTGCATATTTAACTCTTATTCCTGACAAGAGAGAACTTGCATTTTGATGATATTCAAATCCTCAGCTTCCTGATATACACATATTCTGATGGGATGCCTTTTCCCAGATTAATTGTGACTCCATTCATTGTGTCCCATATTTGTCCTCCTTTCCTCATATACTTACTGTAGTTCATGTTACTTCTACCTATGAATAGTAACAGTATTCCTAGAATTCATTCATATCTCTGGAGAGCTGGCAGTAACTTCACTTTGCACAGCAGTGATTGCAAGCAAGATTAATTATCCAGGTTTTAAAGTGGAATCCCCAAAATGTTCACAGCCATTCCAATCCTACCTGATATGAAAGAGAGAGAGAGAGAGAGAATGTGTGTGTGCGTTTAGGGAGAAGGGGAAGAGATTGTAAGGGAAGAGAAGCCAGATTGAAAATAAATAACGGGCTTAAGCAATAATGGCTAAAATAGTTTTCCTTGGCAAATTTAATATAAGTGGTTTTAAAAGGAGCCTGTAAAAGTGAGAAAACCCGAAGTTGTAGCTGCATGCGCTTCATGGTATATCTGTCTCTGTTCCTATCTGTTCTTTCATGTATCTCTGGTGAAAACCAAGCCCAAGGCTCCCAGGGCTTGGGACTCTGGAACTCAGAGTCATTCTATGATTGGTTTATAGTGATGGAGGAATATGTCCTTAATTTATGAATATACAAGCTGAAATATTTAAGCATGAAATGTCCTGACATCTATAATTCACTTAAAAATGACTCAGCAAAAGTATAGATAGATATACATGCAATCATGAGGCAATATGGCAAAATGTTAGCAGTTGCTGAATCCAGATGGTATGTATATGGATGTCCACTGCACCATGTTTTTTCTATTTTTCTGTGTGTTTTAAAATTTTCATAATAAAAGTCTAAAAATAAGGCACCATATGAGACTCACTTACTCAATGGAAGAGAAAACTGAGGCCCAGAGGAACCAAAGGACTTGCCTAAGGTCACAACACAAGCTGTTCCTCATTCTCTGTGGCTGCTTCTCCTGATGAGAGGAACCAGGATTCTCACTTAGGGGATTTTCCTGCAGTAAAGGTCAGTTTGCCTTTGACTTCTCATTTTGCAGTATCTCCTTTTCAACACAACAGAAATGCACAGGGATTATGATGACAAAATGCTAGAGTATGATGTTCCCACCGTCCATTTGTGAGTAAGGCCTAGGCAGTAGAAGTGGTCAGGCCATGACTGACAAGCCCGGGAGCCGATGCAGAGCACTTCACTCCATCTGCCTAGCTGATCTCCTACAGGGGGTGTCTTGGTTTCGTGCTAATTCTGGTGTCTCACTTGTAAATGTTTAGCATTTTTCTTTAATAGGCACACGACATGTCATTCTCCCAGAGAAAGCAGATCACTTGCGGAAATCCAAAGGAGGCCTCATCCTACAGGAAGAGGTTTTGCAACCATATGAAAATGTACAAAGGACAAAGGAAAGGAAAGACGGGTTTATCCAGCCTCAGCGGCAATCTCTACAGCACTCTGTGATTCCCTTTTAAAGAAACCTCCTTGCACACTGGTCAGTTCACAAATATGTAATGAGTATGTTTTCTGGGTCCATATCTATCCTCGTGGAAGGCTGCCACAAGGTGGATAGTGACTGAAGGAAAGATGCCAAGAGCAAAAGGTACAGGCAAAGAACACAAGAATTCATCTCTGAAGGAACAGCTCCCCAGAGCTGGGGACAGAGTAGGAGACTTCCAGTGCAGCAACAAGCTTCAGAGCCCCAGAGGATGCACAGATACCATCTGTTGGGATGAGAAGCCTGTCAGATACTTAGAGAAATGGTCACTTTTGCTGTTCTCAAATTTTTGTATAAACTCTCTGCCTGCAGGACTGCTCTAGAGAGGCTGGTTCTATGCCTGCTTGCTCACCAGGTCAAATAACCAACCTTCTAGACAAGTCAGAAAAGATATCTCCTTTAATGAGGGAATGAGCAAAGAAGATGCTGCAGATTCTATACCATCCTGAGAGAAAAGGGACTCTACTCATCCTCCTTTAAAAATACTTAATTTGCGTGTGTTTTACAAGTATGATTGCAATATTTCTTCTATTGTTATAGTTCAATTGTAAATTTTCCTATATTAAATTACGGTTATGTTTCCTAACCTGCAGTATGGCAAGTACTTTGTATGATAATATTTTTAGAGAACAGACAGTTATCTAGAGACTATGGTTCCCTGAACACGAGGAACACATTTGATTCTGAGGAGTCTGAAATAACACAATCAACATTTCCCTCTTGGAGCTATTATTTGAAGTTAGATTTACAGAAGGCCTTAAGTGGTTTGTTTCATTGCTGTTTTCAGCAAATCATCTTCTAAAAGAGAGTATATTATGATAGCGTTGTTATTGTTTTTAAAAGAAGATAGAACCCTCCTTGCCTTTTGATTATAAAGTGATGTATTTTTCCTCCATATTAAAAGCTAAAATAATTGACTCCAGATATATAAAATACGAGCAGAAGCTTCTCTTTCAGGGCATTCCCCTCATATATCATTAATATCCTAACCATGAAATTATGCAAATTTGTAGCAAGGCCATTCTCTTTTCACTCCAATACCTAAAGTATGCTTCTCAATGACCCCCAAAGATAATTCTTTGACAAGATCTATCAAAATGATTAACTTCTAGTTAGACTGTTATGAAAAAAAAAGACATAAATTACCAATACTAGGAATACGAGAAGGAGCATCTCTGTAGATTCTAGGTTATTAAAAGAATTATGTGGATAATGAAAATTTTAAGTCAATAAAATTGAGAATCTAAATGAATCAGATAAATCCCTTTACAACAAAACAATTAAAAATCACTGAAGAAGAAATGCTAACCTAATTATATATATATATATATATTAAATGAAATGAACTCGTAGTTTAAAAATCTCACCACAAAGAAAACTTTAGCATTAGATGACTTCACTGTTGAATTCCAACAAAAAATTTTAAAGAGACTACGCCAATTCCACACAAATTCTTCCAGAAAATTGAAACTCATTCTATGAAGTTAACATTCCCCTGACATCCCAAGTGAAAACGACATTACAAGAAAACTACAGGTAACTTTCTTTTATAAATATAGACACAAAAACTTCAAAAATACTAGCAAATCTGATCCAACAATATATAAAGGAGATAATATATCATGACCAAGTGAAGCATTATCTCAAAAATGCAAGACTGGTTCAAAAATCAGTCAACAAGGGACTTACTTGGTGGCGCAGTGGTTAAGAATCTGTGTCCCAGTGCAGGGGACATGGGTTTGAGCCCTGGTCCGGGAAGATCTCACATGCCGTGGAGCAACTAAGCCCGGGCACCACAACTAATAAGCCTGCACTCTAGAGCCCACGAGCCACAACTACTGAGCCCACATGCCACAACTACTGAAGCTCTAGGCATGTGCCTAGAGCTCGTGCTCCACAACAAGACAAGCCATCGCAAGGAGAAGCCCACTCACCGCAAAGAAGAGTAGCCCCTGTTTGCCACAAGTAGAGAAAACATGCACACAGCAACAAAGACCCAATGCAGTTAAAATTAAATAAATAAATGAAATAAAATTTTAAAACATCAATCAACAAAATTCACCATATCTATACACAAAAGATGAAAATCATATAATCATCTCAATAGATGTACAAAAAGTCTTTCAAAAATTCAACATTTGTTCATGATATAAACTCCCCACAAATAGGAATGGAAAGAAACATCATCAATGTGATAAAAATATCTAGAAAAAAATGTATAACCAACATTATACTTAGTGAGAGAATGCATGTTTTCCCCCTAAGACACAGAACAAAAGCAAAGATATATACACTATCACAACTTTTATTCAAAATTGTACTGGAGGTCTTAGCCAGTGCAATAAGAAAAGTAAGAAAAGGCACCCATAATTGAAAGGAAGAAAGAAAAGTCTCTTTTTTCAGATGAAATGATTGTCTATATAAAAAATCCTAAGAATCTATTAAAAAGCTACTATAATGGCTAAGTTGATTTAGCAAAGTTGCAGGATATAGGCAAAATAGCCAAAAATCAATCACAAGTTTATATACTAGCAATAAATAATTAGAAATTGAAATAAAAATACAATTTACAATAGATCCAAAAACATAAAATACTTTTATATAAATCTTACAAAATATACATAAGATCTGTCCATTGAAAGCTACAAAACACTGATGGAAGAAATCAAAGAAGACATAAATAAATGGAAAGAGCTACCATTTTAATGGATTAGAAAGCTCAATATTAAGACATCAATTCCCTCAAAACTCATCTATACATATTTACACACATATGCAAATTAAACAACATAGTACAAAATAACAAGGAGATCAAAGAATAAATGATAAGGACAATTAGAAAATACTTTGAGATGAATGTAAATGAACACATAGCATACAAAAACTCATGAGGTTTAACTTAAGAGGTGCTCAGAGGGAAATCTGTAGTGCAAACACCAACATCAAAAAAGAAGAAAGATCTCAAATCAACAATGTAATTTTCCATGTTAAGATAGTGGGAAAAGAAGAACTTTGAATCAAGAGCAGAAGAAAGGAAATGATAAGAATTAGAGTGGTAATTAATGAAGTAGAAAATATAAAAACAATGGAGAAAATCAATAAACCCCAAACTTAGTTCTCTGAAAAGATCAATAAAATTGAGAAAATTCTAGCTAGACTGATTAGAAAAAAAAAAAGAAAACTCAAATTATTAAAATTGAGAACTAAAAAAGGGACATTACTACTGATTTTACAGAAATGAAGTTTTTAAGGGAATACTAAAGGCAACTATATGACAACAAATTAAATAATTTACATGAAATGGGAAAAACTTCTTAAAAGATAAAAATTATAAAAAGCGACTCAAGAAGAAATAGAAAATCTCAATAGATTTATAATAAGAGATTGAATCAGTAATTTTAAAACTATATACAAGGAAAACTCCAGGCCCAAATGCCTTCACCAGTGAATTCTACTAAACATTTAAAGAATTTTACCAGTTCTTCACAAACTTCCCAAAAAAATAAGAGGAGAGAACACTTCATAACTCATTTAATGTGGTCAGCATTATCTTGATAACAAAACCAGACAAAGACATCACAAGAAATGAAAGTTACAGACCAATATCTCTTATGAATATAGACAAAAAAACTCTCAACAAAATACTGGCAAATAAAAATAAAGCAATACGTATAATGAAATTTATCTAGGAAATGAAAGGCTGTTTCTATATCCAAAAATCAATTAATGTAATATTCTATATGAATAGAATAAAGGACAAAAACCCACACTTATCTCAATAGATGCAAAATTGCACCTGACAAAATTCAACACCCTTTCTTGATAAAAACACTAAACAACATAAGAATAGAAGGAAATTTCCTCAACTTCAAAAAGAGCAGCTACAAAGAAAAAAACACCCACAGCTAATATCATATTTAATAGTGAAAGACTGAATTCTTACCCTTAACATCAGGAACAAGACAAGGATGGCTGATGTCACAACTTCTATTCAATATTATGCTTGAGGTGCTTGCCAGGGCAACTAGGCAAGAAAAAGAAAAGTCATCCAAATTGGAAAGAAAGAAGTGAAACTATCTCTACTTGCAGATAATATAATCTTGTAGATAGAGAATCCTAATGAACACACACACACACACACACACACACACACACACAGACAACTATTAGAGCTAATAAACAGGCTCAATAAAATTGCAGAATACAAGACCTATATACAAAAATTAATTGCATTTCCACATACTGTCAATGAACACCCTGAACATTCCTGAAGCTAAGAAAACAATTTCAATCACACACACATCAATTACACACATCAAAGAGAATTAAATATTTTAAAATAAATTTAACAAAAGGAGTGAAAATTATACTCTGAAAAGTACAAAACATGGTTGAAGGAAATTAAAGAAGACTTAAATAAATGAAAAGACATTCTATTATCATGGATCAGAAGACAATATTTTTAAGATGGCAATACTCCCCCAAACAGCCTACATATTCAATGCAACCCTTATAAAAATACCAACTTACTTTTTTGCAGAAATTGACAAGTTAATTCTAAAATCCCTATGGTCTAAAACTGAAGGGACCAGAATAGTCAAAACAACTGTGAAAAAGTTCAAAATTGGAGGATGCATACTTCCTCCAATTTAAAATTGCATACAATTTTAAAACATACTACAAAGCTAAAGTAATCAAGACTGTGTGGTACTAGCATAAGGACTGACTTACTGATAAATGAAATAAAATTGAGAGTCCAGAAATAAACCTTTATACTTATGATCATCTGATTTTCAGCAAGTGTTTCAAAGCAATTTAATGGAGAAAAAATACTCTTTTCAATAAATGGTGCTGGGACAACTGTATATCCCCTCAAAAAATGAAGTTTGATCCGAACATACCATATACACATATTTACTCAAAATGTATCAAAGACCTAAATGTAAGATCTGAAACTATGAAACTTATAATAACATAGGTGTGCATGTTTGTGACCTTGGGTTATGCAACTCTTTCTTAGATATGAAACAAAAAGGACGAGCAACAACAATAACAGAAAGATAAATTGGACATCATCAAATTTTTTTTTAATTTGTGTTTTTAAAAACAACATGAATAAAGTGAAAAGACAACCCAAAGAATGGGAGAAAATTATTTCAAATCATTTATGTGATAAGGGGCTTGTATCTGGAATATATAAAGAACTATTATAACTAAACAACAAAAAGAAAAATAGACCAATTAAAAAATGGGTTAAAGGATCTGAACAGATATTTCTCCAAAGAAAATATTCAAAAGGTCAATAAACACATGAAAAGGTGTTCAACATAATTAGCCAGCAAGTAAATGCAAATCAAAACCACAATGAGATATAATTTCACAACCACAAGAATAGCTATAACCAAAAAATGGAAAATAACAAGTGTTGATGAAGATGTGGAAAAACTGGAACCCTCAAACACTGACAGGACTGTAAAATGAAGCAGTTGCTTTGGAAAAGAATTTGGCGGTTCCTCAAAAGGTTAAACATAGAGTTATCAAATGACCCAGAAATTCCACTCTTAGGTATATACCCAAGAGAAATAAAAATATACATCCACACAAAACTCGTACATGATGTTCATAGCAGCGTTATTCGTAACAACTAAAAAGTGGAAGCAACCCAATGTCTACCAACTGATGAATGAATGAAGTGTTGTGTATCCTTAAAGCCAAATCTTTTAGCAATAAAAAAATGAAGTACTGATACATTCTACAACACAGATGAACCTTGAAAATATGCTAAGCCAAAGAAACCAATAATAAAGGACCATCTATTACATTATTCCATTTATATGCAATGTCCAGAATAGGAATTTATAGAAGACAGATTAGTGGTTACACAGAGTTGGGGATTAGGAGGTTGGGAGTGCTGACTAAAGGGTGTCAAGTTTCTTTGTGGGGTGTTGAAAAGTTCTAAAATGTATTATGGTGATGGTAGTTTAACTCTGAACATACTGAATTGATACTTCAACTGGGCAAATGGTATGATATGTACAATATATCTCAATAAAACTATTTTTAAAACTGATCTATAGATTCAGAGCAATTCCAATCAACATCCCAGCCAAAATATAGAATATATGGAGATGTCTGGTATTTTCAAGATTAAAATATTCTCATTTTCAACTTTACAGTTTTTTTACTTTATTTTTGTAAACCAAAATATATATGACTTTAATGAGCAAAAATAAAATTTTTATATATAATCACTAAACTTTATTTTATTATTATATCATTATCTGTTTACTATTTTCATCTGATCATACCATACAACAGAATTTCTTTTTTATTTTTAGCAGTAGAATTTCAAAAGTGGAGACAGCTTAGCTTAATAACCTTTGCCCTCTATACAGGAGGAATCTGAGATTCAGAGAAAACAAGCAAGTTGGCAAAGATTTTGCAAATAGTGCCAGAATTGGGACTGAAATTCAGGTCACCAGATTCTTCAAGATTTTCAAATTATATTTTAAAAATTAATACTAGGGGGCTTCCCTAGTGGCGCAGTGGTTGAGAGTCCGCCTGCCGATGCAGGGGACACGGGTTCGTGCCCCAGTCCAGGAAGATCCCACATGCCGCGGAGCGGCTGGGCCCGTGAGCCATGGCCGCTGAGCCTGCACGTCCGGAGCCTTTGCTCCACAGCGGGAGAGGACACAACAGTGAGAGGCCCGCGTACCGCAAAAAAAAAAAAAAAAAAAATTAATACTAGGTATCCTTAAAGAAGAAAAGGAAATGGATAGGATGGGAAAATTTACAATATCTTTATTATTAAACTTACATGTTATTTAAGCAGATGATTTAAGGCCACGTTTATATGAACAATAAAGATAAATTGAATGCAGTAATATATAAAGGATAAGAAAACTGATTAAGGAAATATAAGATATAGTTTATGTTACCCAAATTAGTGAACATTTTCCTGAACAACATTTCATTTTCCTTTTTCAGTTTTAATACAGTGGTTTAAAATACCTAAGAGTCATTATAGAACGCTGTGTCCAATTTTGAATTTTGCGTAATCATTAGTATAGCTACCTTCAACTCAAGCACACTAATGTCCTTCTAGAAAGGGTCCTTGGAAACTCAATAATAAAGCAATGTACGTAAGGTAGATAGCTAGTGGGAAGCAGCTGCATGGCACAGGGTTATCCGCTCAGTGCTTTGTGACCGCCTGGAGGGGTGGGATAGGGAGGGTGGGAGGGAGGGAGACGCAAGAGGGAAGAGATATGGGAACATATGTACATGTATAACTGATTCACTTTGCTATAAAGCAGAAACTAACACACCATTGTAAAGCAATTATACCCCAATAAAGATGTTAAAAAAGAAAAATAATAAAGCAATGTAATTGAGTTTATTTCTAAATGATTCATGTAATTAAAGTTTAACATAACTGGACATGAATTGTTTTTAGACTTTCATTTCTGTATTGTGGAATACACATGGTGGGAAACTTGTAGTCATAAAACATCTCTCTCTCTCAAGAATGTAAATGCCTTTGACATTGCTGGATGATTCTGTCACTGAGGGAACGGGCACCATCTGTCCCTGCTTAGTTATGTTGAGAATGTTGACCTGACAGCACACGGCGAAACTAGGGAAGCCTGAAGGAATACCTCCATTCCTTTTTAACTTAGCAGTAAGTTATCTGAAGTGTTGCAAAGCCATATGAGTTTGTGTCTGGGAAATGAAGACAGTAGAATTATTGTCAGACTGCAAAAGATTAATTATGGGACTTCAGAAAGAGAAAGACACAGAAGTTATCTGGGTTCAGAACCAATCACCTTTTCCAGCTGTCACACAGGGGTAAAGGAGAGAGACAGAGATTCTCTATTTGCTGAGGATCTAATTGAGACTGCTGAGTTAGAGAGCCAGGTGAGGGAAAACATATTAGTGGGAAAAGAGGCTACACTGATGAGGGTATTGTATGATTAGATTAGAACAATATTGTACTTAATTCACAGTAAACTTGGGAGGATAGGTTTGCAATCATAATTCGCCTTTCATTTTAGTCTATTATAGTCAAAAACCAGAAAAGCAGCAGACACAAATGTCAGGCAATCGCAAAGGTTTTATTTCCTCCGACCCACATATCTAATTTTATAAGTAGTCTGTTATCGCTACTTGTATTGCAAATGTGTAGCTAATTAACTCATCATATTCTCCCTGAAACATTCTCTTCCCCCTCCTTCTGTGCTCTCAGTTTCCATTAATGGAACTAGCATCACTTCAGTTCTGAAGCTTGGAATCATTTTAGCCCCCTCTTCCCCCACCATTAGTTACTTGGTAATTGATTCCACTTCCAGAATATATCTCTAATTTGTTTCCTTCTCTTTGTTTTCAGTAATGCAATCACAGTTCAAGCCCTCCCTTTTACCATGTGTTTATTCTCTAAATATTCACTAGCTGGATTCCCTATCCCCAATCTTCCCTCTACAGCCAGATTTATGATTCATTTTCCTAGAGAACAGTTCTAGTCCTATTTCTATGATGTAAAATCTTTACTTACCCCAAACTAGCTATTGAATAAAGCCCAAATGCAAGTAGGCCATCCTGATTTCCCATTCAATGACTATATTTACTCTATCCACCTGCATGTTCCCTGCCCTGAGTTTCTTTGCCTCTGTACCTTATTTATGAGGTTTCCTCTGTCTGGAATGCCCACTTACTTTCTATTTATCCTTTAAGACCTAGATAAAATTTCTCGTCTACACAGAATTTTCTTGGGTCACACGGCTATGGATAAATATTTGCCACCTGAATGTTCACAGAATGGGGCTGAAAGGCATCCACCTAAGAACACTGTGAGGACTAAATATTGGAAATGTAGAATCATTGGACAACATATGTATCTTTGCGGTTTCGACCACCATGTCAGAAGAAAATGATAAATGGCCAGCATAACTCCCAACCCTAAGATACTTTACAAGGAAAACTCTGGAAAATAAAAATTGGTGAGTCTTCTCCCCATATCTGAAAGTCTGGTTGAATCCATAATAAAAAGAAGCACTATTGAACATTTAAGCACAAACACACACACAAAAATATGAAAAGTGGGAACATATTTTTAAGGAAAAAAAATGCTTGAATAATCCACTGGATTTCTCTGAAAGGATAGATAAGCCTAAAAGCAATGTGGGACACAATGGATATGATTGTTAGACTTCCATGGTACAGGGGTGCCAGTTTCCTCTCACTCCATCCCCCATATGGTATAACAACTACACAGTGTTTTCACAATTCTCTCAGTAAGCCATGCTCTTTCATATCTCCATGCCTGTTCATCCTCTTTTTGGTTCTTTGGGATATAATAAATATTACCTCTGTTTTGAAACCTTCCCCCCAAAACAGAGAAATAAATTCACTTTTGCTTTCAATTTCCTGGCATTTTGGTCCTATCTCAATTATGATATCCCTCATAGCGGTGCACTAATTACTTTTTTACAACATACCTCTACTTATGGATGAGTCCCTGGGTTATAGGTACTGAGATATTATTCACTCTTTAAATCACTAGAATCTACTGAAGGGCCTAACATGTAGTAAATGTTCAATAAATATTGGATAGATGAAAGAAAAAATGAATCAAGATATGGTAGGGATTACTAACTTGAAGTTTCAAAACAAAATGAGGCTCAGGGCTTCCCTGGTGGCGCAGTGGTTGAGAGTCCGCCTGTCGATGCAGGGGACACGGGTTCGTGCCCCGGTCTGGGAAGATCCCACATGCTGCGGAGTGGCTGGGCCCGTGAGCCATGGCCGCTGAGCCTGTGCGTCCGGAGCCTGTGCTCCGCGACGGGAGAGGCCACAACAGTGAGAGGCCCGCGTACCGCAAAAACAAAAAAAAAACAAAACAAAAAATGAGGCTCAGAATTTGAATTCCTCACTCCTAATCAGCCAACTTATCCGTGGCAAAGCTTAGATTCAAACCCAAGTTTTCTTACTCCAAGACCAATACTGATTTCCTAAATTGACTCACATGAACTTGTTTGCCAAATCTTGAATATTCAAATCAGATGACACTCTTGGCGCTTTAACTAGCTAGGTTTTTAAAAACCAAGAGGCATACTTCTTTACAAAGAGGCATAACCGTAATGAACCTTAAATACACATAGCTACATAAAAACAATCACGTTTAGGTACATGGCACACTCACAAAAAATTATTAAGGTAAAGCAAGATCTATTAAAACAATTCTTAGCTTTGCAAAAGCCATGCTCTTCTTCGCAAATCTGCTCTTCGTGTGACTGTCAAAGACAGGTAATTGGACTGATGAATCTGGGCCTGAACGAATATTTGATTCAAGCAGGTTTCAGCATGAGAAAAGAATATGGAGTGCCCCTCGAGGTTTACGGTACTAAGAGGATATGAACTGATTAATGCAGCCTGCTAACTATCCCAATTTATTATTTTAGTCAGGCAAAAGAACTGTGTGACTAGGTTTCAAAACAAATCAATTATTTCAGGTTGCTCGAGCTTGTTTTCAGTGCTTGTAAGCAGGACAACAGCAGTCAAATCTCATGTCCATATTGTAAACTGATTAGCCATGTATCCCATTTCACGACTGGTTCCAGCTGTGTCTGCAGGCTTGGCCACTGAGCATTTCCAAGAAACATTTCCACCTATCAACACTGCCCTTCTCAATGGCAGGACAACTGGCAGAGATAAGAAAAACTGGGTATTCTGCTTATGCCAGTATTGAGATAAAATATTCTAAGTTTGACAAAGATAGAAGAGAACATATCTAAAGGGACCATTCTGCCCCGTTTGTAAAGACATAATTTCCTTTGTTACTATGTTCTTTTCTACCAAAACATATGACACTGACCACTTTGGGAATGAGAGTTCAGACTATGCGGATCACTGGTATGATGCATTGTAGCCACATGTGTGTTCCTGTCTTGCTCTCTTTAAGCACTCTTTTCCTGTACAAATTTTTAAAGAAACATTATGCAATTTGCTGTCAAGTTATGCAGAACTGTCGAAGTGTGATGTCATTTTGGTCAAAATTAGATTGCATAAATTCAGAAACCCTAACCTGAGATCATTCAATTTCCCCAATTACTAGATTTACATATTAATAACTCCTAGGGTATTTTTCTTTTCACTAGCTCTAATTGCAACCAGAATTTATGTCTTGGGATCTTTTAAAATCCAACTGCAAAGGCCAAGTGCTTAAAGCCTGGAGCCTTGCCACACTGTCACAGAGACCCTCTGCAGACACAAATCTAAAAGGTTGGGGCTTTGCATTTCCCGCTGTTTCCCCCCTCGGGATGGTTCTCACCACACTATTTAATATATACTCACACACTCTCATCAAACCCTATTGCCAAATGACAATGGCAAGAGAGTATTTATGGACCATTGATTCAAAACGTGTTCACTTTTCTATCACATTTATCTTTATCAGAATGTACACATAAAAATTCAAGAAATTCGATTTTTTTTTCCTTGAATTCATCTTGCCAATTTCCATAGTATCTGTGAATTGGAAAAGAAATAAAAAGGTGAAATCTGGTTTGTGTGTGTGTGTTCTGAGCTAAGAGTTTTGGGTGTCCCACCTCCTTTGAGGTAACAGGATCTCCCACAGAGGGAAGGAGTTAGTAAAGAGTTTGATTCATTCAAAACATGCTTATTCCCTTGGTGGCTGGGAAAAGCTAGCATTGTTTGGTGGTATATTTCTCAACTCACTAAACAGAGCTTTATATTTGCATGTACATACTTAATGGTCCATTAAACAGCCATTCCAAAGGCTATGGTAGGTTGGGTGTAAATTCAGAACTCTCCTGCCCTTATTTAACAGCAAAACTGAATAGCTGTACGTATCTCATTGAAGATCTCTTTTCAGCGAAGGCCTCTGCAATGCATAGTTTACTTGGGCAGTGATCAATCTGCCCAGGGAAAATAGCCTCCAGCTAGAATTCAGCAGAGCAGAGGAGCCGGGCCAGAGACTGAGAGGACTGAAGTGGAAACTGTATTTACTCAAGAAGAGAGATGTGCACTCCCATGTTCACTGCAGTATTATTTGCAATAGCCAAGCTATGGAAACAACCTAAGTTTCCATCAGCAGATGAATGGATAAAGAAGATACAGTACATTATGTATCAATGTATATATACACACACAATGGATTTGGGGGATGAATCAGTGGTTAATTAGGGTTTGTCCTACTAATAGAGGAAGGGGATAATCTGGATTCCAAATTGATCCTCTCCTCTATTGTACAATAACAGTAATAGTAATAATTATAACAACTCTGCATTGAGTTGACAAGGGCTTTCCTTATATTATTTCACTTATTTCTTACAACTGCCCTATGAGGTGGATACACATTACTATTTTATAGATGAAGTAACTAACACCCCAAATCTATGCAAAATACCTAAGAAGCCAGGTCAAACTGACCAGACTCCATACACTTGACCACTACTCCCTCCTGCCTCCCATTTGGACACCAGAAATCTTCTTCCCCCACTGCTGGTAGCTGTTCAATCACATTTGCCCAAACAGAATTAGAAAGGCCTCACTTATGCACCTCCTCCCAATACCAGCACCTCTGTTCTGATGAAGCTGTGGGTGTGTTACTAGCCCTCTAGGCCTCCGCGTCTGAGACGACCTGAGATGGGTACAGCGTGGGCTCTGGGGACAAGTTGCAAGGCTCAAATGCTGTCTCTGCCACGTACCAAGTATGTGACTGTGGACAAATTCCCCTCTGCTCCTTCGTTTACTTCAACTATAAAACAGCATTATAAGAATACCACCCTCATAGGCTTGTTTCAAGGATTAAATGAGGTAACGCATGTGAAGAATTTACAATTTTATCTGGCAAATAGCAAGTACTCAATACATGTTAATTATTATTATTTTCCACCAAACACAAGACTCAGTCCCATGGTGCTACAAAAAGGGGCAAGTTACATAGGGAACACTGATTCCTTTATTGGGGGCAACATGGTGCTCCTGTTTGTATCCCCCTTTCTCTGTCTTTGGCTTCTGCTCCTTATTTCTATGAAAGTTTGCACAGTTCCTGATAGAATAAATGACTTTCCAAGAGACCCATAGAAAGTCAAAGCAAAGCATCTAAAACTATGAACATTTTTCAGTCCTCTAGCCAGGAGATCATAAACTGTTTGCAAAATACAAAAAAAAGTTCCGTCGTAATTACAAAAGAGGGGGAGCACAGTTTTCAAAAGCACTCTTGTGTCACGGAAAGCTTTCATCTGTTCTTTTTAAAATGGCAGAGCTACTGTCGTTTTGCAGATAAATAGATAAGAAGTACATGGTGACAACAACAAGGTAAAGAAATGGAGGGGAGGGGAGAGCGAAGGCTAGTCTGGCCGCTGAGCACCATATTAGATGACCATTGAATTCTCTAATTTTCAATATCATTTGCAATATTGTTGGGAATACAGTTACAGAGGGAAAAAAAAATCAACATTTTCATCTACATTTATGTTCCAAAAGTTTCTTGGGAGACAGCCCTCAAAACTTTAAAATACTCTATATTTGCATAAGGTAAGATGAGCCGGCTGTTTGTGCCTCCTTCTGTTCAGATCCGCTCCAGTCCTGCCCTTCCTCTCCTCTGTGTTCCAGGAAATCACATCTCCCAGGCTCCTTTGCCCTCTAGCCCGCAGGTCGGCTTGGCCAACAGGAAGCAGTGATGGGGGGCTGGATGACAGGCTAAGGAGTGAGGCCAGGGTGTTTGTCCCCTCGTCTCTGCCACCAGTGACACTGTCATCAGCACTGACCACTCTCTGCCCTGATTCCAGCTCCCAGTAGGCGGCCCCACGCTCCGTGGTTCCAGCTTCCACTGCACAGTCCCAGCTTCTTAGCTCTGGTACCACCACCTCCTCTAAGTCCCTCCAGCTCTAGGGGTCTGGTGCTTTCCTGCTGTGGTTAAATCTCTGGGTTTGCTCACCATTTCCTGCTGGTCTCCTTGCCCCTTACATCACCTGTGTAAACAGTGTCCAGTATTATATTCCCTCTGTTTGAAACAGTCACATTGGCTTCTGCGTTCCCTGACTCTGACTGATAACCCTGTATAACCCTTTAATTCAAACGCTACTGGTCAGGGTTTCTCTTGCCACGAGGGTGAAGCATGTACTCTGCTTCCCAGTATGTCCTCCCTTTCATTCTGTATCCACATCCTAACTTAGTGCTTCCTTTCAGGGTCCCAGTCACTCCAGAGTGTCATCACATGAGGATTTGTCCTTTTCCTTACTTTTCTAGCCTGTGCCTTCTCAGAGTGACACATTGGCAAGTAATGAGAAAGTTAACCCACTATCTTGATATCTGACACCTTTCTGTGGAACACTTCCCAGGGTTATTTGCTTAAAGCCACCACCTGTGCCCACAGCCAAAACCCTTCCAGCTAGAGCCTATAATTTTCAGTAACATATTTGCTATCTTAATTTCCCTTACTCAAAATGTCATGGTAGAGCTAACATCCACTCTCATCCTTGTTCTTATAAGCAATTACTTGCCACCCCTAGTGAATCTTCATAATGATCCCTGGGTTTCTCTCTCGCTTTCAGGCACACATCACCTTCACCTGGATGATTCTGTGAGATTCACCTGCACTTGCCTGTCTGCCTCTAAGTGGTGCCGGCACCCAATCCCACGTAAACTTTAATCCACTTTTATACCATCTTCGCACTTAGTTCTTAATCCTAATCTTCAATTGATCTCCTTATATTGCTTATAAGACAGTTCAAGCAATTCATGACTCTCATGATCAGTCAAACTATACATTCCCCAAAGTGTTCTTACTCTTCCCTTCTTCAATACGTGAAACCTCTCCTCTGAATATCTCAAGTTAGACTTTCTGATTTGCTTTTCTGGAAGGTGGTCCTCAGGGTAGACATGATAGTCAGTGAACAATGTATTTGATTTCGGAGTGCTCACACCCCCATTCACAGAGTGTTTACAAGTTCTAAAATTAGTTGTAGTGTTCTGTAACTCCCAGCAGATTTAGAATCTAGCCTTGCCCTGTGTTGAATCTTTTGGGTTCCTGAGAGAACGAGTCAGGTCTGATGAAGAAGGAGGCATGCATACCAGGAACTGGATTTGGATTAAAAGAATCCATGGCAAACATAATCGTACTTTCTAAATACCCTCTCAATTATTCACCTTCTACATATTCCCTGACCTTTTTTAACATTTTTATTGGAGTATATTTGCTTTACAGTGTTGTGTTAGTTTCTGCTGTATAACAAAGTGAATCAGCTATATGCATAAGTATATCCCTACATCCCCTCCCTCTTGCGTCTCCCTCCCATCCTCCTTATCACACCCCTCTAGGTGGTCGCAAAGCAGCGAGCTGATCTCCCTGTGCCATGCAGCTGCTTCCCACTAGCTAGCTATTTTACATCCAGTAGTATATATAAGTCCACGCCACTCTCTCATTTCGTCCCAGCTTACCCTTCCTCTTTCCCCGTGTCCTCAAGTCCACTCTCTACATCTCTGTCTTTATTCCTGTCCTGCCCCTAGAACCCTTTTTTGGGGAAAAACTGGACAGCTACATGTAAAAGAATGAAATTAGAACACTCCCTAACACCATACACAAAAATAAACTCAAAATGGATTAAAGACCTAAATATAAGGCCAGACACTCTAAAACTCTTAGAGGAAACATAGGCAGAACACTCTATGACATAAATCACAGCAAGATCCTTTTTGACCCACCTCCTAGAGGAATGGAAATCAAAACAAAAATAAACAAATGGGACCTAATAAAACTTATTCCCTGACTTCTAAATATGAATTAAGCTCTGAGAGGCTGTTTGGGCCAGGAGATAGATACCCCATAACAAATTAGATCCCTTGGGAAAAACCAGTCTAGTCTATACAGATCCCATAAGCTACTTCAAAAACAAGAGGACCTTGGAGATGAGGTGAAGCTCATCAAATGGGTTGGAGTTTGTGTTTGCTCAGAACACCATCTGGCCAGCCAACTGCTCTGACATTTAGAAGCATTAAAATATCGGGCTGTGGTGTTACTGATACCCATAAGAACTTCCCAAAGAACAAGCAAGCCAGCCATTGATATTTATGAGACCTCTATAAAATGATCAAGAAAGAAAATATGTACTTGAACAGTTTAATATCATCTGTAAATATCCTGCTAATTTATCTCAACTAATGAGAACTTCCAAAACAGTTTCTAAATCTTCTGCTGAACATGTGTTAAATGTGGGTGGTTATGATAATACGAGATAAATGCAGCTTTTGCTAATTTACTGCCATGAGTTAAAATTTACAACACAATTCTTTCATTAAAAATAACTTAGGGTGCTAAAATCATAGAACATAACCTTATATGAAGAAATACTTAATTTTTTGGTAAAATTCAATATTCTGAGGATTAGTGTAAAAATATTTTAGATGAAAACAGTCATAGAAGTTCTTATAGATGCATGAAACCGTATAACCATTTGCCTGCAACCAATAGCACCTAAAGGTGGCACAGCCAATTCTGGTTCTCTTCAGGTGAAGGTATTCTTTGGCATTCAGCATTTTCTCTCCCTTCCAGTTTGGGTTGGTCTGTTCCTTCATTTCCCAATACTAAGCCAGGAGAAATGTCTAGAGCAGTGAAGGAGTATAAGTATCAAACAGCTGGATCCTTTACTTTGCTTGTGAGCTCAAAGCTGAATGGTTTTAAACTTACATGGTTCTTACAGATGAGTTTACAACACACCTCCCAAATCATCTGCCCCTCCACTGTCTCTTTGAATTCACTCAACTCTGTGTATCTGGAGAGCACACAGGATGAGAATGGCAAAGTAACCAGTGTGATGACCTGGGCTCTTCATGGTACACAAAGTCACTGGAGGAGACTCTGCAAAATCCAAGACACCAAGGTCCCTCCAGTAACCATGATATTCAATTTTCATTGTCAAGTTACAAGCACAGATAGTTCTTGAGAGAAAAGATTAGGTTCAAAGGAAATCTATTAATCTACCTATCCATACATCCTCACTGGAGAAGAAGAATCTATTGATTACTGGAGTCATTTTTATAAATTTAGGCTTGACAGGATAATAAATATTATTAACAAAACTCTACAATTTAGAGGTGACATAAAGACATTTTGATATAACCAAAACATAAGAAATGAGGAAGAAGAAACATAACACAAAAATCCCTACAATTTAAAGGCTACACAAAGAAATTTTGATATAATTAAAACATAAAAAATGAAGAAGGAGAAGCACAGATGAAATTCATAGCCAAACTCCACACTGTAAGTATTTGTTCAGTCATTGAAATGGCTAAAAAAGTTGGTTTAAAGTCTTGGGATTTGATAATTATAATAACAGAAAATCGCTAACCCTTTCTGAAATCAGAAGAAAGGGAATCCCAGGATTCATACATATACACATAAAAATGTACATTACTTATCTAGATAATATAAAGCAAAACAACTTTTTTTGTACAATTGCCAATTATTTAAGTCATGTTTTCCTGGCTTTTGTTATTGAGTTAAGCTTTGACCCTTCATTCTACTTTGCAATTTTTAATTGCACTTTGGTTTTAATAGGATGATGGGGAGGGTGAAGACAGAGGTAATTATTCCCATGCCCTAAATTAATGAGTGTTAACAAGCTCTATGGAAGAAACAGATTTTGCATTGGGGGATTTTTAAAAAGGTTATTGATTATAATCTTAAATTTTAATGCATTGCAAAGAGAATGGCAATGAATTTGGAGAGAATAAAAATTGTTCTAGAAATCACCTGAATGAAACTCATGAAAAGGTCCAAGAAATGCTGAAAAATAAGAGCAATGAGGGAAACAGCCTAAAGAGCTACTAAAATGTCTCAAACTAGCTTTTAAAATACATTGTTGAACTAGTAAAGGTATATGCAGGTATATCAATGGAACAGAGTAGAAAGTACAAAAACAAATAAGAATTTAACATATGATGTGGTAACACTTCAGATCAGTGAGGGAAAAAAGGATTGTTCAATAAAATACGTTGAGCTCAAGAGTTGGTTAAGTACATGTGTGTGCGTACGTATATACTTAGATTGCTATACTATACTTTATATCAAATGCCTGCAGGTAAAATAAAAATTTAAGCCATAAAAATTTTTGAAGGAATAGATGTGAATATAATCTTCCTTGATGATGAAACAGACTTCTTTTTTGATGTTTTAAATCACTTAATGTTTTTTTTCCGATTTTATTGAGAAATAATTGACATATAAATGACTGTAGAATTTTAAGGTACACAGCATGATGGCCTGATTTATACAAATTGTGAAATGACTACCACTTAGGATCAAGCAAACATCCATGTTCTCCTATAAACACAATAAATGAAAAGAAAGGAAAACAGGGAAATATCTTCTCCTTGTGATGAGAACTCAGGATTTACTGTCTTACCTTTCCTATATATCATACAGCAGTGTCAACTATAATCATGTTGTACATTATATCCCTAATACTTATTTATCTTATAATGAGAGGTTTGTACTTTTTGACCACCTTCCTCCAATTCTTCTCCCCATATCCTCTGCATCTGGTAACCACAAGTTTGATCTCTTTTTCTATGAGTTTGGGGGGTTTTGTTTGTTTGCTTTGCTTTAAGAATCCACATACAAGTGATATCATACAGTATTTTTCTTTCTCTGAGTTATTTCACTTAGCATAATGCCTTCAAGGTCCATCCATGTTGTCACAAATGGTAGAATTTCCTTGTTTTTTATGGCTGAATAATATTCCATTGTATTTATATACCACTTCTTTATCCAATCATCTGCTGATAGACACTTAGGTTGCTTCCATGTCTTGGCTATTGTAAACAGTGTTGCTATGGACGTAGGGTGAAGATAGCTTACCAAGTTAGTGTTTTGGTTACCTTCGGATACGTTCCCAAAAGTTGAATTGCTGGATCATATGGTAGTTCTATTTTCAATTTTTTGAGGAAACACCATACTGTTTCTATGGTGGCTGTACTAATTTACAATCTCACCAACAGTGCATAAGGGTTCCCCTTTCTCCACATCCACACAAGCATTTGTTATCTTTTTTTTTTCCTGATAGCTGTGAGATGATATCTCACACTGGGGTCTTATTTTAATTTCCCTAATAATTAGCAATGTTGAACATCTTTTCAAGTACCTGTTAGCCATCAGTATTTCTGCTTTGGAAAATATCTTCTGCCCATTTTCTTAATCAGGTGTTTTTCTTTTGCTATTGAGTTGTATGAGCTCTTTATATATTTTGGATATTAACTCTTTATCAGATATACAATTTGCAAGTATCTTCTCCCATTCAGAAAGTTCTCTTTTCATTTTGCTGATGGCTTCCTTTGCTGTGCAAAAGATTTTTAGTTTGATGTAGTCCCATTTGTTTATTTTTGTTGTTGTTTCCCTTGCCTAAGGAGACGTATCTAAAAAGATATGTCTAAGACCAATATCAAAGAGCATACTGCCTAGGTTTTCTTCTGGAAACTTCATGGTTTCAGGCCTTATATTTACGTTTTTAATGCATTTTGGTGAACAGTGTAAGATATGGGTCCAGTTTCATTCTTTTACATGTGAATATTCAATTATCCCACTGCTATTTATTGAAAAGACTGTCTTTTCTCCATTGAGTATTTTTGGCTCCCTTGTCAAATATTAGCTGGCCATATATGCCTGGGCTTATTTCTGAGTTCTTGATTTTGTTCCATTGATCTATTTGTCTGTTTTTATGCTAGTACTATACTGTTTTGATGACTATAGCTTTAGAATATAGCTTGAAATCATGAAGTGTGATGTCTCCTGCTTTGTTCTTTCTCAGGATTTCTTTGGCTATTCAGGGTCTTTTGTGAATCCATATACATTTTAGGAGTGTTTTTCTACCTCTGTAAATAATGCCGGTATAATCTTGATAGGGGATGCATTGAATCTACAGATGGCTTTTACTATATTGACATTTTTATAATATTAATTTTTCTAACCTGTGAACACAGGATACCTTCCCATTTACTTCTTTTTCAATTTCTTTCATCGATGTCTTATAGTTTTCTGCATGAGCTCTTTCACCTCCTTAGTTAAATTTATTCCTAAGTATTTTATTGTTTTTGATGCTATTGCAAATGGGATCAATTTTCTTATCCCTTTTTCAGAAAATCTGTTGTTAATATACAGAAATGCTACTAACTATTGTATGCTAATCTTGTATCCCACAAGTTTACTGAATTCATTGATTAGCTCTAACAGTTTTATAGTTGAGTCTATAGGATTTTCTATCAATATATATAAAATTATGTCATCTGCAAATAGAGACAATTTTACTTCTTCCTTTCCAATTCTGATACTTTTCTTTCTTTTTCTTTCCTGAATGCTCTTGCTAGGACTTCTAGTACTATGTTGAGCAGGAGTGATGACAGTGGATACCCTGTCTTGTTCCTAATCTTAGAAGAAAAGCAGAAATGACTTTTTAAGCTTTACAAAATATGGAAACAAACAAAAGAAATGTAGATTTGACTACATGAAAATGTAGAAGTTCTCTACTACAAGGACCATTATAATTTTCTTTTAAAAAAAGGAAAAATGGGGGCATAAACATTTGCAATATATATGACAGACCTCAATTCTGTCTGAATCTATATGTACATATATATTTATGAAACAAGTAACATCTAGGGAATAGCAAGACAATGCATTTTGCCCTGTGTAATCTCTGATTTGTAGTTGCCCTGAGGTGCCCGTTCTAATTGCCATGACCAGTGGATTCAGCCTAAGGGTTTTTTCCATGCTCGAAACTCACTGTTCCCAGGAACAGAATGTGGCTCAAGGGAGAGTTCCAGCTAGACAGGAAGAGAAAGAAGAAAACATACCAATTCTACCCTAGTAGATATGGAAAAGAGAAAAGCAGGAGAAGCAAAGAATCGGATAAAAGTATCCTAGCCCGGGCTTCCCTGGTGGCGCAGTGGTTGAGAGCCCGCCTGCCGATGCAGAGGACACGGGTTCGTGCCCCGGTCCGGGAAGATCCCACATGCCGCAGAGCAGCTGGGCCCGTGAGCCATGGCCACTGAGCCTGCGTGTCCGGAGCCTGTGCTCCGCAACAGGAGAGGGCACAACAGTGAGAGGCCCGCGTACCGCAAAAAATCAAAAGGACAAAAAAACAAAAAGTATCCTAGCCCTTCCCTCGTGAACCAAAACCAATGGAAAGGGGATTTAGGAAGATGAAGAGAAAAAGCTGTAAGCAGGAAAGACGTGTGCCCCACTCCCAATTTGAAACTCTGAAAAAGAAAGTAAAATGGCCACCTGAAGTAGAAAGAGAAAGGGCCTGAGTTAACACTTTCAGCCTCCCTTGGCTCTTTCTGAGTATGAAATGTTTCTAAGGCTGAAGAGTGTGGAAGCTAAGCCAGAGCTAGCTGGACGGTGACAAGGCTCTAGAAGCCAAGGGAATCACCAGGCCCTGACTAAGCCAAGAGAGCAGCTTCAGCCTCAGTAGAAGATGCCACCAGAGAGCTAAATAACCAGACAGAGAGTAAACTTCACAGAGAATTACTCAAACACCTTTGTACCCTTTATCAAAGGACCCCCACCCTGCAAGGGATCACATAAGTGCCCATCCTCACCAAAGCACAAACATAATTAGATATTACCTTGTTGAAGGAGACAGAAGGAAAGTACATCTTAAAGTCTTTATATTTACTTGAGAGTGAGCTGTCTAAAGAATAAGTTCTGTTTCAAGAAGAACTACCTAAGATTCATTCAGGGACAATTTTAAGTTCTTCCTCTCCACCACTTCTACCATCACCCTCCCCCAGGATTGGGGCTCATGAAAAGGATTGCACTAGTTATAGAAAATTAATAAACTAAATTTCTTTTCTTTCTGGAGAGCACTAAGGAAGTCTGTGACTCTCCTACATCTACAAAAGGCTCTTTTAAAGCAATAAAAAGAAAAATCAGCTGAGAACACAGCTAAGTCACTCACAAAAGAAGAAATTAAAAGCCTAACATGACACCAAGAGTAAACTCTAGTGTAAACTATGGACCCTGGGTGATAATGATGTGTCACTGTAGGTTTGTCAATTGTAACAAATGTACCACTCTAGTCGTAGATATTGATAGTGAGTGAGGTTACGCATGCATGGGGACAGGGATATGTGGGAAATCTCTTCCACTCAATCTCACTGTGAACCTAAAACTGCTCTTAAGAAATTAAGTCTATATATTAAAAAACCTACCCTAATAAAATATTCACCCTCACTAATAATTTAAAAAGGAATATACATTAAAGCAACATGCCGTTTGTGTCTATCAAACTTTACATCTAGTTTTTTAAATGCTCTCTGTTGGCGAAGGTGCAGGGTCGCTCACTCTGGTATAAACTGGAGACAACTTAACAGTATATTTAAAAAGCTTTAAAAGTCCTTTTCTGGTGTTTGTCCCCTCAAAATAATTAAGGAGCCATGTGAGCACCTGTTCATGAGACCTTCTTTCGCCATCCTTTATAGCAATGAAAACATGGAAACAGGGGTTTCCCTGGTGGCGCAGTGGTTGAGAGCCCGCCTGCCGATTCAGGGGACACGGGTTCGTGCCCCGGTCCGGGAAGATCCCACATGCCGCGGAGCGGCTGGGCCCGTGAGCCATGGCCGCTGAGCCTGCGCGTCCGGAGCCTGTGCTCCGCAACGGGAGAGGCCACAACAGTGAGAGGCCCGCGTACTGCAAAAAAAAAAACAAAAAAAAAAACCCATGGAAACAAGAAGTAGCTGGAAAAATACAGGTCACTAAATAGGATAATAAAGATTAAATATCATGGAAGTATAGCTATTGGCAAGAAGAGTTTCACAATATATTGTCATGGGAGTAAGTTACAGAAAAGTATGGACTTAAGAAAAAAACATTTAAAGCCAGATAGATGGATGGATGGATGGATGGATGGATGGATGGATGGATGGATGGATGCAAGGCAAAACAGGATATCAATGGATTAAGACTTTTTTATATAATGGAAGAAGTGATATTTTAAAATTACTAGCAATTTTTTTATTTTTAGTGATGATGATATTTTTCCTTTGGTTGTTCTGGAGAGAACCACTTTGGAAAGCTCTCAATCATTAGAATCACTGAAACAGTAATGGCTAACATTGAGTACTCACTATGTATCAGGAACAATGTTAAGCAGGTATTCATGAGTTTAGTCCTCATGACTACATATGAGAAAGGTACAATTACTATCAGCCTTGTATTACTGATGGGGACACTAAGGCATAGAGCTCTTGGGTAAATTTCACAAGGTCATCAGCCAGAAAATAATAGGATAGTGGTTCAAATGTAAGTTATCTAGATACAGTGGCTGTTTATTTAACCATTATGCACAGACCTTCCCTAGCAGAAAGGTCACCGCAAGACCAGTACCTATCAATGTTCAAAGGAAAGAATGATAATTAGTTATATTTGCCATGGCAAGGCCCATTTTTTAGGTGCTGTTGATGGGTGAGCCCCTTCCCCCCCCACCAGATACTCCACCCCCCCCAAATACATCTCAAAATTTACATAGGAGTCAAGATGACTTCTAGAAGAAAAAGTATAAAGATCAATTTTTTCTGAGACTCAAATATCAGCTCTTCTGAGCCAGGGGATCCCTGGCTGAGGCCTGACTAGAGGAAAAAAAAAAATTGGAATCGGGAAAAAAAACCTAAGCAGCCACAGCCAGCAAGTCTGGACTGGCGGTCCTCTGTCGGCACTCAACTTAGGCCAGCAGAAGAGAGTTGGTTTTGAGAGCAATGTAAAGTGAATGCCTGATCCAGTCACCTGAGTATACCTGGGAGTGTACCTTGAGAAAAAATAATAACCATGTGTGGGTCAAAATCTGATTACTGAGAGCTCTAATTCTGGACCTTAAATTAACAGTTTGGGAGAGGTGTGTCCATGGCTGAACTTAACACCTAGGAAAGGCATCTCCTCTCCTAAGGATTTGCTCTGGGGAGTAGAAACAGCGAGGCAAATGGGGCATGCTGGAAGTGGTCCAGGACTGCATTAAGGTGAGGTATACCAGAGGAATCCTCTGGCTTGAGTTAGAAAGCTTGGAATTCTTGGCCACATCATTTAAAATACTAAGGGGAAAGTAAAGACCAGTGTTCCATAATTTGGGGCATATGGGGGATTGGAAGTGTTATAAATTTAATATTGGAGAAAACAGGGCCTCACTTTGATGTCACAGACTTGTCAGTTTTGAAGACATCTGGTTTACGTATCTATCTGTGTTTGTGAGTTGGGTGACAGGTTGCGGGGAAGGGGAGGTTGTCTTTTGGTATGTGCAAAATCCTATATGAAAGAAGAAATACCAATGCATTGGACTTCCCTGGTGGCGCAGGGGTTAAGAATCCACCTGCCAACGCAGGGGACACAGGTTCGAGCCCTGGGCCGGAAAGATCCCACGTGCCGCAGAGCATAAGCCCGTGCGCCTAGAGCCCATGCTCTGCAACAAGAGAAGCCACCACATATAAGAATTCCACGCACTGCAGCAAAGAGTAGCCCCTGCTCGCCACAACTAGAAAAAGGCTGCACGCAGCAACGAAGACCCAACGCAGCCAAAAAAAAAAAAAAAAAGTCACTTTAAAAAAAAAAAAAAAGAAATACCAATGTATTTGGGGTAGGGGGTATTCTTATTTCAGATGTTCTTCTTTGTCTATATTTTCTGGCATCAAATACTGAGTTTTCAACAATCAAAAAAAGCAACTTTATTTTAGGAAAAATAATCTTAACTGAAATTCCAGTTAATGTTGATCTCGCTGATATTTAATTTTTTCCCACGATATTTAATAAAAGCAAGCACTTGGTGACTCATGCCTTACCCAAAATGAACACATTTTAATTTATACTTTGACAAGATTCATAATTGCAATGATCTTTTATTCTTTAGCTCAGATGAATATCTCCATTCAATGAATATGGCAGAGAAAATTCACAGAATTTTCTCTAAAAGAAACATGTTTGGAGATGAAACGTGAAATACTGTTCAGATCATTAAAGTTTTATGATTTGGAGCTTGTGTTATACCTCAGGTGACAGGTGACAAAACAGAAAGATTAAATCGGATACGTGAGACAACACTATTAAATGCTGGGCTGCAAAATGACCTATAGCTTTCTCAAGACATTAAGCTGTTGGCAAACAACCAAGTTCCTATATGCACAAAGCAACGAATGTAAATGAGAAATTTTATTCATGATACAATTTAGTGATAAGGACTTCTTTTCTTTATTCTCAAAGGAAAATGTGAAAAAGATTTTAATCATTTATCAATTGTAAATATAGTGAACTTCTGTTGTCTCCAAGTTTTCTCTGCAGTGCCTACCAGTGTCAACATCTTTGACACTCAATGGCTGCTTTCTTTTATTTCCCCTTTAACCATATAGCTATCAGGACTTGATGTATCCTATGATATCACTGTCTTGGGAGCTGGTTAGTGGAATCCATAGGATACATTCCAAATAACCATGCTGGAAGGGTTTTCAGAAGGAATTCCAGAATTATGAGATTTCACAACCAAAGGGACTTGAAAGATGAACTAACCCACATCTGTCATTTTACAGTTGAAGAAACAACCGGGGACCTGGACAGTTCAAGGGTCACAAAGCTAATGAAAGGCAATGCCAAGACTAGAATGCAGACCTTGTCTCCTGAACTAGTACATCTTTTTAAAACCTTCAAGTTTAAAAAGGTGCAAGGAAGATTGCACCTTCTTGGATTCAAAGGTATTAAGAACCATTCTTCTTTCCCTCAAGATTTCACTACTAAACTATTTTTTTGAAACAAAATTCCTGGTATATATTTCTATTCATTGAATCACTCAATAATATTGGTTCTTCCCATGGGCCAGGTATTATTTTGATTTTATGTTTAAGCAGTGGGTCAGGGTTCTTCAGAGAAACAGAACCAACAGGATGTGTGTATATATAGAGAGATTTATTTTAAGGAATTTGTTCATACAGCTGTAGAGGCTTGACAAGCCCCAAATGTGATGGAGTAGGAGACTCACGGAAGAGTTGCAGTTCCAATCCATAGGCAGCCTGCTGGCAGAATTCCCTCTTGTTCAGAGAGGTCACTCTTTTAAGGCCTTCAGGTGATTGGATGAGACTCATCCACATTATGGAGAGTAATTTACTTTACTAAAAGTCCACAGATTTAGATGTTAATCTTATCTAAAAAAAAACACCTTCATAAAAACATTCAGAATAACATTTGATCAAATGTCTGGGAACCATGGTCCCGTCAAGTTGACACATAAAATTAACCACTGCAAACAAGGTCACCAATTAGGTTATGAGTTATCTTTAAAATGAAGTCAGGTTTGGCTTTAAATCCCAAGAACAAGTTTCTAGTTCCTTTATCACTGAAGATGCCTGACTGGACAACTAATTGGTAGGCTCGTTCTCTTGGGCCCACCAACACCTAAAAGTATTAATTAAATTAATTAATTAAAGGATTAGTCACTTTCATGTACACAGAAAAGTCCTAAAGAGCTGTAAATTTCCTTTAATCTGTCTTGCCACAAACTTCAGGAAAATCCAGAGAACCATGGAAATTGGATGTGAAGTGTCAACACTCAGGTATCCCATCTTAAGCAGCAGGGGTAAATTATAATCCAGCAGACCTAGTATAAAGCACCTTCTCAATGAGAGATAAAGTGATTTGGTGACTCCTCACTCCCAAACCAGAGTTAATCCTTGCATGGAAATTAGACATCCACAATGCCTGAGAGCATGGCTGTTTAGTGTCTTCCAAAAGGCTTGAAAGTTTGAGATGAAATACCCAGTAGTACTCAAGAACTTGATAAGAAAGTAGGGGGAAGGAGGAGAGGCCAGGGATGAAGGTCTCCTTTGAGGAGCCTTGGTTTGTTTGACATATAGGGAAGTATGGCCCTTATTGCAGTCCATCTGAGGCTGGAAGGCAGCATGCTTCAGATAATGGACAACCGCTATGGAAGAGAGTGAAAAAGATGTGTGTTTCTCTCCTTCTGCCTCCATCCACCCATAAAGAAAAGATTGAGATTCTAACCTCAAACCCAAATATTATATTATACAAGGTCAATTACATAGTTCTTTTAGAAGGGGTATGTTTGTGCAAAATATGAATTGCTCATCTCTATAACCTACTTTAGCCTACTGAAGTGAAAATTTGAGTTAATTCCTAAGTAATAAATCATATTCATCTTTAGAATATGACCTTTACTAAATATAAACCACATATTAAATGACATTATATTTCAAGATGTTTTTAGACTTTTGGAAATGCTAACTGAACACAGACCAGTTTTTGGTTTCATACCCAGTTAAGAATAATCTTTCCCCCTGGCTTTGAAGAGCACAGCAGGTCATCCTGTTCAATATAGCCCTTAAGCAACATAAAAGGGTCATTATTCCCACTACATTCCTTTGGTTGTTTTCAAGTTTATCAGAAGTGTCATATCATCACTTAGAGAATTAGCAGTATAATAAAACAATTAGTTCTTCAAAATGACTTGTTGAAATAGCTTATCTTTCTTGATGATGTCTATTCATTCATGAAAAAAGACTAGGATAACTAGATGTTTTTATTGCAAAAGATGTCAAGATGAGTAGCAAACTGAGTTGGCAGAAAGTATTAATACTCAGAAAAAATTCCTAAATTCTTTTGAAAGTGTGAATGTCTCAAACATCAGCTGGTGATTCTTGGAAAAAATATGTATTTCTAGTAGACAATATTTTTTACTTTTCAAATCAAAAGATAGACATTAAAATAATTTAGTTTTGAAGTCTTTCAGTCTTGTCAGAAGCAAGTTCATAGACTCAATTCTCATGCATTCAATAGGCATAACGTTTTTGTCACAATTCATTTTCATTGGCATAAACATGTACTTCAAATTTTCCTCTTATTTTTTTCTTGGAATATTATGGCACAACATCTCAGAAATATTCTAATTTTATTACTTTATTCTTAGAAATTTAATCAGGACCATCTAGAATATTTCTTAATTTAAACTTGAATGAAGAAGATAATAGATTTCTAAGAGTATTTACGCTCTGTTCATACATATCCATTAGTAGAAGAAAGCCTATTTGCATAGAAGTCTTCCTTTAAAAGTTTGGACAGTAACTGAACACATCACTGACAAAAATATCAATTATTATAATTGGGGCTCAGTGGTTAAGACTGTAATAAACATTATAAAGGATTCTCCCTGTTTAAGGAACAATGTACATAAACACAAAGGAAAGTTTGTCTATGTAGATAACAAAAGATGCATCTATTTTAAATAATTTTTGGATTCCGATCTCAAAAATAGTGATTGCAATAATGTTTTTTAGTTTCTTTTCATTTGAGATGTATATAAATTGAGCTAGGCTAAAACTTCACTTGAGCCAATGTCAATAAACTGAATAAGAAAAATTGCCATAAATTCTTTCTCCTTTTAATGTTTTGAATTAAAAGAAATTACTTGAGGGCTTCCCTGGTGGCGCAGTGGTTGGGAGTCTGCCTGCTAATGCAGGGGATACGGGTTCGAGTGGTCTGGTCTGGGAGGATCCCACATGCTGCGGAGCGACTAGGCCCG
Source organism: Phocoena sinus (assembly GCF_008692025.1). NCBI lineage: Eukaryota > Metazoa > Chordata > Mammalia > Artiodactyla > Phocoenidae > Phocoena > Phocoena sinus. Next base: position 52,856,586 of record NC_045769.1, read on the forward strand.
TTAGCCACAACTACTGAGCCTGCGTGTCTGGAGCCTGTGCTCTGCAACGAGAGGCCGTGATAGTGAGAGGCCCACACACCGTGATGAAGAGTGGCCCCCGCTTGCCACAACTAGAGAAAGCCCTCGCACAGAAACAAAGACCCAACACAGCAAAAATAAATAAATTAATAAGCTCCTACCCCCAACATCTAAAAAAAAAAAATTACTTGAGGAAGAATCTGAGATAAAACTAGAAATTCTAATGTGCAAGATTTGGCGGCATTCATATAACTTGAGCAATTGTATAACAAGAGTTAAAGTTTTCCTCTGTGCCTCAGGAGTGGCACTGAAGAATCATCCCTAAAATTAAAATACCACATGCTTGATGTGTTATCATGCTCTAATCCCTTTCCAATGGAGATTGCACAGTTAAGTAGTCCTTCAAAAAGTATTTGTAAGTACACTTATATGTGTTTAAGCCTTCATTCTTCTTTTCTAAAATTTATTTATTTATTTATTTTTGGCTGCGTTGGGTCGTCGTTGCTGCTCATGGTCTTTCTCTAGTTGCAGTGAGTGGGGTCTACGTTGCGGTGCATGGGCCTCTCATTGCGGCGACTTCTCTTGTTGCAGATCATGGGCTTCAGTAGTTGTGGCTCGCGGGCTCTAGAGCACAGGCTCAGTAGCTGTGGCGCACAGGTTTAGTTGCTCCAAGGCATGTGGGATCTTCCCAGACCAGGGCTCAAACCCGTGTCCCCTGCATTGGCAGGCAGATTCTTAACCACTGTGCCACCAGGGAAGCCCAAGCCTTTATTCTTAAAATACTCACACACATACACACACACACACACACACACACACACACACACACACACACACAACCTCACAGTCCCATAACCTGACAATCCTCTTCAGTTACTGCCCTTTCTAGCCAGAATTAGAGTTGTCCGTATCTTAACATTTTCTCTTCATCACAATGCAATCTGATTTCTGCCCCACATTTTAATCATAATTTTCACCAATTTTTTACCAAGTTCTTTGTTTCTAACTCCAAGAAAACATTTTAGTGCTCATTTGACTTGATTTCAATGTCTGGCACCACTGACCACTTCCTCCTGCTAGGGCACTTGATTTCCAAGACCACATATTCTACTGGATTATCCCATCTATCCAGCCATTTATCAGTCTTGCTGATATACTTCTGTGTCTCATGTCTGCATATGAAATCCTGAAGTACTTCATTATTTTTTCCTTCTCATTTTATACTGTTAGTCATAGTTTTTATCATATGCTGATCATTCCCAAATTAACATCTTCTGCTCTCCAAATGTGTCCAATTGCCTACTCTAAAATTCCAATTAAAGTCTCACAGACACCTCATATACATTCCCAAAATATCACCTCCCTACAAATAATTCTGTTCCTCCTCTTATACTGCCCATCTCAAGGCAATAGAAAAGCACAAGCTCAAAACCCAGATGCCATCTTTTACTTTCACTCCCCATCAACCCCACACACTTAGCTTTTTCTGGCCCCCTACTTAAAATCCCACCCTCTTAATATGCCCTATCTTGTTTCTGTTCTTTCGTTTTCTCCATAGCATTTTGCAGCGTCTAACATACCAAATATTTACCGATTCATCTTGTCTATTATCTGTTTTCTTTCTCTAAAGTATAAATAAGTTCTGTGAGTTCAGAGATTTTTTTCTTGGTCTCGTTTATAGCTGAAATAGTATCTATGCATAGTAAACTCTAAAAACATGAAGTTCTTATCAGCACTATTTCTAGGTTTGCATTTATTGACTCATCATTTGATTATCAGGTGCTTTTCCTACTTAGTTGAATGTGTAGTAATTTTTTACTGAATGCTGAACATTGTGGGGAATATACCGTAGGGACCCTGCATGATGTTGTCTTCTAAAAAATGGTTGAGTTTTATTATGGAAGGTAGTTAAGTTACTACAGATTTACCTTATCTTGTTGAGGCCTGGTTTTGTGCTTTGTTAGGTTTTTATTTACTCCTAAGACATGATACTTACTCCAACAGTGTGGCCTTTCTGTGATCTGATTAAATGCCTAGGAGTTTCCCTCTGGCTGGGCTTGCACTCTAACATCTCCGCTGCTATGGAATATCTGCTTAGCTCACGGCTTTCTGGAAGAGGTTCTCTTCCAAACCTCCTGTTGTTTCATCCTACATTTGTGTAGTCCAGGGATTGAGGGAAGACCTAAGAAAAATTTCCACCCAGATGCATTGGCTTTCTTCTCTACAGGTCCTCCGTTTTTGGTGTCCTGAACCTAAACGTCAGCCAACTTAGCAGCCACAAACTCATCCTTCGTTTGGCAAAACTGATGCTCTCTACTTGGGTTCTCTCTCCTTACACAATAGTCTGGAAGCTGTTCTTTGAGAGAAAGCCTGTGTGAATCTGGAGCTTACTGCATTTGTTTCCCCTTTCCCAAGGGCTGCAGCCCAGCAGTGAGCTGTTATCCAATGCCAGCAAATAATATTTTATATTATTTTTCCATGTTTCATAGTTATTTACAGTGGGAAGGTATATTTAATACCAGTTACTCCATGATGTGCAGATACAGAAATCCAACAAATATTTTTTGAATGAATCAACCTTCAAACCTCCTTGACATTCCTTGAATCCACCTTTTCTTTTACCCTATTGCCTCTCCCTTAGTTTCAGCCACCATCAGCTCTAGCCTAGTTTATCGTTACAGCGCTCTGACCGGTCTCCTTGTCTACAGCTCTGCCCCACTCCGAAACATTTGCCACACTCCAGCTGTTTTGTTTTATTTATCTTTTTTCTAACGCTAATATTACATGTCACTCCTCTGTGGAAAACCCTCCAATGTGTCTTCATTGTCCTAGGGATCAAACCCAAACTCCCTGGGCTCTTTCATAGACTCATATCTCCCTGCTGCCAGCCCCCCAACCCCAAATATATTGTAAGTTACCTTCAGTTCCTGTACGTTCACGGTTCTTTCTCACCTCCAGGTTCTTGCACATGCTGCTTTATCCTGCCTGGCACAGTCCCATATTCTGACTAATTCCAGTAATCCACTCACATGCCATGTCTTCTGGGAAGTCTGCAACAATTTCCCTGAACTGGATTAAGTGTCCCACGTGTGCTCATTTTGCACACCGCACTTTTCCCAATCATCATCTGTATTGCAGTTTTATGGTTATCTATTTACTTTTTTGTACTCCCACTAGACTTCTTGAGGCAAACCCTATGTGTTATTCGCTGTTTTATTCCTACTTACTGGATTACTGAATAAATATTTCTTGGATTAATGCACAGTAATTTTTAGCAATTTGCTTCACAAGACTATATTCCTCTCAGTCAGTTATATGTCCCCATTCTGTGCAATGAACAATACGTGAATACACCTACCTCCAAGAGTTAGAAAACAGAAGTCAAGGGACACATACTAATAAGAGTATGACACTAAAATTTTACAAAACAAAAGGAAAAGCCTTGGTTATATCTATGTCAGATACCTGAATATATGAAAACCTCCGTATTTTGGTTTTGTGTTGTTTGCACAAAGTAAACACAATTTTAAGGAATTATCCATTCAAGGTGTAATGCAACTGCTAAAGTCTCTACAGTTATGCTAATTCCTAGGATCTTAAGATCACTGCATGTTAGTTAGAAAGGAGACTTTAGAACTATCTCATCCTCTTCATTTCATAGATGAAGAGCTGAGTTTGAAGCAAATACAGTGACTTGCCTGAGTTCCCACAGTTAGTCAAAGGTAGTACTATAAACCAAGGCTTCTGTATCCCCTCAATTGTCTTCAAATTTATTATGTTCTGTATGAAAGAAACACTGACCATCACCAACATTTACTAAAGTCCTGGTATGTGTCAAGGGAAACAACTCCCTCCTCACCCCACATTCATCTCTTATCTTAGGACCCAGTTAGTTAACTATGAAAAAAGTCACCACAAACACAGTAGAGGAACTGAAGATGGGGTGGGGTCAGAAAGAAGGGCCTCTCATGAGGTGTCAAGGACAATGATAACATGACCACTTGCTGTCAACTTACAGTTAGTTCATAATCTAATAATAAATAATTTGGATATTTAATCCCAAGCTCTCTAGCAAGTAACTTTTCCTTAAGACAGAGTTTCTTACTTGGTTTCTATTGGATTTTAATGAATAACACGTGCGGCAGTCAAAGATATGTGTTTAAATGAAACTGGAAGAAAAACATCATCGACTTCTTTCCATCAAGTAGTGATACTGAAAGCCACAAGATGATAAACATTAGTAACTCCTATTCTCTGAACATAGTCAACAAGTGCTTTTCAGTGGCCTTAAGTCCATTTTGGAACTAGGTGGGGCAACTTAGAAATAAAAAAGCAAATGAGTTTTTGTTTCGTTTTTAATAAATGACTGGCCAAAATAAAATACCTGAGTGGACACAATCTGGGAATTAGTTATATTTCCATAATGTTTCTTATTACTGTGATTCAGAGATCCAGATGCTTTAAAAAATTATCTATTAGAAGATGTCTCATATCATGGCATTTATGTTACTTTTAGAAAAAATTTGACTGATAAATTGAGTTATTATACATATTTTCTGGTCCTGCTCTATACTCTCCCTGTGGAGCTGCTCCTATTTTTTTCTCCCAACATACCTATAAGCAGCATTGAATTAACCTATACTTTATAAACATGGACAGTTAGGTATTTGGGGGTTCACACACTTCACCTAGCACTGCAAAAGCATTTAGCACCAGCCTCAGAACAGAAGTAGAATCTTAGATCAGGCTCATAGAATCAACCCATCTGAAAACAGATATCCACTTGAAATTAACAGGACTGCCAGCGTGGGGGTCTGCCCAATGGACAGTAGCAGTTATTAAGCGCTTTTGATGTGCAGAAACTAATCACTTTATAAGCATTAACTCAATCAATTTGTCATTATCCCCATCTTACAGATGAGGAAACTAAGGCATACAGAGTTTAGCAGCTTGTCTGCGATTTAAAGCAAGCAAGTAGTAGAGCTAAGACTTAAAGCCAGGAAGTCTGGCTCCAGAATCCTTACTCTTAATCACTATCCTGATATACTTGTCCACAGACCCTACCTTTCTATTTCACCCCACAAATGTTACCTTAATGAGAGAACAAGTTCTTTCTCAATTTCCATTTGACCTTTGCCCTCTTTACCAAGGACCATGAAAACAGCTGAAAATTTTTACTTATATTAAAATGAGTTCACTTAGGGTAGCAAGGACTCTAAAACTCAAGGCTAGCAATTATGCAAGTGGGGGACCTTACAGGAAATGTTTATTTGTCCCAAGGGAGTCATTACAGACTCCTAGCCTTAGAAAGTGATACAGTATATGCTTTTGAGGGTTCAACATAACCCACGTGTCAGATGCCCTAGCCAATATTCACCAGAGAATTCCATGTTTCTAAGGCCATGTACTCATGTTTTAAAATGTACTGAAAGATATTAACATCATGATAATGCCAAAAATCAAGTTCCAAATACTTAGCCCAAACACATGGCTTTCATCAGCTCCACAAAGCTCAAGAGATACTTTATCAGCCACTGATCAAAGGAAGCAGCAGGAATTGATACAAACACAAGTCAGGACACGTGCAGTGTCCTCCAATCAAGCACACCCCAGGGCCTCGTCTCCAGGGATAGAGACAGCGTCACATCAGCATCCTGTTGTAGTAGACCAATGAATGGAAGTCTCTTTAAAGGCAAAGCCCGGAATACATCAAGCTGAAAACCAGATCCTGATTTAGCAGGACGATGCCCTCACTTGGGTATGTATGGCTGTAAGGGATATCTTACTCATATGAAGGTCCTGTCAATTTGTTTTCAAACGTGAATGGACTGAAGCACAAGTGCATGACTTCTCAAGTGTGCTTAGCTCTGCACAGATAAAACTGCTTTATTTGGAATCACAGCGAAGGAAGGGGAAACGGCATCTGCAAACCATGAAGCTTATTAAACAAACTTGTTTCCCAAGTACTTGAGGTACTCTCAGTCCTAATTAATGCCTCCTGCAAATGCACCCTCATAGCTGACGTTCACTTTCCTAATCTAAGCCATATGTTCCTTCCATCGTTTTAATGATATAAATGGAAATTGGTGTTTTTCACGGAATATTTCTACTACAAAAACGTTCTTTCCAGGCTGATGCTCTGTGCTGAAATCCGTGGATAAGAATCCCTCTCTGGAAACAGTTTCCCATTTTTTTTTTTTCTCTTCTTATTACCCATAGGCAGAGATGAAGTCGTACATGTGATTTTTAAATGTTGCATGAAGTATTTTGCCTGTACTAGAAACAAGCTTGTACAAGGGCAGAACCTGTCACATAAAAAAAAAAAAAAAAAAAAAAACAGGTAAATTGAAATTGAAAAGGGGATAGCTGAGTCCAATATATAGCCTGTACAGTTGAAGTATAGTCATCACACCTTTCATAAGAAGAGAAGTTTACAGTTTACAGTGAGGTTCAGAAAATGACTTGCTTTTTTTCAGAAGCTAATAGCTTAAGTCAAATTCCTTGACCTTCTCCAGCTACTACTCTATATCTTTTCATTTTAAGAAGCACTCTTTAGGTACGTGACTGCAGGAAAGAGAGATGTATAGATGTATGAGATTTCAGAGTTGGGAGAGACCCTAGCCATCACCCCATCAAGTGATTGGTGAGCCTCACTGTGTATCCCAAACCCCTGGTGAGCTTGGAGACTGGTTCTGCCCCAGAGAGATTATAATTCAGTTGACCCGAGGCGGACCTCATAGAGCCATATACATTATTTTTCCACAGCACTCCCGGTGATTCTAATGGCCACCTTGAAGCAGTGATCTTGTCCACCCACCTCTTTGGGAGCCAGTGGTATTAAACGTTCTATTCAATGTCCATATACAGTTGTCTGTGGCAGAGAATGAACTATAACCTCAAGCTCTAGACCTCCACACCTGTACATTTTCCTCTACCTTGCATTATAGACCTCTTATTCTGTGCTTTGAAAAACTTAAAATCAATTTGATGACAGAAATATCTTTAAAAACAAAACAAAACCTGATCTACTCTCCCACTCTCCCCTTTTCAAGGGCTTTTTCCCTATCTTCTATTTTTGTTACTGCACTCTCTCCTGAACGCCAGCTATAAATTGGTGTCACTATATAACTCCAGATTTAAAACAAAAATATTAGTAGGCCATTCCAGGACCACCCAAAAAAGTACTACTTTTAACAGTGCAAAATACAAAGAAATAACTCCTATTTGTTCCAGTATTAAAATCATAACAAGAGCAGCCAAGTAAGTGTGCCAGGCACTGTCCTTGGAGCGTCTGACCTGGATCATCTCACGGCATCCTCATAACAACTTTCTGAGGTCAGTATATTCTTCCCACTTTACAAATAAGAAAACTGAGCCACCGAAGTTCAAGTAATTTCCCCAGGTAAATTCCCCCAATTTAAGTAATTCTGCATGGCTACTAACTGGTAGTCACTCAGTTTAATCTCAAAACTCACAGTGTGAAACTGTCCTTCAAAAGTCGCTTTCTAATCATGATCACCTCATATTTATAAAGCGTTTTTAAAAGAATACTTTACTCGTCTCTCATACACTCTCATTTAAATTTTACAAGACTGACCGGTATCGCCATTTGGTTGAAGAGAAACCAAGGCTTGGAAAATACCCGATGTCCTCACAGGCAGGAGGTGGCCAAACCCAAATCTGAGCCTTCACGACATGTGCAGTGCTGCACTCAACCCACCACACACTGCTTTAAATCTAAACGTTGTTTCGTGGCTCTGATGAGCATTTCGTATGAAAGCCCTGCTAGAAAAATAGCATAAACCTGACTATAAAAGGCCAAAAAACGAACGCCTCGCTGTTCAGATTAAATTGATTGCACCGAAATTCACTGGTACACAGGAAACAAAATAAATTGCAGCAAACCTCCCCAAAGATTTGTTGTTGTTCATCCTTTTATTTTTATTCACATAATCTGCGTTTACTGAGCTGGGGGAAAGGATGCATGGGCTATTTTTATTCGGAGAAAGGCGACAACACCAGCCAAGCAGAAGGACCCATCCATGACCAGAATGCAATGGCCTTCATTATCCTCCAACTCCTCCTAAATGACTCACGGAGAGCTGGCAGATGGTGTTTTCTCTCACCCCTTGCCTTGCACTTAGTTAATTATTTTAACTTAGTTTTTGTTCTGCTACCATGATGCCTAATAGGCAGCCATATTTGGGGAGTTGGTTTCTTCTTCGAATATTGACCAGTGCTTTTGGAAAATTTCTCAGGCTCTAAATTCTGCATCAAGTGAGGGTAGAGAATAAAGATGACAAAAAATTATTGTTAACAAGTAACACTTACTGGGCACATACAATTTGCCAGATACAGTGAGCCAATGAATTTGCATGCACTCCTCATTTAATCATCCAAACACCCACAAATGGGGAAGCTGGTGTTTAGAGAGGTTAAGAAACCTACTCCTACAGCTAGTTAAGTGGACACAGAGAACCTGAACCAAGCCCCTGCTGTTTAAATTATTTTTTTATTGAAGTAACATTGGTTTATAAAATGTTTCAAGTGTACAACATACCTCTAGTTATGTGTACACTACAGCGTGCTCATCGCCAAAATTTTAGTTTCATCCATCACCATACAACTGACCCTCTTCAGGTCCTTCCCCTCTGGTAACCACTACTATGTTCTCTGTATCTATGTGTGTGTGTTTCTTTGTTTGGTTTAGTCTGTTCATTTATTCATTATGTTCCACGTATGAGTAAAATATTTTAGTATTTGTCTCTCTCTCACTTATTTTATCAGCATAATACCCTCAAGGTTCATCCGTGTTGTTGCAAATGGCAAATTTCATCTTTTTATATGGCTGAGTAATATTCCATTGTGTGTATATGTGATATACCATATATCTTCTTTAACCATTCATTTGTTGATGGTCACTTAGATTGTTTCTGTATCTTGGCTACTGTAAATAATACTGCAGTGAACATAGTGGTGCATGTATTTTTTGAAGTAATGTTTTTGTATTCTTTGGATAAATACCCAGAAGTGGGACAGCTGGATCATATGGTAGATCTATTCTTGATTTTTTTTAGGAATCAACGTACTGTTTTCCACAGTAGCTGCAGCAATTTGCATTCCTACCAATAGTGTACAAATGTTCTTTTTTCCCCACATTCTTGCAAACACTTGTTATTTCTTGCCTATTTGATAACAGCCGTTTTAACAACATAGAGGTAATATTCCATTGTAGCTTTGATTGGCATTTCCCTAATAATTAGTGATGCTGAACATCTTTTCACATGCCTGTTTGCAATCTGTATGTCTTCTTTGGAAAAATGCCTATTCAGCTCCTCTGTCCATTTTTTTCATTGGGTAGCTTGTTTTTTGTCACTGTTGAGTTGTATGAGTTCTTTTTATATATATATATTTTAAATTCTTTAGACTTATTTATTTTTATTTATTTTTGGCTGTGTTGGGTCTTCTTTTCTGCTCGTGGGCTTTCTCTAGTTGCAGTGAGTAGCTGCAGAGTAGCTCTAGGGGCTACTCTAGTAGCTGCAGAGTAGCTCTAGGGGCTACTCTTCATTGCGGTGCGTGGGCTTCTCATTGTGGTGGCTTCTCTAGTTGCAGAGCATGGGCTCCAGGCACACGGGCTCAGTAGTTGTGGCTCATGGGCTCTAGAGCACAGGCTCAGTAGTTGTGGCGCGTGGCTTAGTTGCTCCATGGCATGTGGGATCTTCCTGGACCAGGGATCAAACCCGTGTCCCCTGAAATGGCAGGTGGATTCTTAACCACTGTACCACCAGGTAAGTCCCTATATATTTTTTATATTAATACCTTATTGGATATATGATTTGCAAATATCTTTTCCTGTTTGGAAGGTTGTCTTTTCATTGTGTTGGTGGTTTCCTTTCTTGTGCAGAAGGTTTTTAGTTTGATTTAGTCCCATTTGCTTATTTTTACTTTTTGTTTTCCTAGGAAGATATTGCTAAGACCAATGTCAAAGAGTGTGCTGTCTATGTTTTCTTCTATGAGTTTTATGGTTCCAGGTCTTACATTCAAGTCCTTAATCCATTTTGAGTTGATTCTTGTGTATTCTGTAAGAGTGGCCTAGTTTCATTTTTTGCATGTGGTTGTCCAGTTTTCCCAACACCATTTATTGACCAGACTCTCCTTTCTCCATTGTATGTTCTTTGCTCCTTTGTTGTAAATTAATTGTCCATATACGTGTGCATTTCTGGGCTCTCAATTCTGTTCCACTGATCTATGTATCTGTTTTTCTGCTGATACCATGCTGTTTTGATTACTATAGCCTTGTAATATAGTTTGAAATCAGAGCGTGTGATACCTCCAGCTTTGTTCTTTTTTCTCAGGATTGCTTGACTGTTTGGGGACTTTTGTGGTTCCATATAAATTTTAGAATTTTTTGTTCTATTTCTGTGAAAAATGTCCTTTGGATTTTGATAGGGATTGCACTGAAACTGTAGATTGCTTTAGGTAATATGGACATTTTAACAATGTTAATTCTTCCAATCCATGAGCACAGAATATCTATTTATTTGTGTCTTCTTTATAATTTCTTTCAACAATGTCTTTAGTTTTCAGTAAACAGGTCTTTCAACTCCTTAAATTTATTCCTTGGTATTTTATTCTTTTTGTTGTGATTGTAAGTGGGATTTTCTTAATTTCTCTTTCTGCTAGCTCACCGTTAGCACATAGAAACACAATGCGTTTGTATGTTGATTTTGTACCCTGCAACTTAATAAAATTTTATGTATTATTTACAATAGATTTTTGGTGGAGTCTTTAGGGTTTTCTATATATAAAATCATGTCATCTACAAATAGTGACAGTTTTACTTCTTCCTTTCCAATTTGGATGACTTTTATTTCTTTTTCTTGCCTAATTACTCTGACTAGGACTTCCAATACTATGTTGAGTAAGAGTGCCAAGCCCCTACTCTTAATCTTTATGTGACACTCCAATGGTTGCAGTTATAAGCTCTAACACTTTGGGGAAATAAATCAATCTAGTAAATGATAAAGAAAACCACAAAGTTAATACTCAACCATCTGGAGAGATATCAGGTAGTGAATAGGCATCATGAAAATGAAGGCTTGTGCTGTTGGCTCTTTCAGGATCAGCTTTAATTGCAGAGAGCACCCTGCACACCTTGCACCTGGCACCTGGGCCAGCCTGCATCCTCCAACTAAACCAAGTAGGGGCACAAAAGCCCAGACACTTTGGCCCAAGACCCTGACAGACAATACTCTCTCCAGAGGTGCTGGCCAGATTGGTCAAGGCTTTGCTAGGTCTCCTTCACAGTTTGACTTCCTCCTTTACCCGATTTTAGCTTCACCCTTCCCTCCCACAGGTGCTAATCCTTCATAAACCTCTTGCATCTCAAACTCTGAGGAATGCAGCTGTAACAATACTTCAAGGGCTTTCATAAAAACATGCATACATATATATTTTTTTAATTGCTAGGAACTTTTTGAATCTCAAGAATCCAGACATGTAGATGTACCAAATAATATATTTTGAATAGTAGTACTGGGACACAGACACCACCCCCGCCCCCCCCACCCTCAGTCAGGGTGGAGAGTCAGTGGGGGTCGGGGGAGCTGTGAAGGTAGGAAGAGGCAGGTATCTGCTTAATCCTTCTTCAGACTGAACTGATCATATAATTCAGAACCACATCTGGTTCTGGCACAAGGGCAGAACAACAGTCAACAGGCCCATGAAACTCCCCAACTGGAGGCCTCTAGAAACCATATCCTCATGGGTCTACAGTGTCCCTACTTGGTGGGCCCATATTATTATATTAGACAGCATGACCTATGTACCTATGACATCAGGTCCATGTCAGAAGATTTCTATAAAATCATTTCTAGGACATTGTCAAATATAAAGGGGTTCTCTTCAATATTCCTCAACAGTTAAACACTATGTTATAGATGAAATCAGTATTCTGCATGGAAAGTACTGACTGACATACAATGCAGAATTATCTGAATCAGTTTCCATTCCTCACCACCTTTCTAACACTTTGGGTGCCCTCTCATCCATTATGCCTGTTCTAAGTGCCATTTTACTCCTTGTTACTGTCAACTCTGTCCTATTAAAGAGGTAATGATAACTAAGCCATCTCAAGAGAATTTGCATCTTTAAAAAAGGGACTCTTGGAACCCAAGAAAACTTTCTAGACTCCATAGAATGGAACAACATAATGGAATTAAAAGGCATATGACTCATATTTGGGGGCAAAGGACTTTCTGTTACTCTCAGTTGAGAAGCCAGCTCCTGGCCCTGTAGCCAGGCTTGCACAGGGAGTGTGTTAAAGGAGGAAGTGAGGAGCAGACTTGTCTCTCTTTTCTAGTGGTCTTGTGCCTCCATGCACTTGATAACGGTTTCAGATGAAAAACTGTGGTCTTCATTTCTTATTAATGAAAACCACTTGCCTCTTTTTCAGAATTTTACTGAAATAAGAAAAGTACCTTTATTTTAAAAAGAAGAAAGGAAGAAAAGAAGAGAGGGAAGGAGGAAGAAAGAGTTTAATCTTGATTAACTCTTAGAAAATTTGTACATACAGGATCCTGGAGATATAGACATCAAATTGGATATCAAAAAGTAAGGAAAGAGCAAAAATATTTGGTTGTAATCTTACAACAAGTCACTCGCTTTTTAAATTGTACATTCTTTTTAAGTCATAAAACTTAAGCAAAGAAAAAGAAATACATATTTGGAACTGATATGATCTGTTCCTCTTAAACATAAAAAGCTCACAAGTTATTTCAAAGTCATTGCAATTTTCTTTCACTTTCCAAATACTGAACTGGTTTTAGCATTCACTCTGTTATCAACTAATTTACGTTAAAACTACTCTAGAAATCTACAATTTAAGCAACCTCTAGATAAAATGGGTCACTTTAAAGGTACACGTTTTAGTGAAATATCCTATGTTGCCTGACTGAAAATGATACTTTTGTTCAAAGAAAATGTCAACAAAATCCTGTTTGGGATCTAGGTACATCTATTAAAGGACAGAAGCTGTTTAGAGGGCTTCTGCAGCATGAAATGGGACCCTCCTACGAATCAGTGGAGCATTAATGCATATTACAAATGCAAAACATAACCTTTTAAACACCAATGTAATGAGAAAGTTTGGAAAAAATACTGAAGAGGTCATATGAAAGAAATCTTATCTGAAACTTTCTTACGTGATGAAAGTAAAGCCTCCCCAAAACAGAGCTGCCTTGAGCCCTCGCTTCTGGGGCAGCTTCCAGCCTCTTTCCAAGGAGACTGCCCAACAGAACCTTCTATACTTTCACAGTGAAGACCTAACAGCTCCCACCCCAACCCTCCCCTCACCCCTGTTTTGGTTAAACTGATATATAAACCCTTACCTCTGGCTATTCTGCTAATTACTCACTACTGAGTACTGCCACATGCATACTAAACTTTTCTCCTCTACTCTATTGTCAATTAACCTGTGGGCCCTACCACTGGAACTTGAGTTGGAATCTTTCACTCCAGGACGTGAGATGAGGGAAGAAATTCCCTGCCTTCACTCTACAGGCAAAGAGACCTGAAAGCTAAATTTTAAAAAGTAATTTTTTTAATTTATATTAATTTGTCTTGATGTCTTTCTCAGAATTTATGCAGTTTGGTAAATTTTGTTATAGAGTTGGGTGCTACTCCTCTATTTCAGGACCAAATCAGCATGACTTTCTACTATATCTTGTTAACTTTTGCAAGATGTTAAAATCAAATAGAATTTTTATATGATACAAATGTTTAACACAAACAGTTTTTTTGGTAAATGTGCCTAAATTAAAATTTAAAATGCACTGAACAAGTAAAAACTGTTTTATAGGATGATAACATCTCAGTTAAAGTACAGTATGTCTAGAAACAAAGCATCAAGATTATTACAAGGGTGATGTGTGATCTTGGTTTCATGTACTCAAATTTGAAGAATCATACATAAATTGCGGTGGTCACCACACCCAAAACAGTAATGTTTCCATAGTAACTGGTCTACTTATAAAGAAACGAGTAATATGGAAGGAGAACAAAGAAACTAAAGTGAAAAATAGAAGTAACTGGCCCTGAATATATAATGAAAAGAAAAACACTAAGACAGGATATGTCAAGATGGTGTTTTATCTCAGGAAAATATTAGGAACCTGGAAGATTCTGGAGGACGAAGAGTCATCTTCTGTTCCTTTTGAATCTTTTCATAGTCTGAAACAAAGCCACGTACATAATAGGCACTCAAATACTTATTTGGGGGAGGGGAGAAAGGAGAGAGAGAAAGGAGGAGAAGCAGCAGGAGGAGGGGAAGAGGGGAGGAGGGGAGGAGAGGAGGAGGGGAGGAGGGGAGGAGGGGAGGAGGAGAAGGAGGGGAGGAGGGGAGGAGGGGAGGAGGGGAAGGAGGGGAGGAGGGGAGGAGGGGAGGTGGGGAGGAGGGGAGGAGGGGAGGTGGGGAGGAGGGGAGGTGGGGAGGAGGGGAGGTGGGGAGGAGGGGAGGTGGGGAGGAGGGGAGGTGGGGAGGAGGGGAAGGAGGGGAGGTGGGGAGGAGGGGAGGTGGGGAGGAGGGGAAGGAGGGGAGGTGGGGAGGAGGGGAGGTGGGGAGGAGGGGAGGTGGGGAGGAGGGGAGGTGGGGAGGAGGGGAGGTGGGGAGGAGGGGGGAGAATGTGCAGATGAAAGGAGAAAAAAAGTGAGAATATCCAAGAAAACAAACAATTCTGTACCATCAGATCAATAGGCATCCAAATAATAGAGCAAATATCAGTCACTACTCTTGCCACCAATTCTCAGACAGAATGACCAACTGTGAATGCTAAAGAAGAAAATGTCCTTATGAAAACCTATGATTACAGGTGTCCATAAATGCCAGTCATGTCACTCAAACTCCGGTTGTCACTGATGAGAAAGGCGCAGCCTTAAGGTAAACTATTTTCCTAAGTTTGAGTTTCTTAATTCATTCAGCCTGTTTTGAATTTTTTTTTTTTTTTAATTTTTATTTTTTTTGCGGTATGCGGGCCTCTCACTGTTGTGGCCTCTCCCATTGTGGAGCACAGGCTCCGGACGCGCAGGCTCAGCGGCCATGACTCACGGGCCCAGCCGCTCCGCGGCATGTGGGATCTTCCCGAACCGGGGCACGAACCCGTGTCCCCTGCATCGGCAGGCAGACTCTCAACCACTGCGCCACCAGGGAAGCCCCTGTTTTGAATTTTGAGAAGAGGAAAACATATGTTTCCTTTCCCAGTGGCATTTTTACCCTCAAGTAAGTCAAAAGTAACTATCCTGTCAAAAACTCAAGTAATAAAAAAATGCATGATTTTGAAGAGTCATATATTTAAACACACACGGATATTTTATAGCATGTTTGTAGGTATTTTGGTTTTTCAAATGTGACCTTTGGGCTTTGATTTCATTTTATGTTCTCTGTTCTAAGCTTATCTATCTTTAAGCTTACAATAGCAATTAAAAATTAGATTGGCCATATTGGAGAGATTAATTTACTTGTGCTGCAGACTGAAACAGAAATAATTCAGGCTATATTTACAAAGCAGTTTGACTCTGTAAACCTCAATGCTTTATAAAAACATCATCTAGTGATATGTTTGAAATTACTGTGTTGATTGCATAGAAACAAACTGCGCTTCTGTGACTTGAATGTGCACACAAATCCCCTGGGATCTTATTAATATGCTGATTCTGATTTTGAAGGTCTGGAATAAGGCCAAGGGTTCATCACTTCAGACATCAGGTGACACTAAAGCTGCTGGTCAGCAGGTCACATTTTGAACAGCAAGGTTTTAGAGAACTAGAATTTTTCATTAAATATTTCCCTTTATTTCTTCCCAGTTTTTGACTGATTCATTTAGAATTTTAACCTTTATAATAGCTAAGTGTTCCCTTTACATTCCTTAGTACATAAAAAGGATTGCACACTTGGAATTTCCCTTAGAAATCTATAAGAATCGCTCACCCCAAAAGGTTGATTGTGTTTGTTTCTCTGTTTTTTAGAGATAGAGAGCCCTGATCATTTTAAGTCCAACTCTTGCAACAAATTTTGCAGTATTTATGAAATGTGCTGTTGTGAAAATCTAAAAAATAGTCATAGATTCATAAGATATCTCCAGACCTGACCAACAGTAACATTTTTGGCAACACATGGAGGAACAGGAAGCTGTAATGACTTTCTTTCAGCCCAAAAAGCAGCCACAAACTATATTTCATCTGTTATTGGAACAACAGAATCAATGTCCTCCATATGAGCCAGCAAAAAAGACACCATTAAAATGCTACTGGAACCCATGAATTGAAAAATGGTACAGACTAAGAGTGTAATGATACAAGCAGGACACAAAGGGGAAGCCAGGAAATCTTAAGGGAGATCTTCCATGGTCTTGACTCTATTGAAAAAGGACACACATACACATGGAAACAGTTTCTCATGATTCTGTATTTCTAGTTTTAAATTTATTCTAGTAAAGAGCAGGAAAACCCACCTCAAGAGATTCTGACACTATATAGTTGGGCTCATGCATTACAACCTTGATTCACCAAAAAATGGTAAAACCTAGGATAAGTTTGCCCCTGTGAATAAACTCAAAGAATATTGGTATCTGGTTCTTCCCCTTAAAAGAGACAGCAAAATGTAAGTTAAAACTTATAGCTTCTTGCTGTTGCTGTTCTCTATTTGTCCACATACTTTTAGTACAATTTTGAGTAGGTAATCAGGTAATTCCATCTGCTACCTACTCAAGACTGTACTATTTAATTCCTCTTACTCATCTGGTTAATGTGTTATAATTCTAATGAACTACGTAGATGGCCAATGAGCAGAATAGTTTATAAGGAAAGAGAGTAGACTATATGTGTCTTTATTTAATCTCAAAATAAAATAGAATTTCGGGAGCTAAAGTTAACATATAGATTTGACAGCAACAAAACTTTTTTACAATTTTTTTCCATAGTTGGATGTTTAGCTTCTCACACTAGAGCTGTACTAAATTACCTTATTTTAGGTTTGTTAAAAGCTAGTGTGGGCCTTCCCTGGTGGCGCAGCGGTTGAGGGTCTGCCTGCCAATGCAGGGGACACGGGTTCGAGCCCTGGTCTGGGAGGATCCCACATGCCACGGAGTAACTGGGCCCGTGAGCCACAACTACTGAGCCTGCGCGTCTGGAGCCTGTGCTCCACAACAAGAGAGGCCGCGATAGTGAGAGGCCCGCGCACCGCGATGAAGAGTGGCCCTCGCTCGCCGCAACTAGAGAAAGCCCTCGCACAGAAACGAAGACCCAACACAGCCAAAAATAAATAAATAATAAAAATAAAGAAATTCCCTTAAAAAAAAAGCTAGTGTGAACACTAAAATACTGTTATTAACCACTATTACCTTTTTCTTCATTTGTCTCGTACCCGTGTGTCTCTTAAGATGGAGGGGAAAAATGGTACATGATTAACTACACACATTAATGTGAGTCAAAAAGCAATAGTCTGTTGTTCCAATAACAGACTAAATTATTATAAATTAAGAATGTAATTTGATTGAAAGGTCAAAATGTTTCAAAATATAGTCAAGAATACTGTATTTGTACCATATATGAGTATCTGACTCATATTACATTGGCAAATATATTCACCCAAGCATTGATTAAGCAACTCTCCAAAGCCCAGAACTTTGATAGGCATCACCACCCCCTTTTGATGTCAAAAGGTAGATTAATCTTTCTCAGTTGCTATGTGATCAAAGGTAAAAACAAAAATCCCTAATCCATAAAGTTGTACACCTCCATTTTAAAGCACAGACTACCCGAAAAGTAGGAGAGATGAATTTCTTTCACATTTATTCCCAATATCTTAAATACTCAGACACTTATGAGAAAATCATAACCCACTCACTAAGACATTTCCCTAGACTCAGAATGGAACTGAAATAACAGCTGACAGCATTTCTTAGATAAACATTTTCAATGGCATACAATGCATTTGTACTGACAGGTGTAGAAACTGACCTGTAATACATGATGCTAAGTATATTCCCAAGCTTCTAAGAGACACTCCCACGGTTTACTTATAATGTAAATAAGAAGAAAAATATTTGTTGAACTTCATGCCTTTTTACATACATAATGAATTGATTTTTCAGAGATGATGTGGCTATCCTGAGCCACAATAAGGTCTTAATCTTAACAGTAAGGGATCACAGTTATTAAACAACAACAACAACTGCCCTGTCAGTTACCTCATGCATCACTGGCTCCTTGGCAGGTCACAGGACCACTCTTTCTCTACCCAGAAATTACACCCCAAAGGACACGGGCCACCTTCAGCTTCGTAACACGTGTGGCCTGGAGAGTGTGATTCGGTTTGCTTTGGTTTTTGCAATTTGGCACTTTGAAGGCTTTTAGATGGAGCCTGGCTTGCCGCCTCCCCCCACTTCTCACTCTCCCTCACTGTTTAACACTGTCAAATCCACTCATTTTTGTTACCTGTCTGATCTCTGAGCCCTGAACCGTAAGCCAGTGTCAATGGGAAACCCCCAAATACAAAAGCATCCACTGCAATATCTTCACCTGGAGGGAAAATGCTCCTTCTCTTTTCCCTTACACCAGGATGAATAAGTATCCTTTTATTTTATACAACAGCAAGCCAATATTTGAAATGCTAGGGAATACTCAGCACAAACCAGTTTTGGCAGCATTTCAGCCACTCTTGTGACCCTGAGCATCCTGCAAAACTGTCTGCTGATCTGTACGCGGCTCAGCTTGGTCTCTCCGTCTGCTCTGCAACATTTCCTTGCACCATTGAATGAAAACCTGAGGTCTTTCGTCTTCCCTATCCCCCTATCCTCTCAACCCCCAGACAATGGAATTTTCCATTAGAAAGAGACAGTGTAGCACTCGGAGGGGAAAAATCAGTTTTTTGTTCTCCTTCTTCTGTCCACTATAACACAAAGCTTTGCTCTTCCTCCCGGGAAAATGTTAAGGCTGGCTGGCAGTCAGTTTGACAGAAGGAAAGCAGTGCAGCGGAAAATTGGATAACAGGATAAAAATCTATGGGGCCACAGGAATCCCATCAAAACTGGCTCCTGTCAAAACCCAGACAAGTGGCAAGGACAAATATAGAATGTTATTTATATTTAAGTATTTCTAATGATATCATAATTATACTTCTGCCTCTGCTAGGCAGCCATTTTCCTGTGAGCCACCACTCTGCAAACTAAGTGTTGTATGTTGGAGAAAATCTATATAACAATCAGACAGCCTCAATCAGACGCCCAGGAAAAGTCCTATAAACTCCTCAGGTAGCTATGTCTAAAGCTCAGAAAGTAAAACTTTATTTTTTCCAAACACGTTTTCCTTAGAGTACAATAGTCACGTTCAGTAAAAACAAATTATTCCCAGCCCTTTGGGCCTGGGAAAACCAAGCTATCTAGCAAGTAGCTCATAGATTAATTTCACGTAAAATTAAGTCATTTACTTTGGAAAACGTCTTCTTTTCTTTTTTCATTTGTCATTCTACTGACATATTCTATTGAGTCATTCTATAGGTCAAGTTACTCACTGATGGCCTTAACTTATTAAACGGCACAATAAGTTCAATAAACTGAAATTCAAATTGCCAAAAGATGTAGATTTTCTTATTTTAAACTTGGGAAAAAGTTTTGATATATTCTAAATTAATATGAATTATAATTAATTCTATTATTAAAACCTGACATTTTGGAGTACTTCCTTAAGAGAATACACTGTAATTGATACCAAATAATTTAGCACCACAACACAGAGCATTCATAAACATATGCTGTGTGTAGAATCCAAATCATATTTTACTTCCGTAGAACTTTAATTCTAAGACTTCTAAGCACTTATTGATCATCTTTAATGTGTATATACTCTTCCTCTTTTATGGAAGGACAGCCACACACATACACACATCAAACCTGTGCAAGAAAAAGCACAGTGAAGTACCATCAGCATGCAAACCATTAATTTACATAAAAACAATATACTTATTGCCCATAATATACAAGACAACACACCAAGCGCTGGAAGAAAAAGCAAATATAAAGGGATATTTAGTCACAGTAAGACGCCATCTACAACTTAGGTTTGGAGCGCTCCAGATCCTGTTTGGAAAAACGGAGGATCCTCCAGCCTCCATGTCATTTGTAGTCTAGACACCTCTGCCATGCTATCCAGGCTCCCAACCATATGAACCCATTTTACTGAACAAATTTTCCCCTGCTGCCGACTTCTCCCATTTTGCTTAAAGGACTCCCTCCCTCACTCTTGCTCATACGTCCTGTTCTCATTCTTGCCTTCTCTTGCCCTTGATCCCTCCCTCTCTCACCCAAAGCCTAACCCTTTTAAGGTCTAGCTAAAATTATCACTTCACCTCGAAACCTTTTTTTTTTTTTTTTTTTTTTGCGGTACGCGGGTCTCTCACTGTTGTGGCCTCTCCCGCTGCGGAGCAGAGGCTCCAGACGCGCAGGCTCAGCGGCCATGGCTCACGGGCCCAGCCGCTCTGCGGCACGTGGGATCTTCCCGGACCGGGGCACGAACCCGTGTCCCCTGCATCGGCAGGCGAACTCTCAACCACTGCGCCACCAGGGAAGCCCTTGAAACCTTTTTTGACTAATCCAAATGATGGTTTACCTTGTGTAAAGCAATGTTCTAAGTGTTTAACGTTTATGACCTTACTTGTCACAACTCCACAGGGAGGTAGTACTCCATTTTAGAGAGGCATAAAGCTCAGAGCAGTTAAGTAACTTGCCTCAAGATACACGGAAAAAAAAGTAGCAGAGTCCATATTCATACCCCATCTGTCTGACTCAAAGGCCTACTACTCAGAGTAGTTAGGGAACTTCTCTGTTATTTTGTCCCCTAATACTTTTTTCTCTGAACTCACGTTCTAGGTGCTATCACGTGATTCACCATTTAATAGTTCTCGTGTTCATATGTACTGCTCTGGGTTCTGTATTTAGACTATAAATGAGTAGAAGTTTATTAATCTCCCCCTCCAGCCTAATACCAGGCATTTAACTTGTTGATGGATTGAATCTAGCAAATCTATGGCATTTTAATACATTAGAGAAAAAGCTAGGCCTCTCTGACCTTTACTATTTTACCTCTGCTTTGGGTTACTCATAGTTCTATTAGCCCTGGGGAACTATTCTTCTTCTAGAGCACTATAAAATGTGAAGTCACAGAAGAACATCTTAATTTTAACTCAGCAGGTCTTTACTGCATGACAATTACATGACAGCATTTTTCCAGGTACACAGGGGAAAACACTGAAGAGGTTTAAGACAATCTCTGCTCTTTAGAACCTTACCATCTTTGTAGAGAGAGATTTTATCTATATACATTATATATATAATGTATATTAAATGTTACATGTATTTATATTACATGTATTATATATGATATGTATGAGTTAATACACAAAACATGAGTTTATACATGAAATATGCTTTAGTACCGTGCCTAGTATACAGTAAGAGATTAATAATGTATCCGTACAGTGCCTAGTATACAGTAAGAGCTTAATAATGTGTCCTTACAATAAGAGCAAATGGAGGATAGCGAGCAAAATTTAATCTGCCGCTATTCATAATAAATGGTTATCATTTATTGCCACAGATATCATTCAACAAATATTTAGTGTGTTTCTCTTCTGCACCTTTCCAGAACTTACAGTCTGGCAAAGTCAACGCTGAGACGGTGTGGAAAACATAACAAATTGAACTTTTTCTTACAGGGCTCTCTCCTGAAAAATGCCTTACCAAGTCCTTAGTATGAGCTCACTTTTTCCAGCGTCGTATTTTTTTTTTTCTCCTTAAAAGTGGAATGCAGCAAAACAGGATAATGTTTTTGTACATCTAGTTTATATGAAGTCTGCCTATGATTTTATTTTAGTATTAACACAGACGTATGCTCTCTCTCGTGATTGTTGTTACATGAATTTGGATACATTAGCCTAGAGTTAGGTAAATCAAATGGGAAACTGTCACTGATAGCTCTAGAATCAGAAACAATAAGTGCTTCTTTGATTCTGCGATTCATTTAATGGATTACAATGATGCAACAGCTAAAGGGTGGTAATTTAAATTGTAAGCGGAGGGTTCAAAGCTGTGGCTAATTCATCACTGACACATCTCCAGTTGAGGTAGTAACTTAAAGTCATGTGTGTCACATTAATTGTAATCTTGTTTCCAAATGACAAGATAAATATCTCAAGGAACGTAATATAGTATGGTTATAGGTCAAACCAAATGAATGTCTGAAATAGATTAGCACTAAGTGCATGCAATATGTCATGTTTATCAAATTTCAAAAGGATAAAATCGTATTAACATTTAGCAGATTGCTCATTACACATTATCAATGTTTAGCTTTTAGGTGCATTAATACTCTACTTAGTTATAGCATTCTCTGAGATGCTACAAAAATCCCTGACTGAAAATCTAATACTTGAGAAAAAATAGAACAAGCTAATTTGTACCCTTCCCTACCAAGATTTGATTGCTTTGTTTCACATACATGTGAAGTAGATATATCTTGGCCCTGAAGGGATTCAAATAAGGGCAATGTTACAATTAGCATAAAAGAAAATTGCCAAAATGCCAGGTCCCTACCAATCTGCATCCATATCTCTGCTTTTAATTTAAGCCTCTGCAGCAGGTGGTACTGGGTCAGAACCCAGAGCAGAAAACCTATTCTGTCTAGAATAGAAAACCAAACTGTCTCCCCAATATCACACAGCAAAATAAGTGCAGAATAAGGATGTAGGCTGTTATTGTAATTATAAACTAGACAGTTGGTTTTGAGATTTGGGCTGAGATTTATCTCTTTTGATTTCAGTATGGATTCATCCATTTTCCTACCTACAAGCCCTGAGATGACTGATGAAGTGTCTGTCCAACTCTCTTTCTCACCATGCCTCCAAGTCACTATACACTGCTATTTTCTTAGCCTAGAATTCCTGCTGTGGAAGAGCTTTGCGTTACTCGAATATTTTGAAAAGTCATTTAGGGTAGCTTGAGGAACAATGAAGAAAGGACAGCAAATCAACTAAACCCAGCCCGCAGAAATATTTTGTCTAGCTAGCACAGGTGTTCTTCGCATTTTGTTTTTCATTGAATCTGAGTGTCTTTAAAGCAAGGCACGCAGCCTCAGAGTTCAACAGTTTGCTCTACCCCCCCTTTCCTTACACAAAGCCCCAGCCTACCTCAGTGTTACCTATATAGGCAGTAGAGTCTATAATAGATAGTCGTTGCACCACTGGAGAGAGGGCATTTGTTTTGCCAAGTGGAGTTTGCACAGAACTAAAATAATCAAGACAGCAGAGGGGGTTTTTAGGGACTGTGTAAGGGAAGGGGGAAAAATGACAGTTGAGGCTAACAGCAAGAAGAGAAATTTTGAAAATGAAAACCAAATGATCTGCTAGAGATTCATATTAAGGGACTGTGTGTAATGGAAATCCTACCCTCTGTACAGAAGAGTTTTAGTAAAATATTAACTTCTCATGAATGTGTTATGAAATTGGATGTGTTCTAAGGAACCAATCAAGTGCTGAGAGTCTTAGTACAAGGCAAGGGCTGAGGATATCTTGGACCACATCCGGGTTACGACAACACAGAAGGGTAAATCCTTGTATGGGGATGTTTTCTCTAAGTTATTATGTGAGAGTTTCCTGCCATACAGCTAACGAAGTTAACTGCATTTAACTGGTAGATAGGAGATGGGCTCAGCCAATCAGATGCTTCTGCTTCTGAGAGAGTGAAAGAGGACAGACACAGTGACAGAGATTACTTACAGTTCAGTGCATCCCAGGCAAACATTTAAAGTGAAATGATTCAAATAGTTCAGGAAATTCAGAATGGATGCTTTAGTTAATTTGTTCCACTGGGGGCCAAAATCGTTTTAAAACTTCTTATTAAACCCATTTAGAAGCTATGTCAACAATCTCAATTTAAAAATATGTACAGGGCTTCCCTGGTGGCGCAGTGGTTGAGAGTCCGCCTGCTGATGCAGGGGACATGGGTTCGTGCCCCAGACCGGGAAGATCCCACATGCCGCGGAGCGGCTGGGCCCGTGAGCCATGGCCACTGAGCCTGCGCATCCGGAGCCTGTGCTCCGCGACGGGAGAGGCCACAACAGTGAGAGGCCCGTGTAACACAAAAAATAAATTAATTAAAAAAATATATGTACAGAATATAAAGTTCTCAAGGAAGTATAACTGTGTTTATTAAGATGTAGCATAGTGGATTCATTTAGAAATCAAATCCCAATTTACCACTTACCAGCTGCATGACCCTGAACAAGTTACTTAACGTCTCTGTGCCTCAGTTTCTTTATCTATAGCCTCAACCACCAAAGGCAAGGTGGGGGTGATTACCATAATGGACAGCAGAGTGAGAGCAGAAATCAGAATAGTCTGACTCACACAGACCCATGGTGTTGTCTAGTATCAGTCGGCTAGGACTGCCATAACAAAACACCGCAGACCGGGTGGCCTACGCAACAGAAAGCTATTTCCCCACATCCTGTAGCTTGGAAGTCCACAGTCAGGGTGCTGGCAGGTATGGTTTCTCCTGAGGCCTCTCTCCTTTGCTGGCAGATGACTTTCTCTCTGTGCCTTTACATGCCTGGCATCTCTTCCTATTCTCATAAGGACATCAGTCACACTGGATTAGGGTCATGACTTCATTTAACCTTAATTACCTCGTGAAAGGCCCCATTTCCAGATACAGTCACATTGGGGGCTAGGGCTTCAACATACTGATTTTGGAGGAACAAAATTCAGTCCAAAACTGGAACTAACAATGCCTACCTCATAAGGCTGCTAGGAGGATTACGTGAGTTAAAATCTGTAAAGTATTTACAACAGTGGCTGGTACAAAGGAGAGCCATGCAAATGTTTATTAAGTGATATGGGGAAAAAGTTAAAGACTTTTTAAAATCTGAGTTAAAATCTGAGTTAATTTCCTCATCTGTAAAATGGTAGGACCTCTCTCTTTTTGGCAGATTGGAATCGGGCATGTGTATTAGTTACCTATTTCTGTGTAACAAATTACCCTAATGTTTAGCAACTTAAAACAAAAACAAACATTTGCTATCTCATATAGTTTCTGTGGAACAGGGATTCAGGAGCAGCTCAGCTGGGTCATTCTGGCTCAGCCTCTCGTGAGGTTGTCATGGAGACATTATCTGAAGGATCCACTCCCAAGGTGGTTCACTCACATGACTGACAAATTGGTGCCAGTTGTTGGCAGGAGGCTTCCATTCCTCACCATATAGACCTCTCCAAAAGGCTGATGAAGTGCCCTCACAACACGGCAGCTGGCTTCCTCAAAAGCAAGTGGTCCAAGGAAGAGCAAGTAAGAAGTGACAATGTCTTTCGTGATCTGGCCTCAGAAGTTACATTCCATCACTTCTGCTATATTCTATTGGTCACAAAGATCAACCCTAATACAATAGGGGAGGGGACTACACAGGGCATGAATACCAAGCAGAATCATGAATAGGAGTCACCTCAGAGAATGGCCACCACACTTGGTCAGTCAGATGCTCCTGCCAAGACTTTGAAAAGTGAAAGTGAAACAAGGACACAGTGACAGTTGAAGATTACTTACAGCTCAGCACAAATACCAAGTGGAGATAGCACCAGTTACAGCATCCCAAGCATACAGCTATCCCGGTATGTTCTGAGCTGTATTTTCCATTGTGTTAGATTTGGGGGGGTTCTGTCTCACTCTCTAAACCTATTTCCCAGTCTCCCAATTAATTCTGTGATATGCCCAATATTTTTTCAATAATTTTTTTGATCTGCTAGCTAGTCAGTTAGCTTCTATTATTTGTAACCAAGAACCTTGACTAATACAGTCTAGAAAATGTCCCCTTTGTCCTCTGCTGCTATACATCCTCCTTTTTCCTCAGACCTCATATCCCAGGTCATATGTTATTTCCTTAGAAAGCCTTCCCTAGCTCCTCAAACTAGGACAGGCACCTCACTCCATGTTTGAAAAGCACTTTTTCTCATTCTCACCTCT
This sequence comes from Phocoena sinus, assembly GCF_008692025.1. Taxonomy (NCBI): domain Eukaryota; kingdom Metazoa; phylum Chordata; class Mammalia; order Artiodactyla; family Phocoenidae; genus Phocoena; species Phocoena sinus. Next base: position 52,882,661 of record NC_045769.1, read on the forward strand.
GCTACTAAAAGTTATAGTTAACTACTCTTATATAATCAATTTTCTTTTTCAATTCCAATTTCATTCGAATTTTTCTCCATGGGGGCAGAAAACATAACTATCTTGTTCATCGCTATATCCTCAGAACCTCACATAGTAGGTGTCTCAAAAAGGAAGACTAAAAGTCAAACACAAACGTTTTGCTGGGCTTATTGTCTTTAGGAGAGAGCTGACATCCTCAATCATCCATTTTAGTTTGACTTGAGAACGATGCTGTCATTTATTTTTACATTTTCCAATGTATTTTTTCTATTAATTTTGAAATGGGTGTTTTCAAAGCTGTTTGATGTTGCCATCCTCTATCACCAAAGATTCCAGTTTAATTTATACTTTACTCAGTCAATTCCTTCCCTATGAAGAGGCCAAAATATAAGAAGTTTGCTTCATGAATGTGGAATTTGAAAATGGAGTTAATTATTTGATTTGATTGTTCAATGGCATCTGGCTAAGGAAACTTGACTGAGAACTGAGATATTCCTGCCAAGATATCTGACAAGTCCCTGAGCCAGCGTTCCCTCTGCAGGGATGGGAAGTGCCAACACTCAACTCGCTGGCCCTTTTTTCTCTGTTGACCCCTCTCCTCTTCCAAGTGTTTCATTATTTCTTTAGCTATGCTATTGCCATCCAAGTCCCCATTTGACGGTGAGGAACAGTTTATTTTAAAGATCAGGTTTGCCTGATCAGGTTTGGAAGATAGAAAGCAGGAGGAGGAAAAGCAAAATTCTTAAGAATGATTCTTTTTTAAAATTAATCCAGTGAAATCAACATGACCTGCACCATCAGCTTGAGGTATAATTAAGATAATAAGTCTTTTTCATATTCAAATTAATCATTCAATCCCCCACAGGACCAATTTAAAAGGAAGTCCAGTGGCTCCCTCTTGAAACCCCTCCCCTTAACCAAGCTGTCAAGAACCATGGACATTTACACAGTCCAAAGGGGTCATCTCTGTTTCTCAGTTACTCATCTTCAGCAGAAGAACAGAAGGAGGCAGGGAGGGAGAGACAGAGGGAAAGAAAGAGAAAAACTAGAGGAGGAGGAAGAGAAGGCACTCAAGCTGTCTGACCAGTTTCAGACTAGCCCCAGTATTCAATTGTCATTCCTGTCATCACTGCCATGCAAATTCACTGCACTTAGCTGATCTGGTCCAGTGCATTCATTTGAGCCTTTTTACCCTCCCAATGATGCAACGGGAGCTGCAGAGGTGTACCAAAGTTACAGATCTCCTCTTATCTTTTCAGTCTAAGCCACTGTTCCCACAATATCCCCTTGTGACAGGGAGGTCTTCCAGGCACACACTGTTATGGAATGAATCTTCATGATTTCCTACAATTCACTCGTCAAATATCTGCCTTCCCTTGGGACAAATGCTCTTTTGGGGACACAGGTGAACTTATTTGAAAACATCTCAATCTATCCAATGTTAGCTAGGATAAGGTGGTCTCAAACAAAATGGGGACGTTCTATTTCCTCCTAGAAGTTCTTGACAAGGCAAATTTACTTCACTTTTCCCCAAGCTTACATAGCAAAAGATACATGGAGAAAACTTTTAAGGAGTCACAAAATATTCTTATACATACTTTTCCTGAATCAATGGGTTCTTACTTCTTCCATTTGAATAATAAGTGACCTTAAAGACATTCTCAGAATTAAGAAAATCTGTTCCAAATTGATCCCTTGTAGTCACCTAGCAGAAAAGTGGCTTGCACCTTCTTTCACCAACCAAGAAACAAAACACTGTTCTATCCTGCCAGTATCCCTCATATTTCTATACAAAAATAAAATAAAATAAAAATATAGCCCATAATCATTAAAGATATTATAAGAAAACGTGGAACTGACTTGAAAGGTATAATATAGTAGATAAATGGACCATTTAGCACAGAGTTACCCTTGGTAACAGTACCCTAAACTTTGTCCAAGTATTTATCCTTCCTAGATGCAGCCTCTGTGTTTGGAACACATAGTCCCCAGTCCCACGTCCATAGAGGTAGACTTGTGCTGCAGGTCTAAACTAATTCTGTTTCCCTGGACACACTGATTGCTTCAGGGATGGGTCCGTAGCTCAATATCAACTTAGGAGAGCCAAGTTTTTGCTCTACTCTTGAAGGACAGAAGTTCTCTTTCCTATTACATAAGTAACCACCACTGAAATGCCTGCCTTAAAATGGAGCCAAGCCAGAGTAAGCAGAACCAAGAATAAATCCTAGTCACAACAGATATAGAGTGCTCAATTAATGAAACAATAAGCTTCCTTTTCTGTTATTTCAGTTTGGGATTTCTGTTGCTTTCTATGAAAAGAATCTCATCTGGTACACATGAACCAATTAGCATATTAGAAGGTTAAAACAGGAGATGTACTAGGTAGGTAGAAGGGAAAGAGTGGGGAAGTCCATTTTCTTTTTCTCTTTAAATTTGTGCCTCTTATAGCCACTATAACAACAGGAAGTATAATTTAATTGGAAATAGGCTAACACAATTCTAAGAATAGTCATCTAAGGCTAACTGCCTGGGTAGTTTTGATGGCAGCTAAATTTGCTCTTCTGTTATAAAGTGTACCTCTCCTGATTAGTACTTGATTAAACAACAACAACAAAGATAACCTCTTAGAACTGAAATATCAACAGCTTTCTGGATTCCATTTTTTCTTAGCAAGAGAATAAGCATAGCACATTGTTTAGATGCTTTTAATTGGATGAATATCAGATATACAGTGTTTTTCTATCATTGATGCCTTGTGTGCTAAGAATTTCATTACGTCCTAGTATTACCACATAAAAATTTCCTTGTGTTTGTCACAAACATATTCCTACACATAAAGATAATAGCTACAACTTCACTATCTATACACTGAATTTTTCTTTAAGAGTATCCACTTGACGTCATGGAGCACCTAATCCAGTTGAAATATTCTGCTTTTGACCATGATTTGTTCTTTTCAAAATAGACTTTTTTTTAAAAAGAGGAAAATTTGAGTAGATTTTTATTTCACCATTGGGTCCTAAGCAGTTACTGATTATCCATTCCATGTAGTTTTGTAAGAAAAGAAAAGGAAACTCAGATGTGGCCCTTGCCCTCCAGGAGTTTATAAGCTGCTTCTAGTTACAAAATGGGCAGGGTGAAAAATTTTTAGTACCATTTACACAGTAAAATACACATGAATATAATACAGCATCATTAAGTGATGTGAAAACATTTGGTAAAGGGGCTCTTAGTAAATATCTGTGGTCTCATCAGAAGGAAATAGGTTAGTCAGGAGAGGCTGTTTTAACATTTACCAATACCTGAAGAGTCACATAATGTCCTGAAATGAATGATTTTTATCATTCATCTATTCAAGAAATGATTACACGCATTCTACGTGTCAGGTGCTGTATTAGGTGATCACCTTGATGCTTCTTGTTTTCCTTAGTCTTTTATCTTGGATGAACACCAGTTATGCAGAATCATTACCCTTGGTTCACGACACTATCATTGATTTATTCAGGGACCACAGTGGGCTTTCTCCAGTGTGTGGCTATTACAGATACATGCTCTTGTTTCCTGATACACATGACTGTATATACATAAGGGAGTGGAACTGCTGAGTCAAATGGTATACAAATGCTCTAATTCACAATACCAAATTATCCTCCAAAGTAGTGGAACCCATTTATATCCCTACCAGCAACGAATAAGAAATCCAGTTGAGCTACATCTGCACAAACACTTGGTATTACTAGACTGCTTGATTTTTTTCCCATCTGTTGTGTGTAAAATGGTATCTCATTGTGGTCTTGTGTTCCTAATTAATTTTAGGTTGAGCATCTCTTCACATATTTTGAGGTGATACATACGTTCTTTCTTTCTCTATTTTTGACTCTGTTAATATTCTTAACATTCTAGGTACAGATATAGACATAGATAATAGAATAGCAAACACAAGGTTCTGGCAAGTCAACAAAATATGAAGGATCACTTAAGAGGTCAAGGTCTCTCGTATTCTTTGCGTCTTGGGGATGTGTGAGAGAAAACGTGTACTTTGGCCTAGTAAGTAAAAGAAATACTAACTCCCAACTATTATTCACCTTTCATAACGTTAGGCAAGTTTGCATCAGAAATCCTCAACTTCTCAGCCTTTCCCATAGGTCACCTCGCTCCCACAGAATTCTAGTCAAATCAAAAGAAGAGAATGTGGACAGGAAAGGTCCCTTTTACAAAGAATGGTTCTGAGTGACCCGAGACCAAGACTTTTTCAAACTGTAAACCTCATGGGTCTGGTCATGGTCTGGAGACTAGTAAACTGACCAGCAGCACAGAACCCTAAGGTCACCTGGAGCCACCACTGATGACCACACCTGGATGACCTGTACTGTGAGACCACAGAAAATCATTTCAAACAAAAGTCAAACTGGAATATGCATTAGATTCAGAGGGGCAAGAGATATTTGATTTGGGCACATGGCAGAATACCAACTAAAGTGGTACTCGCACTTCTTCTATTCCCAAATGTGAAAGATAGATAATGATCGCACAAAAATGTTTGCTTCACTAGGGGCCTGACACTCACTGAAAAGCACAATGAAATACTGGAGACATTATATAGCTATAAAGACAAACCGAAAATAATTTAATAAATTAAGATAAAATTCTTTTAAAGTTTTTAAAAGGGGGAAAGAAAATTTTACATATTTAAGGCATAATCAGAAGTTCTAAACTTTTTAAGATCACGTTTTTTTCCCTCAAATGAAAGCAAGACATTACAAAACTTCAGAATCCAGAGTTTCTAAGCAAACATAAGAGGTGGGGGAAGACTCAACTGTAATGATCTTCACTTGCATTCATATATTGTTCTTTTTTTTATTATTATTTTTAAATTTTATTTATTTATTTTTTATTTTGGTTGCATTGGGTCTTCGTTGCTGTGCACAGGCTTTCTCTAGTTGTAGCGCACAGGCTTCTCATTGCGGTGGCTTCTCTTGTTGCAGAGCACAGGTTCTAGGCACGCAGGCTCAGTAGTTGTGGCACATGGGCTCAACAGTTGTGGCTCGTGGGCTCTAGAGCGCAGGCTCAGTAGTTGTGGCTTGCGGGCTTAGTTGCTCCGCGGCACGTGGGATCTTCCTGGACCAGGGCTCGAACCCATGTCCCCTACATTGGCAGGCGGATTCTTAACCCTGTGCACCAGGGAAGCCCCATATATACCGTTCTCTTAATCCGTTCAGGCTGCTAAAACAAAATGTGATGGACTGAGTAACTTAGAAACCATAAAAATTTATTTCTTACAGTTCTGGAGGCTAGGAAGTCCAAGATCAAGGTGCCAAAATGGTTGTGTTTATGGTGAAGGCCTGCTTCCTGGTTCATAGCCTGTATCCTCACATAGTGGAAGAGTTAGGGATCTCTCTGGAGTCACTTTTATAAGTCACTGATCCCATTCATGAGGGCTCCACCCTCATGGCTTAAGTACCTCTCAAAGGCCCTACCTATTAATACCATCGCATTGGGCATTAGGATCTCAACATAGAAATATAGAGAGGGACACAAATATTCAGTCTATAGCAACTATATGCCTAGTATATTTTCTTCCTCAGCGTTCCAGTATATTCAGAATAGGCAGGTATTTAAATTTGCATTTTAACCAGTGGACAAATTGAGTCAAAGAGAAATGAGGCAACTTTCTGAAAGCCACAAGGGGATTAGCCTCACCAACAGACCTAGAAGTCACATCCCCTAAAATCCTACCATGGCCTGTAATTGGGCAAAACCACTTTCTGCTCTTCTCACGATAAATAGGTTTAAAAATAGTACAATTCCAATATCGCATCAATTGAAAGCTTTTTTTTATAAAAGGTATAAACATGCCATGTGATGAGCTATTTTAATTCTGTGTGTATATAAGGAATCTGCAAAAAGCTTATGAAACCAGTTATCAGCCACCCCAACTCTTTTGTGCTTCCTTATAAAAATTCCCGGATGTCATAACTGTCACACCTACTTGTTAAATTGGAGAAATTCTTGAACCACAGTAAGCAGATGCTAGAACAGATGGAAAGTTTCTTTTTGGGCTGAGAAAAAGAAATTTCCAATTAAGAAATGCCTGGACACTATTTTATCTCCCTTCTAGTTGACTGAACTATGAGATTTCCTTATGTCACAGTTTAGAATTTTAAAAGTTTCCATTTCCCTCGATATTCTTTATTTCTTCAGGTACCCATAAACATTAGCTTAAAATATACTCATTTTTATGTCCCCTTTATAAAATTGCTATGGTGCTTTAAAAAATGGAAAATTAATGATATATTTTCATGTAATGTTTATATTTAACACCTTTATTCTTACCCATCGTGTGTTAAGTTTGCCTCTTACATTTTCTCGCCATTCACTTACAACTTTAAATAGTATCTATCATGCGTCGAACACTTATTTCTTCACTATTTTATCCCCTACCTACCCCCAAAGAAGCATTACAGAATGCAAAATAAAATCCCTCCTTTGTGCAGGTATGAAAGCAGATGTCGGCTTTTCTACCAACTATCCTCTCAGCCCCCCAAGTGCAACCTCCACCCAACAGTTACCTTCCTTAGTATCTTTCTAGGGAAAAGATGAACTGGTTCACTCCTGAACGGTCCACCTAGCAGCTGCTTCTCTGACAGGTACTCTCTCCAGGCCCTGATTTCCTTGTGAGTTTTTTCCACGCTTCACTGATGCCACCATTCCAAGGTCTTTACTCCCCCAAATTATGACTAGCTCAAGGACACCCAGAACTGCCTTCATAGAAGGTCTGTGGCCGTAAAGGGAGATGTGCAGCAGCTCACAGCTGCCTGAGGTACCTGGAGATAAAATATCAGTGCTAGTCTTTAAAGGTCCTCAGCCATTTAAGTGCACTTAATTTTTTAGTGCAGTTTTAATTTCACAGCAAAATTGAGCAGAAAGTACAGAGTTCCCGTATGCCCCCTGCTCCCACATATGCACAATCTCTCCCACTATCAACACCTGACACCACAGGGGGATACTGTATTTGTTAAAATCAATGAACCTACATGAACACATCATTATCTACCCAACATCCATAGTTTTCATTAGTGTTCACTCTTGGTGTTGTATATTTTATAAATTTTGACAAATATTTAATGACACGTATCTACCACTGTAGTATCACACAGAATAACTTCACATTGCCCTAAAAATCCTCTGTACCTGATCATCCTTCCCTCCCCCAACCCCTGGCAACCACTGATCACTGTCTCCATAGTTTTGCCTTTTCCAGAACGTCATATACTTGGAATTGTACAGTATGTAGCCCTTTCAGTTTCTTTCACTTAGTAATATTAATTTAAGGTCCCTCCGTGTCTTTTCATAACTTGATAGCTCATTTCTTTTTAGTTACTGAGTGATATTTCATTGTCTGGAGATACCATAGTATATCCGTTCACCTACTGAAGGACATCTTAGTTGTTTCCAGGTTGGAGGCATTATGAATAAAGATGCTATAAACATCCTTGTACAGGCTTCTGTGCGGACTTAAGTTTTCCATTCATTAAGGTAAATTCCAAGGAGCACAACTGCTGGCTCATATGGTAAGAGTGTTTAGTTTTGTAAAAAAATGTCAAACCATCTTCCAAAGTGGCTGTACTATTTTGTATCCCACTAGCAATGAATGAGAGTTCCTGACGCTCTATACCCTCCCCAGGATTTGGTGGTGTCAGTGTTTGGCATCTTGGCTATTCTAACAGGTGTGTAAGTGGTATCTCGTTGTTGTTTAAGTTTCAGTTTCCTAATGACATATGATATGGAACACCTTTTCATGTGCTTTTTACCATATGTATATCTTTTTTGGTTAAGTGCCTATTCAGGTCTCATGCCCATTTTTTTTTGGCGGGTGGCGGCGGGGGGGGGGCGCTTATAAACAACAGAAATTTATTTCTCATGGTTCTGGAGACCAGTAGGTCCAAGATGAAGGCACTGGCAGATTCAGTGCCTGGTGAGGGCCTGCTTCCTGGTTCATATATGTCCATCTTCTTGCTGTAACTTCATATGGTGGATGAGCTCTCTTGCCCATTTTTCAATCAGCCTATTTTCCTATTGTTGAGTTTTAAGAGTTCTTTGTATATTTTGGATAATATCCTTTACCAGATAGGTCTTTTGCAAATATTTTCTCCCAGTTTGTGGCTTATCTCTCTTTCTCCTGACATTGTCCTTCACAGAGCAGATTTTTAGTTTTTGTTTTTTTTTTTTTTTGCGGTACGCGGGCCTCTCACTTGTTGTGGCCTCTCCCATTGTGGAGCACAGGCTCCGGACACACAGGCTCAGCGGCCATGGCTCACGGGCCCAGCCACTCCACGGCATGTGGGATCTTCCCGGACTGGGGCACGAACTCGTGTCCCCCGCATCGGCATGCAGACTCTCAACCACTGAGCCACTGCAGAAGCCCCAGAATTTTAGTTTTAATGAAGACTAGTTTATCAATTATTTTTTTCATGGATGGTGTTGGCGTTATATCTAAAGTCACTGCCATACCCAAGGTCATTTAGATTTTTTTTTTCCTATGTTATTTTCTAGCGTTTTACGGTTTTACATTTTACATTTAGGTCAAAGATCCATTCTGAGTTAGTTTTAGTGAAGTGTGTAAGGAAGACCTGGGTCTAGATTCACTTTTTTGCCCGCGGATGTCCAACTGTTCTAGCACCCTCAGTCATTTTTTCAATAATTGAATTTTCAGCCTCCCTGAGCTCCCAAAATTCCAGTTTATTTTTTATTGTGAAATAATGTCCCTATTCTTCATCTTCTCAGTTTTTCCACAGGGCCTATTTTTTTTTTTTTTTTTTTTTGCAGTATGCGGGCCTCTCACTGTTGTGGCCTCTCCCGTTGCGGAGCACAGGCTCCGGGACGCACAGGCTCAGCGGCCATGGCTCACGGGCCCAGCTGCTCCACGGCATGTGGGATCTTCCCGGACCGGGGCACGAACCCGTGTCCCCTGCATTGACAGGTGGACTCTCAACCACTGCACCACCAGGGAAGCCCTCAGGGTCTAATTTTTATAACCTAACTCACTGATTAAGGTACATCTAAATAAGCAAGATGCTTCCTTCCTGTATGTCCTCTGTTAGAACATGTTAAGGAACATCTGGGTGGGGGGGGTGGGTGTTCACTGACTTTGCCATAATTTTATTCCAAATGCAGATAAAACAGACCCAGTATTATCATATAAAAAAGTAATCAATCATTGTGCTGGACATGTTTCTAAGTTTTATCTTGTGCTTTTTCTTTCTTATCTTTCTCTTCTTTCTCAATGTTTTGTGAAATAAAACCACAAATAGGCTTGCGATAATGAAATCTGGCTGAAGTATTTAAGAAACAAAATTATTTACTGTGTTGTATATGTGGTCTCTATATGTTACACTTAAGTACTCGATTGCCAATATTTAATAAACCCTCCAAATTTCAAATGCTCACTCTCTTTTATCCTCGTTCTGGCAATATTTAGCATTCTGTCTTCTAAGGTGTATCTTAAATAAGTCAACACATTGTAGAAAACAGTTTAATACGTGAATGAAGCACTTTCTTTCCATCTGCTTTCCAACTTCAAGGGAGCATTTTAAATAATTATTACATTTCTTACAGTATGTAAGAAAAGACTTAAGGGGCTAACTACTGAGATTTGTTTGCAAGGTATAATAGAAAAGTTTCTTACAAAAACATGTCTTCATGATGAAGACAAGAAACGTATGAGGAAAGACAAAGTTGTAAGAGATATTAGTAAATGACTGCCACAATATATGCGAACCGTCAGAAATGTGAGGAGAGCATTAAAACAAAGTAGGTGTGTAATTAGAGAAGTATGGATCGTATAATGATACCCTTTTTTGTAGAATTCCAACTGCATCAGGGCCCATTAATTTTGGGTAAATGAAGTTCTGCTAATGTTCCTTAGAGTCTTTAGCTTTGAGCTGCTATAAAAACATGCTTTAACTGATTCTGGAGATTTAGGAATGTTTCACAGACTCTAACACCTAATGAAATAGGAATAACCATTTATTATGCATTTTTGTTTCAACATCACTTGTACAGGCCTTAGAACTATTGGAAAAGTATTTATAAATATTTATAAAGACATTTCTCATATCCTGGAGTTAATTTGGTGTTTTCTTGCCTTCTATGCAAACAGGTAAACAGAAAGATAGAGAAATTAAATGAATTTTTGAAGAGAAGCCTAAATATACGAAGGCAATCATTCTAAACTCTTTTCCCTAGAAACTGTCTCCTTTCTACCAATCTTCTTAAAACAAGATAATTTTCCAATAAAAAAAGGCAAATGTCTAAAAATCAACAAGGGTAACATATAAACATCAACACATTATTTTCCTCTGACAGTGGAAGCAATCGTCAACGCTCTGTAAGACTGGTTCTAAATTAAGATTTAGTCCCAAAATAAAAGAGTAAAAAAGTAAAACTTTAATCTCTTTACAGAATTAGGCTTTATATATTTGCCTCTTTTTCCCCCTAAATTCTATTTAATTTTACATATAGTTTGTAGATTTTCTGCTCTTTTCCAATAATGCCCCTCTTTGTTTTCCCAAATAAAGGATGTAATGATCCCACTAATTCTTTCTACATTAAAGTTTTACGGTAAAACATTACCTCTTTACATTCATTGCTTTTCTTCAGCAAACAAGTTCTAAAGTTAAATCCGTCCATTACAAGCCAACAAAATAAGATCACTCTTAAACTTGTGCCCAGGGCTGCATTCGGGGCCTCTTTTGCAAATGTGCGTTTATATTTCCATGCAATTGAAACAATAACAATTTCTCCTCCAAGTCACTTAGCGTCCGCACAACCAAGTGTACTTTGGTGTGTAAAAAAACAGAAGTTTACAGAGGTTTGAGGAGACAGTCCTATTCAGAACCTTGGCTGCGCTGATTCAACAGGAGCACCTCTTCATTTTTTACCCACTGCAAACAAAGAGCTCCTGGCTCTTTAATAGCAACAATGAGAAACAAAGACTGGTGAGTAGCTTTTCAAGTCATCAGCCCAGCTGAGGAATTGGCCATTGACAGGTGGACTGACGGAATATTATGAGTCGTCAAAGGAAGCCCGCAAGAACCATATGGAGTCACATTCCAACACTTTTAATATATGCCCCTCAGAAACTCCCATAGCTGATGGCGTTCACACAGCTGTAGGTTATTAGGAAGGAGCCTTAAGTGAAGGAGGGAGCCCTCTTTAGGGTCATTCACTATCATAATAATGTTAACTAAAACCTGCTGGTGGTGAAGCAACTGAGTGGAGAAGAACAATGTATCACTGTTTCCCCACGGCTGCCATAAACTAGGGAGTTCTGTCTTTTGTGTGTTGTGAGAAATTAATTTTAGGTCTGAGTTTTATAGTGATCTCCTGGGGCTAATAAATGTGGCTTTTTATCTGACTTGTAGTTCTTGAAATTCCAAAATAGACCTTCATGAAATAAATAGAATTTCATTTGAATTACATGCAAAAAATTACCAAAAAATTCAGAAAAAGAACCTCTAAATGATCTCTGGAATACCTCAAGTCAAGAATCAATTTATAACTTACAACCAACATGAAGGTTTTCGAATACCATCCTGAAGAGCCAAGGTTCCATGTGAGATGAAGATATAGGGGTAGGTGTTCTTCTCTCCAAATTATTTCTTTACCATTATTGATAACATATTAAAAATATATTACTTATTAATAAAACTCAACCATTAAGTAAAAAGTAGCTTTTAGATAAATTTGAGCTATAATTTTCATTCTACAACGGAGAAGCCAGTTTCTTTTCCCCTTTGAATTTCAAGCATGCCAATATTCAGAAAAACATGAATAAGGATCACATCCGAGTCTAAAAATAATAGGTGACTCCCTCCATTGTTCCTTCCACATTTAGTAATCACCTGTTATATGATTAATAGCTGTGGCTCAGTTTAAGAGCTTCTGTTTCTGGACATGGCTAAGAGAAATTAAGTCAAATGTCAAGCCAAATGTACTGGCTTCTGTATGAAGGCAATAAGGGAATGCCAAAGAATCACTCACAGCTCACTACAAGATAATGATCAGATTTTTCTCATCTGCATAGATGCTTTATTCAACAAGGTTAACATTGTTGAGTCAATAAAAGCACCTCATCAAAAAACACAACCAAGCAACCTATTCAATAAAGAAAACGTTTTCAAGTTTTCAATTGTAGTGCTTCTTTATAAATCAATAGCACCTGAAATCAGGACCAGCCCTGACAAAGAAGCGCTGCTTTGATGCAGTACCATGCTTTGTCTTTACTGTCCCTCCTCATCCACAGACATTCATGCAGTCAAGGAGTTGGAAGTTAGGTGCAGGTGGAGCTGCTGACAGTCTGATGAACAAACATCTCAGAAGAACATTCTGCTCCTGCTTTTTGAAGAGTGATTCCCAGAGCACTTGGTTGATTTCCCTCTTGCCCTTGATTTTTAAGTTCTGTTTTCAAATTTCTAGCCTGTTTTGTGTTGTTTTATGAGGTGGTCGGTCAGGGGCGGCCACAAGTAGAGACAGAGAGACTCAGAAAGACAAAGTTAATTACACTCACGTGTCCTAGAGAGAAGGTGCATGCAGGGCCACATGGAAAATCACCCGAGTGGTCACAGGCAGAAGACAGGAGTTCAACGAAAGCTTAGGCCTCCACCTTTACTGGGGTTTCTGTGGGAAAAGCAAGACAGGGCAGCTAAATGGTTAGGATTGGCTACAATCAATAATTCCAAAGGGCCTTGGACTATAGGGATGGTCCTCTAGTTGCCTGGTTCCTGGCCTTGGGATAATTAAAGCAGAGGAATATTGCTCCTGGGGTGTATGGACCAGATAGAGGAGGTGTTGCTTTGACTGGTGAGTTTGCATATCAAAGGCATGCCTGCACTGGGATCTTTGCTATCTCTAGGACTTAGCTCACCCCAGAAAGGGCCAGTTCTCCCAGCCAGAAAGTTTTCTTTTTAAGATGTCAAATCATAATATATAGAAATTTTTAAAGTATATACAACACCTGGCCTTAAAATGAACCCAGTTACGTTAGACAAAGAAAGAGAAAACTTAATTTATTTTTACACAAAAATAGTAGTAAATGATGGTCACTTACACACTATGTTTTTCAGGGCGCTTTAAGAAGACCAATGTTGATTTGTTCCCCATCACAGATTTTTTTAAAAAGCAGCAATATTTATGATGATACATCAGCAGATAAGGACTTGAAAGTCCTATGGTCTCAGCTTCACTGCTCTCTCACTTTTGAGCTATATTTCAAAAACCCAATTTTTCTTTCCTTCCTCTTACACTGCATGAAGTCTTAGATATGTCATCTTTATTTCTGTCTATAATAAAAGAGATCACAGTGCGAGGACCGATCATTAAGACACACACAGGTTTAGCACGGAGGCATCTCTGGCTGAGAAGACATGGAGAAGACAGAGCAAGGAATTTGTAAGGCCCACTTTGGCGAGACTCCAGATGCTGAGTCTGCCTCTATGTTGATGCCTCAATGTGTGAATGACTACTCAAAGCTAAAAGGAAAAGGACTAGCTATCAATTTTCACATATCAAACAATGCAAAGACCCACAAGAAACAGATTATGTTCTTTGTTTCCAAAGGGATAAAAATCCTTGGAAGATGTTGCATGGCTAGGTGGCCAGACATCTTGGTTGGCCGGACTCCCTGCCTGGTTACACCTACTGTCCCAAGGTGCTCTGAACAGCAGTCCCTTTTGTTTTCAAAAGTGTCCTGACAGCCTGAGTTCAGATTCTAGCTCCACTATTTTCCAGGACAACTGGGGCAAGTGGCTTGACCTCTGTCACAGTTTTATCATGTGTAAGTGGGAATAGTGGTGCTTACCTCATAGGGTGGCTGTGAGAACTATACAGATTAATGCCTATGAGATACTTAGCATAGTGCCTGGTACTTAGCAAGTACTCACTCAATAAGAGCTAAGATTTTATGTCCTGGCATTTATGTTATGACTCAAAAGGTATTATGTAGCGATTTCTTACATTTTGGATTCATCATTAGTTATCTGCCTATAAATATATGTCAAATATGTATATGTATAGCTGATTCACTTTGTTATAAAGCGGAAACTAACACACCATTGTAAAGCAATTATAGTCCAATAAAGATGTTTTAAAAATATGCCAAATAATTACCAGAAGATATTATGTCTAGAAAGAATATACATTCTCACTGTGTATAAGGTGTAATTCTTTTGGCCTGAGATAAATAGAAAAGTATCAGTAGAATCTTTAAAATTGGAGTTCTGCGTGTAATAAATAAATGTAGAATGCACTATTTATTCAGTACTAAGATGCACTGTTTCTTTAAACAGATCTCTATTCAGAAAATCACTTGCAATCAATGTTGTATAAATGCTTTGGTAGCCCCCATCCCACAAATAATTTGTTTTTCAAATCATGAGATTTGGAATCATAAAAATAATGATATTTAGAAATGTATATATATACACAATCATATGCATATGTTAAATACCAGGTTTTAATGTGTGGGTGCATGTTTGTGTGTAAAATGGCTTAATTCATAAAGAAAAATATTGATACAGTTAACCATATTAAAATAGGACACTTAAAGAAAACGGCAGGACTTCCCTGGTGGTCCAGTGGTTAAGAATCCGCCTTGCAATGCAGGGGACGCAGGTTCGATCCCTGGTTGGGGAGTGAAGATATCACATGCCATGGGGCAACTAAATTTATTTTATTTAGTTGAGCCCACACGCCTCAACTAGAGAGCCTGCATGCTGCAAACTACAGAGCTCACACGCTCTGGAGCCCACACACCACAACTACAGAGCCCACATACTCTGGGGCCAGCGCACTGCAACTACTGAGCCTGCATACCACAGCCAGAGAGAAGCCTGCGTGCCACAGTGAAGATCCCGCATGCCGCAACTAAGACCCAACGCAGCCAAAAAAGTAAATAAATAAAAATAAAATAAAATGTAACGTATTTAAGAAAAAAAGAAAATGGCAAGACTAGCCACAAAATGGGAGAAGACACTTGAAACACATATAACTGAAGGTGATAGTATCAAGAATATACAGTCATACAAATCTATAAGGAGAAAAGAAAAATGGGAGAAAGGAATAAGTTTTATACAAAATAACACATTTGGCCATTAATTAGATGAAGTTGATCAATCTCATCAAAAAACTTGACAATGCATATCAGATCACAATGCAATATCATTTTTCAAAATTTTTGGCAAAAATTAGGTAGTCTGACAATACCAAGTGTTAGAAAGTGAAACTGTCTTCCTGGTTTTACGAAAACAATTTGTAAAGTTGTAAATTGTGTAGATTTGAAAACGAGTATACCCTATGGCCAGCAAGTGCCTTTCAAAGCATACATGCAAGATAAAGATTTGCATGTGTGCACCAGGGACCCAGATAAGAGAGATCATATATCACAATTCAGAATAGCAACAGCTTTGAAAATTCCAAATGCCCATTCACAGGAAAATGGATAAATCAATTGTGGTACATGTTCAGCATATATTATAAAACAGTAAAAAAGGAATGAATTACAGATACAAGGACATGGACAAACCTTAGCAACAATGTTGCATGAAAGGAAGCAAAACTAAATCAAACTAAAACAATGTATTGTTTAGATATATGCATCTCTTTGCTTATGTGTATGAAATAAAACTATTTTTAAGAGGAATAATAAATACAAAATTTGGGATATTGCTTGCCCCTGAGCAGAGATAGGAGGGTCAGAAAAGAAGTACAGATAAATTTAAGATAAGTTCTTGGGTTAGGTGGTGAGCTCTTTATATGGACATTTTTATGTTATTAAAACAAACAAATAAAAGAGGGTCATGCTAAGTCAAATGATGACAGCGTGTCCTGGACCGAGAATTATGATTAATCCAATACCAGGCATCTGGGGTCCAGAAAAGATGGCAGCTCCCATTAAAAGGCTAGTGATGAGTGGGTTATTTGCTTTCACATCGTTCCCTTGTTGTATTTTGTATATTGTGGGAGTCACTCCACATCATTACTACTTCTTTTGTAGTAAATGTCAAAAGACAAAATTTTACAGAATAGAAGAATGTTTCCTTTCACATTTTACAAAATCTACCATAGTGATCACTGCTTAGTAGACGACAGACACTATTGCTGATGCCTTCAAAGATTCACCAAGTGATTGGGGAACTTGATGAGACAACAGAAATAACAGATTTATTTAAAAAAAAAAAAAAAAAAACTAGAGAAGGCTACTTGCTTTTCTTTATTTTCTTGCCAGTCACCTCTATTTTGTAGGTCCCTAACTGCCGAACATGCCATGTGCCCCATGTTGCTGGAGATAAGGAGTAATCAGATAAAGTCCATTGTCAAAATTTAAAATATAAATGTATATTTCCATTGTAGAAATAATCAGAAAATTTACACACAAAATGGTTTTTAAAAAGACTCAAGAAACTTTTGAAGTTCATTAATCTTCTAATTATTACTACTTACCTTGAGATTAAAGAGTTATAGAAAAGTGCAGTCTTAGACACATTATGTTCTGCACTTGGTAATTTTAAGTTTAAAATTAAAAATTGCTACTGTGACCCACCAAATTCCTGACAATTGAATAAAGAATATTTAGAGGTGGGCTTCCCTGGTGGCGCAGTGGTTGAGAGTCCGCCTGCCGATGCAGGGGACACGGGTTCGTGCCCCGGTCCGGGAAGATCCCACATGCCATGGAGCTGCTGGGCCCGTGAGCCATGGCTGCTGGGCCTGCACATTCGGAGCCTGTGCTCCGTAACAGGAGAGGCCACAACAGTGAGAGGCCAGCATACCGAAAAAAAAAAAAAAAAAAAAAAAAAAAAAGCATATTTAGAGGTATAGTAAAAGTCAGTAAAATATCATGGGCAGACTAATATACAGAATATAAAAACATGGAGCTATAAATTTGAACCAACCTAACAAAAACCATTCACAAACCTGTAGCTAATTATTCACTCTACATAGTATGGTGCTAATTCCAGAAATGAAAAGGCAGAAATGTTGTCCCCCCCAGAACTTTTAGAAGACCATGACAACAGACTCGGCATTTGATCATAATCCCCAAATTGGTGATGTCAAGAAGTTCAGCTGAGGAGCATATGTGTGTCTGCTTCCTTGCATGGTTGCTCTTGTAGCCATACCTCATGACTCATCTGTTTTTAGCCAGACAGCTTTCTAGTTTGAGAGGAGCTGGGAGTGTTCTATAATAAGGAGGAAACAGGGCAAAGACCTATATTCCTTCATTTACGCAAGAAATATTTATTCTCTATCCTCTACGTGCCATGTACTATGTTGGATGCCGGAAAATAATGCGGAGTGAAATGGAGAACTGGATTACAGAGTGGTGTGTGTTGTGATAACTGAATAGGCTGGAAGGGAAACAAGTCAGGATGCAGGAAAACCAGTTAGGAATCTACTGCAGTAATCCAGGAAGGAGATACTGGTCTGAACTAGGGGCATAGGGAGAAGAATGATATTCAAGGGCCTTTATAATGTAGAGTCAATTGGATTAGGTACCTGAAAAAGAAAATAAAGGTTTAGTCTAAACATGGAAGTGATATTTTCATTTTTACTCAGAGTAGCTTCTACTTAGGGGGAAGAGCGGGAAAGGGGGCCCTGCCCAAGGCACTAATGTGGCATATGGTAAAGCATAGAAAGATATTCAGATATTTCTCCATCCGATGCATATGTACATACATTCATACATCCAATTATATGGTAATTTGTGTTGGAACAAGACTGCATTTTGCAGACAGCTATCGGTTAAAAGATTGTAGGGGGGCTTCCCTGGTGGTGCAGTGGTTGAGAGTCCGCCTGCCGATGCAGGGGATACGGGTTCGTGTCCCGGTCCGGGAAGATCCCGCATGCCGCAGAGCAGCTGTGCCCGTGAGCCATGGCCGCTGAGCCTGTGTGTCCGGAGCCTGTGCTCTGCAATGGGAGAGGCCACAGCAGTGAGAGGCCCACGAACCGCAAAAAAAAAAGATTGTAAGGAAAATTTTTACAGTCATGTTTGCCTTTGGTATTGGAGCACGATTACTTGTAAGCTTTAATTTCAAAATGTATTTGGATTTTTGTAGTTCAAAATTAGTCATCAGGAGTAGGTGGTCTTCCTGTTAAAAAAGGCACAGAAATTAACTATGTTATTTATGTATTGACAGAACACTGGAAATGTTCTAGAACAGTGATTCCCAAACTTGTCTGCAAATTAGAATCACCTGGGATCTTTTAAAAAATTGCAGGGACTTCCCTGGCAGTCCAGTGGTTAAAACTTCACACTCCCAATGCAGTGGGCACAGGTTCCATCCCTGGTCAGGGAACTAAGATCCCACAAGCCACACGGCACGGCCTAAAAACACAAAAAAAACCCCAAACAAACCAAAAATTGCAAAGCACAGGCCCCACCCCAGATCAACTGAAATGACAATCACTGGGGATGGGACACAGGAGTTTGCAGTTTTTTAAGCTCCCCAGGTGGAACCAATGTGTAGACAAGTTTGGGAACCACTGGTCCAAAACAGGAAGATTAAAAAAGGGGAACTAAAACTGCTCTCTGCGTAAAGAACCTGGTATAATTTTCAGGCTACAAACTCAGATCTATTTTTAAAAATCTTTACTTTTCTATAAATGACTTGGATTTCTCTTTTAGGCTCCCAATTCCACAGAGCAGCTGGGTTTCTCTCCCTTTTTCCCTCTGTTGCTCCTTCACTGGGGCTGGGGTAGGGGGCTCTAAAGTACCAAGGCGGAGGAGAGGAGCTAGAGGGATGAGCATCCTTCTAATCCTCAGCTGATATCCCTCCATGCCTGCTCCACTGAGTCCTCTCGACACAAGGCTTCTCTAGTGTAGTTTCTGAGGTCTCTAGTGCAGCTGCCTCATCCCGTCCAAGGAGCTCTGGGAACCCCCAGGCTCATCGCTCACAGCCTCACAGCTCCTGGCCACAAAGGCAGACATTCTGTGCTGCCGCCCAGCACACTGAAGCTCAGGGGGCAAGGGTAGCCCTTAAAAACAGTGTCGAGGGCTTCCCTGGTGGCTCAGTGGTTGAGAGTCCGCCTGCCGATGCAGGGGACACGGGTTCGTGACCCGGTCCGGGAAGATCCCACATGCCGCAGAGCGGCTGGGCCCGTGAGCCATGGCTGCTGAGCTTGCGCGTCCGGAGCCTGTGCTCCGCAACGGGAGAGGCCACAACAGTGAGAGGCCAGCGTACCGCAAAAAAAAAAAAAAAAAAAAAAAAAAAAAGTGTCGAAAGGAATTAAAGGTATTGAGAATGAAAAACACTGTTTAATAATATATCAAAATAAATTATATGTATTTCTCCTTGTCATCCACTAATTATGCAAAAGAATTTTTATGTTTGTTAAAATTTTCTTGGCTTGTTATTATTAGTACTAACTTCAACCGTCTACTTCTTTCCTGAAATCTTCTTAAGTCCATTATGTGAGTTAACTTTTTTAATTAAAAAATATAATCCAGGGCTTCCCTGGTGGTGCAGTGGTTGAAAATCTGCCTGCCAATGCAGGAGACATGGGTTCGAGCCCTGGTCCGGGAAGATCCCACATGCCGTGGAGCAACTAAGCCCATGAGCCACAACTACTGAGCTTGCGCTCTAGAGCCCACGAGCCACAACTACCGAAGCCCACATGCCTAGAGCCCGTGCTCCGCAGTAAGAGAAGCCACCACAGTGAGAAGCCTGCACACCGCAACGAAGAGTAGCCCCTGCTCGCCACAACTAGAGAAAAGCCTGTGTGCAGCAATGAAGACCCAATGCAGCCAAAAATAAATAAGTACATTTATTAAAAAATATATATATATAATCCATAAACCTACTTAACTGAGTACACAAGACTGCAATATCGTTTAATATATTGAAAGTTAACAAGTGAGGGAGATGGCCCTGTCAGCCTCTCCACTTCAGAGAATTCCTAGTATTCCCTCAGGAAATACCTCCTGGACCATGTGTGACTCAGGACTGGCTGATAAGGCATCAGTGTCAATTCTTTAAGAGTCAAAATTTTTCATAAATACAAGTTAAACCCATTTAACGATGAATACCGGCCAGCATCTGTCTTGCAGTACTTCTTTAGTTTCTATATGAATCTCTATCACGCATACTCATCACAGGATTGTGTTTCCAGCATCAGCAAAAAATAAACGAAGTGAGAGGCTATGCTATGGTTGGTGAGATTATTGTTACTTTACCATTTGTTTTCTTAATCTCTCAAGGAAATAAATGCCTCAAGACATACGCATGCAGGTCCTTTTATATCTCTAGATCACTTTCCATTAAGAGATGCAACAACATACTGGGATATATGAGAATCACTTTTGTTAGGTTAGGAAATATTTAACATAAAACGAAGTTTTAGTTCATAATGTGTGCTTACCACACATAAAGTATGCTTAACATTAGGTAAAAGGTATTTGCAGATTTGAAGAAATAATGAAAGGAAACAAGAAATCAAATGAATGATTACACGTTAGATGGCTGGGAAATGGGTAGTTTTCTTCTAGATTTTCTTGAATATCATAACACTGGATATTTTTAATAGTCTTTTGATGTGTGTTATGCTACATACAAACAGAACTACAACTCTGCTCACTAGAATGTAGTTTAGGGCATGTCCTGGCTTGAGTAAAGTTTCTTAAACTGTAACTAAAACCCCCAACCTGCCTACAACACAAGAATTAGGATACACTGAAGCATCAGCATTGTAAAGAACTACTGCTTTCTGTAACGGCTTTTCTACAACTGAAAGCTGAGGGTCTAACTGCTGTGGTAGGTTTCTTTGTAAACTGCAGTACGGTGGTATAGGTATGTGAAAGCACTTACCATTCATCGATAAAAACGTGCTCAGGCTGAGTGCTTTTAAATATGCATGACTAAGTTCTCGATGTACTCTGTGGTCATTCATTGGCTATGTGGTAGCCCGACGGATTGCCTGTTATCTGATCAGCAGAAGCAGTTCAGAACTTGATGTGGTATAGCAGAGAAAGTTCAGGTTCAGAATACTACCTCTGAAGATTGAGTGATATTACATGGTGTCTGAAAGAGAAATTAAAAGGGCTCTAAATGAGAACAAGAATGAGCAAATCTGAATGAAGCCTTATTACTGAGAAAGGAATGGGCTAGGATCCTATTATTGAGAAGGGATCCTGGCTAGGATCAACCTTCCATATACCAGAAGATCTTCCTGCACAATGATGTTCTTTCTCCTTAAAGTAAGCAGATTCCATGTCACATACTGTGCCACAAAGGTGAGTTTTCACAGACACGGTGTAATGGTATCTGGGCTATGGAAGGAAGAAGAGGATTGGATAAACCCACCTTCTTTATTTTTTTAGAACCCACCTTCTTTAGATAAGAACCAGATGAGCTGCAATTTCTAAATTGAAACAAAAATACTCAAATACAGAGACTCTTCCTCCCATCCTTGGCAAGTTCAATATAAGATTTATTGAACTTCAGCTATACGTATAGGCTACTGACAAAGACTGTGAGGTTCCAGAGATGGTCTTACCTCACGCATCTTCCAGTCAAGTAGGAGCAGGTAAGTATCAACAGCCCATGTGCAAGGCAGAGCGAGGAAATGGGCCACGTAAGAGATGACTCAAAGTTTGTAAGAAAGTAAGATGCCTGGCTGAAAGCATCAGGAGGAACTTTGTGGAGGATATAGAATTTAAGGTAGGCTGCAATGATAGGTGAGGTTTCAACAGATTGGATGTAAAGAAGCCTTTCCTTGGGATAGGAACTACAAGAACGAAGGCAGAGAGACAAGACCACAGAAGTCATGATGGGAGAAAGGTGGGGCATGGAACATAAAGTCTACATAGGGGAGCAAGAGACACCTACTACATACAATGGGAGCACACTTTCAGACCATGAGCTGAATTTAGCTACCTGATGACTTGTTTGGCCTGGTCAGTATTTAGTGTTATTTTCTAACTGCGGAAATAGAAAGAAAGACAGGGAGCTAGTTGTATTTGAATTAGCTACCAGTATTTAAACAATGGGAGAATTACACATAAAAATCTAAGTGTTTGGCTTCTCTTGAAAAATCTAAAGTTCTGGCAGCAATTCTGGGCCTGCCTTCCAACAGGTCAGTAATCAGTGGAGACGAGCAGAAGTGGACCCCTAGACAGGGCAGAAACTCTATTGATGGCTACAGGTCCTCGTATCTCCTGTTGCCTCTGCAAGCGTCAGCTGCCATTTATTATCATGTCTAGGCTGGCTTGTTGTTGTTTGAAGACAAAAAGCTTTTCTTAAACCTTGTGTCACATAAGTCTGATGGGCCTAGATACTTGAGGTTTGTTTGTTTGTTTTTTAACCTTTACTACAAAGGAAGACATTGAACATCAACTAGAAGCATCTATTCTTCATTTAGTAGCCAGTGATGAAGCTTTGAAATATTTTGAGGATTTAAGTGGGTAATTGGAGGTGTGCTTTAAGAAGCTTAACCTAGAAAAGGCAAACAAAATTAACTGCAGAGGAAAAAGAGACGTGGAAAAAAACAATTAGAGGCCAATTTAGCATTCAAGTAAGAGGTAAAGATGGTTGGGGTTTGGGGGCATGAGTGGCTATGGAAAGAAAAAGACACCTGTCAGAGATACTGCAGAGAAAGGACCAGACAGCTTACTGAATCGGAAGAAGAGATAGAGGAAGAGCAAGCAATTAAAAATGACACTGAGGTCTCAGGCCAGAGACCTGTTAGTGGTTCCACTAACAGAAACAGAGGCGAGTAAAGTCTGGAGCTGTTGCTGATCTTCCCAAGGGAGATCATCACTTGCTTTGGAGCATGGTGAGTTTGTGTTGTCTGCTGAACAACCTGGTGGAGAAATTCATCAAGAGGTACAGCTGTTTCTAAAAGTCAGTAGAGCAGAGTAGTTCAAAGCATGGGCTTTGGAATCAGAACTCAGATTAATCATCTATAAAATGAGGGTAATATTAGATCCTACTTTCCTTGAGAGGCCTAACTAAGGAAATGTATAATGCAGTGACTACTTAAGAAAAAAACTGGTATGTATTTGAGAATTAGCTACATTAGCTCATGGAAACTGTGAGAATGAAAGAAATAACTAAAGAGACAACTGTAGAAAGAGAACATGTGATGTGGATGCTGCTAAAAAAACAACTAGAATGCAGTGATGACTAAGTCAACCTTTTGGTGATGATGGATTGATGGATGGATGGATGGATGGATGGATGGATGGATGGATGGATGGAAAGATAGACAGGGAGATGGTGTATTGTATAGTACTTCCTGAAATAAAAAATATTTTTGTCAAAATATTTTACACTAGGTTAATTTAGAAACACAGTACACTCCTGGTATTTGTAAATTTAACATTTGTATTTTCAACTTCTCACAAAATTCAGTGATACTCAGACAAAAGAGAAAATTGGCTAGTGAGTAGGCCTGGCTAAGTGTCGGCATTTTATGTCAACATGCCTCTCATAAAAAAATAAAAAATAAATAAATTAAAATATATATATATATATACATACATACACACATTATATAATGTATATATCTCCATTTCCACAAGATATTCAACCCTAGATTTGGAAATAGAAGAAGCCAATGAAAGCACTAATTGTAAGATTAGAATGTTCAACTCAGCAGTGACTTAGTGTCTTAGAATATGAACATTTTACATAGAAGTAAAAGCAAGTGACAGTTTTCATCTATACTCCAGTCAGAGTAAAACTTGGTCCCTTAGAAAGAAAATTTTATTGAAAGTTGAAAAGATTGTTAAAATGGGGTAAGTTGCACAAACACTTCCTTTGTTAATTTAGGAATTCACAAGATGTCATGTGTCAAGGGTGTGCAATACTGGTTGGTTATGGGAATGTCTCTTTTTTTTTTTTTTTTTTTTCCTCGGTACGCGAGCCTCTCACTGTTGTGGCCTCTCCTGTTGCGGAGCACAGGTTCCGGACGCACAGGCTCAGTGGCCATGGCTCACGGGCCCAGCCGCTCCGCGGCATGTGGGATCTTCCCGGTGTCCCCTGCATCGGCAGGCGGACTCTCAACCACTGAGCCACCAGGGAAGCCCGGGAATGTCTTTAATAGGTCTATTATAAAGAAATACCTAAAAAAAAAAAAAAAAAAAAATATCTTCCAGAAGGACAACTGATCATTAGGCAGGGAAATGGAAATTTGTCTTGCCAGGTAGCCACTTACTGCTGCACCCTGCCACATAAACAAGCCTTGGCAATTATGTCATTGAATCAGCCCAGCCCTCAGTTTAAGGCATAAGAAAAGGAGGTGAGTGGATTAGACTAAAGGATTTCTAGGTTTGAGAAATTTCCAGGTCTGACAATTTACGACACTCTATAGGAATGGATTCTGCAATGTATATTGTGTTAGTGTTCCACTCTTTTTTTACACTCCTCTAAATTGTATGTTTGAGATGAATAAGAGAGTCTTGTCTGCCTTCACAGAAGAGCTTGATTTTTGTTAATTTCCCCCAGTACTAGGTTCCAGAAAGACTGATAAAATGAGCTAGCAGGTGAAGGCCATTTTCCAAGGCATCTCATTAGGGTATGCCTAGAGATTGCTTCCTAAGAACAAGATATGACTTTGAAGAATTTCTAACTAGCCAAGAGAATCACCAGGGTCCTCTTTTAAGAGCTGCTCCTTGAACAGAGTCTAGTTTAGGCTTATAGCCTCCCACTTGTTCCTCAAGAGAGACCAGCATCTAAGTGGATTTTGCTGTGCTTGTCAAATTCCCTTATGCGAACAAGAGGCAGTGATACAAAGTTTCTGCAAAACAAAACTCAAAAGTGCCTCAAATTAGGATAACCTGTTTTTGCGCTCAGCTATAGTTCTTGACCAAACCTCATTAGAGGAAGGACACACAGATTATGGGGCTCAGCTCTAGCTTCCCCGCACATACCTGCATTCAGCTGGAACAGGTCTACATAAAACAAAAAGAAATCATCAGAACTGTTTTCCCTCAAAAGATACATTGATTGTTCTTCTTCAACTGAATTCTGCTCATCTTGATATACTGAAAAGTGGTTTGTAGTTAAGAAAAAAATTTTTCAACAATATTTTTATAACTTTTATAATTTTAAAGTTGAGGAACTGAAAACATACTTTGAGATATATGACCTAAATTTTTTAAGTTTTGACTGATTTTAGGATATACACTTATAGGGCAAATCTCCCTTCTTTGCAGCTTTCACTACAAAAATGCTCCCACTGCAAAGCTCTGAAATAAAACCATTCAATATCAGACTCAGAAATCTGCTCTACTGGCTGGATCTGACTGCTAAAACAGAAATATGTTCAAAAGACAAAACATTTTACTGACTTGGAGAGATTACAAAGCACGCCAAATAGATTTCAGGCAATTAAGTTCACAAGAAGAAGTACGTCCACAATATCAAGAATTTACAAGACAGAGAGGCATACTATTTCTGATGACTTCATGGCATGTACTTTTCACAAGTTCTAATATTTCTTCCTTGAATAAAATGTTCACAATGAAACTGCACAATCAGAATTACTCTTTACCTGGGTCCCACAGTACTTCTCAGAATTTTTAGAAGAGCATCTGAGAATGGTGTTGTTACTAAATACTTCAAGATGAGAGCCCTCTAATTTTAATACTTATCAAACTAAACCATTTGGAAGCACTGATTTCTCTTGCTTCTGAAGCTTATTATATTCATTACCTCACTTCAATCAGGTTCTGGATGACTTGTTTCCATTCTAGTTAGAGCCTTTGTAAGAATGGTTTAAGCATACTAATAAGTATTGGCCTGATTCTACCATCCCTATGCCCATGTAACTTCCATAAAGTCAAAACCCCTTTCAAAGTGCCTTAACCTTGAGAATTCATATGGTGTCCGTATGGGAATATTTGTACATCTTGAAGATGATTGTTTCTTCGTTGCTATTATTATCTTCTTCTCAAAACAAATAGAACAAGCAGTGCATGTCATGCCCATCATTTTCAGAGAAGAAATCTCCAGAAAGTACTTAATGGCCAATTGGAAAATGTTCTAACAATACAGTCTTTCCTGGTTTTTCAATTTACTACAGGTGGATAATCTCTGAAAAACCCAAAGCAGAACAGATTGAATCACTTTTAACAATTTGAACTTTGAATGAATTCCAAAGTGCTTAGAGTGAAGCTGTTTTGCCTTTAATATCTCAAATAAAGATTAAATAATTTTTCATTGAAAATTGAGCAAATGTACTGGAAAATTGTGTGCTTAGAAAACCGCATTCATTATAGATGAGCATTTGGGCATTATAATTACACTGGTATTTTAATTGGCATTGTCATAAATTTGGGGGCAGGGACTATCAAAATCTTTCTTTGGTATGCTAAAGTTCTCTAAAAGAGACACAATTCTAATAAGTTTAAAAATTATGCAAGAGGGAAGACATATGGGAACATGTGTATATGTATAGCTGATTCACTTTGTTATAAAGCAGAAACTAACACACCATTGTAAAGCAATTATACCCCAATAAAGATGTTTAAAAAAAAAAAAAAAGTCCATCACCAGCATGATATGACTATTCTAAATTTAATATTAACTACTCTTTTAGGCTGAATTTACCATCAACTAAAACAAAGGCCAGGAAAGTAAAAGTATGCACATGGCTTAAAAAGATGGTGTGTATTCTATTAAATTTTAATGCATATAATAAAATAAATCAAAATATAAAGCTCTTCAACTAAATGAAATCTTTAATAGAGATTTGGTTTCAATATACCAGAAAACGATCTCTCTTTTTAAAATATGTACATTTAGATATTTTCAAAATTTACTTTGGATTTCCACTGTTGATGAGCACAGCCAAAACTGCCTCTTACTTCCTTGATTTAAATACGGTAAATGCTAAGAAAAAAGACAGATTACTGATTCTGGACATAAAGGAAATAGCGCTAGCAATAATGCCCAATAGATCAATCAGAGTATATGAAGAAAATGTACTTTTTATAGTTATCCTGTGTCAGGGAAAACCTTTCAATCGAGCCATCTCATTCCACCACGTGCACAGGAAACTTTTACCATCATAATCACAAGGGTCAATGAAAAATGTAGAAACCACTCAAATGAGCCCAGACTTTGCTGTCACTTTGGGGCTGATAGATTCTGGCCAAACTTACACTGATGAAGAATGTGAGCTATTGGAGAGGTGGCATAAAGATAATTTATCCTAGCAGCTGCTTTGGAATTTGAAGATTAAGGAAAAAAAGATCAAAATTGGCACCTGTATTGTATAAAATGCATAGCTACATAAGAAAATCTCATCTTTCTTGTAAAAACTTCTGTTTCCCCAGTTGCACTGCTTGAAAGTGAATCTGTGTACCAGAAGGTTGTTCAGGATTATGAAACTTAATGCATTTTACCACAAGCAAATATAAACATTTTCAAGAAAAGCACAAGGCAAGAGACATGAAAGACCATATGTTTTCAGTGCTCTCCATGTCAAAACAATACCAAGTCTCCAAAAAATAACTGCTAGTCATATTGAATTATTTTGCCAGATATCTTCCAAAAGTTACTTGGAAGAAATTACAGTGCACTCTATGTATCGTGTAATGAATAAAAATAGATTTCCCCAGACCAAACATATGACATTCATGAATTATCTTGTTGGCTATAATACTTAAAGAGATTTCTGAGTTTACTGCTCATGGATTAGTGGCAAAGGTAAAAACGAGATAAAACAGAAGCTTAACTTTCTAGAAAATGTTTCTCAGCAAGCTGTGTAAACTCCTTTAGTTAAGCTAACACGTAATACGCAAAAACAGAGCATTTTTCCCTCCCTGAGGTTTTTCTCCTTCTGCTGAGAGCCTTAAACCTTTCACAGGTTCATGCTGCTCTTGCCATGTTCTACTTGGAAGTTCAAACGCGCACGCGCGCGCACACACACACACACACACACCTACGCGGGAGACGCTGGGGTAAAGGCACTTTAAGCAGCCTTCCGGTTCTAACACTCCATGGCCACCTTTTTAACCTGTATCAAAACACTGCTCATGGGCTTCCCTGGTGGTGCAGTGTTTGAGAGTTCGCCTGCCGATGCAGGGGACACGGGTTCGTGCCCCGGTCCGGGAAGATCCCACGTGCCGCGGAGCGGCTGGGCCCGTGAGCCATGGCCGCTGAGCCTGCGCGTCCGGAGCCTGTGCTCCACAACGGGAGAGGCCACAGCAGTGAGAGGCCCGCGTACCGAAAACAAAAACAACAAAACAAACAAAAGACACTGCTCAGCTGACCAGATGGATGGGGCACCGCAAAGGATTTGCTCAACCTAGCGTCCTTTCTCTGACTGCTCTTGCATTGCCAAACCACTTTCTAAATAATAATCATAATATCAAAAACTTGGTGAATGAACCCTCAAAAAGAAATCGCTAACATCAAAGGAACAAACCACGCCCTAGAATTAGCCACGGATACTGAGGATGGGGAAAGAAAAGCAAAAGCAAAATGGAAGGATCCTTTACTCGTGATTCTGGCAAGATGAGAGCTGTCCCTTCCAGAATTTCTCTCCTAATCTTTTTATACTCTGAAGGCCCAGCGTTTCCTTCCTAATCCCTTTGTTTATCAGAACCCACCAGTTACCAGACGCTTTGCTAGACGTTTCCCATACCTTACCTCACCTAATCTCTTCAGCAACCTAATGCACATCTTGACACACCCAATGGGCTAAATAATTTGCAGGGCCCAGTGCAAAATGAAAATATGGGGCCCCTGGTTCCAAAAGCTGGTAAAACGTGTCATTACAGATACTAAAATATAAAACCCTTACCTTTCTTTCGCGGTCTCTCTCTCAGGGCGTTTTTCCCTTTAAGCTCCCTGGAGCGCAGGAGTAAATGAGCAGCCGCTCGCCCGAGTCTCTGCCTCGGCTAGCATGTGTCACGTGGTCCATGCGCACCTGCACGCGGAAGCCCATAGCTGCCAGGTGTGCCCTCTTGACAGCCTCCCAGCCCACACGCCGGGCCTCGGTTGGGGGCAGGGGTGTTGAGCCAGGCATTTTACCCTCCTACAAGCCTAACGCCCCAACCCAAGTCAGCAGGGATGCACTAGTTACCTGGATACCGAGTGGGTAAAAGGCTTGCCCCACCTCCACCCGTGCACTGCCCTATGACCCCGCTCTTAGATACCTGGGGCAGGAGAGACTCCTCCCGCGCCTGCGCCCAGGCCCCTGCTGACAGAAGAGGTCCCAGCTGTCACTGATGGATCAGAATGGGAAGGCCAGTCAGGGCCCAGGAAGGCAGCGGCAGGGGAGGCCGGCAAACAAGAAGCCATCTCAGAGAGGCAGGGCGTAAGAGGAGAGGCCCCAAGCATTTCTCTGTCGTCATATCCGATTTCACTTACAGACCACAAAAGCAAAGATAACGTTATTAAGAAGTTTAGAATGGTGGCCATAGTAACTTAAACCAAGCATAGGACCCTACCAAACGCGAAGCCCTGTACGATTGCACTGGTCACATGTCCATGAAGCCCAGCACTACTGCCACCGAGAAGACATCCAATAAATATCAGTTCCTTTCTCTCCCTCAACCATTCCCTCACTCTAAGAACCCTGACCGCACCCTCCCACCCACCCAAAGGAAGGTTTCTTAGACAAAAAATATAGCAGATATATTTCCACCAAGGGAAGAGAAGAGCCTTATTTTTTTCTGTCTTTTTTTTTTTTTTTTTTTTTGGCAAATGAGGAAACTGACACAGAGCTTAAGTGACATGCTAAGAGATAATCCACCTGGTATGTGTGTCTGTGGACCTGGGTCTAAAGCCAGGGCCCTTGACCTTTCCATTATGTGCAGCTGTCAGGTAGCTACAGTGGAAAACGCATGATAAACACTTCTTAATAAAATATGTTGATATCTGACAATGTTACAACCCTATTTTACCATTGACTTAGGGGGAAAAAATAACCAAAACACCTTGGCTCTTTTAGCAGATGTTTGGGAAATGTCCTTTTGTGTGTTATGGTTTTGATGTGAATGCAGTGCTTACTTAGAATAAGAGTCTCCTCGAAGCTGGCCATCATTAACTTGTTAGTTACTCATGTATGGTAAAATATATAAATGTGATTTACATCTTAGAAATAAGACATACTTAATTGTAAGCTTATTCTTGTAACAGTCTTGAAATGCATTGTAAACCTAATCCTGTAATAGTCTTGAAATGTGCGAGCATGTCATTATATAAGCCAATGTATTTTAGATAACTTTTTGTTTTATTCTTTAAATGAATTAATATTTATCAAAACATTAAAAAATCACATTATAGAAAATTTCGACTCTGAGGAAAAGAAAATAGATCACCCATAATCTCTCCAGTCTCACACAGCCACACTATTAATTTTGGTGTATTTTCCTTCCAGTATTATTATATAAGAAACAATATGCAAACATACTATAGTGTTTGTTTAAATAAAAGGCAAATCTAAAACCAAAGATAAGAAAAGTCTCTACACATGATTTTATTATTTTGTCTAAAGACAGAAACACGGACTAGATACTTTTTAAAGATCCTTTCTGTATTGGAACTGAAATCATAACTCTTTAATTTGTAAAATACTAAAAATCTTCCAATGCTGACCCAAGAAGTAAAAATTTCCCCCCCATTTCATCTAATTCCCTCCCCTAGACTTAATTACTCTTATAGTTTGGTGTATATCTTGCTTAAAATTTCCCAAATCTACATTGGCATATATAGAAATACATGCATATACACATGAATTATTATAAAATCGGAAGCATACTGTACATACAGGTCTGTAACTTTATTTGTATCTCAATAGTTTATAACCTACAGCTGGTACTAAAATGTTAAATCGCAGTGTTGACCAGCTTATGTTTATTACTGTCTATCTAAATAAGTAAAGCCTAAAGGGTAAGATGTGTTCAGGTCAGAAAATTAACATTTCTCAATATCTTGTGATAACCTATAATGGAAAAGAATCTGAAAAAGGATAGATATAGATATATGTACAACTGAATGACTTTGCTGTACGCCTGAAACATTGTAAACAAACTATACTTCAACAAATAAATAAATAGAAGCTGTTGTTATATCAAATAGTAAAAAAAAGGAAAAGAAAGAAAATAACATTTCTCACACTGACGTATCTAGAAGTCTTTTAAACATGAAGATACTGTTATTGGCCCATCATCAACGGGGCATCCTTCCAAGGCAAAAGTACTTTTGCCCACCTCCTATTCTTCGTTTATAACTTCCTGGTGGGACAGGCAGTCTCTGTGTTACAGTTAAATACTTAAGTGAAATCTTCTTAACTAAAGTACAAAATATTAAAGAAAGAACAAATCTAGTGTATCTTGCTTTTCCTGTAGTTCTTAGAATAGTGTCTTGTATAAAATATGCCCTTAATGTTTGTTGCTTAAACAAGGGCATGAATGACTGAGCCATTGTTTCACTAACAAAAGTATTACATTTGCACTAATCAATCCAGGCCTTTCTTGGTGACCAATATGTCAGATGACAGATCAGATTCAGTATGTGAGCAGTGCCAGAACAACTGATGGGTCCATATAATGGCTAAACCCAAAGCTTTGTTTTCTATCCTGATAGTTAGCAAGGAAATTCGTTAAGCATTGTAGCCTTTTAAAATATCCCCTCACATTTATTTAACCATTTTAAACCTATTTGAATAGATCAGGACAGTGATAAATGTCTAAAAACTTGACCCTTTTTAGTCTCTAGGAATAAGAATTTTTCAGGTAAATACTTTTGTAAGATTCTAAACTTCTATCAAATTATACACATATGCCTTAATTTATTAATAGCTACATGCATGCATATGTGTGTCCATTTCAGTTTCTCTATTCTTATACACACTTAACCTTGTAAATAGTATTTTCTCTTGTTTTGATTCCCCATTTATTTTAGACTGATTGTGCAAAATTTCAAACGTACACAAAAAGAGAATAGTATAATAAACTCATCCCCAAACTTCAACAAATTACTTAGCAAATGTTTACAATCCTAAAAGTGACATAACTTGTTTCCAGAGCATTGTACAACAGCTCTTGTCAGGCTCCTTTTCAAACACTAGACAAGGGTTTATGCAAAAGTAAACAGGACACCTGTTGCCTCAAAACAAACGATACTTAGGAAGTGAAAACCGGAACCACACGCGCACCCTTAACTGCAGATTTCCATGCAGGACAGGCCTTATACTTAAGCATCTTGTTTGCAAAAATAAAGCAGAGGAATGCAGAGTTAAAAGCAGAAAAGGTTGCACAACATGTCCAGAGTTCTACCGTGTACCCAGAAATTGCTGGACCCTGTAGAATGCACAGGGTAAGTATGAGGCACAATCCTTGCCATCAAGGAACACACAGATTTGTAGGGGATGATAAGCTACATAATTACCAGAAAAAAATGTATACATTTAATTGGATAAGCCAGAAATAAATCATTACAGTTGTGTTGAATCATTTATTTATATCCTACATACTTTTTTTCCAATCCAAGTAATAATTTCCTTTGTTCTCAAGCTACTAAGAGACATATTAATGATAATAAACTTGCAGGTTGGTGGAAAATTCCAACTTTCCTAACTTTATCAACAAAAGCACATGAAGCGTAAAAAAAAAAAAACTCACGTAGTACGTATGTTACCAATGATCTTGTTATTTCTGTTGTAGCCCATGAGCTATCTTGGCAAATCAGTGTGTGAAAGAACGTGTAACATCTTTTCAGTTGATTTAGAGGCAGCAAAGTTTTCTAGAAACTATCCTTAAGCTTATCCTCTTAGCATCACAATTCACTCTGACCTGCCTCCATTAAAAGGTAGGTCAACTGATGGAGAGAAGGGGGATAAAGAAAAATGAAGTGGAATCATGAACTGTACTACAGTTCCTCATCCACATTTCAAAGTGTGGTGCAAGGACCAGAAGCATAGGCACTCCCTGAAAACTTGTTAGAAATGCAGAATCAAAGGCTTCACCCAGCTCTACTGAAGCAGAATTTGTATTTTAATAAGATCTTCAACTGCTTCCTTTGCCTATTAAAGTTTGAGACAAACTGTCTTAAGCTTTCTTCCATCTCTGCACAGACCCTACACAATTGTATTATTTTGCCACATCTCTGATAACATGGTCTCTTTTGATTAGAGAATCAGATTTCACAGAACCGTTTTTGAATGATATATATGCTCATTGATACATTTGATTTAGTAATCTTTTGTATATACATCTTGGGTTTAAAGACTAGTCATATTAGCTGCTCTCCTTTAAAATTAAAGTTAGTTTATTTGGAGGTCTTAACCAAAGAGTTGAAGTTAGAACATTTGATTTCTGGAAATCAATTAGAAATCTCAGCTAGAAAAGGAAGTCATTTCACATTTTCATGATAATCAACCGATTCATCCATGTCTCTATGTCTCAGCAAGAAAGAGTAAAGAAAGAATAAATATTAAAACAAAAGATTAGAAATAAATGGAAATATTGCCATTAGCATACTCCAACCCAGGGAGTATGTGCTTAAAAACACTTACGCACACAATTTCATAGCATCTTCCATAGCCATTTGTACAGAGGAAATATGGATTTAATCTTTCAAAACTTTTGTTTTTTGAATACCTGCAAACTAATTTTAATCGAAGAAATATGAGAAGGCTAAAGTGCTTTTCATTCTATTACAGTGGCCCCTTTGCATTTTAGTGGACTATACTATGGCTTTTTAAATTATTTAAAATGTTAATAATTTTTGGTTAACTATTTGTTTTTACATACATTTTGAATTTAGCAATGATGAATATACATATGGTCTCTTGTATCTGGGTTTGAATACATGTCATGAATGTCTTTATGAATCCACAAAATATTCAACAAATCTGCCCAAATTTACCACTTTTATTAAAAGGACACATGTGAACTCAAAAAACTAAGTTCCTTCTGAAAACTGCAATTTGGTGGGGTAGAAAGGAGAGGAACTGATGAACCAGAGGAGAGTTGGGCTTTGGTCATGGGTACAGGGACAGATCCAGATATCGGACATGGTGAGTTCTAGGGTGGGGCATAGAGATAAAGCAAGTGAGACAACTCTTCCTCCTCTCCCTCCACCAACATCATCAGCTCCTAAACCTTTTTTTTCACAGATCGAAGAACTTCTGTCCTCACCAGCTACAGAAGGTCAAGAAACATCTTCAGAAGACTGTTCCCATAATTCGCCACAGACAGCCCATTAGGGGCTGTCACTAAAGACAGAAACATCTGGTAGTCTCGATTTTAAATTAATCATATTCATGTTTTTAACACAGAACATAAAATCACAGGTATGATCTTAGTAGTTAAGGACCCCCCCTAAAGTTTTTACTAGGATACATGTCTGTCCAATATGTTGAAACTGTAAACATAAGAGTGATTTGGCATCAGGCTTGCCAAGACCTAATTTGCCTGAGAAAGGGAAGATGCTGGAATAAGGCAGACCTAGGGCTAAGAAATGAGCTTAACTTCATTGGGGTTCAAGAGGATGTGGGCAGAAGGCTAAATTAGGCCCTCCAAAAAGGGCATGGAGAGGCCAGTTCATCCCTGGCCCATTTTCAGCCTCCATAAGCAATGGAATCCAAACCTGTGTGGGCAGCATCAGGAGTCGCAAGCAGGGAAAATCCTTGAGGCCAGCCAGGTGGCAATATTCATCTGAAATCTCTCTCTTCCTTTAATAAATGATTATATTTTGGAATTGGAACATAGATAACTGAAACTTCGATAATAGCTTCCGATCACTTTTCCTCCTAAGAAATACTCAGCACCATTCCTCCTTTTGCTTTTCTTATGCCCAAACTCTCCAATTTTAGTTTAAGTTATCTTCTCAAATCTGAGATCTTGACAGACTCATGCTATGTTTCCTCTTCTTGTCAGACCCATGTGTTTTTCATCATAAGTGATGGTATAAAAAAATTTTGTTCTTCAACATTCTTTGTGAAGTTAATGTTTCACTTCCCTTATTCTTCTTTCTATTCCAAACTCTTGACTTTCAAATACAGGAAGAGTTTTGTTTTGTTTTGTTTCAATTCTAGCTGTTAACCCAAACCATTCATTTTCTACATTAGAATTAAAATTTACAAGAAATACATTCTAGATATTTCTCTCATTGATATATTTTTCTTCTTGTTGTATTAGCAGAAGTGCGTAGAAGTTGGTGGGTTATGAGAATCTTAATACACATTGAGATTTGCCATGGAAACTACACCACAGCAAGTAGCCTCCCAACACCACCATGATTTTTCCTCTAAGGCTGATGCCAAAGATCACTACTGTTCCACAGAACGTGGGAAGGTTCTGCTTCAAAGGTCAGAATTTTGAGAGATGAGCCTTATACTTTACTAGATGAGCCTTACCTAACTCCAGGAGCAGTTTCTTGAACTTTTTCCCTGTGATATAACATGTGTATTCACTCACCACAATTTTAACCATAATATTTGTTTTTCTACACCTCCTCAAGCTATTTTGTTTCTGTTTTACGTGTCTTAACATTTCATCTAGAAGCTCTTCATCCTCCTAAACAAATTGGAACAAAACCAGAAACTCCTTAAGAGTTTTTCAAAGTTTTGTTGTGTTTTCCTCTACCATGTAACAGTAACATTTTGTTACATACTTCTATTGTGTTTTATTTTTAAGCTTTCCATATATCCTTAAACTTTCCATCTCTCCCAAAAGATTATATCCCCCTCAGAAGATATTATTGATTTTTAACTAACACCACAACCGCCATCACCACCACTGAGCCTAACACATCTGTGACATCAGACAGGGATCCAGTAAGTCTTTGTTGAACTACCAAATGAACGAAAACCATTCCTTTTGTGGTTGTAATTCTTTTAGCTCCAAATGGATTATAATGCAGTGTAGTAGAACGCTACTGAACAGTCTTGAGTAATAGGAGATCTCTTTGAACTCTGAATGTCTGCCTCTTAGGTCCAAAATCTACTAATCTTCTGAGCATTAGAAATTAGCTCTGATGTGTACCATCCGATGAGCCCAAACTGCTTCATTAACCACAATAGCGCCCTCACAGTCTCACCAGCAATGTAATACAATATTTCATTCACCTCTTCCTGCCATTATCTCTATCTCCTATTGCTTCTTGCTTTGGGGATATAAGATTTTTAGGGACCCTGTTTTAAAGACTTACTTGACTACTTCACAATCCCTTGATCCTTCCTATTAGAAATTTTCCATTTCTTATTTAAGAATAAATTAGTTTCCAAAGAATAAGTATATTTATGCTTTATATTTATGTTTTTATTCTTTCATAATCAGAGCGAAACAGAAAATAAAATTATAATCCCTGTGTAATATTTTGGTAATTTTACCTTTGTTTTCAAATATCTTTAGAAGTCTTTCTATAGTTGCATAAAACAGGGGAAAAAAGATTAACAGATTCTTAAAAGGAAACAGAGAACTAGAGAGTGAACTGTTGCAGTAGAATTGGAAATCAAACTCCAAGGAACTCATAATTCAATAAATGCTAAACATCAGCATCACACTGTTCTTTGAAAGCTACTTGTTATTCTATAAATCTTTACATAAATCATTCATCATTGAACCTAAGGACCTCAATGGTTCATGGTGTCTTCCATATGATAAGTTTAGCTAAACTATACACAGTAACCAACGAGGTACCAAGGAGAGTTAAAACAGAAATAGATAACATTTATTCTTTAAAAATTTGCAGTTTAACAAAGCTGCAATATATTGCAAATGTAATGTAACTATTTGAGCATATATATTAATAATACTGGATACAAAATTAAATTAGTTTCTTTATTGAAAAACTTCCTGGAGCCCTTAAAATATTTAGGGACACCAAAAAAGATGGATATAGTGAGCAGAATTACCCAAATTTAGTTGACCACAAATTTCTTTTCCTACTCCTTCAAAAGAATACTTATTATTTCAAGAAAGCAGTGCTCCATTTAAAAAGAAAAAAAACTTTCAGAAAGTGAGAACTAATATGATGGCAGCTAAAACAAGACATGATTAATCAAGAAAAGTTTCAAAGACAGGAGTCCTGAATTGAGTTTTGAAGGAGGGTGACGTGTTTGGAGAAGATGGGAAAAGGCATAACAAGGCAAGACTAACAAATGTTTTTTAACTCTCATTTAGAAGAAATGTAAAGAACCGAATACACATTAGCTTAACTGTAGTGGTATCAATAAACTAAAGATGACAGGAAAGGAGCATTTAGGTAAAATTTACTAGAATAGACGAAGAACAGTTCCAACTTTTAAAACAACGGTTTCATAGAGATCGTGCTTGTAGTATATTTATATTGATATGATTATGGGTACACCTTCAAACTATAAAAATAAATGCAGTTTGTTACCTACACTGAGTAATATTAATCTAACAACATATCCCGCTAGTCCAAAAGTGGGCTCCCTCGTCCGTTTGAGAACCTGAAGGTCATCTTCCAAATTGAGTGCCCATTTGGATGAGATGAGATACATTTGAGCTTTTGTACTTTTTTACTGAAAGAAGGAAATAGGAGGTATATGGGAGATGGAGATTGGAAGAACCTAGGGAAAATAAGAGAAAAATGGTAAATAATAGGATGTCCTGATGTCATTCTGCTAAACAGTTCTAAGGATGGGTTTTGTAACACATAAAGAAGAAAAATTAGATTCAGAGCTAAAGATGCTATTTTCCAGTAAAACTCTGAGATGATAGGCTCTGGCACCTAAAGAGAAGTTTGAAGCTAATATGGAAATAGGAACATCTCCACCTCAGGACCAGAAGAGGGCTGTAACATCTGGTGGGGTCTGCAGAGCAGTGGTCAAGCAGTCGTAGCCACCTTTGAGGCCAGTTGAGTGGCAGGTAAGATGGTTTCTCCAAGAAGGCATCAACTACAGTGGTTGTGGTGTGACAGCTCCCTCAAAAGTCTTGTTGGCAGCATGGTGAAAAGCATGAGTGATTTTTTTTTTCTCTTGCATGTGAGACATCACTGGAGATTTGCAGAAATAGGTGGTGCTGAAGTCCAATAGTCATATATGTAAATAACCATAATCACTTGGCATTAATGTTAATGAGACTACTTGAACTGATAGGTTGGTCAGACCTAGTGATATTTATGTAATGTAGAGATATAGTGTTTCTATATGGTGCTTGAAGACATACGTCTAGGTCAAGAATTGCAAACAGTAATGTCTATGGGGGGGTGGGGGTACAATACATATAAATACATGTAGAGCACCAGGTATAACACAGTAGATACAGTTTGTACCCCAACCCAGCATCACTCTTGCCATGAGGTAATACAGTTTAAAACACTATCTAGGCGTAATCAAAAGGCAGTAAGAAGCTCTACTATTTCCCCTTTGCTCTCAGTGCTTCCTTCTCTTGATCCTCACTTGTTGTCCATTGTCTTACAAATAAAATCCTATCTCATTGCCATGTCACTTGAGGGTCCATTGTAATTTAGATTATCACTCTGTCTTCATCTTTTATTGTCCCTCATTGATACTCTAGAATCCAGCTGAAAATTCATGATGTAGGAATAAATAATAAGTACATTTCTTTTCCAAAACACTGCTGAAAGCAAGGCTGTGACAAATATTAAAATCGCATAAATTTTCATCAAGAATTTGATTCCATATTTCTCCATGAAATGGGCATAGATTATAGAACAAGAATATAACCTAATTAACGCTACAAGGAAAAGTAAGAATGGTTCTAATTTATTGATATTTGCAGTGTGCCACCCTTTGGCTAAGCGACTTCTGTATACCAAACCTCCTTCTTCCAACTGCTCACAAAGCCGCAAAATCTTCCAGGTACTAAAATGACTCTGCATTCCTCTTTAGTCCCCAGAGCTGGAGAGGCTGATCTTATCCATAGACTAGGTTTGTGAATACACCCAATAATGTCTTTATCATTTCAGCGTCATTCAGATCCAGTGCACAAAACGTCTCTCTGTAGGCCCTCTCCATTCTATACAAATAGATGGATACCGAGGGCAGTCACCATCCCCAAATGGCCAATTTCAGTGCAGGCTTTAGTGAGATCACACTGCTACACATCTACAGAAATAAGGGCTGTCAATTTTTCTCTAGTTTGCCTAAATTAATAATGTTAATAATTTCTAACCCATGTGCCTCTGACTACTCTATAATTGTCACTGAAATACAATCCATGAACTGTAAAGAAAAAGACATAGCTTTGAACACATCTGTCTTCATGAGTGATACCACTACAGTTAAATGGACTAGTAGCCTCCACACTTTCTCTCATCAAGATGCTGTAAATACACTACTCCACTGAAATCTAGCAAATTTATTGGGTCTAGATCACCAAGACTCACATATTTCCTCAGTAGAAATAGCTTTGCTGGTTCCCAGACTAAGACAAGTTCAAAGCAGGATTTTGAAACATCATTTTTGATCACTCTGATTTCTCTCACAATAATACAGACTGAAATATAGTATTTTCCTTAAAAAACACTTGTTCTTAAAACTACTGTGAGTCCATGTTTATGCTCCAAGAAAACCAACACTGACAAAAGCATAGCTATTTACCAACTGAGCCAGAAAACTAAAATGATGTTAAATGTAACTTCTTTAGGTTACAAAGTAGCCTTCAACAGGAAACCGTTGGGACAACAACTTGGTCAGACTGGTCGTCTGTCTGTCTGTCTCATGCTGATGAAATTCAGCTCTAGTGCCCTTCTAGTTCTCTGGTGCAGATGTGCCCCTCGATAAAGCGATCTTCCTTCTCTGTAACTGCCTTGGCAGACATGCAGGCTCCACATGGATAGTGTGTGGATGAGGTTTCAGATTCTTGAGTCTTTAGAAGCACTATAGTCTGCAGGATCTGGAAAGGTTATACCACAGCAACCCCTCTGATATGGAATAGTTGACTCACCTCCCATTTAAAAGGTCATTTCAAATCCTTCATATTTTTATGTTCCATATCCAACATCCATTTTCCAAGCCAAGTGCACTAAATCTAAGAACTTCAAAGAATCACAGACTCCAGAAGGACTTTGAGAATTCATTGAATACAACTTCTTGCTTACAAGCAATGTTACACTTAAGCCGTCACAGAAAACTATCCTGGTTTTAAAGGCATCATAGAAAGATTTTCCCAGTCTGCCTAGATATCCTATTACAAACCCCTAGCAGACTTCCTTCACAAAAAAATTCTTCCTCACACACTATCTAAATCCTTCACAGCCTAGTTTAAGTGTGTTGTTTTCTACTCCAATCCTTTGCTAACTCACCATCTTTCCTACCAACTTCCATTGCTTATTTCAGTTGATGGCAATATTCTCTTAATTATCAGTGGGCTCAGTTATAGATATCTGTCTTTTAGGACTTCCAAGCCATCACTTGACTGCTCACTGATTAAATATTCCTCCACAGACTTTCATGAATCCATTTGTTTTCTCTGCATTCCCAGTCTCTAACTGAGTTCACTGTGCTGCCCAGTAAGTAGGGTATAGTGGAAAGAATGCTGAATAGAGTTCTGGAAACTTATCTCCAGCATCTGCCCAAAACAGATTAATGATTAACAGCTTTGGATAAGTCACTGCATCTTCCTGAACTTCAAATTCCTCCTCAGTAAATTGAAAGAATTAAAATAAATTTCTCAGACTAGTTTACCCTTCATTTTTCTGTAAGTTTATGATTTTTTAAAACTTGTTAATTGGTTCTCAGTTTTTATATTTCACTCACCCTGTACACTGTCATTAAATTAAAATTCTCAAGTTGCCATGACCTGTTTATGAGGAAACTGAGGCTTTGAGGGAGTAACTTACATTTCCAAGGTCACGTGCTTCATAATTGATAGAACCAGTGGGAAAGCTGGGAAGGATTGAGAGGGGAAGCCCAAATCTTTGGCCCCTTAATTATGCTTGTGTGGGGCAGCTACAGGTAGCCTAGCTAAAACTAAAATAACTGAAGTTAAATTTGAGCTGCTGCCCACTGAATGAAAGAATTTATAACTTGAGTTCTACCAAGCTAACTGTCTGCTGAACAATTGTACAAAACTCAGTATTCTTTAGATAAATAACATAAACCAGAGCCACTACACTATATCACTCACAATGATGATAAAATGTAAAATTATTTGACATACAAAGAAACAGGAAAATATGAACCATTCTCAAGAGAAAAGACATTCTCTTTTCAACACAGAAGTTGAAATTAACAAATAAGGATTTTTAATCAGCCATTAAAGTTATTCTTAAGGACATAAAAGAAAATATGTGTTCAATGAATAAAAAGATATAAAATCTCACCAGAGAAATAGAAGCTAAAAAAGAATCAAATGGAAATTCTAGACCTGAAAATGCAATACTTGAAATTTAAAAAGTTTACTGGATGAGCTTAAGAGCAGAACTTAAATGACAGAAAAGTCAGTGAACTTGAAGATAGATCAACATAAATAATCCAATCTGAACAACAGAGAGAAAATGATTGAAAAAAATAGAGTCTCAGAGATTTGAGGGATATTTTCAAAAGTTATAAATGGGTGTCACTGGAGTCCCAGGAAGATAGAAGAGAGAATACAACAGAAAAAATATTAGAAGAAATAATAGCCAAAATTTCCCCAAACTTAGTTTAAAAAGGGACATAAATGTATAGATTCAAGCTCAGCAAACCACAAACAGAATAAATATCTCCCAAAATCCACATACACATAGATCCATCACAATAAACTATTAAAAACAGGATAGAAAGAGACAAATGTTGACAGAAGTCAAATAAAAATGATTATTTCATATATGGTCACAACAATTCAAATGACTGCTGATACCTCCTCAGAAACAATGGGGGCTTGAACATTGAGAAACATCCTTAATGGGGTGAAAGGCAAAAAAAACCTGTCAACCCAAAATTCTATATGTTGTGAAAATATCTTTCAAGAATGGAGGCAAAATATATACTGGTCGACACGTGCCAGTAAATTTAGAATTATTTGCTGTTTTACTCCTGCTTCTTTTATTTCCTCAGAAAATTTGATCCCTAAGCTGCCTCAAAAACGCAAGATTTACCATTCATATAAAGCATCTTCCACCTTCCACTCAGTACAGCAAGGTTTACCTCCTGATTTACCCATTATATCAACATGTTTTTAAACTTCATAGGGATTAGGGATTTACCCTCTGTGTCTTTATATCTCCTATGGTTATGCCATTGTGTTTACAAATGTGAGACATGCCATTAGAACTTCAGCTGTGTTCTAATTTCCCATCAACAAGAAAGCTGATAATACTTCCTTTATAGGATAGGGCAAGTAAGAGCTTGGGTTACTTCAATATTTTGAGAGCCTTACACAAAAAGATATCAGAATGTTGTTTATAGCAATGTTAAAAAATCAAACTGTTTGGCACTCAGATGCAAACATACAGGTTTAAATTTATATAAAGTGTTTTGAATTCCTTGGACAAAATAATCCTGTAAATACAGCATATTTAGATAGTATGACATCCTAATCAAATATCCTAGAGAACTTTAATATGATGATAAAATTAATAAATATGAACATTTGCTATATCCATTTTTTCTTTCTCTTTTCTAAATCTACCAAAATAAAATCTTATTTTGAGAAATTTAACACAGAGAAATTTTTCTTTCTATTTGTTTTCTCTTTGCATGCTTATTAATACTTAATGAAATTAAAATACTAAGTGCTGTTTTTTTGTTGTTTTTTTTTTTTTGCGGTACGTGAGCCTCTCACTGTTGTGGCCTCTCCCGTTGTGGAGCACAGGCTCTGGATGCACAGGCTCAGCGGCCATGGCTCACGGGCCCAGCCGCTCCGCGGCATGTGGGATCTTCCCGGACCGGGGCACGAACCCACGTCCCCTGCATCGACAGGCGGACTCTCAACCACTGCGCCACCAGGGAAGCCCCTAAGTGCTGTTTATGCCTAGAGTATTCACTAAGATTCCTGAAGACTGTTTTCCTTCCTTAAACATCTGGTTGTGAAACCAGAAATGCTAACTGACTTCCAAGTTTGAGAAGCAAAGTAAGCAGAAAAACTTTCACAGTGATCCTTGTTTCAGAGATTCTCCATTAGCATTTCTGGTGGGAGTACTGACTGCAGAACTGAGGTAAGCCACAT
This sequence comes from Phocoena sinus, assembly GCF_008692025.1. Classification (NCBI taxonomy): domain Eukaryota; kingdom Metazoa; phylum Chordata; class Mammalia; order Artiodactyla; family Phocoenidae; genus Phocoena; species Phocoena sinus. Next base: position 52,925,772 of record NC_045769.1, read on the forward strand.
TGAGAATTCTATTGTTAACTGAGAGGGTCTCAGCCAAACAATGTTTGGGGAGCTTTGACTTTGTGGCTTGGTTTTATACATTAACCTTCTCATGTTACATACACTAGTTTTAACCCTGATATGAACTCTTTAAAATTGAAGAGTAATTTTCCCACCACACAAAGTATTCTGTAAGAATTCTGTAATCACAAGCCACATACTAAAAGTGATGTGTTCTCAAATCTTCCCTCAAATTGGTCATTTTCATTCTCATAAGTCTCACCACCCTGAGTCATTCAAGAAATAAACAACCCACTACTCATTTGAGAACATCATATTATTTTTCCTTGTTTTAGAAGTTTTAAATCCATGCTTTGTTTTTGAAATTCACATTATATATTATAAAGTAGTTCAATACTATCACTAGAATTGGGACAATGTAAGCGAATACATTAACACTTATAAAACTTCTTGCTGCTGTGAACTGCCCCCTCCCTTGTTTTCTCCACTACCTACCATTTATTTTATGTTTTCCAGTTGTCAGCTACCACAGTGTGTATTTTACATACATTCCCTTATTTCATTCTCACAAAAATTCTTAGAGGATGATATTTTTTCCCACTTAAAGTTGAAAAAACTAAGACTCAATAGAACTTAAGTACCCTAAGTTGTGTAGTTAATAAGGGACAGACATAAGGTCTAAAACATGTGGAGTTGAATCCATTATCAACTGCTTCCCTATTGTATATCTTCCTCTCCCATTGCAGAGCACAGCCTCCAGACGTGCAGGCTCAGTGGCTATGGCTCACGGGCCCAGCCGCTCCGCAGCATGTGGGATCTTCCCGGACCGGGGCACGAACCCGTGTCCCCTGCATCGGCAGGCGGACTCTCAACCACTGCGCCACCAGGGATGCTCTGTATATCTTTTAATAGAATGAGGTAATATATAATATTCAATCAAATTACATATATGTTATAAAATGATATAATTATATATGTTTATATAATTATAATATTATAACGTACTTATATATGTATATAATATAATGCTGTATATTTATATATAAATCATAGTGTAAATTATATAAATATATAAGAAAATTATACAAACATATTCAAATACTACATACATTATATATCTAATAAATATGTGACTATGGTATCTGAGTTCGAAACAATTTGTATATTTGTAATAATCTGAAAGTAGAAAATCTAGAGAATCAAAATGTTCTGTGGTATAGTTATAACTGAACATTATGAGCCAGTATATTTTAGTCATATTTTACACTTTGAAAACATCCTTGTACCAGATCTACATAGCACCCGAAATTATGATTGCTTCTCCCCACAAGTCAGTCTGACTAATAATGGCTTTGTTAATTATGCCACTCTAGAAGAATTACAACTAATTATTTTAGCAATAGTAGAGGTATCATGATTTTTGTGAAAGCAACTTGTATTGATTACAATGAAAAATTAGAATAAAATTTTATTTATAAAATTAGTTTGTTTTACTAAAAATAATGTTAAACCATGGTTTGATAACATGGAAATACAATAAACTGCTAGAAAATGTATTGCTACTTCTTGATGTTGACAGTGGTCTAAATGTATGCACCCAAACAGTACACAGCAAAATAATATGCGTCTGTTATGATTAGTAGCTTTCCATCCTATGTTGCTTGTTAAGTATTTTAATTGTAACCCTAGTTGCAAAAATACATGAAGCTTGAACTTTCCTGTGCTTGTGTGGTAAAGATAAAGCTTCAATAAATAGCCCTAACAGTCATATTTTAGGCATTTGGTTCAGAAGTAGCAGCATATATTTTCTTTGCGGTTCCTTTAACTCATTTTCAAAATACATAAATTTAATTGAATATTTTGACTGGATACACTTGTTTCTGCCAAATAAACGTACACAGTCTAAAGAAACAGAGTATTAAAATAAAGGAGACTGAAGGAACCAACTTTTTAAATTCAAGAACAAAATTTCAAAGGACTAAGATCAGCTTGAAAAAATTATTTGATTTTTAATAGGCATGCACCAACTTGGACATGCATATATAGGGGTTTGATAAGGAGGCCTCCATGTTCTGTGATAGACAACAAAGATTTAAAATGTAGATTTGACAATTTGAAAACTTACTGGATAAAGTGATACTTGGATTTCTTTTTTAAGCTAAGAACTTAACTTGCCAGAAATTAGCTCCTTTTTCTTATCTTTACCATTCCTTAATAGTATGGTATTTTTTTAAATAGATCTTTATTGGAGTATAATTGCTTCATGATACTGTGTTAGTTTCTGTTGCACAACAAAGCGAATCAGCCACATGCATACATATATCCCCACATCCCCTCCCTCCCATCCTCCCTATGCCACCCCTCTAGGTCATCGCAAAGCACTGAGCCAATCTCCCTGTGCTATGCTGCTGCTTCCCACCAGCCAACTATTTTACATTCAGTAGTGTATATATGTCAATGCTACTCTCACTTCGTCCCAGCTTCACCCTCCCACCCCGTGTCCTCAAGTCCATTTTCTATGTCTACCTCTTTATTCCTGCCCTGCAACTAGGTTCATCAGTACCATTTTTTTTTAAGATTCCATATATAGGCATTAGCATATGGTATTTGTTTTTCTCTTTCTGACTTACTTCACTGTGAATGACAATCTCTAGGTCATCCATGTCACTACAAATAGCTCAATTTTGTTTCTTTTTATGGCTGAGTAATATTCCATTATATATATGTGCCACATCTTCTTTATCCATTCATCTGTTGATGGACATTTTGGTTGGTTCCAGGTCCTAGCCAGGAACCAGTGCTGCAGTAAGCATTGTGGTGCATGTCTCTTTTTGAATTATGGTTTTCTCAGGGCATATGCCCAGCAGTGGGATTGCTAGGTCATATGGTAGTTCTATTTCTAGTTTTTGAAGGAATCTCCATACTGTTTTCCATAGTGGTTGTATCAATTTATATTACCACCAACAGTGTAGGAGGGTTCCCTTTTCCACACACTTTCCAGCATTTATTGTTTCTAGCTTTTTTGATGATGGCCATTCTGACCAGTGTGAGGTGATATCTCATTGTACTTTTGATTTGCATTTCTCTAATTATTAGTGAGGTTGAGCATCTTTTCATGTGTCTCTTGGCCATCTGTATGTCTTCCTTGGTGAAATGTCTATTTAAGCCTTCCACCCATTTTTTAACTGGATTGTTTGTTTTTTTGATATTGAGCTCCATGAGCTGTTTGTATATTTTGGAGATTAATCCTTTGTCTGTTGTTTCATTTGCAAATATTTTCTCCCATTCTGAGGGCTGTCTTTTCATCTTGCTTATGGTTTCCTTTGCTGTGCAAAAGCTTTTAAGTTTAATTAAGTCCCATTTGTTTATTTTTGTTTTTATTTCTGTTACTCTAGGAGGTGGGTCAAAAAAGATCTTGCTGTGGTTTATGTCAAAGAGTGTTTTTCCTATGTTTTCCTCTAAAAGTTTTATGGTGTCTGGTCTTACATTTACGTCTTTAATCCATCTCGAGTTTATTTTTGTGTATGGTGTTAGGGAGTGTTCTAATTTCATTCTTTTACATGTAGCTGTCCAGTTTTCCCAGCACCACTTATTGAAGAGACTGTCTTTTCTCCATTGTATGTTCTTGCCTCCTCTGTCGTAAATTAGGTGCCCATATGCACATGGGTTTATCTCTGGACATTCTATCCTGTACCATTAATCTATATTTCTGTTTTTGTGCCAGCACCATACTGTCTTGATTACTGTAGCTTTGTGGTATAGTTTGAAGTTGGGGAACCTGATTCCTCCAACTCTGTTTTTCTTTCTCGATTGCTTATGCTATTCAGGGTCCTTTGTATTCCCATACGAATTGTAAGATTTTTTGTTCTAATTCTGTGAAGAATGCCATTGGTAGTTTGATAGGGATTGCATTGAATCTGTAGATTGCTTTGGGTATTATAGTCATTTTCACTATGTTGATTCTTCCAATCCAAGAACATGGTATATTTCTCCATCTGTTTATGTCATCTTTGATTTCTTTCATCAGTGTTTTAGAGTTTTCTGAGTACAAGTCTTTTGCCTCCTTAGGCAGGTTTATTCCTAGGTGTTTTATTCTTTTTGTTGCAATGGTAAATGGGAGTGTTTCCTTAATTTCTCTTTCAGATTTTTTATCATTAATGTACAGGAATGCAAGAGATTTCTGTGCATTAATTTTGTATCCTGCAACCTTACCAAATTCATTGATTAGCTCTAGTAGTTTTCTGTGGCATCTTTAGGATTCTCTATGTACAGTATCATGTCATCTGCAAACAGTGACAGTTTTACTTCTTCTTTTCCAATTTGTATTCCTTTTATTTCTTTTTCTTCTCTGATTGCCGAGGCTAGGACTTCCAAAACTATGTTGAATAATAGCAGTGAGAGTGGACATCCTTGTCTTGTTCCTGATCCTAGTGGAAATGCTTTCAGTTTTCCACCATTGAGTATGATGTTGCTGTAGTTTTTGGTATATGGCCTTTATTATGTTGAAGTAGGTTCCCTCTATGCCCATTTTCTGGAGAGTTTTTATCATAAATGGGTGTTGAATTTTGTCAAAAGCTTTTTCTGCATCTATTGAGATGATCATATTGTTTTTATTCCTTAATTTGTTAATAGTATGGTATTTTTAGCAACGATTTCAAATAGAAATATTGTTTTCTGCATTGCGTTTTGGCAAAGCAGGCTATTTCACCAAGCATAAGCAGAGAGTGATACAGGCCAAGTAGAAAGGAAGTGAAACTAATGAGCTCTAGTATAAAAGTGTGAAGCCAAGTTAGAAGTGGGTGAGAAAAATGTACACAAAAAAATACAAGGGCAAGCATGAATAGATATGCAGTCATTAGCTTACTAATAGGTGTGAATATAACTTAAAATGCTTGTGGGGAAAAAAGTGAAAAACAGGGTGTAAAATTAATTAAGTCCATGTTTACAACTGTGATTCCTAAAAGAACTCTCACCAACCAGACTAAGTAAGGGTCCTGGGGCCTTAAAGATACTGTCTACCCAGAAACAAAGTAATTTCCATAGTGGTAAAGGATAATAGTAATCCTTAAAAGGTTATATAATACATGTCTATACTGGGTTACTTGTTAAGGGCAGTTTAAAGTTTCCACCTAGGCAGTTTTGGTATCTTAGAACTCTGCTGTTTGTCTGACATACAGTTGAACCACAAAGAATCACACAAAGAGTAACACTACACACTTTATTCCCAAGAGATAGAAATTATGTCTAAGTGGGAAGACATAATTTATAATCTGGAAGGAAAGTGGGGCACAGAATTTAAGATGATAGATAAATATTTGAAATTTTTGAGGATTTTATTTTCTTTAGTATGGATTTACCTTGTAATCTTTTAAGTAAGCCACAATTATATATATTTCCATATATATTTTAGGTGCTTGCCTTTGAAGTTCTTTTGTGCTATGTTAATTGAAACATTTCTGATGTATTTTATTGGGAAAATAATGATCATGGGATTTGGAATTAGAAAAAGTAGGTTTATTTCTAGCTGAATTTGAACAAATTGTTTACCTGAGTCTTAGTTTCCTGGAGCTAATAACACCTCTAACGTGTCAAATAAGTCAGTCAAATGATACTCACTGTCAGAAAAGAAAAGAGTAGCTACTAAGACAGATGCTTTGCTCATTGTAATTATTTAATCCTCAAGGAAAGGATTCTTTATTTCACTTTTCAGTTGAAAAATGAAGGCATAAAGAGGTAACTAACTAGCCTCAGCTGACGTACGTTGCAAGTGTGGGAGCCTCGGGTTAAATCCAAGCCTGTCTTATCGCAAAGACCATGCTCCTTTCACTATACCGCCCTACCTACTTAAGGGATGTGACTGTATTTTGTAAACTGAAAAATTTATTAAATGTTATTATTGAAAGCAAGGATTAATAATTAGAATGACTGATTATCTAATATAGTTGATTAACCCTTTGTTTCATATTCTGAGTATGGTGTGATACACTAGAAATTTCTTATTTCCACTTTCTATTCTGGTTGACATGTAGATGAAAGCTCAGGAAGAGATCTGTGACAGATATTTCCTTTTCTTTCTGGTCCCACAGCTAGACAACAATTCCAGACCTCCAATGCAGTTAGAGTGGGCCATGTATTTAAGTTCCAGATGATGAACTGTGGGCAGATTAATATACAGAGCTTGCAGGGCTGGCCCATAAACCTTTCCAATTTTCTTTCTTCCCTCATCAGCTGGTCCAGTGCCAAGGATAGAGGGAGGGACTCAAATCCCTTGGGCAGAGTGGAGACACTAGACAAAGGGAATCATGTCCTTAAGTAACTACACGAACTAGAGCTCCCGCTCCCACCAAGACCCTGCCAATCCACACAGGACTGTAACTTGAGCAGTAAGTAAACGTTTTGCTGTATTAAGCCACTGAGATTTCAGAGTAAATCATAACAGCAGTTAGTCTACCCTGGCTCATACAAGATTGTACCTAAGAAATGGTTTCTAAAATCAGACCTGTGTCCCCTTTAGCTCAGACACCTGTCACAATCAGTTGCACAGGGGTATGTTACATAAGAATAACGTAACAATAATAATGGCATAATAACCATCCTACAAAGTACTTCCTATGTGCTAAGGACTGGGTTAAATTCAACTCACCAACGTCAGCTTGACACGTATTACTTTATTAAATCTTCACTCTTTGAGGTAGGTGCTATTTATTATTTTCATTTACAAAAAGGAGATCCTAACTCAAGTAACTTGCCCAAACAATTCATTCTGACTCCCAAGCTCATGCCTACATCCATTGTACAGGAAGGTTTTGCTGTCCTGGATTCCTTCTAGAATCTAACCAGAATCTATCATTATAAGTTTATCTAAACATTTTGACAACATGTATAGTTTCAATTTGGACCACCTCAGCCTCAAATATTTACTAACTTTTTATATGTTTTCACGCTTCCTGCTTGGAGCTATAAGTGACCCCTCATTGTCTGCAATTCATTGGCTTTCTTGATGCAAAACATCCAAAGTAATAGCTAATAATATAGGTTTTAAAATTCTGTTCTTAAAACAGCTTTCTTATAATACTTTGGTTGGTTTCAAAGGGCATTTATGATAAGTTCCATGATTTGGCCATGAAAGAATATCAAGCTGACATTGACAAAAAATTCATCTACAAGATGTCCATTAGTTCATAAAGTTCTAATTATTTTCCATAAAGACTGTCTTACACTTGTCTGTATCAAAGTTACTGTCTATTTTCTGCTCACTTGCAGAGCTTGCAGTTTCTTCTTCTCTCTGAGATTTCACCGGCCATAAAAGGCTGTATCATAAGGAAATTTGACGTTTCACTCTGGCTTCTTTACTCCAATACTAATTAAAATAGTCAATAAGGGCTTCCCTGGTGGTGCAGTGGTTGAGAGTCCACCTGCCGATGCAGGGGACGTGGGTTCGTGCCCCGGTCCGGGAGGATCCCACATGCCGCGGAGCAGCTGGGCCCGTGAGCCATGGCCACTGAGCCTGGGAGTCCAGAGCCTGTGCTCTGCAATGGGAGAGGCCACAGCAGTGAGAGGCCCGCATACCGCAAAAAAAAAAAAAAGTCAATAAAGCAATGTCACCACTAACCCACAATGGACACTAGCGTAGAGCTGTATGTGGTAAATAATTGTTTATCCCTAATTATTCCCTTCTTTTCTAAAGCCAATCCCAACCACTTGTAAACCACCTTCTCCAACATACGTGGAGGCTCTTTGTGCCAGCATAAAACCAGAGGAGTGTGGGGGGAGAGAATGAGACTTAGAGAATATTTTGAGACTGCCACTGAAATGGGTAATGAGAAAGCTGCAGTATTGTAAAAGACATTTCATCTGATTTAGGGCTCTCTGTATATTGGTTTGTTCATAATGAAAAACATTGTACATTATTAACAAAATTCATACTTGCTCTTATGCAATTACTTAATTTGGGGGGCTATAATCTTTTTTTAAGCTTATCATCCTTTATGGTCAGTGAAAAAATTGTTTACTATCTTAGACTCTTCTGTCATAATTTTACTACTCCATACATTTATCCTTTCTAGTTCTTCAATATAGATATTGGAAATATAAATAAAATCTGATAAAAAGTAAAAACTGGATTGCCAAACTGATTAAACTAGAGACTTCTAAATAAGTTCCCCAAATCAAAATTTTGCTTCTAAGAAAGCCATTCTCCAGTGATAACTGTTAAGCAGTTTTCACCTATATGGTCTCCAAGGAGCTCAACTTCCATTTTCCCCTGATTGCAGTGGAGGCTGGTAGGAAAATCTCATTGTTTTTCTTCCCCAGCAATCCATCTATGCCCTGTGCTTTCCCTCCATAGGCTTCTCTGTCCACAGAGAAGAGTAAAATTGTCACACAAAAACCAGAGTTATTTTTAGTCTTTTTTGTTAATTTTCTGAAGATCTTCTATGAAGCAGTTCTAAAATGTCATAGAACATAAATGTTCTCTCTGCTTTATGCGTCTGTCATTTCCCTCAACTCATCCTCCACAGAGAAAGCAGGATAACCTGTGTAAAGTGTAAGTTGAAGGTTAAAAAATCTCAAATGATTCCCCCTTCCACTTCAGAGTAAAGCCCAAGCGTCTTCATATAGCCACCATGCTCTTTCATGATCTAGCCCTTGCCTAGCTATCCAGTCTCCCAGCCTCACTGATTATGCATTGACAGCACAGAACTAGCACACCAGGCACTTTGTCACTTCCAGGGCTTGGTTTATATGTCTTCTACCCTCTACCATGCGTAACTCCTCATAGTCATACAATTCAATGTCACCTCCCCCTTCCCTGAAACTGTACTCCCCTACCCAATCAGGAGAGGCTACATGTTCTTTCTCCTAGATGTTATAATAACGGGGGCCTAACACCATCACTGCTTTTGCCATGTGGCATTTTAAATTATCTGTGTATATATCTGTCTTCACCATTACACTGTGATCTGGAGGACAGAGACTTTATCAGTTCTTTTAATCTTAAATCCCAATGTCTTAGCAGATGGTCTAGCACATAGTAGACACTCAGTAAATATTTCCTGGATGGGAACAATTAAACATATGTATTGAAAGTAAGCTCAGCTGAACCATCCAAATTTAATGTCTGATTCAACTTTGCCAACGTGCATGTCCATGGATGCTGTTTGCCTCAACTCTAGTCTCATAGCTGTCCTTTTACCTGAGCATCTCTTTTAATCTGTGAGGGTTTTTTTTAATTGTATTTGTTTTGCACCTTTACTCATTGTCTGTTTTCTATTTTTCCTTTTCTCTTTCTAAGTTCTCCAATCATATTATATGGTTAGTTAATAATGAGTAAAGTGGTTGACAAAAATTACACAACTTATGTTTTTAAAAAAATTGTCCTTAAATAACTGTAAATGCTATGATGTTTTAATAAACTATGATTTAACTAACTTAAGATTATTTCAGTGTATGTACATTTACACCTATTTTGATCATCTGCAGATTGAAAATGACTATCAATCTATAACTTAGCTTTACTGACTATTGGGTTCCGATTATGTTAGTCCATGGAGAGGGGATTCAAATTTCTGATTCTTAAAGCTGAGGGTTTTGTCAAGTTCCTGCCCTCAACTTTAAATTTTCATATTTTTTTCCTTCCAACTTTGCTACAATTAAGGTATAAAGATAAATATACCTAAGAGTAGAACATTTTGATTGTTTATAATGCAGCTGAGTAAAAGGTACCTGATTTTGAGACAGAATTAAAGATAAAGATGGCTGTTCTTATGATAATTTTTAGCATCTAGGAGTAAACCTCTACAACATATCCAAAAGTGCAAAATAAAGGCTATGCATATATCCACTGCAAGGCAAACAAAACACACAAATCAAGAAGGAAAAAAACTGTATTGTACATATATATGCATGTGTATATAATATATAACGAGAAGTTGACAATAGTGACTTAAAGAATAATGGCTTCGAATTATATTTCAATGTTGGTATGCTATCAATATACAAAAATTATCATACTAAGTGAAGTAAGTCAGACAGAGAAAGACAAATATCATATGATATCACAGACATAGAAAACAAACTTACAGTTACCAAAGGGGAAAGGTTGGGGGGAAGGGATAAATTGGGAACTTGGGAGTAACATATACCCACTACTATATATAAAACAGATAAACAACAAGGACTTACTGTATAGCACAGGGAACCATAATCATATACTCAATATTTTATAGTAAACTATATGGGAAAAGAATCTGAAAAAAAAAAAATATATATATATATATACATATACCTGAAACACTTAAACTAACACAAGATGGTAAATCAACTACACTTCAGTAAAAATTGTTTTTTAATTAAAGACATGATCAATACCAAATTATATTTCCACAGTATAACTTAAATAATATAATGCATGGAAAATAAACAGAACTATATCAAAATGTCAACAATATTTGAGTGGAAGAAATATAAATTTTTTTCTTCTTTCTGCTTTTCTGTATTTTTCAGTTTTCCAAACTAAAGATCTATTCAAATGGAAAAAAATAACTTCTGTTCAAAAAAAGATAGAAATAAGGACACAATCTTTGCCTTTCTATAGCTCGCACTTCTCTAATAATCTGAAGTTTTTAAAGTATTTTCAACATTTAACATGTCATTTGAGCCTCACAAGAAAACAGATTCCTACAAATAAGAAAAATTAGGCTCGGAAATTAAAGAACCTTCTCAAGATTGCTCAGCTATTAAGTGGCAGAGACACTTTTTTTTTTTTTAAGAAGATGTTGGGGGTAGGAGGTTTTTTTTTTTTTATTTACTTTTGCTGTGCTGGGTCTTCGTTTCTCTGCAAGGGCTTTCTCTAGTTGTGGCAAGCAGGGGCCACTCTTCATTGCAGTGCGCAGGCCTCTCACTATTGCGGCCTCTCTTGTTGTGGAGCACAGGCTCCAGACGCGCAGGCTAAGTAGTTGTGGCTTACGGGCCTAGTTGCTCCGCGGCATGAGGGATCCTCCCAGACCAGGGCTCGAACCTATGTCCCCTGCATTAGCAGGCAGATTCTCAACCACTGTGCCACCAGGGAAGCCCAGAGACACTTTTTAAACACAGTGTTTAAAAAGTTATGTTTTAAATACCAACTATTTTTATGAAAGGGGATATCATAGACTCGTGAAGGTGTAGGAGGAAGAGGGAAAGCCACAGATAGAGGGAACAGGAGGGATTACTGGGACATAAGCCAAGAACTAACATTTAAAGAGTGTGGACCACATGCCCCACTGACTTCTAAGCACTTTGCACACAAAATGGCCTTTAATCTTCTATGAAGTACCTAATTTCTCCATCTCCATTTTACAGATAGGGAAATTGAAGTACAGAGAAGCTAAGTAAGTTGGCCAAAGTCACAGAGTGGTAAGTGGCAGAGCTAGAATTTGAAGCCATACATTGTGACCCATTAGCCCAGACTCTGAAGCCTACTCCACACTACTCCCAGTCTGAGTCATAGAAGTCACCAACCAACAGACCTCCCTCAAGTTCCAGGTTTTCTTGACAGACCTGAATAATCAGAAATGCATCAGTTTTCACTTATTTCAGCAAACTTGTAGCAGGGAAGAACCTTTGTATTCTATTAAAAGGTAATCACTAAAGGGATGTTGCCTTTAAGCTTAAATTATACATAATGCCCATCTCTGGGAACCCTGCCTCCCAGGTAATGAGCATTAAGGTAAAATACCTTTGCTTAGCTCACAGGAAATATCCTGACTAGGTCCACCTGTGTGGAAGAGGAAGCAATTAACACATCCCCTCTGGAGGCTGACTGGAACTAGGAAATGTTTGACTTTACTCCTTCCCCTTTTAGTATAAAAGATGCCTGAATTCTAATTTGGGCAAGATGGTTCTTTGGGACAAAAGTCCACCATCTTCTTGGTCTGCAGACTTTCCAAATAAAGTCATCGTTCCTTGCCCCAACAACTTGTCTCTTGATTTATTGGCCTGTCGTGTGATGAGCTTGGACTCAGTAACAAAGTAACATCTTGAAAAAGTCATCATTTTCTTAGAATGTTGGTTTTAGTTTCTTTTTAATAGGTGGAACTAAATCAAATGATTAAATAGCAAAGCTTAGCAGTGATTTAACAACCTATTATTGTTAAAATCACTACTTTATTGGAGGAAAAAAATGCTTTTATTGCATGAAAATACAAATTATCTGGATATATTACTCATGAGCTAGGTTCAATAGCAGATTAAACAATAACTGAGTAAACAATTACTTAATCTTGAGGCCACAAGATAGGAACACCTTCAACCCTTCCCATTTATCTATAAATCTACATCCTGGTTTTGGTTTCCCTCCTGCTCAGAGCTGTGGGTGTAACCATTTAAATGGGGCAGGGGAGAAATATGTATATAACAAATATATATTGACAGAAAGAGAGAGGATTTTAGGAGTCTTGTCTTCTCACACTAAACCCAGAGATGGAGCAGTTTTACCTTGGACTTTACTAGACTTTGTTGAAAATAGATTTTCTGACTTATGATACCCACTGAGTCAAAAAAAAATTCTTTTTAATCTTTGAAAACTATAAAACTAGATTTATCACTCCAGATAATACGCCCATTTCCTACTGGCTCAAGACCAAGTGAATTTAAACTATTATCTCTTGCAATCACATTTGAACTTGGAATACTCAATAATAACAAGCGCAAGAACAGTGAAACTAGACCCTCGGGCAAATAGTGAGTCTCAAGTTTATTTCCTTTCAGCTTTCTACATGGAATTTAGTGAATCAATTATTAAATATTAGTGCCACTCATTGAGTTGGATAATCTACCAGCTTTACTGTTCTACTCTTACCTATTCACTTCCTTTGTCTGGAATGATTTTCAGAGATAGAGACACAAGATAAATTGCCTGGCTAGATTTTAAACACTTTACCTTTAGGCATTTTCTTTGCTGTTCCTTTTTTTTTGTTGTTTTAAATCCTTGCAAATTTAGACACCATAGAAAACTGTTATTTGCTTCATAATGGCCTCTTCAGTGTGTTTCACAGTCTTTTGTGGAGAATAATGACATAATGATAGTGTTCTCAGACCCATATTTTCTACTTGATAAGCTAGCAATTATATGATTAAAGCACTTTTTAGAAACTCACATTAAGTATATGATACTCTAGAAACCAGTCCATCATGTAATTACACAGTCAGGAGAGAAATAATTTACATAACTAAAAACCATCTGAAACAGTATTCATGATCAGTATGTGATTTTTTTAATGGATAAATATTTAAGAAATATTAAATAATTCTATAAATAATATACTTTTACTTAGGATTATAAATTCTGAATTTTATCAATTGTGTTTAAACTTTTATTTTTTGCCTCTACTGAAAGAACACTATGCTGAACTTTGCTGAAAACATGTGCTGGATATGTTAGGACCAACAAAGAAAAACCTTATGACCTTTCTCCAAAACAACATACAAATACAGAGAACAGAGAAAGGCAGGCGATGCCTAGGTATTTAAGCTCTATGATGAACACCAATTTGCCCAGGATTTTTCTTAGATATCTCTGAAAGGCAAATCTAACCAGATCTTTGTGATATTCTTTAAATGTCAGGTCATTACACCAACATCTTGATGAGTTGGAGGAGATATAAATATATTCATACATATTATTTTCTTTAGAAAACAAGAAGGACATTTAACAGGATGCCCACAAGCTTCAAACAGCATGTACTGGAAGGACCCATCCTCAAAACATAAACATAATAACATCTCTTTTCACTTTTTTGCTCAACTTCTGGAAGAACCGGTTACCTTGCTTTTTCCCCAGTTCATTGAGAAAAACTACAGCTACAGAAGTATATCCTGAGAACCAGCCTCTCAAAGGGATAATTTTATACATACAATTACATGGGTGAGTACTGCCTAAAAAGAATGCTTAAGTTATTAAGTAAAAATAATCAAGGTGTAAAACCATGTATGTTACTCCAAGACACTCGCTTGTTTTTTAAGAAAGACAAATAATGTATATTTATATTGGGTTACAGCTATTTAAAAAATATCTCTGTAAATAAACACAAGAAACCTATAGCAGGGTTACTTTGTTTATGGTTGTGGTAGAGAAGGATGTATGCAAATTAGACGTGGGCAGGGAAGCAAGGAAGACTTTTCATGTATATTTGTACACTTTCTGTTTTTTTGAGTCATTTGACTGTATTATCTACTCAATAATTATGTCAAGTTATAAAAAGAAAGGAGTCGTGATCCCTGTGTGGAGCAGATAAGGGAGTGTGAGCTAGACCAAGTGTATTCTTAGCCGTGAAGCCAAGTGAGCTTTAAGAGAAAAAGGGCGCAAAAGTTAGATGCCTCTTGTTACTGGTTTATTCCACCACCGTTACCACGCACAGTGACACTGGCTTCTAATTTAAAAGAAATCGAGGGCTTCCCTGGTGGTGCAGTGGTTGGGAGTCTGCCTGCCAATGCAGTGGACACGGGTTCGTGCCCCGGTCCAGGAAGATCCCACATGCCGCGGAGCAGCTGGGCCTGTGAGCCATGGCCACTGAGCCTGCGCGTCCGGAGCCTGTGCTCCGCAACAGGAGAGGCCACAACAGTGAGAGGCCCGCGTACCGCAAAAAAAAAAAAAAGAAAAAGAAAAAAAGAAGTTGAAAAACACACCTTATTTTATGTTATAATGATAGCAACATGGCAGAATCAAACCACCACAGGGCATTTGGGTATCCATGCCATTATCAGCACAATCATAAACACTCTTGACAGTTCCTAAAGGAGATAATGAGGAAACTACCCATGGCCAAAAACCAATTGCCATCATCCTATATAAAGCTTAACCTTGACCCTCGGTAATATAACTGGGATACCCATTCTCAAAAGCCCTGCCATTTAAAGCACTATGAAGGGCGGAGAATAAAAACAAAAACAGCTAATGAAGTACACAAATACCATCACAACCTTGCTGATCTGACCTGCTTCTCTGCAGTTATCTGGTTCTTCCAGACCTACACTTCCTGAGCCATTCACTTTGTGACCGGGGTATCATTGACTCTGGTATTAGGAAAGAAGATAAAAGAACTGTTAATTCGTCAGTCCTTGTGTAAAGGATAAAAATGATGGAGATACCACTTGGCATAAAGCTTCACAGAATCATCACTTGCAGAACCTTGGGGGCCCATCATGACTCTGGGAAGTAGGTAGGGCAGCGGTCATTAGCTATACTTTCCTGTCACTTAGTGGGTGAGGAGCCTGCTTCAAGGCTAGTAGGTGGCAGGACCAGGACTCTATCCAAGGTCTTTCTGAGTTCATGTTCACTGCTCTTACGTACCCTGTGCCTTCTCAGTGTCTGGGTTTTCTCCTTCCCCAAAGAGCAAAGGTTTCACACAATTGTGGAAAGTGATTCGTATAAATACTTAATAAAGTTTACTGCTATGCTGAGGGAGAAATCCAGCAACATGCTGTTTTCTAGGTCTCTGCTGACATTCTCTATAAAGGTCAAAACCTTTAAAAAGGAACTGCTGTATTTTGCAAAACGAAGCTAACACTGATTGCAACATTTGAGCTTTTGACTCAGAACTTCAGAACACTGTGTTCTGTAATTTTGACTTTAGATAACCAAATGTAACTACTGATACAACCCCTGGCTGACCTTATTGGTTTATATCTAGGAATGCTTTAATGAAAAAATAGTGAGTTGTTTCTTTATCCTACTTCTGCCCACCCATATGATTCCCATCTTCCTAGCCACAATGGGAGGCAATGTGGCAGCATGTCGATATAACCCACTACAGAAAAGAGTCAAAACTTGATGGGGAATCTAAATCATACTCTACTTTGGACTATTCAAATAAGAAAAAAAAAAATCTTGAAGAGACGTTTTCTGTTTTTATTTCCACTGTGCTCTGGTAAATGCTGGTAGAATTTCAATGCACACTTGCTCTCAGGCCTTCAAAGTAAAAACAGTGGCAGTCTGGAGGTCAGGCAGGCTACCCTGTTGTCATTCATTTCCTGTGCTAATTTTACACTGAAAAAAGTTTTAATGGTTTGGTGTAAACAGAGCAAGATTGAAAAGAAAGCTTTTAGAAAATAGATCTTCAGAAAATAAAAAAGGCAATAATTATTGCATTAAAAACTCCATCATTTGTGCCTTAATATTATGACCTATCATAAAAATGCCACTTTAATTGTTTTAACATCTTTAAGTGTTTTGTACTTATTTTTATTCCCAGCAGCTAACAATAAGAAAAGAGCAGCATTAAGCTCAGTTTGAGACCATTTTTACTAGAAATCAGGTTACTAATGAGCTGTGAAGAAAATGTTAATCATACTTCTTTTGCAGTCTTATAAAATATTACTAACACATATATAAGGTATACATGAAGTAAATATAGGTGTGTGTATATAGCTTGACAGATATACTTCTTTAATCAGAAAAAGAAAACCAAAGCTTTAGATTCTCTTTTCCATACAACAAACCACATTTAATGAATTTCACTTAAAATTCATAGTAGAGATTAAACAAAAGAGAACAAACACATGGTGACAAAATATTTCAGCATACGTTGAATAGCGCTCAGAGCCTGTCTATGGAGATATGTACCCCAGAAGCAGATTATCCTGTGATGTTGGGGTAATTGAGAGGCCCTCTGATAACAAAGCCCATGTAGCTGGTCTTGGGGACAGAAGATCTGGAGTCTAGCCCTGATCTAGCCATCCACTGTATGTTTGAGAGCTCTACCTCCCACCTTCATATCTTTAAAATGGAGATCTTAATTCCTGTCTTATGGGATATTTGAGAGATTTAAATTCAGCACGTAAACAAAAGTACCTAATAAACTGTAAAATGATACACAAATGGAAGGTATCATGTTATCATAACTAACACCTGAACCTGGTCATAAACAGCATTAAAATTCCAGTGTACAGATTCAAACAATCCCTCGAAGTTTTTGAGCAGAAAGAGGAAAATAGGTTATCATTTTAATTTTTATTTATGTTTTGAAAATATAATACAGATGATACTTATATTGGAGGGAAAGCAGAAAATCTGCACTTATTCTTAAAGATAAGTGTTCATCTACTCCTACTTATCTGGCAAAACACAGAATGTTCATCTCCTACTTGATAGACAAAACACAAAGATGTTAATAATGTTATTTTAAATAAGGCAGTAGAAGAGCTGGTTTCTAGAATCCTACAAACCTCTCAGATCCACCTACTCAATCTGCGACCTCGGGTCAGTTACTTAACGTATTTCAGTTTCTTCACTTACAAAAAGCAAGACAGTGGAAGTATCAATGCCTCAGAAGACTTGTGGATAGAAATGAGTTATCACAGGTTTAGAGCTTAGCACACTGTCTGACACATAGTAAGAGCTCAATACGTGTTTGTTGTTACAGTATTTTATATTTCCTCACATGGGCATTTCAGACATGTGAAATCTAAGTGATCCTTGCTTTCAAATGCAGCTGGTTAACTTGATAACCAAAATCATCTCACCAAAAAAAAAAAAGCTCTAATACACGTTAACAGCTTAAAAGACATATTTTCTAGTCTTAAACAATCACAACAAACGTAGTAAAGGTTTATTCCAAATTCTTGCTGTGTGGCTTCATTTCTTCATTCATTCATTAAAAAAGAAAGAAAAAAGTATTTATGGAAACCCTATCATATACCAGGCACTGTATTTGGTGGTGGGATACAAGGTCAAGCAAAAAAGAGCTACAATCTCTGCCTTCATGTTTTAAGGAAGATAAATATTAATCAAAATTATTACACACAAGGAATGTAAAAAGTGCCAAAAAGGAGGAAAAGCCAGTGCTTATGGGAGTATAATATTAAAAAGAAATGAACAAATTGTGTTGGTGAGGGAAAGCTTCCCTGAGGAAGAGATAATTGAGTTGCTATCAGAAGACTGAGTGGAGTTAACAGGATAAAAAGCATGAGCTACTGTGTCCTAGTACAAGGATCTATGTGTGGGTGGTAGGGAACTTGGCCCCTTTGAGGGCCTGAAGGAAGGCAAATGAGATGGGAGCTCAGAGA
The DNA here is from genome assembly GCF_008692025.1 of Phocoena sinus. NCBI lineage: Eukaryota > Metazoa > Chordata > Mammalia > Artiodactyla > Phocoenidae > Phocoena > Phocoena sinus. The sequence continues at coordinate 52,943,814 of NC_045769.1, forward strand.
AAGAGAAGCAGGGAGTGAATGAGGTGAGGCTGGAGAGTCAGCCAAGCCCTGTACGCCACGATAAGAGTTTGTTTTCTTATTCTAAGAACAAAGGAAAACCATTGAAGAATTTTAAGCCTGGGTATGCCGTTGGTTTTGAGGAGAGGAAGGGGTTGATACGATCCAAAGTGAATTCTGTGTGTAAAGAAGAGTTTAGAGGGGGTCAGAGTACTTGTGGAGAAACTAGTTAGGAGACTGTTGCCAGGGTTCCAGAAAGATAATGTGGAAGCATAGATTAAGGCAGTTGAGCTAGAAATGTTTGCAAGTGATAGGGGAAGAGCTTGGTTTTCCATAAAACATACATTCTTTTCTTTCACTACCCAGGCACATTTTTCAAATAAAAATGTTTTCCTTTTGGAATGTTCTAGAGAATCCAAGTAACGGTTAATGGTAAGTAAAGGGTTTCCACACACATTTGAATTGAATGAGGGATCAAAATGCCAATTTCTAAATAATCAGTATCGTATTCCTCTAGGTGAAAGCCTTTGTCTAGTTTTACTATAAAACATGCGACACCAAAAATGAACCAAAGGAAATAATTTCCACTGAAACACATTTTTATTACGAAAATGTCATAAGTAAACAATCATTTATTAAAAATTAGGTCAAAGAGCAGCAACGCTTTCCAATTCAAGTTGCAAAAAGGCAAACACATCCAAGAAAGGAAGAAAGTCATGGGCAACAGATCCGATAGTAATTCTAAAATAACCAATGGCATTATCTTTGGAATCTGCCAGAATAGCTGCTACCTTAGGAAGAGTACTTCTCATATTTTGGCCACTAAGCAACGACGCTTTGTATGTAAAAGTGATACGTACAATGGCCAAGGCACCTTCCTAGTACCTCACAGCAACTGAATGAATGCAGAAACACACACACATACGACCACTTACAAACACTGAAATGTATTAAGCTCGCACGTCTTGAAGGATTAAGCAGGAAAACAAAAAGGACAGCACGACACACATCTTCATTTCGCAAAAAAGACATGCAGAGACATCCATTACAATTTTCTCTAAGATAAATTGTATCCCTCAACTAAAAGAAAAAAAAAATGAAATCATTGGCAGCCTAGTTCTCCCTGAGTAGAAGTGAGACATTAATTTAGATCACTGTGCACATTGAAAAGCTATTGCACTGCAGGGATTTCCAATTACATAATGCAGAATCAGAACTCTGTTTGGGTGTCACTTGGCTGCCAGCATCCATGGGTGAGCTGTATAACACTCCTCTGTCATGTAGCTCATGTGAGAAAAGAATTCTGCTGTTCCAAGAAATGGCACTCAGCTTGGAGACCTTCCCAGTTACACAAAAGAGCATAATTTCCACATTATCCCCAGGCATACTGTCTAGGACGATAAGTCTATGATAGCTTTATGTGTAAATTATATACATAGTTCTACTAATGAAAGGCATGCAGACTGCTTTTTGGTGATGGCAGTGCAGAAAAACAAAATCAATTTGCTTTTCAATTTTAAAATGACGCCCGAGCTATCTATAATAATCACAAGAGACCGTGAGGGTTAGATGGCAGATAACGTAATTGCACGATATTGTCTAACAGGTCAGAACTAGTTTTGTCAAGCAAGGTCTAGAGTGCAGACTTACCAATCACCTCATAACTGGCTTGTTTCAGGACTTTGGTTTTAAGTCCTTGATACTCTTATATCATACTTATCTCAGTTTTTCATCAGGGACTGCACTCTTGATTCTGGTTTAATTTTTTTCGACCTATGAAAGCACACTTACAGAAGAGAGACAAGACGTAAAAGAAGGATGAATATTTTCACGTTTATTGTCTATTTGGTGACAAAATTCCGTGTGTAGTGCATAGTGTGCACCAGATACAGGTGATAAAGTGGAGAACAAGACAGTGTTCTTTCCTTCTAGAAGCTCACAACTCTCTTACTAAGATGTCCAAAACATGAAAACTTTTGTATACTAGTTATCAATATTATTTTGAATTTTTCTCTTATTTCATTAAATTCAATCATTTTTATACCAAATAAAGAACAGAGACTAGAAGATTGGGGTAGGCATAATAATACCTAATATTTGTTGCATTAACTATATATACAAGTTTTGTACATATCAAAACCTAATGACAACCTAGGCATTAAATTATGAAAATCTTCATTTTAAAAATGAAAAAGCTGAGGTTTACACAAGTTATACCACAAGATCACAAATCTAATGTGTAGCTTGAATTTAAACCAATGTAATCCGATTCCATGGTGTTGTCTCTTATTCATTTCTCTGCACCACTCCAGTTTAACATTTACTATAACCTGAATATTTGGGCATCTCAATTTTTGTTTGTTTAATTTTATTGCTTGACTTGGAAACTTTTTTCATCCATTCTCCTTTTATATTATCTTGACGATCTCGGTGGGAAAAGTTAACCAAGTCTTTTTCTGGGTTATTCCATTATAGTTGAATACATAATCATGTTGCTCTCTCAAACTATTCACCTATTGCTTTCATGCTAAAATTTATTTACTGAGCATCTGTAATATGCCAAGCACTGTGTTAGGTGCTTTATGAGTAAAGATGTGATCCTTGCCATATACAGAGATGCAAATCAGAATTAAGTAATAAATAAAATAAAGGTCTAATAGAAGATTTGGTAGGAAGGGTGCAGGGTGCTAAAAAAAGTGACTGCCAGCAGGGGGCACAGGTGAGGCTTCCTGTATGAGGTAGTGTTTGAACTGTTAACTGAAACTTAAAGGAGTACCTGGACTAGATTTTTTATTTTTCCCATCTTGACCTCACCTCCCAGAATTTAGTTTTGAATTTGCATTCCCACTGGCCTCCAACTATCACCTAATTTCCAACTACAACAAGTCACCATATGACTGTCTACACTGTCACCGACTGCAAGTTTTTGAGGGTCTCTCTTCCTTTGATATCCCTGCTTCTACACTAATCTGGTTCTCTCCCTCCATTCGTGACTACCTGCATTTACTTCGCTTTTTCTTCTGCCCTTTCTCTACACTTACTCAGAAACTGTCCTCAGGTCCATTCTTCTCTGGTTTCTTCAAGTTTCTCTTAAACTCTCTCCCTTTTTTATTTTTATATTTATTTATTTTTTAAAAAAATTTTTATTGGAGTATAGTTGCTTTACAATGTTGTGTTAGTTTCTGCTGACAGCAAAGTGAATCAGATATATATATATATATGCCCGCTTTCATGGATTACCTTCCCATTTAGGTCACCACAGAGCACTGAGTAGAGTTCCCTGTGTTATACAGTAGGTTCTCATTAGTTACCTATTTTATACATAGTAGTGTATATGTGTCAATCCCAATCTCCCAGTTCTTCCCACCCCCCCCTTAGTATCTACAAGTTTGTTTTCTACATGTGTATCTCTATTTCTGCTTTGCAAATAAGTCCATCTGTACCATTTTTCTAGATTCCACATATCAGCGATATTTTTCTCTTTCTGACTTACTTCACTCTGTATGACATCTCCCCCTTTTTTAAACGCATGATTTAAACTATTTTCTCACTTTTTTTTTATGTTGACTTTCTATCAAGTAGCATAGATGATACTCATATATATTTGTACATAAAACATATAATGTATATTACATATACTATATATAATGACAAAAATAAAATTATAAGTGCAATTAAAATGCTTAAAATTATATATTTATTTTTTAAAAATTTCTCTAGTAAGTTATATGAGTAAATTTTGTATTATGTGTGGAATTAATGTATGCTAAAATGGAAAATAAAAGTAAACAGATGACCTATGCTTGGAGAAAACAAGAAAAAGGAAATTGTAAAGAATAAATGTGTTCATATCCAAAATGCCGCTGATCTCTAGATCTTCCTTTTGACTTATCAAGGGACGGAGACATTAGTCTTCTTTGACTGGATTTGGTGGGGATGGGGAGGACAGTGGCACTTTTTCCACAATTACTGAAATTGAGGGAAATGTTACCGTCTCCTCAGATAATACACTTCTTCTAGAAACTCACATGGCTTTCCAACAGCCCAGCAACTCAAAGGTATCAGAAAACAATGAATGAAATCCTAGACTGAATAGGATAGAGTAAAAAACAAAAGGAAAGATGATAACACAAGTATTTTATGAAGTTAGTTGAAAAAAGACTTTGAAGCTGGGAATGAATAAATGTATATGTATTAGATCATATCTACTGAATTTACTATGAAAAAGGTATTAATATGATTTAACATGAGTTAAGGAACTTCCCTGGTGGTCCAGTGTTCAAGACTTCGTGCTTCCATTGCAGGGGGCACGGGTTTGTTCCCTGATGGAGGAACTAAGATCCCGCCTGCCGCGTGGCCAAACAAACAAAAAAACATGAGTTAGGATTGCATATGCTTCCTAAATTTGCCATCCTTATAAATTAAAGGAGAACACTGAGAATTATGGATAACGGTTCATTAAAAGCTCGTGGAACATATTCTACATATAAAGAAAATCTACTTTTCTTTCCTTGCCGTCCTCCTTTCTTCCTAATGAGGTAGAGATTGATGAGGGTGTGGCAGAGGCCCAGCTTGATGTATTGTGGTGTTAGAGCCCAAAGGGGGTTAGGAGGTTGACTCTGTGAAGGGAGAGACAGTGACAGCCAGCCTGGAGCACAGTTGAAGCCTGTGCAAGATAAGGAAGGTATTTGCTTAGGGGGCAGCTAGGCATGGAGTTGGGAGTTTTTACATATGGAAGCAATCACATTAGCACATATACCTAGAATAATGAGAGCCAGGTTTCTCACTATTCATAGGATTGCCATATAAAAATGGAGAACACTAGAATAAACTTCACAGTGTTGGATTAGAACTGGAATATTGGTGTAAACTCAAGGTTTTCAATATTCATCGATAAATATAAAAATACAAACAGGTATAAGCATATGTGTGTATATATTCCCTAGCACTGTCCACTGGGAGAAACTGGGAGTATTGACACTCCAGTAGCAATAAACACATGTAACTCAGATCTTGGTTTCTAAATACCATCCTCCATAAAAGGAAGCAGAGATGCTTGGAGAAAAAATTAATTCCAGGACTGGGGCAGAGAAAATACAAGATAAGCCTTCTTGTGCCAGAAAGTAAGAAAGTGCTAAGTGAATATAAGGGACGTGCCAAAAATACACAGAAACCAGCACGAACAAGTTCCCATTGGCCAAATCTGGGCTAAAATGAGTATTATAATAAGTAATGATATTAGCGAATTATAACTCATTTAATAAAATGGGAATCCAGGAATCCATACTGATAAAAATAAATAAATGAATAAATAAATGGGGAGAAGAGAAAGCTTTTCTTACAGTGGACTACAACTAATAAATGCAGCATGAATAATGGAATTAGAAAATCACATTTATCAACCATCATTGTAGTAAGTAATCCAGTCAAGAAACATCGATTGATTCTAAAACTAGGGAGAGAAAAAGTCTGGTAAGGAATGAGATATCTACACAATTTCAAGTTATCGCTACACAGATAGTGATTAAATTACAAAGGGAAAATGAGTAACTTTACATGCGAGAAACCTGACAAACACAACGTTAACCAAGTGATCAGTTACATCACCAGAAATGAGATAAAGTGAAGTAGTAGGACATACAATATAATACGGTACAAAAAACGTAGCTTCTCTTCTGTGATGTGATGCGAAAAATTGCATAATCTCAATCTAATATTGAGGAAATATCAAACATACTCAAATTGAGGAACAGTCTACAACATAGCTGGCCAGTGTCTAGGTCACAAAAATCAAGGAAACGCTAAGGAACTGTTCCAGATGGAAAGTTTCAAGAGTCATGGCATCTAAATGCATCACATGATCCTAGGTTGGACCCTTTTATTTTAAAGGACTTTTTCGAGACAATTGGTGAAACTTGGATAGGCTCTGTGGATTAAACAGTAGCAATGTATCAGTGTTAATTTCCTGACTTTGATGTTTATACTGTGGTAATGTAGGAGAACTTCCTTGTTTATAGGAATTACACACTAAAAATATTTGCAGGTGCTGTGGCAACATGGTGTCACCTTACTCCCAGGAAAGAAAAGTTATTTGCATTGGGCTTGTAATTTTTCCCTAAGTTTGATATTATTTTAAAATAAACAAACTTAGACACACACACACAAATATGTGTATATATGTGTATAAATACACACACACAAAAATATGTGACATTCAGTTTTCAACCAGTCTTTTTTTCTCTCACAAACTTTTTCTCACACACGTGAAAAATGTGTAACTTTCTCCCTTGCACATAAACTTGTGAACACACACGCGCACCAAATATTCTCTCTTTAGTGGTAAATTTTTGGTATTCATTGCTGTCATTTGCTAAGGACATTTTCCGTTCTGAAGAGAAGTTCTAACCACAAAAGAAGGCTAGACGAATAATGTTAATGTAGAAATATATGGATATTCTAATTCCTTTATTTGGCATATGTTTTTCTATAAAGCGTAAACAGGCATTTCTTCTGCCTGAGCAAGAAAGGATGGCTACTGAAAACTGAAAGTAAACTCTGCAGTTTGGGGAAAGTAGGAATTTTTCCAAGAACAAAATTGCTAATCAGCACTGGAGGTCATACCTAATGATCAGATAGAAAGAGAGCCCAAAGAGTGTTTAAAGTCATGGGTAGAGCAAAATACTGCAGAGAAGAGCTCCCTGCATGGACTTTTATGGTTCATTGTCTGGAATAAGAACCTTCTGAATGACACTAATGGTTGAAATGAAAGGGCCCATATTCATAGTCTTGCAATTTTCTCTTAAACTGACTCCACTCTGGCTGAGGTCCCAACTATTACACCAAAACTATTTCCAAGACCACCAAGGACCTCCAAATTGACGTGTGCACTGGTGAACGTTCAGTTTTATCTCATTTATTCTGTTAGCAGAATTTTACGAAGGTGATCACTCCCTCCTCCTTTCCTCACTTTGCTTTCATGTCCACATTAATTTTCTTCCTAACTCACTGGGTACGCCCCCTGTGACATCTTACTACTGGGATACCTCAGAGCTCAGACCTTAGACACTTCTGCTTCTCTACCCATAATTGTGTCTTTTAGTGACCTCATTCAGTCTCACAGCTCTCAATAACATCTATTCAACTGGCCCCTCCCTTGATCTCAAATTCAGATTAAAAACTACCAACTTGATACCTAGTAAACACCCAAGTAGAGATATCTCCACGTTAAATGTCCAGAATCCTGAACTTCCCCTACAAAAGCAGCTCTTCTGTCTTCCTATTTTTGTTAATGACAAATCCACTTTTCTAGTTGATCAGAACAAAAGATCTCAGAGTCATTCTTCACTTTGCTCTTTCTCTCACACCGATATCCAATCTGATCCAAATCTTGTCAACTCCACCTTCAAAATGCATCCAGAATTTCACTACTTCTCACTACCTTCACTGTCACTTTCCTGGCTCAAGCCACCTGCATCCAGCTAGGATTACTAAAATAGCCTCTTAATTGGCCTCACTGCTTTAACCTTTGCCTCTACAGTCTATTTTTAACACAGAAGCCAAAATGATCCTTTAAAATTTGTCAGATCATATCACTAAGCTGGTGAAAGTTTTCCAAGGGACTCATTTCAAAGAGTAAAAGCCACAGTATTTACAGCGCTGTATAAAGTCCTATGCAATCTGTTATTCTGTACCTTTTTTTTTTTACTTAACCTTATGGTACTTTCCTCTTGCTCACTCCACTCCACCCTCTCTGACCTCCTAGTTGCATCTAGAGTACTCCTGGCATACTCCCACCACAGAGCACTTACTGTTCTCTCTAACTAGAAAGCTCTTGTCCCAAAAACCTACATAGATCCCACGCTTACCTCTTTCATGTCTTAGCCCAGGTCATCTTTTCAGCAAGGCCTTCTCTGGTTACCCTATTTACAAGCTCAGCTCTTCCCGTCCCAAACCACTCCTGGAGCTCTAATTCCCCTTTCCTTCTGTAGTTTTCTTCAAAGTGCATAACATTGTCTAACGAACTATATAATTTATTAATTTGTTTTATTTAATGTTTAACTTCCTGCTAGAATATAAACTCCACAAGCACATATTTTCATCTTTTAGTTTACTACTAAATTTCTAGCACTAAATTAGTGCCTGGAGCATGGTATTCACTTCATAAATATTTATGAATGAATGAAACCTAATGGGAAAGCAATAAACTAAAGTAGGTCAACCAGCAGCCAGAATTTGATGGACAAGGTGGTAGGGAAGAGGAGAGAGAAAGTGGAAATCATACCCTTCTGTTGTATAGATACCAATCTCAATTTGGCAGTGAGATCAGCCTGCCCTGCTACAGCTGGTCAAAAACTCCCCTGGACAACAAGGTATCCCAGTGTAAATAAAGATTAAACACTAGTTACCTCTGATCTAGTCAGTGTAATACGATGTTTACTGAAAGGAGGAAAGGGCCAAGAACTTAGATCATAAACTTTGACAAACCAGTGTCTATATAGAATTTCAGATATTTAAAGAATACCATATTTTTAATAGTTTTAGAGGGTTAATCTCTAAATTTACATTCCAACAGACAGGTACCCACACAGCAGCAAACAAACAAAAATACAGCACAAAGGCTGATGTCAGTTTAATAACTGTGCTTTTAGAAATTTTAAATATCACAGGAAGTGGATCAGTCATCCAACAGCTAATATTAGCTAATTAAGATTTGGCAAATCACAGAATCTTGACAATTTTTATACATGAGGACACTATTCTTAATGTGAGAGCCTCTTGGGGAAATGAGAACTGTGTTTTTGAACATACAGGATACAATCTGATCCCTCAGAAATACCCCTGGTCCTTAATAGTCCCTGTATATTCCTGAGTATTCCTTATGGATATTTAAAAAACATTTCAAGAACTCCAAGTTGTCTGGCAGTAGGACTGCACAATTAAAAGCTGTTAACTACACTACAGCCAATGGACCATACAGTCGATACAGATATAGATACAGAAATAATATAAAGATTAGGATTCACCTAGCACAGGTAAATATGACATGGGTAGTGTTTGTATTGTATGTCCCAGAACACTTTTTGCTTCTTCCTTCCACTCTCTCATTTTTTCTCCCCTCAACATCCTTCGCATGTGACCAGAATTTAGATATTCACTCTACCCACTGATTTTTTATTCTCAGGAAATGACCTCATATATTAAAGTCTAAAAAGTCTAATTTTTCTTGAAAGTAATAGGTCTTAGACCAAAGAGATTACCCTCTAATTGTGGAATTCAGCAATCAATAAAAAAGTAGCAATGATAGTTTTTCTAGCATCAGGAAAGCATACCAATATGATTTCTACTCAGTCATTTTCTCCATTCAATCAACAAAGCATTGAATACCTGCTTTGTGATAGGCAGTATTAAGTGCTGAGTATACAGCAGTGAACAAAAAGATATGTTTCAGAGCCTCCAAAGTTTACAATCTAGTAAAGAGAAACAGATATAAAGTATGTAAATAAATAGCTATATAATTACAGAATATAACTGAAAGATGATCAAGTTTCATGAAGATAAGAGGCAGGGTACTATGACAGCAAACAATAGAGTACTTAAACGGGAAAGTTAGTAAAAGCTTGTCTGCAGAGGTACTACTTAGGTCAAGATCTGAAGGATGAGAGAGCACAGTCATACCACAAAACTAGAAGAAGAACATTCTATGGGGTGGCAAGGCTCTAAGGTAGGAAAGAGTTTGGAATTTTCTAGAAAGGATAAGTACCAGTGTAACTGGAGCATAGTTAAGGAGGGTGAGAATAGTTCAAGATAATGTTGGTCAATTTTTTTGTATCTTATAGGACATTGTTAGGAGTTTGCACTTTTATGTGCGATGAGTAAGTATTTTAAAGGATTTTTAAGAAGCTTAATTTGACTTGGTTTATAGTTTTAAAAGCTCAGTAACACTGCTATGTGATGAATGGTTATGGTGGGCTGGAGGAAGAAGTAAAGAAGGAAATGGAGAGATCAATTAGAAGACTATTATGATAATCCCAGTGAAAGATACTGTGCCCTCAACTAGGGTGGTGGAAGAGATGGTGAAAAATAACTGGGTTGAAGGCATGCTTTGGAGGTATAATCTATAACTCACTGAAGGATTTCGTGTGGTTATGAAGGAGGAGAAATCAAATATGGTTTCCAAGTTCCAAGTTTGAGCAACTATGTGGTGGTGGTATCAGATATTGAGATGGTTTAAAAAGTGGTGGGGGTGCGGGGGGAGAGTTTTCAGAGGGCAAATTAGAGTTCTGCTCCAGATATGTTAAGTTTAAGACAACTGTGAGTCATTCAAGTGGAGAGAGATGTCAAGAAGCTAGCTAGAGAAGACTTCTACTTCCAACCAAAATAAAGTTGGAATCACCAAAATAAACTAACAAAATGTATAAAAGAATTGTTTTCAAGACACTTGATATACAGCAACAAAGGAAAGTGACCCCCTGAGGTACAGGGAACAAATGAGGTGAGCCTTAAGATGATCTTATTTAAATCCCTGAGAGAGTTCCCACAAGGTGGCACAGGGAACAGAAACCTGGTAAAAGCCCCAAGTTGAGGAGATGGAGCTGAGGGTGTAGGGGGATCAAGAAGGCTTGAGTTCACAGGACAAGAAAACTGGAGAGGAGAGAACTGCATTGAGAAAAAAAAAGTCTGGAATTCTGCAGAGAACCTCACTCAACTATTTAGTAGAGCACTGGTCATGATAATGATTTGAGTAAACTACCTGAGGGACTGAGAAAGAACCATTTGAAAGGATGAGCGGGAAAAGAACTTGGAGCTTGCATGGGCTGGAATAATCCCATTCACCCTAGGAAGACTGGAAAATCTCATTACTTATGGGGCATTGAGTGAATATTCAGAATTATCTAGCTTCAATAATGGTAACTGCCCTGGACTAAACACTGCTCTGATTCCACCAAATGAATCTTCAAAGAAGACCTGAAAGGATCAAGTTGTTTCCAAGAAACTTAACTGCACCCCAGAATAAAGCCCAAAAATATTTACAGGGATAAAAAAATATCCAGCACAAATAAGGTAAACTTCACAATGCCTGGCATCAAATCAAAAATTACCAGGAATGCAAAGTAGCAGGAAAATGTGACCCATTTTAAGGAATAAAAATGGATCAAAATAAATCAACTGAAACTGACCCAGGAATGACACAGATGTTAGAATTAGGAGTCAATAATATTACAACAGTTATTATATAATTGTTTTCCATATTTTTAAAAGTTAAAGGAGAAACATGGAAGATACAAAAAAGATAAAATAAAAATTTTAGAGATGAAAACTACAATGTTTGAGATGAAAAGTACACTGAATTGTATGAACAGTAGATTAGTCATTGCAGAAGAAAATACTTAGTGGACTCAAAGACATGGCAATAGAAATTATCAAAATGAAACAATGAGAAAAAGAATTTAAAAATAGAGATTCACTGAGCTCATTCTAAAATTCATATGGAAATATAAAGAACTAGAATACCCAAAATAACTTTAAAAAAAGCAGGGTAACACTACTTGTTTTCAAGATGGATATAAGCTACATTAATGAAAGCAGTGTGGTATTGGCATGGAAATACACAAATAGATCAATAGAACAGAAAAGATTACAGAAATAGACCTACACACATACAGACAACTAGTTTTTTGACAAGGGTGAAAGGCAATTCAACTGAGAAAAGATAGTCTTTCAGAAAGTGGTTCTGAAACGACTGAATACCCATATGCAGGAACTGGATACCATATGTAGTAAAATGAGCTTTGATCCATAATGTATACCACATAAAAATTCATTCAAAATGAACCCTACACCTAAATGTAGAACACAGAATAATAAACATTCTGGAAGAAAATATAAAATTGCTGTAACGCTCGTTTAGGCAAATATTTTTTAGATATAACTCCAAAACCATAATACAGAAAATAGATCAGTCAGTTGTACTTTATCCAAATTAAAGATGTCTGCTTTTCATTTCTCCAAAGAAGATACACAGATTGCCAACAAACACATGAAAGGATGCTCAACATCACTAATCATTAGAGAAATGCAAATCAAAACTACAATGAAGTATCACCTCACACCTGTCAGAATGGCCATCACCAAAAACTCTACAAACAATAAATGCTGGAGAGGGTGTGGAGAAAAAGGAACCCTCTTGCACTGTTAGTGGGAATGTAAATTGATACATCCACTATGGAGAACAGTATGGAAGTTCTTAAAAAACTAAAAATAAAACTACCGAGAGGGGAACCAAGATGGCAGAGTAGAAGGACTTGCTCTCACTCCCTCTTGTGAGAACACCTGAATCACAACTAGCTGCTGGACAATCATTGACAAGAAGACACTGGAACTCACCAAAAAAGATACCCCACATCCAAAGACAAAGGAGAAGCCACAATGAGACAGTAGGAGGGATGCAATCACAGCAAAATCAAATCCCGTAACAGCTGGGTGGGTGACTCACAGACTGGAGAACACTTATACCACAGAAGTCCACCCACTGGAGTGAAGGTTCTGAGCCCCATGTCAGGCTTCCCAAACTGGGGGTCCAGCAACAGGAGGAGGAATTCCTAGCGAAACAGACTTTGAAGCCTAGTGGGATTTGATTGCAGGACTTTGACAGGACTGGGGGAAACAGAGACCCCACTCTTGAAGGGCACACAAAAGTAGTGTGTGCATCAGGACCCAGGGGAAGGAGCAGTGAACCCAGGGGATACTGAACCAGACCTACCTGCTAGTGTTGGAGGGTCTCCTGCAGAGGCGGGGGCGGGGGGGTGGGGAGGGCTGTGGCTCACCGTAGGGACAAGGACACTGGCAGCAGAAGTTCTGGGAAGTACTCCTTGACGTGAGCCTTCCCAGAGTCTGCCATTAGCCCCACCAAAGAGCACAGGTAAGCTCCATTGTTGGGTTGCCTAAGGCCAAACAACCAACAGGGAGGGAACCCAGCCCCACCCATCAGGAGTCAAGCGGATTAAAGTTTTACTGAGCTCTGCCCACCAGAGCAACACCCAGCTCTACCCACCACCAGTCCCTCCGACCAGAAAACCTGCACAAGCCTCTTAGATACACTCATCCACCAGAGGGCAGACATGAGAAGCAAGAAGAACTACAATCCTGCAGCCTGTGGAACAAAAACCACATTCACCAACTAAATGAAGTGGAGATAGGAAAACTTCCAGAAAAAGAATTCAGAATAATGATAGTGAACATGACCTAGGACCTCGGAAGAAGAATGGAGGCAAAGATTCAGAAGATGCAAGAAATGTTTAACGAAGATCTAGAAGAATTAAAGAACAAAAAAACAGAGATGAACAATAAAATAACTGAAATGAAAACTACACTAGAAGGAATCAATAGCAGAATAACTGAGGCAGAAGAACGGATAAGTGACCTGGAAGACAGAATGGTGGAATTCACTGCTGTGGAACAGAATAAAGAAAATAGAATGAAAAGAAATGAACACAGCCTAAGAGACCTCTTTGACCACATTAAACGTAACAACGTTCGCATTACAGGGGTCCCAGAAGGAGAAGAGAGAGAGAAAGGACCCGAGAAAATATTCAAAGAGATTATAGTCTAAAACATCCCTAACATGGGAAAGGAAATAGCCACCCAAGTCCAGGAAGCACAGTGAGTCCCATACAGAATGAACCCAAGGAGAAACATGCCGAGACCCACAGTAACCAAATTGGCAAAAATTAAAGAAAAATTATTAAAAGCAGCAAGAGAAAAATGACAAATAACATACAAGGAAAGTCCCATAAGATTAACAGCTGATTTCTCAGCAGAAAATCTACAAGCCAGAAGGGAGTGGCATGATATAATTAAAGTGATGAAAGGAAAGAAACTACAACCAAGATTACTCTACCCAGCAAAGATCTCATTCAGATTCGATGGAGAAATCAAAAGCTTTACAGACAAGCAAAAGCTAAAACAATTCAGCACCACCAAACCAGCTCTACATCAAATGCTAAAGGAACTTCTCTAAGTAGGAAACACAAGAGAAGAAAAGGACTTACAAAAACAAACGCAAAACAATTAAGAAAATAGTCATAGGAACAAACATATCGATAATTACCTTAAACGTGAATGAATTAAATGCTCCAACCAAAAGACACAGGCTTGCTGAATGGATAAAAACAAGACCCATATATATGCTGTCTACAAGAGACCCACTTCAGACCTAGGCACACATACAGACTGAAAGTGAGGGGACGGAAAAAGATATTCCATGCAAATGGAAATCAAAAGAAAACTGGAGTAGCAATACTCATATAAGACAAAACAGACTTTAAATAAAGAATGTTACAAGAGACAAGGAAGAACACTATATAATGATCAAGGGATCAATCCAAGAAGAAGATATAACAACTATAAATATATATGCACCCGACACAGGAGCACCTCAATACATAAGGCAACCGCTAACAGCTGTAAAAGAGGAAATCGACAGTAACACAATAATAGTGGGGGACTTTAACACCTCACTTACATCAATGGACAGATCATCCAAAATGAAAATAAATAAGGAAACAGAAGATTTAAATGATACAATAGACTAGATAAATTGATATTTATAGGACATTCCATCCAAAAACAGCAGATTACACTTTCTTCTCAAGCGCGCACAGAACATTCTCCAGGATAGATCACATCTTGGGTCACAAATCAAGCCTCAGTAAATTTAAGAAAATTGAAATTATATCAAGCATCTTTTCTGACCACAACGCTATGAGATTAGAAATGAATTACAGGGGAAAAAACGTAAAACACACAAACACATGGAGGCTAAACACTACGTTACTAAACAACCAAGAGATCACTGAAGAAAGCAAAAAGGAAATCAAAAAATACTTAGAGACAAATGATAATGAAAACACGACAATCCGAAACCTATGGGATGCAGCAAAAGCAGTTCCAAGAGGGAAGTTTATAACTATACAAGCCTACCTCAAGAAACAAGAAAAATCTCAAATAAATAATATAACCTTACACCTAAAGGAACCAGATAAAGAAGAACAAACGAAACCCAAAGTTAGCAAAAGAAAGAAATCATAAACATCAGAGCAGAAATAAATGAAATAGAAACAAAGAAAACAATAGCAAAGATCAGTAAAACTAAAAGCTGTTTCTTTGAGAAGTTAAATAAAATTGATAAACCATTAGCCAGACTCATCAAGGAAAAGAGGGAGAGGATTCAAATCAATAAAACTAGAAATGAAAAAGGAGAACTTACAACAGACACTGCAGAAATACAAAGCATCCTAAGAGACTACTACAAGCAACTCTATGCCAATGAAATGGACAACCTGGAAGGAATAGACACTTTCTTAGAAAGTGTAACCTTCCAAGACTGAACCAGGAAGAAATAGAAAATATGAACAGACTGATCACAAGTAATGAAATTGAAACTGTGATTAAAAATCTTCCAGGGCTTCCCTGGTGGTGCAGTAGTTGAGAGTCCACCTGCCGATGCAGGGGACACGGGTTCGTGCCCCGGTCCGGGAAGATCCCACATGCCGCAGAGCAGCTGGGCCCGTGAGCCATGGCCGCTGAGCCTGCGCGTCCGGAGCCTGTGCTCCACAACGGGAGAGGCCACAACAGTGAAAGGCCCGCGTACTGGGGAAAAAAAAAAAAAAAATCATAAAAAAAAAAATCTTCCAAAAAACAAAAGTCCAGGACCAGATGGCTTCACAGGTGAATTCTATCAAACATTTAGAGAAGAGCTAACACCCATCCTTCTCAAACTCTTCCAAAAAATTGCAGAGGAAGGAACACTCCCAAACTAATTCTAGGAGGCCACCATCACCCTGATACCAAAACCAGACAAAGATACTACAAAAAAAGAAAACTACAGACCAATATCACTGATGAATATAGATGCAAAAATCCTCAACAAAATACTAGTAAACAGAATCCAACAACACATTAAAAGGATCAAACACCATGATCAAGTGGGATTTATCCCAGGGATGCAAGGATTCTTCAACATACACAAATCAATCAATGTGATACATCATGTTAACAAATTGAAGAATAAAATCATATGATCGGGCTTCCTTGGTGGCGCAGTGGTTGAGAATCCGCCTGCCGATGCAGGGGACACAGCTTCGTGCCCCGGTCCGGGAAGATCCCACATGCCATGGAGCGGCTGGGCCCGTGAGCCATGGCCGCTGAGCCTGCGCATCCGGAGCCTGTGCTCGCGACGGGAGAGGCCACAGCAGTGAGGGCCCGCGTACCGCAAAAAAAAAAAAAAAAAAAAATCATATTAGCATCTCAATAGATGCAGAGAAAGCTTTTCACAAAATTCAACACCCATTTATGATAAAAACTCTCCAGAAAGTGAGCACAGAGGGAACCTACCTCAACATATTAAAGGCCATATATGACAAACCCACAGCAAACATCATTCTCAATGGTGAAAAACTGAAAGCATTACCTCTAAGAGCAGGAACAAGTCAAGGATGTCCACTCTCACCACTATTACTCAACGTAGTTTTGGAAGTCCTAGCCTCGGTGATCAGAGAAGAAAAAGAAATAAAGAGAATACAAACTGGAAAAGAAGAAGTAAAAACTGTTTGCAGATGACATATACTATACATAGAGAATCCTAAAGATGCCACCAGAAAACTAGTAGAGCTAATCAATGAATTTGGTAAGGTTGCAGGATACAAAATTAATGCACAGAAATCTCTTGCATTCCTATACACTAATGATGAAAAATCTGAAAGAGAAATTAAGGAAATACTCCCATTTACCATTGCAAGAGAAAGAATAAAATACCTAGGAATAAACCTACCTAGGGAGACCAAAGACCTGTATGCAGAAAACTATAAGACACTGATGAAAGAAATTAAAGATGATACCAACAGATGGAGAGATATACCATGCTCTTGGATTGGAAGAATAAATACTGTGAAAATGACTATACTACCCAAAGCAATCTACAGATTCAATGCAATCCCTATCAAATTACCAATGGCATTTTTTATGGAACTAGAAGAAAAAATCTTAAAATTTGTATGGAGACACAAAAGACCCCGAATAGCCAAAGCAGTCTTGAGGGAAAGAAATGGAGATGGAGGAATTAGACTCCCTGACTTCAGACTATACTACAATGCTACAGTAATAAAGACAATATGATACTGGCACAAAAACCGAAACATAGATCAAAGGAACAAGATAGAAAGCCCAGAGGTATACCCATGCACCTATGGTCAACTAATCTATGACAAAGGACGCAAGGATATACAATGGAGAAAAGACAGTCTCTTCAATAAGTGGTGTTGGGAAAACTGGACAGCTACATGTAAAAGAATGAAATTAGAACACTCCCTAACACCATACACCAAAATAAACTCAAAATATATTAGAGACCTAAATGTAAGATCAGACATTATAAAACTCTTAGAGGAAAACATAGGAAGAACACTCTTTGACATAAATGACAGCAAGGTCTTTTTCGATCCACCTCCTAGAGTAATGGGAATAAAAACAAAAATAAACAAATGGGACCTAATGAAACTTCAAAGCTTTTGCACAGCAAAGGAAACCATAAACAAGATGAAAAGACAACCCTCAGAATGGGAGAAAATATTCGCAAACGAATCAACGGACAAAGGATTAATCTCCAAAATATATAAACAGCTCATGCAGCTCAATATTAAAAAAACAAACAACCCAATCCAAAAATGGGCAGGAGACCTAAATAGACATTTCTCCAAAGAAGACATACAGATGGCCAAGAGGCACATGAAAAGCTGCTCAACATCATTAATTATTAGGGAAATCAAATCAAAACTACAATGAGGTATCACCTCACAGCAGTTAGAATGGGCTTCATCAGATAATCTACAAACAGCAAATGCTGGAGAGGATGTGGAGAAAAGGGAACCCTCTTTCACGGTTGGTGGGAATGTAAACTGATACAGCCACTATGGAGAACAGTATGGAGGTTCCTTAAAAAACTAAAAATCGAATTACCATATGATCCAGCAATCCCACTACTGGGCATATACCTGAGAAAACCACAATTCAAAAAGACACATGCACCCCAATGTTCACTGCAGCACTATTTACAATTGCCAGGTCATGGAAGCAACCTAAATGCCCATCAACAGACAAATGGATAAAGAAGTAGTGGTACATATATACAATGGAATATTACTCAGCCATAAAAAGGAACGAAAATTTGTCATTTGTTGAGACGTGGGTGGATCCAGAGACTGTCATACAGAGTGAAGACATAAAAAGAAAAACAAATATCATATATTAACGCATATATGTGGAACCTAGAAAAATGGTACAGATGAACCGGTTTGCAGGGCAGAAATTGAGACACATATGTACAGAACAAACGTATGGAAACCAAGGGGGGAAAGCCACAGGGGGGCGGGGATGGTGGTGGTGTGATGAATTGGGAGATTGGGACTGACATGTATACACTGATGTGTATAAAACTGATGACTAATAAGAACCTGATGTATATAAAAAAAAAAAAAAAAAAAAAGATTTCCCCCTGAAAACCAACAGGGAGATCATTCAGTATATAAAAGGATTTAAAGGGAAAAAAGTCACCCCAGGGGTGCTGCCTCCTCCTCATATTGTCAGAGGACCAGATATATGCACTTGGAGCAGAAATACCAATTGTTTTCCTTCATGCTGTGGACTTGGATAAGAAAAATGTCTCCTCCCCATAATCTGACCGTTTACTTTGGCTCCACCTATGTATCCCTTACAAGAAAATTGGCTAATTTTGTTCTCCAAGACCAGAGAGCCATTGATTTACTTGGGTGGTCTAAGGACACCTACTCTCCTGATGAACATTTCTGGGTGACACTTAACAGGATTCCAGCTGTCGCTCCGGGCCACGTGGGCTGCGGACTGCCCAAGTGGACTACATCTCCCAAAGGGCTCTGCGGGCACGCCAAAAGGAAGTGGCTGGAGCATCTCCCACCTCCACGCCGAGAGGAAGAGGTTCTATCCGTGGCCTTGGCGCTTCTCTTTCCTTTCGCACCGGTTGCCGCTGCGGAGCATGGCAGGTCCATGTGTGCAGTGAGGGGCGCTATTCCTGGGCCAGTAGCACCCGAGCCCTGGGTTTGACTGCGTCCACCCTGCCATGGACCCCAACACCATTATCGAAGCCCTGCGGGGCACCATGGACCCAGCCCTGCATGAGGCCATGGAGCGCCAACTCAATGACGCACACAAGTCTCTGAATTTTGTTTCAACACTGCTTCAGATTACTATGTCAGAACAACTGGATTTACCTGTGAGACAGGCAGGTGTTATCTATTTGAAAAATATGATAACACAGTATTGGCCTGATCGGGAAACGTCACCAGGGGATATATCCCCTTATACTCTTCCAGAAGAAGATCGACATTGTAGTCGAGAAAATATTGTAGAAGTCATTATCCACTCTCCTGAGCTCATCAGGGTACAGCTTACTACATGCCTTCATCATATTATCAAACATGATTATCCAAGTCGCTGGACTGCCATTGTGGACAAAATTGGCTTTTACCTTCAGTCTGATAACAGTGCATGTTGGCTAGGAATTCTTCTTTGCCTCTATCAGCTTGTGAAAAATTATGACTACCCATCTTCCTGCTAAGGAAATGTTCCAGCTGTTGCTCCAGCCTCTGTCAGAGTGAGTGCCAGTTGTAGTTCTGGTATAAGAAACCAGAGGAACAGAGTCCATTGGTAGGAGCAGTGCAATGTTTCCTGCCAGTTCTAAAGGACCGTTTTACCCAGCTTCTTTCTGATCAGTCTGATCAATCTGTCCTCATCCAGAAACAAATTTTCAAGATCTTCTATGCTCTTGTTCAGTATACTCTACCACTGGAGTTGATACTGATAAACCAAAAGAACCTGACAGAATGGATAGAAATTTTAAGGACTGTTGTGAACAGGGATGTACCTGATGAAACACTTCAAGTTGAAGAAGATGACAGACCTAAGTTACCATGGTGGAAATGTAAGAAGTGGGCTTTACGTATCTTAGCAAGCCTTTTTTTTTTTTTTAAGCCTTGCGCTCCCTGAAGGTTTTCGGCAAAGCATTTTTTTTTTTTTAAACAGAGAACAGGAGTATTTTTAAATTTATTTTTAAATGTATTTATTTATTTTTGGCTGCGTTGGGTCTTCATTTCTGTGCGAGGGCTTTCTCTAGTTGCGGCAAGTGGGGGCCACTCTTCATCACCGTGCGCAGGCCTCTCACTATCATGGCCTCTCTTGTTGCGGAGCACAGGCTCCAGACGCGCAGGTTCAGTAGTTGTGGCTCACGGGCCTAGTTGCTCCGTGGCATGTGGGATCTTCCCAGACCAGGGCTCGAACCCGTATCCCCCGCATTAGCAGGCAGATTCTCAACCACTGCGCCACCAGGGAAGCCCAGCAAGGCTTTTTGAAAGATATGGAAGCCCTGGCAATGTTTCCAAGGAGTACAATGAATTTGCTGAAGTATTTCTGAAGGCATTTGCTGTTGATGTCCAACAAGTTTTATTGAAGGTGTTATATCAGTACAAGGAGAAGCAATATATGGCTCCTCGAGTTTTACAACAGACATTAAATTATATTAATCAAGGAGTTTCTCATGCTCTCACCCGGAAGAATCTGAAGCCTCATATACAAGGCATTATCCAAGATGTTATTTTTCCATTGATGTGCTATACAGATGCTGATGAGGAACTTTGGCAAGAAGACCCCTGTGAATAGATACGCATGAAGTTTGATGTGTTTGAGGATTTCATCTCTCCTACCACTGCTGCCCAGACACTTTTGTTTACAGCTTGTAGTAAGAGGAAAGAGGTACTACAAAGGACTATGGGATTTTGCTACCAGATTCTTACAGAACCAAATGCTGATCCTCGAAAAAAAGATGGAGCCCTGCATATGATTGGCTCTTTAGCTGAAATACTTCTGAAGAGCAAGATCTACAAAGATCAGATGGAATATATGTTGCAGAATCATGTATTCCCTCTCTTCAGCAGTGAACTAGGCTACATGAGAGCGAGAGCTTGCTGGGTCCTTCACTATTTTTGTGAAGTGAAGTTCAAAGTGACCAGAACCTGCAAACAGCCCTAGAGCTGACACGAAGATGTCTGATTGATGATAGGGAAATGCCTGTTCAAGTGGAAGCTGCCATTGCACTTCAAGTGCTGATCGGCAGTCAAGAGAAAGCTAAAGAATACGTCACACCATTCATCCAACCTGTCATGCAGGCTTTTCTTCATATTATAAGAGAAGCAGAAAATGATGATCTTAACAATGGAATTCAGAAAATGATCTGCGAGCACAGTGAAGAAGTTACTCCTATTGCAGTAGAAATGACACAACATTTGGCAATGACATTTAATCAAGTAATCCAGACTGGGCCAGATGAAGAAGGAAGTGATGACAAAGCAGCTACTGCTATGGGAATCCTGAATACCATCGACACACTTCTTAGTGTAGTTGAAGATCACAAAGAAATAACCCAGCAGCTTGAAGGAATCTGCGTACAGGTCACTGGAACTGTTTTACAACAGCATGTCTTAGAATTCTATGAGGAGATCTTCTCTTTAGCACATGGTTTGACATGTCAGCAAGTGTCTCCACAGATGTGGCAGCTACTACCTCTGGTATTTGAGGTTTTTCAGCAAGATGGCTTTGATTACTTTACAGATATGACGCCTCTGCTTCATAATTATGCAACAGTTGATACAGACATACTTCCGTCTAATACCAAGTACCTTGAAATGATATACAGTATGTGCAAAAAGGTTCTTACAGGAGTTGCAGAAGATGCAGAATGTCATGCAGCAAAATTGTTAGAGGTGATAATTCTGTGGTGCAAAGGGCGTGGCACTGACCAGTGTATTCCCTTGTTCGTGGAAGCGGCATTAGAGAGACTGACAAGAGAGGTGAAGACAAGTGAACTTCGAACAATGTGCCTGCAAGTTGCCGTTGCAGCTTTGTATTATAATCCACACCTACTTCTCAACACCTTAGAACATTTTCGCTTCCCTAATAATATTGAAGCAGTTACAGATCACTTTATTACACAGTGGCTTAATGATGTTGATTGTTTCTTGGGGCTTCATGACAGAAAGATGTGTGTTCTGGGCCTATGTGCTCTTATTGATATGGAACAAATACCACAAGTCTTAAATCAGGTTTCTGGACAGATTTTGCCAGTTTTTAATTCTTTTATTTAATGGATTAAAAAGAGCATATGATTGCCATGCAGAACAGGAGAAAGACAGTGATGGTGATGATGAAGCTGAAGATGATGAAATCGGGGGAACCGGGGAGTGATGAAGATGATATTGATGAAGATGGACAAGAATATCTGGAGATCCTGGCTAAGCAAGCGGGCGAAGATGGACATGATGAAGACTGGAAAGAAGATGATGCTGAAGAAACTGCCCTGGAAGGCTATTCCACAAGCATTGATGATGAAGATAACCCTGTTGATGAGTATCAGATAGTTAAAGCTATATTTGAACTATACAAAATCGTAATCCCGTGTGGTATCAGGCTCTGACTCATGGTCTTAATGAAGAACAAAGAAAACTGTTACAGGATATAGCAACTCTAGCTGATCAAAGAAGAGCAGCCCATGAATCCAAAATGATTGAGAAGCATGGAGGATACAAATTCAGTGCTCCAGTTGTGCCAAGTTCTTTCAGTTTTGGAGGCCCGGCACCAGGGATGAATTGAGTTACCACTTTCCTGCAGTGTGATTGTAGTGAAGAGCTTGTGTTCCTCCTAGTAGCAGTTCCAGAACTGGTTCATGTTACCCACTCTAAACTAACTGATCAATAGATGGACAAAAAAACCCCAGGAGGTGGGACCTGCTCATGCAACTTGGCACTGAAAATGAATCCAGAAGGATTTTGGTGGGGGAGGGAGGTAACTTGGGGGGCAGGGAGTATTTTCTTTATTTTTTGAAGAAAGTAAGTTTCTGACTAAAAGTTCAAGTGACACTGTGGAAATCTGAAACAAGAGGGGATGTCATGAAGGCAGCTTTTCTTTTTCCGAGGAAAAAACTGGCATGGGCTACAGGCCTATTTAAAATGTCTCATTTACAGAATAAGCTCAGAGGTAGATGTAATTTTTACACCTATGAGTATTTGTCCGATTTCTGTCTCTTCCTCACAATTGGTTATCTATTCTTTATATGTAAATAAGATAAGGTAATCGATAGCCTTATTCAATCTTCGTCATTTTCATCATCAAAGATTGTTCCTGTGTAGATTACTGGACATTTATTGTAGTACTACATAACTGATTTTAAAAATGTGCAAATGAATTAACACTTTCCTATTGAAACAAGCCTGCAAGCCTATGTATAAAATAGCAAAATGTTTGCTGTTTATAAAATGATGGGATGTAATGGGGTGGGGGGCAGGGGTAATTTCAAGTTATTAATTTAAAAATAACTAGCAATTTTGTACCTGGTGACTTTGTGGTGCACTCATCTCTGATAGTGACTTGAATTTGGTACGTTAAAAGGCGTTAGTGATATTTCATTGCTGCTAAAAATGGCAACTCCCTCTGTGTCCTGTTTTTTCTTAAAGCTCTCAGTGTACAAGTGGATATTTGGATAGAAGACCTTACTGTAACAAATAGGAAAGATGATATCTGAAGCATAAATTGGATATAAAATTCTACTCTTAAAGACTTGATAAAAGAGTATGGCTAAACATCTATATATGCAATCTATTAGAAGAACTTAATTCTGCAAAAAAAAGAACTACCATACAGCCCAGCAATCCCACTACTGGGCATATACCCTGAGAAAACCATAATTCAAAAAGAGTCATGTACCACAATGTTCATTGCAGCTCTATTTACAATAGCCAGGACATGGAAGCAACCTAAGTGTCCATCGACAGATGAATGGATAAAGAAGATGTGGCACATATATATACAATGGAATATTACTCAGCCATAAAAAAACGAAATTGAGTTATTTGTAGTGAGGTGGATGGACCTAGAGTCTGTCATACAGAGTGAAGTTAAGTCAGAAAGAGAAAAACAAATACTGTATGCTAACACATATGTATGGAATCTAGAAAAAAAAAAATGGTTCTGAATAACCTAGGGGCAGGACAGGAATAAAGATGCAGACGTAGAGAATGGACTTGAGGACACGGGGAGTGGGAAGGGTAAGCTGAGATGAAGTGAGACAGTGGCATGGACATATATACACTACCAAATGTCAAACAGATAGCTAGTGGGAAACTGCTGCATAGCACAGGGAGATCAGCTCGGTGCTTTGTGACCATCTAGAGGGCTGGGATAGGGAGGGTTGGAGGGAGACGCAAGAGGGAGGAGATACGGGGATATGTGTGTATGTATAACTGATTCACTTTGTTATAAAGCAGAAACCAACACAACACTGTAAAGCAATTATACTCCAATAAAGATGTTTAAAAAAAAAAGAGGGGCTTCCCTGGTGGCGCAGTGGTTGAGAGTCCGCCTGCCGATGCAGGGGGATGCAGGGGTGTCCTGGGGCACCGGGTTTGTGCCCCGGTGCGGGAGGATCCCACGTGCCGCGGAGCGGCTGGGTCGGTGAGCCATGGCCTCAGAGATCCCACATGCCGCGGAGCAGCTGGGCCGGTGAGCCATGGCCTCTGAGCCTGCGCGTGCGGAGCCTGTGCTCCGCGACGGGAGAGGCCACAGCAGTGAGAGGCCCGCGTACCACAAAAAAACCAAAACCAAAACCAAAACCAAAAACAAAAACAAAAAAAAAAAGAGAGAGCAAGGTGTCTGCTCTTTGAAAGGCCCTGAGGTGAGAATGAAGACAAGCCATAGACTGGGAGAAAATATTTGCAAATCATATATCTTGCTAAAGAAATTGTGTCTAGAAAAAAATGTATATTTAGATATAAATATATCCTAGAAAAAGAATATATTTATTCTCAAAACTCAATAATAAAACAAACAACCCAATTAAAAAATGGGCAAAAGATTTGAACAGATACTTCACCAAAAATGATACACATATAGCAAATAAGCACTGAAAAGACACTCAACATCATGTATTGCTAGGGATATAATAGTACACAGCTATCAAAATTAAAATACTGACTATACCAAGTGTTGACGAGGAGAGGAATAACTACAGCTCTCATACACTGGTGGCGGGAATAACAACAGTACAACCACATTAGAAAGCAGGTTGGCAGCTTCCTAGAAATTTAAACGTATGCCTACCATATGATCCAGCCATTCCATTCCTAGGTATTTACCCAAGATAAATCAAAACACACGTCCATACAAAGGTTTATGCAAATGTTCATAGCAGCCTTATTTGTCATAGCCAAAAATTGGAAAGAACTCAAAGGCTCATCAGTAAGTGAATGGATAAATGCATTGTGATATATTCATAGGATACCACTATTCAGCAAGAAAAAGGAATGAACTACTGATAAACACGACAACATGGATGAATCACAGAATAATTAGGATGAGTGAAAAAGGCCAGACAAAAAAAAGATGAAAAACATTTTTGCAAATGGCTGTTTAAATTAACCTTGTCTATCTTTATGTTGTCATATTAAAGCTATAGCCCTGAAACCCTTTAAATACTATAGGAAGATTCCGTACATTATATTAAACCATTCCATTTATATAAAATTCTCCATGTAAACCAATGCCTAGTGACAGAAAGCAGATTTTCGGTTGCCTGGGGGACCAGTTAGGGGGTGGGGGAAATTGGAGGAATTAGAAAAGGCATGGGGAAACTTTTGGGATGGTCACTACGTTCACCATTTTGTTTGTGGTGATCATTTCTTGGGCAAATATGTAGGTCAAAACTTACCAAATGCTTCATTTTAAATATGTGCAGTTTACTGTATGTCAAGTTATTCCTCAATTAAGCTGTTAGAAAAAGGAGGAGAAGTAGGAGAAGGAGAAGGGAAGAAGGAGAAAATAGATACATGAGCTTAGAGAAGTGGCGTTTGCTAGAGAGAGAAGTTTTGGAAGTCATCAGCGTGTAAATGGTACTTCAGACCCTGGGAATGAATGAAATCACTTAGGGAGAGATTAGTCAGAAAAGAGAAGGGGACCTAGGATGCTGCCATAAGAAACACCAAAATTTAGAAGTTTAGGATGGAGAGGATCATGACACATTCTTTGGTTTTCTTAAATTGTTTAAATCCAACCCATATCAAGTTTAAAGCATCTGATCACCATTTTATTCACTATAGGCTGAACCAATAGGAATGCAGACCCATTTAAGAGAGCTTGTAACTTAACAATTATTGTGTCTTTTTTACTTGCTCCTATTCATTAGTCCATAGCACTTAACATGACTATTGTTGATCTTAATTGACAGAAGTCATCTTTTGTTTTTTCCTTAATGCTATTATTTTAAGCTTTTATTCAAAATTATTATAGTGAAAATATTTCTTATATTTCTATGAAATATGCCAGCATATTTTAAAGATATATCGCATTCTAACTTATTTAATGTTCAGCTAACAACATTATATTTGGCATGTGTCATCAACAGCATACAGAACATAAAGGTATTCACAGAAATGAAAATGCAAACATGGTCATTTATCTTTTTTATAAATTTATTTATTTGTTTGTTTTTATCCTTGGCAGTGTCGGGTCTCCATTGTTGTGCATGGGCTTTCTCTAGTTGCGGCGAGCGGGGGTTACTCTTCCTTGAGGTGCACGGGCTTCTCATTGTCGTGACTTCTCTTTTTGCAGAGCACGGGCTCTAGGCGCACGGGCTTCAGTAGTTGTGGCTCGTGGGCAGTAGAGCACAGGCTCAGTAGTTGTGGTTCATGGGCTTAGCTGGTCCGTGGCATGTGGGATCTTCCCAGGGCAGGGATCAAACCTGTGTCTCCAGCACCAGCAGGCAGACTCTTAACCACTGCACCACCAGGGAGGCCCAACATTGTCATTTTAATTGATATTTATGATATATGTGTCAGTGTATCCTAAATTAAGTTGATTAGAGTATAAAAATACGTAAATTTTGTGTTTAAGCTTAATGTAAATTATTTCAAGTGACTAAATTAACTTTGTCCATTTATTTCTATTTTGTTATTTTAAAGCTAAAGACCTGAAATGTTCTAAATACTCCAGGAGCTTTTTAAATTCTCATATTTACATCAGAAATGGAGTTTTAGTTTCAAAAACCAAAAAATCCAATGCATCTCTTCCCTCAGTCTTCTCTCCATCTCAAACTATTCACTCTGCTTCTTCCTGCCCATTACCAAATATTTCCATCAGTGTTTATGCTCGCTGGCTCCACTTCCCATCCTTCTCAGCCAATCAGTCTTCTCAAAATGCTCTCTCAAAGTCCACCATGAAATCACGCCCCCCAGCATCCCTGAGTACTCTTCTAGTCTCCTGTTTCTTGAGCTCACTGCAACATTTGAAACTACAGACGGCTCCATTCTTTTCACAACTCCCGTTTTGTTTGTTTGTTTGTTTATTGCTTCTGGGATCCTACCTCCTCTTACTTTGCTGGCTTATCCTTTTCAGTTCCTGAGTTTTTCATTCTCAGCTTAAATTTTGAATTTGCATGCTTCTATTTTCTACCCTTTTCATTCTCTTCCCTCTTCTTGGACAATCCTAGCCCCATCCATCCATGTTTTTCCCTTCAGCCTCCTAAATTATTTGCATTTTCATTTGTTCTCCCTCTTGGAGCCAAAACACCCTTGCCTACTTTAGTTTCTCAGCTAGCTCACACTGGACCTGAAAGACTCAGGTTAAGAAAATATGTAATTCTTAATGGCTTAGAAGCCATATCTGTTCAACAATAAGCAAGCCTGTTAGCAGAGAATAAACTTTACCATAACTATGTTGCAATACTGTGTAAAGTGACAACTAGACAATCAGCTCCAATTCTCAACAGAATTACTTGAGGGGTAGTTTTCGGACAAACAAACAAACAAAAACAAATATAAACTTGTGGTTGTCAGTTACTGAGCAGTATATAAAAGTTGTAGGAAAAGGCACTCGAAAGTAAAATCTAAGAAAGGGTACGAACTTCCCACTTGGCCCAGAGCCAGGGCTCATTCTACATGAATTTCATCAACATCCTGTCTAGTTGAAAGTAAACCAAAGTAAATTAAGGTATAATTTGCAACCAGAGGATACAGCATTGTGCTGAAGCCTAGAGAGGCTCTGTTCCTAGTGTTTCTGACTCCTCACTGTTCTAGATAAAGCAACTTAAGTGCTACACTTACAGTATAAACCTCTTTGGACCAAACCCAAGATATATCTACAGTGAGGTCCATTTCAGTGTTTAGGGAACCCAGAGGATTCGGAAAGGCTTTATTCTTGTAGGTGCCACTAATGCAAGAATTTGTCTTATTGTCACAAAAGCAAATTTCTCTTCATTTCTAAATCAAATTATTCACTGAAGGAATTCTTCATCAAAATCACAGTTTATGAGGAATAGACTGTATATAATTTGTACCCATGTGTTCTATAATCATAGAAAATTAACCTGTATAATCAACTATCTTTTCATTTCTTAGAAATACTTTCTTTGAGTTTTCTAAATAAAATCTGTGTTTGTAGCTGTTATTATCTGAAGTTTAATATGGACCTCAATCTTTTAATGTCCGTCAAAATATTCCATGTGTGCATTTGGTAAAGAAAAAAGGGGCAGGTGTGTGTGTGTGTGTGTGTGTGTGTGTGTCTGTGTGGAGAGAGAGAATATAAAAGAGAGAATGGGATTAAGAGATGATACGGAAATTAAACATTTATTCAAATTAATTTGTATATAAGATAAATGATGTGAGTCATAAAATATTAGAAGTTTTAATACACATAAGATTTTAGTTATGAATTTTTTAAATGCTTATTTGAATGATGTCTACATTCACATGTAAAATCATTTGCATATCGCTCAGTAACACACCTGTTTTTCTTATTTTTTTACTTTTGTGATCATTTTTATACCTGCATCACATGAAAACAGTTAGTGAGCTGTCCACATTAAATTATTTTTAAAACTATTTCTCTCTCAATAGTTCCTCTTACTTATAAAGTAGCAGATAACATCAGTGCATATGTACAGTTAAAAGAAAGACATTCTGTTTATTATTCTTTGATGAAGCTTTACTAGAAATGGGTTATATTCATGTAGTTTGAAGATGAGAACAGAAAATTATAAATCTTAGAGAGACTGCAAGTATGGAGCTGGCACGTCAATGACATTTATAAAGAAGATTATCTTAAACAGCTGTCCATTAATAAGTTTCTGAGCATACTGCTTGGCAGACACATTTATAACACAGGGAAGAGCCCACGAAGGCTTTTATTTCAATTACTGTGACGATTCTCCAGGGTGACTCTTGGTGTCCAGGATGAAAGGCCATTGTAGTTAGTCAATACATTTTCTACTACTGATTTTCTCCACTAATAAGATTGAAGTACATTATTTGTTTTAGGTTTCAAGATCTTAAAAAGGGTAAAGATGTTAGACTTTACAATTAAGCAAAACCCTAAGGTACTGGGGAAGGGTGGGTCCTCTCTGTAGAAACCTGTCTTGTCAAGAGTTATTGAGCTGATGACTAATTATCTATACTGACTTGTACCAGAAGGCAACTGACCACTGCACGTTAATACTGAAAGTAAGCTTCTCAGCAAATCAGCAGATGGAAACTTCCCACAGGATTCTCAGAGCAAGGGCTTTCAGCATGTTTTGATTATTCAAGATGTCTATTCATTAATTTTGAAAAGAACACTGCAAAGCCCCCCCCACCCCAAATTTTTTTTCGGAAGAGTTAACTTAAAGCAACAGGAAGTAAAATGTTGATCCTGAGATCACAGGAAGAACAGTATCTGACCTACTGCTCTTTAACATACTGTTGATTTTCTTCAAAAAGGATAATAAGAAGGATACTTGCCTTTCCTTATTTATGTATTTCCTTTACACTCTGCCAGTTCACATGATTCAAAGACTTCTGTCCTAAACAAGTGATTGCCAAAGCCCAGCATTATAGAGAAAGAAAACAATTAATTGCTCGTGGATATTTGCAAATGAAGCAACTGACAAAGGATTAATTTCCAAAATTTACAAGCAGCTCATGCAGCTCAATAACAAAAAAACAAACAACCCAATCCAAAAATGGGCAGAAGACCTAAATAGACATTTCTCCAAAGAAGATATACAGACTGCCAACAAACACATGAAAGAATGCTCAACATCATTAACCATTAGAGAAATGCAAATCAAAACTACAATGAGATATCATCTCACACCGGTCAAAATGGCCATCATCAAAAAATCTAGAAACAATAAATGCTGGAGAGGGTGTGGAGAAAAGGGAACACTCTTGCACTGCTGGTGGGAATGTGAATTGGTACAGCCACTATGGAGAACAGTATGGAGGTTCCTTAAAAAACTACAAATAGAACTACCATATGACCCAGCAATCCCAATACTGGGCATATACCCTGAGAAAACCATAATTCAAAAAGAGTCATGTACCAAAATGTTCATTGCAGCTCTATTTACAATAGGCCAGAGATGGAAACAACCTAAGTGCCCATCAACGGATGAATGGATAAAGAAGATGTGGCACATATATACAATGGAATATTACTCAGCCATAAACAGAAACGAAATTGAGCTATTTGTAATGAGGTGGATAGACCTAGAGTCTGTCATACAGAGTGAAGTAAGTCAGAAAGAGACAAATACCGTATGCTAACACATACATATGGAATTTAAGAAAAAAAAATGTCATGAAGAACCTAGGGGTAAGACAGGAATAAAGACACAGACCTACTAGAGAACGGACTTGAGGATATGGGGAGGGGGAAGGGTGAGCTGTGACAAAGCG
Source organism: Phocoena sinus (assembly GCF_008692025.1). Classification (NCBI taxonomy): domain Eukaryota; kingdom Metazoa; phylum Chordata; class Mammalia; order Artiodactyla; family Phocoenidae; genus Phocoena; species Phocoena sinus. Next base: position 52,974,647 of record NC_045769.1, read on the forward strand.
AGAGAGAGGCATGGACATATATACACTACCAAACGTAAGGTAGATAGCTAGTGGGAAGCAGCCGCATAGCACAGGGATATCAGCTCGGTGCTTTGTGACCTCCTGGAGGGGTGGGATAGGCAGGGTGGGAGGGAGGGAGACGCAAGAGAGAAGAGATATGGGAATATATGTATATGTATAACTGATCCACTTTGTTATAAAGCACAAACTAACACACCATTGTAAAGCAATTATACCCCAATAAAGATGTTAAAAAAAAAAAAAGAAACTCAGAATTCTCACACTGCATTAGTCTATCACTCCCCTACTTCTCCTCTGTACAGTAGGTGCATTTTTTGAGAAAAGGAGAGTTTGGTTTTGTAAATATGTTGATGGGGAGGAAACTACTCAAAGAAAAGCTAAAGCTCAGAAAAATACTCTTAAGATTTCTTTTTCCCAACCGCAGGGTTTAAACATCTTTTTCTCCTCTCGAAAAATAATTTTTGAATAAATTTTAAAACGTCCAAAATGGTTTATGTATTGGTCCAGTTTTATATTGTACTAGGATAACTTTTTTTTTTTTTGTGGTACGCGGGCCTCTCACTGTTGCGGCCCCTCCCGTTGTGGAGCACAGGCTCCAGACGCGCAGGCTCAGCGGCCATGGCTCACGGGCCCAGCCGCTCCACAGCATGTGGGATCTTCCCGGACCGGGACACGAACCCGTGTCCCCTGCATCGGCAGGCGGACTCTCAACCACTGCGCCACCAGGGAAGCCCTAGGATAACTTTTAATGTTCTTCCTAAGTTATACCATTGATATTCATCTCTCAAACAGTAGTAAACTAGTGCCAGATAAAAACTGTTACTCGCCATCTGCCTCTACAAGGATTAGGTCACTAGTCTCCGCAGTTGCTGACCTTCAATACACCCTGAAAGGAATTCAGGGCAGAGATCAGGAATGAGGCACTCTGTGTTCTGGGAAAACCTGGAAGAGCAGGCCTTCAGATAGTCAGATATTTTCAGGAGAAGATTTTATGAGCACAAATTCTTGCATCTTCTCGTATCTAGAAAAGCACTAAAATCATTAATGGAGACATCTATTCCTCGTGACGAGCAGCCACCTTCTTGTGGCTAGCAGTGACATTCTGCCAAAATGTGTGCTTAATTTAAAGTATCCCCCCTCACCAAAGTCATATATATACTGACCACCCCCCTCACCTCTTCAGAGCAGTTCCTCAGAGCTATCTGAGAGGCTGTCCCCAGGCTATCATCCTCGTTTTGTCCCAAATGAAACTTAACTCACAACTCTCACGTTGTGTAATTATTTTCAGTCGACACTAGAAACCCTGTAAAGATAGAAGTAGTAACACACATATTGTAGCAAAACCATTTGTATCTTCCAAAATCCATCACTGTGAATAAAATAATAAAATAAAATAAAATACCACTATAAAATCTTTACCCTGCCTTCAGGGAGTGTAAGTTTAGAATTAGTATTCTTAAATTATTCTATTTAAAGTGAAGACAAGATGGGTGCCTGAATACTGCCATCCAATGTCAATTGATGAATGTGGTACATAATCCCACCCTTAGAGCTGGTAGAAAATACTGATACGGACCAGGGTTCTTGGCCTTCCCCAATCAATAGAAATTGACTAAAGGCCAGACAAGAAATTCAGACAAGGCTTTATTGGGACCCCTGCTGCAGCAGGGAGGAGAGAGAACGAACAACAGGTTCCCTTGCTAGCTCACTCCCTGGCGGGTAGGGGTGGGACAAGCTTGTTCCTTATATGGGATGAGAGTAGGGGTGAGTCCAGGGGTCGGACTGGAGGGATGGCTTAGGTGTTTTGCCCACCCCTTAGGTGGTGTTCTGTGCAGGAGGCATGTGGAGTACCCTGCTTTTGCTCCCGAAACCCTGTTTTTGCTCCAGGCTCTTCAGAAGGGGCAGTTGGGTTTTTTGGTCTTTTTGTGTCTTTCGGTCCAGAATTTGCCCCAAATGCACTATGCATGCAGTTATTTTTAGTCCCATACAGTTTCTTTGTATTTTGTCGCTTGAGGAGATGTTTGTCCAAGTGCAAGCATCGCAGCACTGCAGCAAAGGGTCCCAAGTCCCAGGCCTGTCTCAATACAACCAGAATGATGAATATAAAAATTCAGGTGAACGAAAGCCATGATAAAGAGGACCTACCCTTAGCCTAAAATATGGGTTTTCTGGACATTCATTGTATTGTTAATGATTCAGACCATATATTTGGCCTCTGCCTTCTTGCATTTCTAAGACAATGCTGCTTTATTTTCAGAATGGTTACCATTTCTAACTCTATTGTTTCCCAAAATTTCTGTCACCAGGCTCCATAGAGTTCTTCTTATATGAAGCACATCACCATTAAATCTGTGTTGTCATCCTCTCAGGTACACTGCCCTGGCTCAGGAGGGTTAGGGCCCTAATGAACCGCAAAAGGCTAAGCAACCAGGAATTAATTTCATATTGTTTCCTTGGAACCCTTCCAAAAGTGATGGGTAACAGCCTTAAGAGCATCAGGAACCTATTGCATGAGAAACGAGAGTAAAGTACATTGTATAAAACAAGTATCTTTTTCAGGGAATGCAAAACGATTCCAAGTGGCGGGCAGAGACAAGACTTGAGTATACTGCTGGAACCTCTACCAGATCATCGACACTGAATTCTGAAGGAGGGTAGCTGTCTGGGGCAAATCAGCCACCATGAGTCACAGCCTGAAATTAAGTCAGGGTGAGGGTAGGATGGAGAAAGATATGACTGAAGTTGCTGTAAGCGTGTCTAGCAGAAACAAGTGCAGCTGGATCTCACACTAGCAATCATTTTATTTCCCTTTTAGTCAACTTTTAGCCCTCTGGCTCCCCTTTCCACATCCTGCTCAAAATTCATCCTGCACACACTTCCCTAGATAATCAACACCTACAACCTGCTGACAGAAAAAAAGCACAACATGAGAGTCGCGAGTTAAGTTTTATTTGGGGCAAAATGAGGACTGTAGCCTGGGAGACAACGTCTCAGGTAGGTCTGAGAAGCCTCTCTGAAGAGGTGAGGGAGGAGGTTAGTGTTACATATATGTGATCTTGGTGAAGGAAGATACATTCAATCAAGGACACATTTTGGCAGAAGGTCAATGCTAGTCACAAGGAGGTTACTGCTAGCCATGAGGAGCGGATGGATGTCTCCATTAATGACTTTAGTGCTTTTCTAGTTACGAACATTGAGGTGCATATATCTTTTTGAATTAACAAAAACGTAAATAGTACTTACTGTACAACAAGCACTGTTCTAAACATTTCATAAATGATCTCAGTTAACAACCCAGCGTGGTAGAAATCATTATTTTACAGATGAGGAAACTAAGGCAGATGGCTAGTAAGTAATTTGCCTAAAATCACATAACCAGTCAGCAGTGGTTTAGGAATTTAAATGTAGCAATTGGGCTCCAGAGTCTATACAGCAGTTTGTCAGCCATTTGAGTTTGCTATTCTATAAAATATACCCATAACCTGAATAGGTACTAAGAGAATAAAATATGTGTATATAAAAGCTGCACAAATATTCCTGTTAGCTTATCATGTCTCTTGAGCCCAGAGAGAATTCTGGATATTAGAACCAGCAGTGAGAAAGAGCACAGTTACACACTGGAAAAAAACACATCTCTAGTTGAGAAAAAACGAAATTCTGGTGTAATCTCAGGTCCAGTGTCCTCTGGGATAATAGTTGCCAGAGCCAGAACTAGACACTTCAGATTTGCACAAATATAACACAAATTACTGGAAAAGATATGTTGCTAAAAGGCCCAACACATATCAACACAAAATATAATTTTCTATGTTGGAAGGTCTTGTAAATATACCCAAATGCTGACTCTCAACTATAATTGTAATAAAATAATTTATATCAATAAAGATGTGTAGAGGGCTTCCCTGGTGGCGCAGTGGTTGAGAGTCCGCCTGCCGACACAGGGAGCGCGGGTTCGTGCCCCAGTCCGGGAAGATCCCACATGCCGCGGAGCGGCTGGGCCCGTGAGCCATGGCCGCTGGGCCTGCGCGTCCGGAGCCTCTGCTCCACAAGGGGAGAGGCCACAACAGTGAGAGGCCCGCGTACCGCAAAAAAAAAAAAAAAAAAAATGTGTAGAATGTATAACAATCAAAGTTAAAAGGAACTCATTTTCGTGTCTTAATTGATATATCTTAATTGATAAAGCTTACATTCCATGAGGGCAGAAAAGGGGGCAGTGGGAGCAGCCTGGAAAAAGCACAAAAGGCCTGAAGGTCAAAGGAGGCGAATCCTTGAAGAACGAGGACTAAAAGTCTCTCTCATCTATGTTGCCTTTTCGTGACAAAGAAGGTTTAAGGAGCCCTGAATAATCTAATATTTACAACGTAGGAGAAAACTATTTCCAACATTGAAACTTGGAGCCTTTTTAGATGATTATTAAACAGCATGTACTCTGTATTTGCCAAAAGGAGACTAAGAAAAGTCTTAGTCATGATATTGATTCTGCCCCAAGTTTAAAACTCCTGAGGGGAAATTTTTTTAAATAAAGAGGATGTCTGCTGCACAACAGGACTATATCTTTTTGGAATCACTAATCTAATTAAGTTTTCTTTGCATTTTGGGCTTAAAGATAGACTTTTAGAATGAAACAAAAAGAAAGTCTTCTAAAAACCAAGGAATCAGTAAAACTTCAGTTATATTTTCTAGGCATCATTTGGCTTTTAAAATCCTGATAAACTTCCCTTGAAAAATAAAGCATTTCCTCTTGTCTAGACAACATAGCCTGCTTTCTTTTCAGATAGGGCACTTGGGACCCCGGGCTCTGCCTCTTTTCACTCACACCATCTATGATTCCACATAAACCAGGGCTGTGTGGTCCTTCCATACCCCAAATAGAAAACCCTGCAAGGTGGTGCTTCCTATCATTCTTGGGCCACTGCCTTCAGCAAATTCTGTCTAGAAAAGCATTTGTTCCTGTTTTTTTGTGTTTTTTGTGTTTTTTTCACTTACCTTGTGAGGTCTCATCCCCGTGACATCTGACAGCGGCTTTGGGTGTAGGCAAACTCAAAAAGAGAATGCAGCAAGCAGTGGTTAGGGAGGTGAGTTTCTGTGAGTCAGAAAGGTTGAGTAATCTAACACAGAGCATGTTAAGTTCAGGTCAGCCTTGAATACTAAATCTGAGAAGTCAGTGGTAGTGCTAGTGTGACAGCAGGCAGCTAAATGTTTCCACTATATCCACAGATGGAGTAGTGAAACGCTTCGAATGCTGAATTTTCTTTAACTACCGAATTCTGCCTTTTAAAAATATTGCTTCCAACTTACAAAGACTCTTATAAGACTGCATTTTTGGGAAAGGGGAGCCTTCTTCCTTTAAGGTATATTATTCAGGAACCTCTATATGCATCCCAATGCATTGCTGTTGTACCTTGTAAGTAACTCCAGGAAAGTATCCAGCTTGTATTTCTTTTCATTGCTCACAATACTAGCACGACGTGTTCCCAGCAGTTGAAGGTATGCATGCATACATCATTTGCTTGTCTGTTCACCCATTCATCCATTTATTCATTCACCTAATTTATTAGACATATATTGAGCTTCTCTTCTTTACACCTTGAGGATATAACCACAAATAAGACATAGTCCCTGTCCTCTAGTTGGGAAAAGAAAACTGAGTAAATAACTGTGAATACCATGTGAGAGAGAGGATAATAGGAATTTGTATAGAATACATTGGGCCCCAAACAGGGAGATGAGCACTCTAACTGGGACGGAAGAACTGATCAAAGGAGATTTTTTAATGGTTGTGAAGAGTATTACATGGGTATTTTCCATGAAAGGAAATGCATTCCCAGCCAGGGGTCTAGCTTATGCAAAGATCTAGAGACACAAAATAGTACAGCAGCTGGTTCTAATATATTGACGGAGGATAGAGGACCATGAGAAGGGATGAGATAGATATTAACAAGATGATTTTTAACGGCAGGAGGCATTTCTCTCACAGAACAAAAATAAATGGCAAGCATATCCATGTAATACTTGGGAAATCTTGGTTAGGTGGGTCACTTTAAAGAAAAATGTTAATGAAATGTATTGAGGAGCTCTCAATAATAGAGCCCATGCCAGAAAAAAAGATAGATGCTAATGGATTTTCATAGCAGTGAACGTTCTAAGTGCTACCACATGAAGCAGAAAGTTTCTTCAAAAGGGATTAGTATTTCATAATCTATTTCCATTTTATTTTCATTTATCATAAAGATTTAGATCTAAGAGAAAATTACAGCATCTATAACAGTGTCTGGCACATAGTAAGCACTCAATAAATATGTTGATAGAAGTCCCACATAAGGCTGCATTTGGCAAACAAAGAAATGCTTCGGGTACTGACCCTGACTCTTCAACCTGTAACTGCTACTGCTTTTTTGATAACTCGAGTTGCATTCACTAGGTCTCTTTTTAGTCCCTACTCCTAACTAAGCTTTCCTCTCTCCCACACAGAGCTGGAGATACTTGAATATGTTGTCACAGGGGTGTCTGGGCAGATTTGAAGGATGTAGTCATCAAGCTATTGGCCTCGCACCTGCAAATCAAAGGAGCAGAGTTGCAGTTGCCACCGTCAGTAGCAATTCAAAACGCACAAATCAAAAAGGGAAAAGCAAGAGCTGCAGGAACTGCCACAATAAAGAAGCAGAGACCCATTTCCTCTGTGTTCTCTCTACTCTCTGCTATTTGGGTGCACATGGCGAGTAGGTGGGGTGGTGATGACAGTGAAGGGAGTGCAGCAGAGAAGGAAGTAGTTAATGAACAAGTCTGCTTAACAGAGGGAGTCGAAGGTAGTGGTACAGAATCTCGGGGCCAGACCCAGATACTGTTTACGGAAATGCCTCTCTAGACTCACTCCTCCACTTAGCTCACCACTTCTGGGGTGCTGCCCGCCACTCCTGCTTCCTCCCGGACCTTTTGAGAATCCCTTTCCTGATACTCCCTTCACTTTCTGTTCTGCAACCACCCCACTTACTCTCTTTTCAGAAAAATGAATCAAAGCCTCAGAAACTATGAGCTGGATAGGTCTTTAGGGACCATCAGACTCAAGCGCCTCATTTCACATTTGAAGAAACATTAGACAGGAAAAGTCTAGCTACTCATCCAAAACCCTGTCTCTGGTGTGTAGCAGAGATGAACTCTGTCTTCCGACAATCTCCCCTTCCCACCACCCCACACCAAGTCCAAGGTTGTTCTACCATATCAGGTTGTCACTGCCCCAATCAACTGGTTAGCGGATGATTATAGCAGCACATGATAAACATGGACTCTCTTCTGTCTCATTAACCCCTTTCAATAGATCACCAATTGAGACTGAATCCTTCTTCTCCCGTGCTCCGTTCTTTTGTTCCATCTTCATCCTCTCAAACACATACTTTTAAGCCCCAGCCTCACCTGTCCTGCCCTTCCGTGAATTCATCTATCTCAATTCCACTACAGTGCTCTTTCCTTCGGAACTCATGGCACCTCTCATCTGAACTCTTTATTTTGCAAGCATGTTTATCCTTTCTTGATTAAGCCCTTGAACTGCTACTTGACAAGTAGCTTGTATCTTTTCTTCTTCCCTAGAAGATAATCTTCCTGAGCGTAGAAACCACATTTGTTTCTGTATTTACCCATCAACTAGGATTGTGCTGTGCACAGGATGGAAATGTAAGAAATAGCTGCACAATGAATAGACCCTGGATGCTTTAATAAAAGGAAGGTTGTAATGGAAGACAAACATTTCTTGGCATGAGGCCCTTGAATACCCTGCAAATCTTGCTGTATAGTGAGCTTCCATATACCAACAAGAAAAGTGGGCCAGGCAAAGGCATGAAGATTCTTTGGTCCTAACTTGTGTTTAAGAATTAGATGAAGAGGGAGGAGAAAGACTTGTTATTCAGTTTATTGAAATTAGAAGAATATGCCTAACTTGCTGATCTAGAAAGTTCTATCCAGGTCTTACATTCTAAGTGCTACAATCCATGCTGACAGTTGGAATTTGGAACACAGATTTACAGTGTTCTTCAACGTGTTTCCCTGGAATCACACTGCAAATCTAGCAATTAACTTCACCCTTCAGTCCCTTCCTTGACGAACTTCTGCCTTATTCCTGAGAAAATATGGGAGGATATGATCTCATCTATGGGTTTTTGGTTTGTTTGTTTGCTTTATGTCAAGCCTGAAGGTCCAAATGCAAATTTATTCCCAGAAATTAATTTGGAACTCCGAATGTTATTCCCTTATTAACAATATAATACATGAAAAGTAGAGGCTAAAACACAATTAGTTCTATGGTTGAGATACAGCACAGGTAAAATAAATTTCACAAGTCAGACTGAGGACATATCTACCGACTTTTCAGTTTTATATACAGAAATTTGCATATAAAGTTCTAGAATACTGAATTATAGATAAACACTTGGAACAAAATCGTTTCATAAATTGGGGACTGTTTCAGCTAAATTTTATCTAGCACACTCGATATCTTGAACTTATTCAATTTTCTAAATTGAATATGGTATACATCAGAGTATATCTACAGTCTTTCCTTGCCTGTTCCCATAAGAAGGGACAGAGCTGAGCACCTAATCAATTTTCATTTCTTTGCAAAATCTGCTTCTTTCCTTAGGAAGAAATCAACAACCAGATGGCACTTAATACATGTTACTGCTCAGGACAAACTTCACTTCTATATGTGAAAATTTTAAACCTTAAAGTGTCCCCTATAATTTAAGCTTTAGTTATTTATATTCATTTTGAATTCAAGCAAAACTCTCTCACTTAGTTCAGTTCTATTTAAACTAAATTATTTCAAATGAGAAAAAAATAACAGAATTTTTAATAGTTTAATATCTTGCTCTTACCTAGAATTGTAGCTTATCTAAAAGAAAAAAAAAGGCTGGTATATATCTTACATACCTCTCTATATAAAAGTACAAAAAATAAACATTTCATTTTAATTCAACAAACTACTATGCATCAGTTATATGTAGGAACATGTACCACTCTAAAGGCAATCAGCTGAGTTTGAAATAAACCTTCTCTGCTCTCAGTGAACTTTCATCACTTGCTAGGGTATCTCTGATGTCTTTATCCACATTACTCAGATGGAATCTTAGCAAAAATTGGACTCAACTCTTTAGTGCAAAATTTCTAAGAAGCATTATAGTAGCGGCATGGCATAGAAAAAAAAGAGCTCTGTGTTTGGAGTGAGACAGCTATGGATTTGAACGCTGGCTCTGCCTCCTAGTAGCTGTGTGATTTGGAGCAAGTTAATTAACCTAAGCCACAATGTCTTCATCTGTAAAATAATGCCTACATCAGGGACCCACGTTCAGCCAGCTCACAGAGGTACTGCCACACTGGTTAGTAAAGAGTTGAAGCACCTCCACACATTGACAAATAGCTGCTGCCTCAATCCCGCTCTACTCCAGGATCCTCTGGACCTCCCCAAATTTAGGAACCAAAGGGTCAATACCTCGCCAGGCAGGGAGGCTTCTGGGATTCTACTCTACTCCCAGGGCTATCATTCTGATTGGTCAGTGCCCTTGTTCTACTGTCTGTTAAATATAAAATAATAAACTTAAAACGTCTCACACAGATATTCTTAGGATTTAGTGAGATAGCATTTAGCCTAGCATTGAGCAGGAATGTGTGTTCTATATTGTAAACTGTCCTCTTTGTGTTCAATCTCACAGGGCTGAATGTGTCTGCTGTGGCTTATCAAGAAAATCTCTCGCTTCAGAAGATCATAGAAGATTCTACCCCCAGATTATCTCCTCCTTTCTTTGATGGCTGGCAATTCTGACGACATGTCTTTAGTATAAACGTATTTAGCAATCTTAAAATGCAGGGAAAATGAAAGATTTCTAAACTACATCAAAATGAGTTAGCAGGCTGATTTTGAATTACAAAATGACTTGATTTTTTACTTTCATACCAATTCATTAAATTAATGAAAGTCGGTACGTTGTTTCTATGTTTTGTATAGTTTGTTCGACATTGTATAATCATAAACGCACACAAAATTAAGGAGAGAAAAAAGGTTTGTGATTTCATTTAACTATGTAGTATGAATCCAAATTGTAATTTGTTTCAGGCAAAGAATGATTCAATTCTCAAAAGAAATCGGAAAATACATTTCTTTTCTCCAACTTTATGATTAAAGAAAATGGCTAATTCAGAAAAACCAAAATCCAAGAACCATATAAATCTGTGACTTTGAAAGACCAAGAGTATAAGAAAGTAAATAGATGCATTGCAAAGAGGTTTGTTTCTTTCCCTGATTTGCTGCTCATCCCTTTTAGTGGGGAACGATAATATGAGTACACATCCCTATGTATTTCTACCCAAAGCTGACCTGCGTGCATGGATCTGAAGCATTTCTGCTCCCCTCTATTCCTGTTGGCCTGCTATGGCATAATTAGTGTAGGATATTAGGGCAGAGAGCGGGTAGCTCGCCAATCAGATTTAGTATATAAACAGTGGGTGTTGCCACTTATAGCCATTTCTGACAGTACCGTTAGGAATTAAATCATGGCATTAGCTGAGCACTATTTGGCTGTGGAAACCTAGTAGGTCATCACTTTATGCCCCCCTCTCCAGACAAGTGGCAGGTGGAGGCATGCTAGTCCCTGCTAATGCCACGAGCTGGAGGCTGTGGCCAGTAGATGAGAGTTTACAGGGTTTTGTTTTTTTTTTTAATTCATCAGGCCATATGCTGCCAGGCTCTCATGCGAATAGACAAAATTACAAATAATAAAAAAGAACCAACCGTTTTAGTGGTTGGCTGTTTTGTGTCACCATTGCTATCGATGTGAGGCTGGTTAATGAAAGAGGAGTCTTGGACTCCCAGTGACATCAACCTAAAGGGACGGATACTTCAAAATCCAAGCTTCATTCAGACCATGTTAAACCCCTGCCCTAGGGTGACTCAGCGCCAGTGTCTATTTGGCTGAAAGCGGGGGAGCCTGGCCTTCCAGCTGGCCTAGAGATTGGGCAAGCTTCTCTAATGCTCCCTGCATCTGAGGCCCATTGTCCGCTGATGTGAGAACAGAGAAAAGGTTAAGTTTCATTTAGGTTGGGTTAAGTTGGGGCTCATGGGTTTATCAGATTCAGGCACACTTAGAATAAGCAGCTTCAGAAAGAAAAAGAGATTAGTCAAGGTAATTTTCTGTTTTAAAATTACGAGAAAAGTAGCATTTGTAGGCTATATGGAAATCCCTAACTTTTTAATATCAAAGACTGCAATAAAAATCTCTCCAAGAAGATCTTAAACTCTTCCTCTGAAATACTTGCATCTAAAATTAAAATGTTGCTAAACTTCTGTATAATTTCTGCTATTTCTATATTCATAATTATTACCAAGTTTCCAGTCTGTACAAATGGAGAATTTCACACCCTGGAGAGCATTCACACATTTATTTCCCATTTTAAGGCAGTAAACTCCTAACTAAAAAGTGAAGTAGACTGACTCTGAATTCATATCTATAAGTATATATTTTAAATGATTCCATTTTAGAAATGTTGTGCTTAACGTTCATTTTCGCCTCTATCGGGTCACTTTGAAGCCATAATTTGCACCTTCTTAAAGACTATTCAAAACCAGTTGTACTCAGTTAATATGCAATGTGTTGCAGTTCAAGAATTGTCAAAATAAAAGTATCGTGGGAATATATACACATGCGTGTGTGATACTGAAAGAAGTTTATTATGAGAGTCTCTTGCTCAACTCTTGCTACACAGCAAGGATATTCTGAAGAGTGTTTTGCCCATCGGGGCCAAGGCACAACAAATGTCTTGCAGGAAAGCAAAGGCGAATAATTTTCTTTCCTGTTTTCCTTATCATGTTACCATAACCTGTGTTCCTCAGCGTGTCACTGGGTTTACTTTTACCTCCTGGATAATTTGTAATCTAAAGTATTCTTATGAAACACACATGAGCTTAATTTTACTGTCAGGAATAGTTCCTAGATCCATGGGCAGGGGCAAGGGAATCATAATAGAAGGTTGCAAACGTTTGTCTCCAACAAACTGTCATTAATACACTCTACCAAAATGTGACAGCTTTTCAATGAAGAAAAATTGTTAGTTTATAGATAAAAGTAACATCGTTAAAAAAAACTATTCCATATTGTCTATAAACAATAAGGACAATGAAAGATAATGTCTCCTTTAACTGTTCAAAAGAGAGTCATTACAGAGTCCTATAACAGGGAATAACAGACACTACTGTCACTGATATTCACAGTCCTGCGTTACAAATCAACTTGAATTCTTTTTTTCTAATTTGAAAGGGTTTACTTCATGGGGAGTCAAGGTCCAAGGTGTAACATCTTACAAAGAAGGGTTTACCTTTCCAATGAATTTAAAGCTGAGAAAATAGCTCCCCGATTGACCTTAACTTGAACGTATGTTGAAGTAAAGAGTAATTCAGCCAGTTCATAAGGGATAAATGACAAGATTTTCAAACATTTTCATGTTAAGGGAAACTACATAAGTGAGGAAGAAGTGGTAATGTTCTAATATCTTGGTAGGAAATTTCAAGATGTATTACTTTTCACAGTGAATTCTGAAATTTACAATTCACATTTAATGGTGATAAAAATTCTTCTCTCACATGGAAATGCATGCCCCTTATGGACAAATTTATTTTGCAAAGTAAAATAATTGCAAAAATGTACCTAGAGTTACTATACACTCAAGTACGACAACTAATCATAAATTTTAGGAACAAAGTGGCTAATCAAATTTAGTTTTAAAAAACCAAGCACATAAACAACTTACTGATGAAAATCCCACTCTTGATTAGCTAAAGTAATAAGGCCATAAGTAAATAAAATACAGATGGTTCTCATGTATAGAAAGCAAAACATTTAACCATAACCTCTAGTGATTCTTTTACATAAATAGCAGATTCAACCACAACTTCATCCCACTGAACTCCGAGTGAAATTATTTTAAAGAATAAGGAGGCTGCACTCTGGAAACGGCTGAATTCATGAACTCATTTATTCATCCATTCAACAAATATTTTTGCCAGGCACTCACTCTTCTAGGCACTGGGCATCTATCTGTGATCAAGATAATCTCTAACCTCATGGAGAGGCAAATCCTAAACAAGAAAGTAAACAAATAAACAAGATAAATAGAGACTGTGGTAAGAGCTACAAAGAAAATGAAGAGGTAATATAATCAAGAAAAACTGAGAAGAGCTACTTCAAATAGCTGAAGACAATTCTCTTCCTGGTGTGAAAAGTATAATATCATTTACTTATGTCATACTCAAAGACACACAAATCAAAGAGTCAAATCTTTGCAGAGCTAAAAAGGGCCTTAGAGATCATTCAACATTATTCCCTCATTTCATAGGATGAAACTAAAGTTCAGGTGGGTTAAGTGGCTTACTCAATGTCCTATAGCTTTAGCTGAACAATTAGCTTTCATTGTTAAAGAGTGAAGGGAAAAGCCCTGTTGGTATTTACTTATTTACTAATTATTCTATGTTGGTGAGACGTACATCTAAATGGCATCACTAAATCTGGTTATCAATCTAGTTACAATGGGAAGAAACTATATAAATAATGATCTTCATCTAATTAGATTGTTTTATAACTGTTATGCAGTACACAGGCCTGAATATCTGATATCAAGTTTTCACTTTTATTCCTTCATACCAATTTTTCTTTCCAGAATGATCTAAGGAGACTGTATTCCTTGGATACTAGATACATAGGCAGATGCATAGCAAACAATAGCAACAACACGCTTTCCCGAACTTTGTAAGAAAGAGCATCACAATATTAAAAATCTATGAGTAGATCAGATCTTAAATCTTATTTAATAATAGTAGTAGTAGTAGTAGTAGTAATAATAGAGGGATAATGCCATCAAACACCAATAAAGCATTTTATCATTAGTTCCATAATCTAATTTGACACTCAAACAAATGAAAATGTCGTAAGTTGAATGGATATTATAATTCTTCTAGAGGTGATAAAGTGAGATTCAGAGAGGATAAGTGACTTGCCCAAGGTCAAATAGCCAGCAAGTATCAAAAAGAACTGAAACCGAAGCTTCTCGACCCAAACTTTGTGCGCTTGCACTAGAATACCTATCCCCTCACAAACATGCATTACAAAATCATTGGGTACTTAACACAATGCCAAGATCCAAGGCAGAAAAAAAGACATGGTCTTTGCCACTCAGCAGCTCACAGTGTAAATGTACACACACACACACACACACACACACACTGAAATGGATCAACTTGCTTGAAGAATGAAAGAAGCAATGGTCCTCAGCAGCCAGTGACTCGCTCACAAATATTTTTTTTCCTATAAAATGTCCCATTAGTACATTCTCAGGCGTGAAGGTATTAATAGTTCCCAAGCTAGCTATCTGCTAGCTTGTCTTCTCGCTTTCAAAGGGCCACATGAAAGAATATACCAAAGAAGCACATGTGAGCAATTATAACAGACTAATTTGCTTCCATCATTAACCTAAATGCAGTATATTTAAACTATAATGGACAAACAGAGGCAGCATGAGCTAGAGAAGCGCCCCAGGCATCAAAATGTTTTCATTAACTAGGAAATTTGTCCCACCAGGCTAAAGAAATCCACTATAGAAAGATCGATTATTCCATCATCTTGTGGCCAATATGGCTATTATGCGAGTCCAGCTCAGTACAACATCTCTAACTGCAGATGAACTAGCCGTTGGGATTGCCAATTGCTCGCTCAGAGACTTGCATGTAAAGCTCTAAAATGGCCCATTACATTAGGTGGTTCGGAGGCATTTCATGATCCTGACTTCTAGAACAAGCATAGGTAATGAGGCTGACAGAGCCCATTATTTTTACACTCAAGGGCATCACATTAAATTAACAGAGGCCACACGATGTGTGACATTTTTTCCACTGATAATCACGTATGTGGTGCCACTTGCGCTACCACATTTTTCTTTCACGGGCTGAACTCCAATAGCCGGTCACCATGCAGCAATTCTGTCAGCACCCAGTTTTCTTTTTTGTTTTGTTTTGATTTTTCTTAACTGGGAAAGTTATTTTGAGTCATTCTCACTGGTGGGACTCTGACGTAGTCGGAAAAAATTTGAGATAAAATAAAATGTTAGCATGAAGAGAGACAAAATATAAAACTAATACTGGGCCAAATGATGCCCAATATAGATGGGAAAAAAATATGGCCTTACTGTGTCTGTTAGGAAATAATTTTTGACTATACCCTCAGATTTTCAGAAATGGTATTTGCTGATCCTAGTGAATTTTCTCATAAAATGCGGCTATCCTTTGAGGAAATGAAGAAAATATTCTCACCTGCTCTGTACTTTCCAATGATATAATGTGATGCTTTATAGATTCTAATTCTCATACATAAAAAAATCAAACTGAGAATTTCTATTTTCAGTAATGATGGAAATAGTGCACTTGTATCTATAATGTGGCTCTCATTACAGAAATAAATATTGAAAATGATTGCTAAAATCAAGTAATTCATAAGCATTAAATCTGACTGCAGAACAGTGAAACCTATTTGGGACAAACACACTGAAACACAGATATTCAAAAGTGTGCTTCCATCACAGTCTCTTTGAAAGGAACTGTAAAGCTTTGCTGCTGCCATGTGGAACTAAGGCGAGAATTTAATACAAATGTGTAAAAGTGTTCTTATTTCATAGTTACATGGTCTTTCTTTTTTTCCTTTATTCTTTCCTTCCTTTCATCCATCCTTCCTTCCATCTTTCTTTTGACCTAAGGTAGTTTACTAGAAATTGACCACCTGGCTCATTTATAACATATAGCTCCAGACGACTTTCATAAGTAAAATATCAAATCTACCCTTAAATGCTGAAGATTTGCCACCAGCAAAATATTCATCTGTGTGTACATAACTCATCTTTGTAATGCAACGTCTTCACCCATGAAACTAAAGTTATGAGAAGTATTATCCTTGAAACACTGTACATTTACAAATGCTCAGTACACCTACTATTTCATTTGATGAGGGGATATTTCTGTGGCTCTGTTGAAAAGGTTCATCCCAAAACAGGTTTGTCTAAATTATTTAAAAAAATTATCACTTTGAAAATATCATTTCAAATGGTTAGATCAATTAATCTCAGTCTGCAACAAAAATTTCACCAATGGACCCCATCTCCAGCTAGAAAACTCTTCTTCCATACCCCTGCATCATCACTCTCACATCTCCAGCTTCCCATACTTACTGATAAAGAAAAAAATCCTCGACTTATCCAACAAGTTGTCTTGAGACACTCTCTTCAGAGAAAAGAATAACTTCTAACAATTGTGCTGATACATTGGAAACATCAGCCTTGAAAACGTTCACATGGTGTTCTCTGAGCTTTGTAAGGTAAACGTTGTCCGGGACACTGCTCTGGGCTCTGTGTCTCACTGATTAAGTCTGTCAGTTACTGGAAAGCTGCAGGCTTCTCCCTGTCAGCTCAGGTTTATGTGCAGATAAGTCATGTGTGTAAAGCACACTGGATGCCACACTAACAGATGCCCATAAAACATGAGATATGGATGTTGGTTTTTTTTGGTTATTTTTTAATCTTTCTTTTGGATGGATGTCATTTTTAAAGCCTCTCAGAAATGAAGTCATTTGCAGAAGCAGTCTTAAGGGCCTAATAAGCCAATGTAAATTTTTTACGATTGTCACAGGATTAATTGGGTTACACAGAATTGCCCCCACCCCAAATGCTTTCAAACTTGAGAATGGAAGCATCCCTGCGTAGAGGATGGACCTCACAAGAGGACAGAAACCACTTGACAAGAGTGTGATTCAAAAAGATGCACTTGAGAAGGTCACCAGTCCCTCAATAATATCCTCATTGACTTTTGCCACAATGGTATCTTTCTTTCTTTGTGTGTTCGAGACTGCAACAGCTGAGCGGAGGGAAACAGAAAGCATGATTAAGGGACCACAGATAAAATTCATTTTCTCACAATCTTGGTAGGACCTCGGCTTGATTATAAAGACACAACTCTATGTAGATAAAGATGTAAAGAGGCTTTTTCTCCGAAATAACTTTCTCCATTAATTCTGAAGCAAGATTACTGATCCAGTTTACCGGATAACTCCTTTTTTCCCATATCTAAGGTCTAATAGATTGTAGGCGTTTTAGAAAAATTGGTGTATATAAGATGCTATAGCTTGATTTATATCTATTATTGACTTTCACTACAATTTTAGGATTCAAAAAATATCAGCCCTAAAAATTAATTTAAAAGTCACCTTTGAAAACATTAATGGTTGCCTCGACATGCTCTGGATAAGGAAGCCCCACCCCCAGGCACTGCATTACCACTGGCAACGTTTCCCTACTTCTAGAGTCTAGAATCTAAATCGTTCTGCCTCCTCTGAGCCTTGAATCTCATATTATCATACTTTATCAATCACTACCCCTCCCTGTGAATCATTAACCAATTACTGGATCACTTCCCATCATTTCTTAAAGTATTATTTCCAACTAGCTTCCAAAACTTTACATCTTGAGTCATGTTTTAGATTAGATTTAGCTAATCCTCTCTGCTGTAGACTGAACGCGATCCCCACCCTACCCCCACAAAACTTCATATGCTGAAACCTAATCACCGACGTGATGATATTAGAACGTGGGGCCTTTGGGAGGTGATTAGGTCATAGGAGCAGACCTAATCATGTATGGGATTAGTGCCCTTATCAAAAAGACCCCAAAGAGTCCCACTGCCCCTTCTGCTATGTGAAGACACAGTCTATGAACCAGGAAGCGGGCCCACAACAGACACCAAATCAGCACCTTGATCTGGGACTTCTCAGCCTTCAGAACTGTGTGAAAGAAATTTCTGTTGTTGATAAGCCACCTAGTCCATGATATTCTGTTACAGCAGCCCAAACCGATCAAGAAAGCACTATGACCTGTCTAAATGTGTCTTCCTTCCTCTTTTAATAAAACCTGGTGACTTCTACTTATTTCAGCTTCTCTATAAAGCATTCCATAATCTTTCTGGCTTTTCAAACTTCAAGTCACTTGGGCATCTTGTTAAAAATGCAAATAGTTCTGGATGGAGAGATTATGCATTTCTAACAAGCTCCTAGGTGATGCTGCTGCTGCCAGCCCTCAGGTACCCTTTAAGTAACAAGGTTCTAGCTGACAGCTGTATCTACTTCCTCTAAATTCATATAGGGCAGGGCAGGCACCATGCATGATTTATCCATCTTTATATATCCAGTGAATCACAGAGTACTTGGCACATCACAACATTCAATAAATATTCGTTGAGTAAATGACTGACTGAATGAATACATTCAATGTAACATACATTCAGTGTAACATTCAGTCTGGCGATTAGAAATTCTGCTTAAAATAGAGTATTTTTTACGTACTTTTTCTTTGACTGAAATTTAGTTTTGCGCGGGTATCATATTGTAGTCCTTTGCACCTTTAAAGAGCTATATATGCCCTTTGGGTCCACAGAAAATAGATACTCAATATAAACATTGATTAAGCTGTCAATTGCTAAAAGGATTGATTGAATAAGTAACTGTCAAAGGCCAACAATCTGCACATGAGCTACCTAGAATGCAAGGGTCATTTGACAAGCTGACCACACTAATAAATGGAAAGCTTCATGTTCATCAAAAGGCTGAGTCAGGGGACAGAAATGTTAAAATGAGCAACCAGTCAAAAAAGGTCCTTTGTAGACACAGACACACTCTAATGAGAAAAGTGCTTCAGTTAGTTAAAATGCCAAGCCAGTGGTTGATATGCTTGGGAATAAAACCAAGCATTATTACTCGGGTAGGCAGATGGTGCTCTTTTTTTTTTCTTAATTCAAAGCTTCACTTTTGTAAATAACAACGGAGATTGAATAACTGGCACATACCAAGCTTTGCAGGTTGTGTTAAGGGTGTTCAGCAATGAATTTCCTCAACAATTTCTGCCTTTGGAGTATTTAAATGTATACTGACCTGCAGTATGATTGATTCAGTATTTCCCGTCTGTGTGTTATCTTCTCAATCTGGACGTAGCCGCCCAGGAGTAGGGACCTTATCTGTGCATATGGTGGGCACACAGTAATACTTGTTGAATAAATAAAATATTTAGACGAACTTGGATAGCACACAATTCTGGTTCCAGATATGGATCTGGTATTAAGCAGAGAAGAATAAGAAAGGTTCAGGAAGTGGAATTTGAGGCATGTAACGAGTTGATTCCCAGACTGGAGAGAGACTTCACATACATTGGATATGAATTTCTTTTTCTTTTTCTCAGTTATATCCCCAGAAGATGAACTAGCTTAGAATTCTGCCAGTGACTAGTTCTTTAAAAATATCATGTCATGTAAATAGATGAAAACTGCAGTGCCCTGAAACTTTCAGAACCACTTCATCAAACATTGACTATGCCATGAGATTACAAATAAACAGGTACACATAATTTATCAGTAGGGGCAATGTGCTGTTATCTTCTCATTATATTTGTATAATATATGTACTTGTATAATAATATGTATATATATATGGCTCAGATTACTATATGGTTCAAAATATAATGCTTAGAACTCATGTTTTCATCTATTAACTACCTATTCTGTAATTACTTAGACAATTATGCTTTGATTCTGCTTAAAAAGCATTCTGCAAAAACATAGGGGCTTCTCATACATATAGGATTTAAAATAGAATGGAAATAGCAATCTGTAACTTAAAATTATACATAACGTTTAGCATCATTTAAAATTAGAGCACCAGAAGAAGCAGATTTCCATGGCATTTTCATTATGCAGAGAGGTAAACAACAAATAAATAAGTCATACATGAATATGAAATTAACAGCACGATAATTGCTTTATTCCTAGAGTGTGTGTGATATTAAATCCTCAAATAAACACTTACTTAACCTCATTCTCACATATGGCTATTGCTTTTATCAAAAGCAGCATACCTGGAACACTCAAACTAAGACAGCTTCCGCAAGTCCACAGAAATCACTGCCACCCCCTGGAAATTTCATAGAGGTTTCTTTGCAAGCTCTAGTATTGGAGGGATATTAGAGAATCCATGGAAGTGAGAGGAAATGTAAAAGTCAGTAAAAAAATGCATTTCACATATTATTATTTTGCACGTGACATCATACTTCACTCCTCTGCTAGTTCTTTAAAAAGCTTCATCCGGATCATTCAGCCCAGCCATTGCAGGGAAGTACTACCACCCCACTGAGACCAAGTCCAAGCACTCCCTCTCTTGCACGGACCCCCGCTGACTTGTTTTACAACATTTATGCAGGAAACTGTTAAACCTTATATCTGCTGAATTTTTCCTTTTCTGCAGAAATTCTTTTTTTGTATTTTTCTTTTGACTCTTAACAGCAGCTGAAGTCTATCTTGTGCTCTGGGCCCAGCTTTGCCCTAAGTTTAACCCAAAGTAATGGTTTCTCTATCTTACTCAGAGCCTGAAACTTACTCATTTATAAAGAGGCTTCTGACACTACTGGAGTTTTCCAGTAAGCAAGGGTTAAAGGGTCAGTAATAATGTTACCTCTACCCTTTGAGTATGAAACTGTTAATGTTCAAAGTTGTTTGATGTAACCTGATAAAAACATCTCATCATTTTCCACAAGGCACTCAAATGTAAGGTTCGGAAGGGATGTATAGCCCATGTACTATGACACTATCTTTCCTAGCAAGAAATACCAACCACTTCATTGGAAACCAAAGACTGAAAAATAAAAAGGAAAAACTTGAGACAATTATGAGATCCAAAGAAAAGAAAATCCTGTTATCCCAAATAAGCATGTTTAAAAATTATTAAGTTCTATTGTTCTAGTGATGAAATTAGTACGTCTTTGTTGATCTAAACTTAAATTTGACACAATGGGTAAATTTAAGCCTGAGGCTTTTATGCCATTATCAGAGCCTCTGTCAGTGAGTGCTTTAACCTAATTATATTTGATGCAGCAAATCAACAAAACCACTGCTGGTTATGACCTCTGCCAAGAGCACTAGCGAGCTAGACAAATGGAGCTTAAGATGCTATTCGTTGTTCTGTTGCAAAGTTCCAGATACAAGCCGACAGGAGGCTGTTGCTCGACTGGGGCATGCATCCACCAGATGGCATTCTGCACTGGCTTGTGGCAAAGCTCACAGGGATACTGGCACATTTTCTCTGTCAAAATGAAGGTTTTCCAATTACAAGGAGATAATGCGAGGAGATGCAAACTTAATCTCTTGAACAAAAGGTTGCAAGCTGTGTAATAGCCATTTCAGGGGAGTGATTTCACTATTGTTCAATTGATTTAAACACTGCAGATCACAAAATAGGCCATCTTTCCTAATAAAACCAAGGAATCGGCCGCAGTCGATTTTATTTCCTGGAACAATGTTGTAATGGTTTCATCATCTGAGCGAGGCTTCTTTTGAATTAATGCTCTACCATTGAATTGAACCCTGCGATTATTTTTGTTTGTCCCTAATGTGTGGACAGGTACAAAGAAGCCATTTTTCCCCTTCGTGAGACACAAAATGCCTTAAATGAAGGCTTCAGGTGTGATGTTATAACAGACCCCTGTTGTATACCAGACCATAGAATGTCATTAGGAAGACTAGACATGTTAAATGGTAAGAAGGCACCATTATCATCAAAACCTGTGAGACACTTTAGCAAAAATGTTTGCTTCTTCATTTTCTAACCCAGTGAGCACTGGCAAAAATTGTATGTAGAACTATCAATAGCTATGGAAATAAGGTGACATGCCTCAACACTTGTCCAAAAATAACTGACCCATCAAAGCAAGTCAGTAGGTACTTTGTTGTAAGGTTACTTCTCAGGAAGGGGTGAATTTGCCACTTGACATAAACACGCTGTGACAAAACAGGAGAGTCATTGTATATCCACCCTGCAAATACAACGGGGATGAGAGCTTGTGTGTGCGACTTCCA
This sequence comes from Phocoena sinus, assembly GCF_008692025.1. NCBI lineage: Eukaryota > Metazoa > Chordata > Mammalia > Artiodactyla > Phocoenidae > Phocoena > Phocoena sinus. Next base: position 52,996,629 of record NC_045769.1, read on the forward strand.
GCAGAATGTTTCATAGGATAACCATAACCACACTCCTGTACCGAATACTTTATACAGAATTTCAGCTATCCTTCAATATTTATGCTGGATTCGTGTGTGTGTGTGTGTGCGTGTGTGTGTGTGTGTGTGTGTGTGTGTGTGTGTGTGAGAGAGAGAGAGAGAGAGAGAGAGAGAGAGAGATTTAAGGAGGATCAACCAATCCCCAAAATTTTAAGCACAGATTCAGGATATGCAACAGGACAGGGTAGACTTCCAAACATTAATTAAGCAAACACATACAGAAAGTACTTTCACATCAAATTCCAAAATCATTTAAAACACCTGTTTTACTCATTTAGCTGAAGATCAATGTTGCAAGGTTGTATAAAACACCGAATTGCAGTCAATAGGGTAAAACCACAGTAAGCAGATGCCTTTTTTCGTTTCCACAGGAAGGAGCTGGGAAAGTGTCGTGTTTTTTTTAACTGAAAATTCAGTCAGCTAAATAAAGCACGATTATAAAGTCTTAGTCTCCACCGTAACATTGTAAGATCTGTAAATCAGTCAGAAATAAATGCAAGTACTTCAAATCAGAAAACTTAGATTCCTACTGAAGAGCTAAAATTTTCAAGCCATGAGCATTTTTAAAAAGTCTCAACATCAACATAAAGTGGTCTATAACAGCTGTTGTAAAGCTCGACATCAATTTTATGTTGGCTCACCCGCTAAACAGCGATCACAACGACATCCCTTAGGAGGCATTTAAGGGCCCAAGTGGATAGCAATTTAAAAACTGAGCAGAAAAAAAAAAAACAACAGCAGGAAATCAAAACTAATTCTTAGGCTGTTTACGAAAATACTTCTCCCTATGTTCTTGTACCACCACCTAGTGGTTACGTAGCTCTCAGTCTGCCCATTAATAGAAACCAAATAGAAGCTGTTGTGATCTTAACAAATGGAGAGAAGAAAGGAAGGAGACAGGAGGAGGGAGGAAAAAAGGAAGGAAAACAGGAGGAAAAGAAAAACAGAAAAGAGAATATAAAAAGAAAAAAGGAAAGAGGAGAAGAGGGTAAAACCAAGCAAAAGCAAGTACACACACCATTTCCAGGTCTTAAGATCTAATTTCTCATAAAAGCTATAGAATGCTATCAATTGAAATTAAAATATTTAAAACCATTTTGTTTGTGCATTTATCAAGTACATGAAAATTCTGTAGTTGAGATGACAACAGCCTGTTTAAAAAAAAATTATTGGTGAATTTCTAGAGATTTATCCTACACTACAGAACCTACGGATACATTCCCCTGTGTTTCTGAAGTGCTATAAGTACAAAATTACACAGGTATTTGTAAACCTCACTGTTGATCAGTTTACGTAAATTATGGAACATCCATAAAGTAAAGCATGAAATAGAGCTTTATTTGCTGTGGAACAATCTCTAAGGTATTTGGTTAAGTTGGGGGAAAGCAAGATGTAGAACAATGTGTTTTACAAACTGCCACTCGGACGAAAATATGTTTTCTTTTATATGTATACAGTGTTTCTGGAAGAATAGACAAGAAGCTGGAAAAATTACATTCACAGAGGGGCCCGGGTGAGTTGGAAGCCAAGGTGGGATGGACACTATAGTTTTGTAGTTATTGCCTATTTAAAACCAAATACATTTTAAACCTAAGGAATAGTACATGATTAAAAGAAACTAAGTATTAATGTGGCTTTTTTAAAATCAATAAAACCACCTCTGAAACTTTCTGTTTGAAGAAAAATTTGTCACATTGAATGTGAATATAAATTTAATCTAAATTTAGTGTAACTGTGACAAAACTGAAGTTTCCATTTTTCTCTATAAAAAGAAATACAGTGGTCCAAAGGAGAGAAATTATTTGTAAAAGGCATAAAATTAAAGTAATGAAATACTAAAACCATTTTATGCTCACAGTTTGACACTCTCTAGAGACCTGGGTTGGGGAATATTCTTTCCAAAGAGTTAGGATGTTTTGGGCCCTCTACTCTGGGCTGAACTGCTTGGACAGTGAGAAAAGGACGTTGGAAGCAGCAGTAGTTGCTCACCAGATATCTAAAAGTAGAAAAGTCAAGAACTATTAGGAGTAAAAAGAAGTAGGGAAGGTATATATAGTCTTTAGTAGAGAAGGAATGCGATCTGGACCATTTGGACTCAAATCAACCTTGACAAAGAACTGTGCTTTTAGACCTTAGCCGTTGTCTTCCAAATGCGGCCACACCCACAGGCACAGAAAGAGGTTGATAAAACTGGCAGAAGAACAAGGTCTATTACAAATTTTTGTGTTAAAATGTTCATTGGTTAAATACAAACATTTAACATATGCCACTGTTTCTGTGATCCTGATTTAGTAGTGCTTTATTTAGTATTATTCTAGGGGCCTCACAAAATGAAAATATCTGACAAACCCTAGAGAAGACCCTGAGTCCTCAGGAAAGCTGGAAGATAGGTTTAGAAAGGAAAAATAAAACTCAACAGGTTTTGGATCATGAGACCTGGGGAAACTGGGACTGGAGAGGGCTATAAGAGTGCTAAAGGAATAAGGCCGGCGTGGGTGAGGCATAGACAAGGCAGTGCTTCTACCTTCTACCTAAGAAAACCACCCTAACAAAAAAGAAATGCATTGGAATCCTTGACTTTTGTTTCATGACCTGATAAAAACATTCTACCCTTGATACGCCTCTTTTCTTTTTTGTTGATATTCTTATTATTCACTATATTTCAAAGGTCAATATAAGCTATGCCACTGAGATGGTTAATTGTATGTGTCAACTTGACCAGGCCATGGGGTGCCCAGATATTTGGTTCAACATTATTCTGGGTGTGTCTGGGAGGGTGTTTCTGGATGAGATGAACGTTTGAATCTGTAGACTTGAGACAGGCTGGGACCTGGGACCCTTTGCTGCAGGGCTGCAGGGCTGCACCTGGACACACCTCTCCTCCAGCAACAAAATACAAAGAAATGATAAGGGACTAAAAATAACTGTAGGCATGTGCAGTTGGGGCAAATTCTGGACAACAGGTACAAAAAGACCAAAAAACCCAACTGCCACTTCTGAAGAGCTGGGAGCAAAAGCAAGTGTTGGGAGAAAAGCAGGGTACTGCACATGCCTCCCGCATAAAATACCACCAAAGGGGTGGGAAAAACACCTAAGCCTCCCCTCCCGCCCAACTCCTGGACACACTCCTACACTCACCCTTGGGGAGCAAGCAAGGGAAACTGTTACTTGTTTTCACTCCCCGTTGCTGCAGCAGGGGCCCCAATAAAACCTTGCTTGAATTCCCTGTCTGGCCTCTTATCAATTTCTATTGATTAAGGAAGGCCAAGAACCCTGGTCAGTATCAGACTGAGTAGAAGATTGCCCTCCCCAATGTGGGTGATGCTTATCCAATCATTTAAAGGCCTAATAGAATAAAAGGCTGAATAAGAAAGAATTCTCTCTCGCTGACTGTCTTCAGCTGGGATATCAGTCTTCTCTTGCTTCTGGCTCGAACTCAGACTAGAAGTGACACCATCAGCTTTTCTGGTTCTCAGACCTTCAGATCAGACTGGAATTTCACCTGGCTCTGGGCTTCTCAATCTCTGTAGTCACGTGAGCTAATTCCTTATAACAAAGAAATACCTACCTACAAACATATATACATACATACATACACACATATGCCCTATTAATTCTCTTTCTAAGCAATCAGAACCCTGACTAATAGGTGCTTAGCACCCTGACTTACAGTGCTAAGTTCTGTAAAAAGTTCTTAAGTAAACATGTAAAATACTTAGTCTTTAAACTACGAATAGATCATTGTTGGGAACTTGGTGTGAAATCAATACTACTACATCCTGTTGAGGGTAAAAATATTCCTTAATTAACATATTATGTGAACCTAACATTAGACATATTAAAATATATTGTTTAATATTTTAGAATATTCAAGAATCGGAAGTGACTAGGTTCTCTTTGGGCAAAGGTATGGGGAAGAAGATATGTCCAAGAAGCAAAGCAGCAAAGAGATACTCCCACGATGAGGCTGGTCCAACCTCATAGCTTTTGTATAAAATTAGATCAGTGCTCACTACCATAAGCACTGACCCTTGAAAACAATATAACAAATTTATTTCTGCATTAAATTTATATCATTCCTTCTTATTGCAAAGTAACATTCCATCATATGGATATATCGCAGCTTGTTTAAGTGTTCACTTGTTTCAGGACATCTAGGTTGCTTCTAATTTGGGGCTATTACCAATAAAGGTACTATGATTATCTTTGTATAGGTTTTTATAATACTTTATTTCTCTGAGATAATGTCTAGGAGTTCAATTACTGGGTCATATAGAAGTTGCATGTTTAGTTTTCTTTTTTTTTTTAAACAAAATACCAAACTGCTTTCCAGAGTGGTTGTACCATTTTACATTCTCACCAGCAATGTATGAATAATTCAGTTTCTCTGAATCCTTGCCATCATTTGATATTATTACTGATTTTATTTTAGCTATTCTATTAGGCATGTAGTGATATCTTCATTGTGGTCTTAATTTGCATTTCCCAAACAGCTAGACTGTTGACTATCTTTTCATGTACTTATTTGCCATCACTATATCCTCTTCAGTGAAATGCTTCTTCACGTCTTATGTCTATTTATATACTGGATTTTTAAAAATGTTTTCAAAGCTTTTTACATATTCTATGTATCAGTCCTTTGTCAGATATGTTTGCAAAAACTTTCTCCCAGCTTTTTTCTCTGTTGTTTTTTTTATTCTCTTAACAGGGTCTTTCCTAAAGCTAAAGTTTTATTTTTGAATTTTGATAAACTCTGTCTTTAGGGATTGTGATTTTGCTGTTGAGTTTAAGAACACTTTGCCTAGCCCTAGACCCTGAAGATTTTCTCATGTTTTTTTCCAAGAAGTTTTAGTGCTTTATGGTTTACATTTAAGTCCATGTGTTCAAGTAATTTTTGTATAAGGTATATAAAGTATTTTGTATAAAAACTTAATCCAAAGTTCATTTTCTTTTTTTCCCCATTGATGTTCAATTCTCCAGCACCATGTTTTTTTTTTTTTTTTGCCGCTCCGCGTCATGTGGGATCTTCCCGGACGGGGACACGAACCCGTGTCCTCTGCATCGGCAGGCAGACTCTCAACCACTGCGCCACCAGGGAAGCCCCAGCACCATGTTTTTTAACAACATTATCTTTCCTCCATTAAATCGCTTTTGCACCTTTGTCCACAATTAGTTGGCATATTTATGTGAATCTATTTCTAGGTTCTCTATCCCTCTGCCACTACCACACAGTCTTGATTGCTGTGGCTATTTAATAAGTCTTGAAATTAGGTAAATTCCTCCCACCTAGTTTTTTTTCAAAATGGTTTTAGCTATTTTAGTTCTTTTGCTTCCCAATATGTTTTAGAATAATCTTTTCTATATCTACAAATAATCTTGCTGGTATTTTGACAGGAATTGAGTAAAATATGTATAACAATTTGAAGAGAATGGTCCTTTACTACTATGTTGAATTTGTCAATCCATTAACATTGTATGCCTCTACATTTATATAGATGTTTCTTTCATCAGTGTTGTATAGTTTTCAGCAACAAGTCCTGCACATGATATGTTAGATTTACATCTAAGTGTCTCTCTTCTTTTGAATGATTTTAAATGGTATTTTATTTTAAGCTTCAGTGCTCATTGTTAGTATACAGAAATGCTATTAATTTTATCTTATATCTTATGTTTATCTTATATCTTTTGACCTTATGTTTATCTTATATCTTTTGACCTTACTGAACTCACTTATTAGTTCTAGAGGTTTTTTGTAGATTCCTTGGGATTTTCTACAAAAACAGCCATGTCATCTGCAAATATGTACTGTTTCATTACTTCCTTTCTAATCTGTATTACTTTTATTTCCTTTTCTTGCCTTAATGCATGAGCTAGAACTTCCAGCATTATGTTGAATAAGGGAGGTGGGTGTGAATATCCTTGTTTTTTCCTGTCTTAGAGGGAAAGCATTCAATCTTTCACCATTAAGTATAATATTAAGTATAGTCATTTTATAGATTATCCTTATCAAGCCAAGGAAGTTCCCCTCTATTTCTATTTTTCTGAGAGTTTTTATCATGACTGTTTACTAAATTTTGACCAGTGTTTTTTCTGTATCAATTGATATGATCATGTGACTTTTTTTTTCTTTCATCTATCAATATAGTGGACTACATGGATTAATTTTTAGATGTTGAAACAGACTTGTATACCTAGAATGAAACCCACTTGGTAATGATGAATTCCTTTTAGATATTGATGAATTCATGGAGCACTGATTGAAAATTAAGTGTATCTAATTGTCAATTGGACACCTGAACTCCCACCCCCACCCTGTATGACCTTCCACCACTCTCATGTAATAGGTACTTCCAGGACAACAGACAGCTAAAGAAAGGGTGAGGCATCTATGGAAAAAGGGGGTATTAAAAGAAAGCCTGAATGCCAATAGTAATATTCCAGTCTCCCCACCTCCCAAACCAGACCATGCTCCAGTCCACACGCAGGCAAACAAGATATACTCCCAGGCTGAAAACTGGAAGATTCCTTTCATTACTAAACTAAACCAAAGAGAAAAATCCTACCTAAACCACCATTTATGTGTTTTTACCATGGAAAATCCTTTTTATCCTATAGTGAAACCCACACACTCAGCGAACACAGCCATGCACAAAGAACTTCCAATCAGCTTTTTAGTGACTGACTCTTAAATATAAACAATCAAGAATCACCTGGCATTTAAGGAAATCTGCTGATGTGAAAGAGAGAAACCAAATGAAATAAGCAGAAAAATAAAAATTTGGAAGAATCAAGAACAATGCAGTAAGCTGAAGAAAAGTTGAAAGAGAGACAGGAGATATTGCATGCATGAAGAAAGAGAGCAAGAGACCAGAAAAAGGAATATTCAGAGAACAAGAACGGGCTCTTAAAAACCAAAAACATAATAGAATAAAAGATTCAAAAACAGGTTGGAAGGTAATGTTGAGGATAGAGCTTAGAAAATTAAACAAAATCAGAGAAAGTATGAAAGCAGGAGAGGAAAAATAAGAAAATAATAGAATCAGATGAGGAATTCTAATATCCATTAATAAGAGTTCCAGAAAACTATTTCAGACAAAATAAACAGGGAAGATATTATTAAATAATAACTAGTCTGTGATTAGGACTGGAATAGAAGACAGAAGTTTCAAAGTGCTGACTTTGAGGAAAACATTTAAACTGATATGTTAGCTATGTGTGAAACTATATTAAGACAAGTTTTAGAGATGTAGTAGTATGGAAATGAGTTAACCATAAGAACATAGAAAACTAAGTAAACAGAGTAAAATTAGGCAATGAGGGGTGACAGTAAGTTGTATAAGGAAATGTAATTATAAAATAATATATTGCTTTGCTGTGGAAGCTATTTATGCTATCATAATAATGCAACCCTAAACATATATTTAACACAAATGTGATATGGTTTGGGGGGAATGGAATGAGGGAAATTGGGAGAAAGTATGGGAGGGGGTAGTGTAAAACTCCATCTTCCATGGTATAGTGTTGTATCAATAGATAATGTCTCAAATTTGAAAGCCAAGACTGTATAAATGTGTTTTTGGAAACAGAGCTGTATAAATGTGTATAAACTCTCTGTTTTTGGAAACAAAGAGTTTAAAACCAGAAGAAAAAAAAAGTTACAAGAGTTAAAATTGAAAGCCTGAGGGAAATGGGAATCAGAAGTTGGGGAGGGTTGGAAGAGAGGCCTGGGAATCTCCTCATAAGCTTTGTACTATTATTTTAATTTAACTATAGGTATATTTTATTTTGATTAAAAACTAATTTGAAAATACAGTTGACCCTTGAACAACACAGGTTGGAACTGCTCGGGTCCACTTATATGCCGATTTTTTTCAAAAAATGCTCCAATACCTCATGATTCACTGTTGGTTGAATCCCTGAATGCGGAATCATGGATATGGAGGGCTAACTACCGGACTTGAGCATCTGTGGATTTTGGTATCCATGACAGTCTTGGAACCAATCCCTCAGGGATACCAAGGGACGACTGTATAAGTAACAGTGATCACAATGCACTCTGAAAAAAATTTAAGCAATACAGAGTGGTCTGACCAAAAAAGTAAATTTCTCCCCCTTTCCCACTGCCCAAGATGATGTATCCTCTCTAGTTGTAAAGTGTGTATACTTTAGGGCATTTTTTTCTGCACATGCAAATGTGCATCTAGGTAAAAGAAATGGCTTGGGGGTAAGTAGTTTTTATGCTTAATTTTGTGTCAACTTGGTTAGGCCATGGTACCCAGAAATTTGGTTAAACAGTATTATAGATGTTTCAGTGGAGAAATTTTTTGGATGGGATTAATATTAAATCATTAGACTTTGAGTGAAGCAGATAATGCTCCATAAGGTGGGTGGGCCACATCTAATCAGTTGAAGACATTAAGAGAAAACAGACTGAAAGCCCCAAGGGAAGAAGAAATTTTGCCTCTGAGCCCGTCTTTGAACACAAATTGCAATTCTTTCCAGGGTCTCCAGCCTGCCAGCCTACTTTGCAAATTTTGCCTTTGCTTCCATAGTCATTTGGACCTGTTCCTTAAAATAAGTCTCTCTTTTGATCAATCTTTCTAATTGTGTCTGTATATGCACACGTCCTATTGGTTGTTTCTCTGGAGAATCTGACTAGTATAGGAGTGTTTTTAAAGATATATTGAGAATAGACTTGAAAGCTGAGAGGAATGAGTCTGAACTAATACAGGATATGAGCTAAAGAAATCCTCAGATAGAAAACAGAAAAGCAGAGATAAACTGATTAGGTGTTTTGTGTGATTGCAGTACCGAGAAATGCATAAAGAGGATCATTAATATGAAGCATATTTGTAATTTCAATAGTAATTTAAGAGATGACATGCTAGTGGTTATGTTCACATTAATACAGCTGCAATTCTTTCAGTCAAGACAAAAACGGAAGAAACCTTTGGAAGAGAAGCTGAAATAGTAGAAAGTAGTAAGGAGTCAAACTAACTTACTCTCAAATCCCAAGACAGAGCTGGTTTCAAATCCTATTGTCTTGAATTTTCTGTATTGTCTTGGACAGGTTATTTCATTTCTCAAATATTGTGCTCCCACACGTATAAAAATGGGCATAATTATACTTCTCTCACAAAGTTATGGAGATAATTAAATAGGAGAAGGTATGTGAATGTAAAACCCACATTATGTTGGGCAAGACGTCATTAATGAGTAATGAATATTAGTTGCTTCCAGGGAGCACTGTAAAGCACACCAGGTCTGAAGTGACTTTTCCTGGCAGAAGGAGTTTTATTCCTCTCTCATCACCACAGGGGAGAGAGGGGAGAAAAGCAGGGAGGGGAGGAGAGGGGAGGTGAGGGGGAGGATCCTGATCACCAGGAAATAAACCAGCTGCCATTTACAAAGCGAATGTAGGTAGTGTCCAAATTAGTGAGACAGAGAGCTTGAGCTACAGGGGCAAGCTAAGAGGACCTGGAGAGAATCCTTTTTGTTCTAGTCCTTGTTTGTCATTGTACGTTCAGTGAAGTTAATTTTTTCTTAGGACTTTCACAGCTGGCACCAGAATTTCTCTTAGGGAAAGAACTGCCTTTGTTCAGGAAGATGTCATGTTTGTGTGCTCTTTCCTTTCCCCCTGAGTGCAGAGCATAGTGGAAAGCAAGATTTCAGAGGACGGGGAAGCCGCTCAGCATGGGATGAAGAAAGGGATTTCTCATTGTCTTTTCTCCTGTAAATCAAAGGAGCAAAGATGGGTAAAGGTCAGAGGGAAGAAGGGAGGAGAGCCAGCAAGATGGAAAGAAACTGGGAAGAGGTGAGAGGAATCGATGAAACCTTTGGTGGTAGAGGGGCTGAAGAAGGACTATCTGATGTGACTGGGCTTTTTAAGGTATTTGCTTTGCAGTGATGCAAATTTGTATCTCCATTGTCTCCCCATTGGACTTTTGTGTGAGGTGATTGCTAAGACGGGCTTTCATCTGTATGTTGGTACTTTTGCTCTCAGGAGCATATATTTTGAAGACCCCAGGGCAGAGATTTTGCATGTGCCCCATCATCCTCAAGGAAACTGTTTTCACTGAATTCACTTTTTCAACCTTATTTTTCACTCCTTTTCAAAGCAAGTATTCTCCTACACCTATTTCTCAGCAAACCATCCACCAAACGTACTTTTTTCATTATCATCAGAGGTATTTCCACACTCTTCTGCCACCTTCTGCTATTTAATTCCTATCAAAGTTCAGCTCAATAGCCCTTCTTCCAGGAAGTCTTCCTGATTAGTCCATCCCAGATTCAGTCTCCTCTCCACCACTGCCCCCAACATTAATGGCCCCCAACATTAGGATATATGTATGTGTCATTAATTTGATGATTAATCCCTATCTTTTCATATTTATATACCTTAGTCTCTAGACCAGTTCAGGGAAGGGGCCAGTAAACTCAGTAAAAGTAACCAGGAACATCAGAGTGTGTCATTGTTTAATGTTGCAGAGACAGATGACAAGGAAGTTGTCTGAGTCTCTCAAATTTTCAGCTATATGTTTTAAGCAGAATCATTCATGATAACAAAATCTGGTTAATTATCATTTCTTTGAGATTTTATACTAATTCCGTGTCACAATGCTTTGGCTGAAACTCCCAAATTAATCTTCATCATAATCACAAGCTACAAAACATGTCATTTGGGGAGGGTAGGACTCGGGCTCCACCAGTGAGCAGAACGGATCTAGTGTGCTTATTTATCAAATGCTTGTTGAGGTACCTCTCAAAAAGCACCTCCCTTTTAGTCCTAAGTGTAGTTTTCTGGGCACAACATATTTTTGGCTGAGGGTCTTCAATCAATCTCTCTCACACTTAACAACATGGATGCGTGCATCCATCAAATTATTTTATTGATCGCTCTATCAATATAAAAATAATGGCATTTTGGAGCCAAAAAGCTGTGCACAGAAACACTCTGCTTTTTCTTGGTCACTTTTGGTTTCATATGATACTGTTAAAAAAAATCAGTGATGATGATATGCTGTGCTCCCTATGGGACACAGTTTTGCTTCCAGTTTCACTGAGCATTGTTTTGGGGTACCCCTGCACAGCAGTTTACTAGTGCATTACTTGGGAGAAAAATATTCTTGGCCAACTCCAACAAAAATTGCAGACAACTACAGAAATTCAAAAAAGGACGCCATGAAAATCAAACACTAGTGTTTTGTAGCATATGAAATACCTCTCTTAACAAAGCACATATACTTTTAACCAGCAAGAGGAGAGGCAACTTTTTGGAAAGCTATTGCTATCATCTGTGTATCTTGACTGTAGCAATATCACAGGTAAGTAAAAATGATGACTTCCTTTGTGCTCTTATGAAACCGAGCAGGACCCTGTGGGGCTCCTAGGCATGGAAGCCTTTCAAACATTTGGTAATCAGGGAAGGGAGAGGATGCAGAGACAAGGGAGAAGCAGTCAAGAAACAACAGTGCAGCCTTGGGGGAGGGTCCTGGTTCTGCCTCGAGGGATACACACAACAATCTTCTACAGAACTAAAACCCCCAACAAATGGAAGATGTTAGCATTCTTCATTCCAGAGAAGATCACAGTTTGATAACATCCAGAAGCTCATCAGGAGTCCACCTGAGGTCAGATTAAAGGACTGCAGGCCCTGCACACACCTTGATCCTTATCGACAACCCCCGCCCTTGAACCATTGCTGTAAAACTTCTCACCAAATCCTCCTGGGTTGGGACACACAGCTTTTCGGGGCACAAGCCTGCTGTGTCTGTCCCCCTATGCCTGGCAAACCAATAAAGCAATTCTTTTCTACTTCACCCAAAACTCTGTCTCTCACAGATGTAGAGAACAAACATATGGACACCAAGGGGGAAAAGCGGTGGCGGGTGGTGGGTGGTGGTGTGATGAACTGGGAGATTGGGATTGACATATATACACTAATATGCAATATGTATAAAATAGACAACTAATAAGAACCTGCTGTATAAAATAATTAAATTTTTAAAAACCCAACTCTGATATTCGATTCAGCACTGGTACACAGAGGCCGAATTTTCAGCATCACTTATAGAAGGCAAAGGACCAATAGATGGTGGTAGAAAAAACATTTCTAAGGACTCCGTTCTTGCCTGCTCCCCTGGGAGGAATCCCTCTGCCGTCACCAACACAATTGTAACAGTGGTCTGTCTACACACATCTTGACCAGCTGTTTCAAACAGCATACGTGAAAATCATATTGGACATTTATTAAAATGCAGATTCCTGGATCACTCTGCAATAATTTCTGTGAATACATTTGGAGTGGGGCCCAAGCACTCGTATATTAGCTTCAGCCCAAATGCGGAGCTGTGGAACCACACTTTAAGAAACACTGCTTTGGATCTTGGACAACATGGGGCCTATAATAGTGAGAAATGGAAATAACGTTGATGGGTCTCCCGCCAATACTGCTCAGGACCTGAGCCAATCTGCGCTCCGAGGTCGTCAATTGTGTCTGCAACAGCATGCTGTGCTAGGGAAGGATGGGCTCTAATTATGAAGATTTCCAGTAAGGGAGGTTCGCGATAACAAGGTCATAGAACTGGCAGTCGATTTGGTACAGAACGTTTGATGCTCAGTTTCAAGGCTCCCGTGCAAACTCATAATTATCAAAACAGCAAAACACTTCAGTGCTGCATTTGTGGTGGTTCAATTGTGTGTATAACTTTCTCTTTAATTAAATAAATAGCATTTGATGTAAATGGAGAAAGTCTGACTGGGCAGGTTGTTGCAGACATTCAGTCCTCACAATGATGATTAATTGGGGGGGGCATTTCAATACATAGGATCATCTTTAGAATTGGGGCACAGTGCTTGCAGCATAAGAAACATCCCAAGATAGTGTGCCTTATGGTCTATTCTCTTTGGTGTAACGAAAGGTCATTGGCTTTGTAGTTGCAGGGTCCTGAGTTTGAATCTTGGTTCTGCCACTTTAGCTTTGCAACCTTGGGCAAGTACTTAGTCTCAATAAAATCTCCTATACTGAGGTTTTTAAAAAAGGAATCAAAGAAATCCCATATGGAGATGACAAGGCATAGCTGTAGTGAGTTCTCACCCTCTCTTACTCTGACTCCCTTCTTTAGTAACACATTTCCTTTCTTGACTGACTGCATGACTACGTAGCAAGTCATCCAAACTAGAAGGTTCAGGGTCATTTAAAAACATTCACCCACTTCTTCCAGTTTTTTTATCCAATTAGTCAGCAAGTCGATCAACTCTGCCCCTACAAACCTCACCCACACCATCCGCTCCATCAGGCCTTTATACTTGACGCCTCCTTTATCTAGAGTGTTCTTCCCCTTCTATTCCTCTATAGGAGAGAGGGTGATGTCTCTGGCTTTTAGAATGTCACAAAGCCTTTGATCACTCAGTGCTGCACAGGCTTCCTGCGGGTAACAAGGCAGCTGGATGCCACACACTGCTGTCAAAAACCACAACACTGCACACCTGCATTGCACCCTATGGCTCAGCTCCTTCTTCAGCTGGATCCAGGCTCTAGAGTGACCTTTTAACACAAGGTCTGGGTGGAGTCCTGAAGATGGACATGATCCTTAAAGCATATAGTCAATACCTATCCCTGCCCTCTCTTGAGGCTCCTAAGGCCTGTGCAAAACAATGCCCACTGCCAGCTTACCCCCTGGGGCTTACCCCTGAGGAAGGGGAAAGGGAATCACCCATTTCACAGGTATCTTAGGTCAGATAAAGTGAAGGCACTGTAAAATAAGTGATTCTCAAGAATCAATATATCTGCGATAAATGATGGGCCTAGATATTAAAGAGTCCAATTATACAAAATAGAAAGTGATGACTGAAAGGAAAAAGAATTTCATTGCCTTATTCTTGTTGCTGCCAATTCCTAGAGCCAAGTTCTAAAGGTGTGAATGCCAATTATTGAGAGCACAATTATATACCTGGTGGTGGCACACTTAGAACTGGCAGGAAAAGAAAAGCAGCACGCACGGGCCCCAGGGACTGGTCCATTGTACCTAGTCAGGAAATCTGCCCTCAACTGGGTTAAACACATTTAGGACCTGACAATGGTTAAGAGATTTATTCAGACATTTGCCAAATACAAGACAGCCTCATGAAGTTACTACAAGAAGGTGTTCTGGGATTTGGGTGGAGGCACGGATCCTTTTGCAACATCATGACAAGGAAGACTTCCGCAACACAAGTCGCCTACGGATTTATTGTTCCATCTTCTTTAAGTTCATCTACGGTCAGAAATGCTGACGCTAAGTAAAGAAATAAGCCCCCTATGAGAGGCTGGAGTAGGTGCAGTTAAGCATGCAATTAGAGCTAGAAGTAGTCAGATTGTCTAGGAAACAGGGTTCCTTTTCTGAAAATAAAGGTTATGAGGAGCTGTTTGCTATTGTACATTTGAAAAACACAGTAACTGACACTGATGGAGCACCTAACTGTGCCAGGCTCGTGTAGAGTTACACTACACTCCTGATGAAAGCAAGCAGGACTCTGTGGGATTCCTGGGCATGAAAGCCTTTTTGTACCCTGTTCCTTGTTTGTAGGGAACAGACTCTAGCCTTCATGACCTTCCCTGAGTCCCAAAGGGCAGATTCAAACAGTTGCTAATCAGGGAAGGGAGGGGATGCAGAGACAAGGGAGGGGCAGTCAAGAAACAATAGTGCAGCCTTGGGGCAGGGTCCTGGTTCTACCTCAAGGGAGACACATAACAATATCTTTGAGCTCTTTAGGATCCGGAAACCCCCAACAAATGGAGTTAGCATTCTTCATTCCAGAGAAGACCTCCTGAGGCCAGATTAAAGAAACCAGAGAAGCTCATAGAGAGATTGCCTGAGACCAGATGAAAGGAGTGCAGGCCCTGCACATACCCTAATCCTATCAGCAACCCCACCATTGAACCATTGCTATAAAACTCCTTACCAAATTCCCCTGGGTTGGGACACACAGTTTTCAAGGGAAGGAGCTCGCTGTGTCCCCCTTTGCCTGGCAAAGCAATAAAGCGATTCTTTTCTACTTCACCAAAAAATCTGTCTCTGAGATTCGATTCGGCACTGGTGCACAGAGGCTGAGTTTTCAGCAGCACTGACAACCTGTATCTCATTATAGCAACCCTAAAAAATACATACTATTGTGATGTACATCTTACAGATGAAAAATTTAAACCACAGAGAGGTTAAGTAATTTACCCAAGGTTAAACAGCTAACATGGGGTAAAGAGACCATGTGGTTAACTGCCACACTATATGCACCATCTTACTGTGTGATACTGACAAATTTAACTAATCAGATTTTGTCTGCTTCTCATAAACTGGAAAAACAAACCCTTGTTAAAAGCTTTAAGGTAATGATCAAATCATACTTCCTCTCTGCTGAGCATAAAACTGTAACTGAGTAGGACACTATGGGGCCTTCCAGGGACAGACCTCTCCCCAATATCCTCTGCTTTAGCTTCTCTCTGAAGTACCTAGATAATAGTATCTGATACACATTTCCTGAGTTGTTTTACAGATGCTAAAACCCACACCATGTAGCCCTCCAGACTACTGGAGCCTAAGGATTGATAATGTTAATCCCTGTAACACGGCCCTGTTACCTCACTATCAACTGATCAGAGAATTGCCCAGAAGCTGATCACATACCCTGGGATGTCCCTCTGTCACCCTGTCTTTAAAAATGCTTTGCTGAAACCCTTCAGGGGGGGTTTTTGAGCACTAGCTGTCCTGGACTCCTTGCTTGGCACCCTGCAGTAAATGCTACACTTTGCTTCACCACAACCCGGTTTCAGTATAGTGGTTTTACTGCACGCAGGCGAGTGGACCAAAGTTTGGTTCTGTAACAAAACTAAAGATTTAATTAATCCAGATAACAAGATTATACTGTAAAAACATATACCATAAGAATAGAGGAAAGGGAGGTATTATCTTGATGAAAACCAGGGTGGGGAAAAGCCAAAGTTTTCCTATTAAAAACAGAAATTGAAATGGTACAGATGGCCCAAGGTTTTTTTATTTTAAACTCATAAAACTTGTAAAACGTTTTATATCTACAACCCCCTTCCCCAAGTAGCAATAATGCTAAACGTAGAAATAAACTTGATGCAAAACATTTGTTTCTGTGTATTTCCTTCATGTCACATTTTAAGATAGGAATGTACATTTTCCTAGTCAAAATCCCCCTTGCCCTCTCTCACAGGAAATTGTGCCAGGGAGTGGGAGAAGTGCTTGGCAGGGCAAAGAGGATCTGGAATATAGGTAGGTAGGACCCAGCCTGGTTGATGAGCACACATCTCCCTGCCAGAGCTAGGAGAGAATGCTCAGGCTGGGTTGGGTTGAGAATGGTAAGAGACAACTCAAAACAATTTCAGAAGCATTAGAAAGAGTGTGCCTGGCTAGCTAACTCCTTTGATGATGGGCTCCAGTGGAGGGGGTGTGGGCAGGGGGTGGGATGGTGGTTCACTTTTACCAGGAGAAGGAACACAATGGAAGCTTCAAGTCCCTAACACAGTAGTAGAAAACTAACCTCTCAACTATGAAAAATCTTTTGTAGCAGATAACTGCTAATCAAAAGTAGTTTGAGCTGCTACCACTATGCTGGGCCCGGGGCTTGCAATGAAGCGTAAGGCATGGTCCTTGTGCACATGCGCTCAGAAGCCCAGGTGAGGACGATGGATAGTCAAATGGACACACAAATAAGAAAATACCTTAGTTACAGACTAAAGCGATTTCTGCTAAGAAAAAAGCCTGCTTATGGAGAGCATATAACAAAGGAAAGTGGCCTGTGTTGGTGGGATATGGAAGTTTTCCCATTTGAAAATCTTTTATAGTGATAGAACAGTTGGTAATGTAACTGAACTACTAACACTGAAAGCTACCTAAGAAATCCATCCATTATAGTAGATGACATAGAGGTTTCTGTAAATATGGAAGGAAAAGAAATGAGCTCTTGATAGATTTATTGAGATTAGCACTGCTAAGTAGACCAGACTCTAACAAGCAACATTTGACAAATCTTATTCTTGTCGTTTCATTGAGTCCATGTTCTTATGTTGTTATGAAACCAAGGTTTCTTAGCTATTTCCAGTTGTAATACCCAGCTGTGGCAGTTCTCACAAACCTCCAACGAGGTAAGCTAATGTTCTTAAATGCATGCCCGCTGAGAGAAATTTTACAAATCACAACACTCTATAGCTCAAAGAGGAGAGCTACATATTAATAAAAGTAAAACTGATTTAAAAATGAAAGAAAACTCTATATTTAATGTATTTTAAAAATATATTTTAAAATAATATTTAGCATAGTTAATCTTTGAGACAAATTTTGATAACCCTTAATTATTAAATACTGCTATATGAAGGTCGAGGAACTGTAACCATATTTTCTCATAATAAAGATAACACTCAAAGACACCGAAGAAAGGAACTGATTAAAATGGAAAGGGAACTGCTAGTTGCAAACAATAATCTGTTCTGTATTTTAAGCTGTTTCAGTAATAGTTAAGACTGAAATTTCTTTCAAGTTAACTTAAAATACTTTTATACTTAGCCCCATCTTTATCCTTCAGCTTAACCAGAATATAATAAGCATCTTTCTAAGGAGACAAGAATGTGAAGAAATTTCTTCCAGTACTCTGCGGATGTTTTTTTCATTTTCAATGTGTTGAATTCTTAAATTCCAAAAACAAAAAAACAAACCAAGAAAAACGCCTAAGAATTTCCAAGTTCTTAAAATATTTCTATCAAAGTTTTTAAGAGATTTTGCCAGGAAAAGTCTGCCATATTTAAAACAGTATCAGGGCTTCCCTGGTGGCGCAGTGGTTAAGAGTCCGCCTGACGATGCAGGGGACGTGGGTTCGTGCTCCGGTCCGAGAAGATCCCACATGCCGCGGAGCGGTTGGGCCCGTGAGCCATGGCCGCTGAGCCTGCGCGTCCGGAGCCCGCGCTCCGCAAAGGGAGAGGCCACAACGGTGACAGGCCCGCGTACCGCAAAACAAACAAAAAAAACAGTATCATTCCTAACTCCTGCTGTGCATCCATAAGCAGGTTGTGGATTTCAACCAATTCAACCCACCAGGCCAGGAAACTGATCAAAATGATTTTGAAGTCCCATGCCTACTGAATTTTATTCTTTATCCTCCTGATACATTAGTATGCAAGACATAATACAAAATCTTGACCCACCTGTGTGTGACTAAGTTTGCAAAAAAAAGAAACACAACATCACGAGAGCCTGAATGGGAGATCTCGTAGATGATAAGTTTTGGCAAATGTGAGGATGCTGGGCTCACCTTTGCAGCACGTCGGGAAGCGCCCACGACTTAGAACTTCGGCATATGTTGGGGTATCGGGTGCTCTGCCAGGGTTGCAGACACGGCTCGGAGATGTGCTGTCTAAAGCATTGCTACTCAGTCCCAGGCATCAGCAACTGGAAAGGCAAACTCGAGGCCCCCACCAACTGAATCAGAATCTCTGACGAAGGGCCCAGGACTTTGCTTTAACAAGCTCTCCAGGTGATTCTCAGTCTCACTGAAGTGCAATAACAAGAACTTCTGGGCCCCTGCGTGCTGGGTGTAGGACTTGCTAGAGACAATAGGTGAAGGAGATGAAGTTCCTCCACACGAGCGGCAGGGGCCTCACTTAGGAGCTTGCAATGCAGACTCTCCTGCCCACAACTCCAATCAGAGCCTGCATTTTAGTTAATCGATTTCCTCTGTGCGCCCGGAGGGTACTCCCTTGGGCAATCAGCCCCTGCCCCCTTCTGCCTGTCTTCTCAAGTAGTAGCTAGAATGCTCTAGGCTTCTTTTCCCTCTTTCCCTTATCAAAATCCCCATTTACCCAACAATTTGCTTCAGCCAGGTGTCAGGGGTGAGAAGTGATTTTTCTGAGCTAATGAGCTTCAGTGTAGAGTTCCTGCTAAAACTAATAAAACTCAATGTGTTACTGATTCCTGTAATGTCAGCATTAAAAAGTTAAGATTTCTGGAGATGCCTATATTTTAAGCCCAAGAATGAATCTAATGGTGGGATTCTAAGCACAGTGAGAAACTGGTAGAGAAAATAAAGGTTCTGTGGGAGCTGAAGTATTTGATATGCTACAAATCAGGCATGAGGGAGGCTGAGCTGGTCCTGGTCTTCCCCCTGGATTCCTTACCTTCCTATTTAACAGGAACTGATTGAACAAAGAATTCACCTCCAAATGGGAGCCTATGAACTCCATTCAGCTATCCCCTAGGTTTGTTACAACTACTGAATAACTCTAGCCAACTGTGAGTCCAGTATTCAAGGCGTTTTAGCGGCTCCAGGAGCCCAGGAATTAACTCAAACTGAGGGCACGCCTGGGGTGGGAGTGACTTTGAAGGCCCCATCGGCACCAGTACTCTGCAGCACCTTGTAAAGTCCTGGAACCGCACACTCTTGCGTTCTCCACCCACCCACCCCAGCGCCAAATCTGGAAATCTGTGATCACAGGATGGGGATGCTGGCAGGGAAACATGGGTTTAAAAAAGTTTTCTAGGCAATTCCGATACACATGCCTGACTTCTCCAACGGATAATCACTGATCACTTGTATAAGTTTTATTATTGCCCATGAAGCTTTTATACACAATTCAAGGGTGGCTACACTGTTATTACTGAAATGCGACATATCATAGAAGTACAAGTTTTCTTTCACATATGTGAAATGTTATTTTATACCTCAATTTGATCCATGCATGATTTGGGAAATACAAGTTCTCAACCAAAACATAGGTCTCCAAGCATGCAAAATCAACAGCTATTCTAATTTTTAATTTTGAAAATCTCTTGAACTTTACTGGCGACTCTTTTAACCTTGCACCGTTTCAAAGGAAAACACAAATTGAAGACAGCTACATTTATTAAACATTTCTTCATCAGTATGAACATCGACAATGCACTGAACATTGCCAGCAAACAGCCTGCTGGGATTGGGGCAATCATTTATTTTCGCTCAAAATTCCCAGTAAGGTTTGAAAATATGTACTTCTGCCAGTTTAACCTTGGTTTCTGTGATTAAACTAGAACTGAAGTAAATAAACCAAACCAAATCTTTTGAATTTCAGTTGTTTACAAGGTACCTCATTGACAGGAAACAAGCCTTTCTAAAGTGGAGATTGTGGCAAATTTTTACAAGACAATAAAAACCATTTTCCCCTTTATATTATAAAAACAATGTTACCACATATAGAGGGGAAGATTAAATTCACCCATAATCTCACCACCCTAATGTGTTATCTTTTAATCTCTGTTCACAAACATGATTTCTACATAGTTGTAACTTGTGTATTTACACAATTTTGATAAAATCACTATTTAAATCCTCATATACAGGACTGTATGTATACTCCTCTTTAAGAAAATTATAACAGTGTAAATAAAACCTACAAAATGCAATATGTCCATCAATCCCAAAATACCCAAGAGCTTCAACCTTCCAGACCAAACTACAACTGCGTTTCTTTCCTTCTGCATTGGAGCATATAAACTATGACAAGGCTAACATTGGTCTGAGTTCACCATCTGTAAAACAGCATAGGTAAAACACTGCTATAAATTTTTAAAGTTATCTACATCGTTTAGCACATTTTCTTTGTGCAATCTGTATAAAACCTTAAAATTCCATCTTAAACATCTCCATACTAATTGAATCAATAATCTTCAATCATCCTTAATTACCATTCCACTTTTCTTGAGCTTGTTTTTTAGGCAAAGTGGTTAATACACATGAGAAATAAAGGGCATCTGCATCAAGTACACTTTCCATGCCAAAGGAGCAAGCAGTACTATTTAGGTAGAGTAGGTTCTGTGATGGCAGAAATACCAGCCTGGGTTTAGCAGATGTCCTCTGTGTGATCTTGAGCCAATCATTTTGTCCCCTTGCACTTCAGGTACTTTACTGTAAAACGTAAAACGAATACTTGCATTCTATCTCTTTGGGGATATCATTGCAAAAACTAGAATATTAAGTAAAGCATTTTAAAATCCTCAGATGAAAGGTACAACATTTTTTAAAGATTTCATTTTTATTAGGATTGATTGACAAATATAACTTATTATTAACCTGTATACTAAAAGTTCTCTGTATCATTCTGGTTAAAAAGTTATAGATGAGTTCCCATTTTCAATGTTTCAAAAACAGGTCTGGAGAGCGTGCTGAACTGGTTTCACTTGGTGACACACTGACATCTAGTGGAGATTTATGGTGTGCTATGGAATACCATACACCCCACAATAACTCCACAGTTCTGGTAGGGGCAAAGAGAAACAAAAGCACCTTTTGGTCTTTATGCGAAGCATCAAGAAAATATACAAATGAATTAAAAAACAAAGGTACACTTCCTGTATATTTAAGTTTTCCCTTGTTCAATTAAAAATACCGGCCAATTCTCAAGACATTTAATCAGAAGTTGTGGGATGATGTGCGGTGGGTAGCAACAAGCTCCTCAGCACTGTAGCTTTGGGAGATCCCAGAAAACCTCCCTCTGATTCAGAGTTTAAAGGAACAACATAACTATGTGTTCAGCTGCTCTTCTTTTCCTACAACCATGGCGAGCAAAGCTGGGCTGGGGGGGGGGGGCGCGGCGATGGGGGAGAAGACAAGGCAGGGGAAGGGAGGGAAGGGAAGGAAAATGTGTGGGAAGTAAGTTTTCTAGATTTTTCATTACATCCCGTGAGTTAAATTTTGTACCTCTTTGTGGCTAGAATTTTATTAAATCCAGAGGGAGAGTTTCTTTAAGCAAATGTACATGTAACCTTTTTGGCATATCACGAAAACATTTATCTAAACCTGCTCACTTAGTACATTGCATTTACTCTGGAATAAAAATATAAAATGTTTCTACGATTACACTTAGCTTTCACAAACGTCTAGCACCATCATTAAAGTGTGGCTCTGTGTTTCCTCTTCATCCCTTCCAAAGACTACAAGAAGCATAGCTGAGTGGCCTTGGGAGGAAGTAAATCTGACACTCACATTTTTAACACATGACTATTTAAATTAAGATAAACAAATATTCACTGGAAGATTGTCACATCAGATCTGCTTCAGTACCAATTTAATTTAATTTAAATTTTGTCTCCCCACTTCCCCACCCCCTTTAGTGAAAGTGGGAAGATCTGAGTGCAGCTGGTCTACCGGATCCACACCTGCCTGCTTCCTTGTTTTCTACCGAGCTTCAACCACTGGATGAGACTTCTTGACACCACTGGTTAATGGCTTCGCTATTCCAGTGAACAGGAAAGTTTGAAGAGGATGAATTCTGGAAGCTGGAATAAAGAATTTGTTTTATACTGCTGTGTGCTTAGCCTCTGGTTCTGGCAGACCCTTCCACCACACCTCTTCTGGAGGAAAAAAAAAAAAAAGAAAAAGAAAGAAGAAAAAAAAGAAAGAAAGTGAAAACATCTTACTGTTGGTCTGGAGGAAACATGGGATTAAAAGAAACCTCAAGGATTAGGAAAGGTTGATTTTTCTCTAGAGAAGAACGTGCATGAGTTTGTTCCCACCACACCCAGAATGAGTCTCAACTCTTTAATTCCTTCAGTCTTTCATTTTTGTCTGGGCATCAGAAGAATCATCTAGAAATGATTAGACCAGACCAGCTCTCAAGTGTAAAATCTAGAAGGATCTTACAGCATCTACATTGCGTAATTATAATCAAACACTCTGAAATAAATATGTATCCATTATTGGTCTGTTAAATTTAAAAAAAAGAAATATACTCACTTATGTCCTTCTTGGCAATTAAGAGTAAACTCCAATCTTCAGAGCCCAGAGACAAAAACAAACAAACAAAAAACAACAAAAAAAGATGCGACACAACCTATTAGCACAAGCAAAAACAATGTTCTAATAGTGAAGCTTCATGCTGTACTCAAAAATATAATTATCCATACAATTTACAATTGTATTGTTTTACTGCTTAAAAAAAGTCTCTCCAGACACTTTACACTGCTCAGTGTTTTACTACTAAACAAAATTCTCCCATCATTTTCCCAACATTTCTGCAGTGTTGTTCATTGTTCTTTGTTCAGTTATATAATTGAGGAAAGTCAGGTCCAGAGAAGTTAAAAAAAAAAAAAATCCACTGACAGAATAAGACAGTACATAAGAAATTTGAAAGCTTAGTTACTCTACAGGCTGGTGTTTAATTAAACTATTTTGACCCTAGAGTTCAGCATCTGAAGACCCAGGAGTTAGAATTGAAATAACTACTATTGCAGTGTTTTACTCATGAAGTAACAATTGTGGATACATCAATGACCTTTAATTACTCTAAG